>NC_137882.1:17523535-18256035 GCF_963924005.1 Protomyctophum bolini
GAGTCAATCGTATAAGAAAAAACTTAAATTTGAAGTTGTACATTTAGCCAATTATGTGTGCAGCTGCAGCATGTAGCCTATAGCTAGCTACAAGTAAAGTTAAGTAGTAAATTACTTCTCAAGGGACCTTCTTTGCAGGCTCACTGCTGCTTCACACCATCAACTGCCTCACACAACCTCTGATCTGATATCAACTGAGAACAGGTGTGTGTGTGTGTGTGTGTGTGTGTGTGTGTGTGTGTGTGCGTGTGCGTGTGCGTGTGCGTGTGCGTGTGCGTGTGCGTGTGTGTGTGTTTCAGGAGGAGATAGAGGAAAGAGTCTAGAGACTGCACTGCACTATCCACTTCGCTGATACCTTTCGGAAACAGTAACCAACATGTAACTTCACATGAAATATCATATATAGGATTCAAATAAAAATCAAGGTTATGATCCAAAAATGGATCATAATAAAATAAAATGAATACATTTTATTTATTGTGCTGGGAGGACGAGGACCTTTCACCATTAGGCCATAAAGACTCATTGGAGTGTGAATAAATAATTTCTTTGTAAAAGAATGGAGGCGGTAATCCCACTTCCGGAAACTGTCCTGCATTATTGAACAAAGCCCTTTTAATAGGGGGATTAGCAGTCTGCTATAGCAAAAAGCGTTGCTGCCCCCACCCTCCGCTTCACGCCCACCCAACACTCCACCAGCACAGTGTCATAATTAAATGAAGTGGGCGAAATGCGTATGGAAGGAAAAAAGACAGGTGCAACATTTTACAGGCCGGCCTATAGCGCAGAAACAGAAAGGGAGAGTTGTCATTAACGGTGGCATATAGCAACAATTCCGAGGTCACATTTTAAAGATCTTTATAGGACAATGATGACGACCATTCCCGTTGGTTTCACCCAAGGTCAGAAACCACGAAAATGTAAAAGCTGAAACTGAAAATGTGAACTTTATGAAATAATTTCAGGAGATCCAAATGAATGAACAGTACCATCCAAAATGTATACCTTTTAAACGAATTTAACACGACGTGCAGAAGAACCGGTGGAAGCCATTTATCCAAGGATGGAGCTTCATGCAACGTGGGTCGGCGGCGCGGCTGCCTGCATCAAACCCCCTAGAGTTTGGGATTACCACCATCTACAGATTTCGGGAACTAAGTTATTTTACTTTCATGGATGAGTGGGCTCCCTCCAATGCGAATCAGCCCCTATAGTCAGTGCGCCATGATGAACACGGATTTCTAACCACCTCCACATAATGTCCCAGAATGTTCGCACCTGCACTTTGAATAGCACGCTCCCCTTTCAATGCATGATACGCTTGTTGGCCTCGAGTCTCTCAATGCAGCTGCGTGAATGAATCGAGCGACCCGTGCGCATGTTGTCTCTTTTGAACTCAGCGCTTCCACTCTAATTTGATCTGGAAGAAAGTGAGAACTAACTAAAGATGGAGTAGTTAGTTAAGGTTGTTATACATTTCTTTGTTTCCATGCTTATCAGTTGTATATCAAACGAACCTTCCAATCCAATGTCATGGCACCACCCCAATGGGTGGTGGCCGCCATAAGAAAATATTTTGTGCCAGGGATACCCAGAAGATACATTTTGCGTTAAAAATATTATAATCCAATATCCAAACTTTTTTTTCTTTCTTCCAAACAGCAGATGAAGGTTAGTCTAAATAGCAGATGTAGGCTATATAGTCTATAAGATCGCATGAATTAAGGCACAAAGTATAGGCTACATGACGTGCTGTGAGCTTGCAGATTTGCTAGTTTTTGAATAGCCAACAACATATATCATATATGAATAAAGTGGTTAAAATGCTTATAGCGCAAATTTAGCTGAGGACCCCCCCCCCCCCCAAAGGACCCAACATTGACAACCACTGCACGAATAAAGGGGCATAGCCTATAACTGTCGAGCGGAGAACTTGTTGAACGCCTATATGACAGACGTGGAAAAAACAATAGGATCGATGGAGAAATGGAAGTTGAGCGAAAAGGAGAATGGGAGTGCTGGATTTTAACAGTGAAAGAGGGTATAGATAGGCCTAGAATTTAATTGCTGTTGGGGTAGGCCTATATATACTTTTTACAAAATATACCCACTGCACCATCTTCTTTGGGTAAAAACAAGGCATCTGATGACGAGGAATCTGTAGGCTACTGTATAGCCTACTGTCAAGTATATTTACAAAATGTCTTTTGGATTTGCGCCAAATATTGCAGCTCACAGCATGCGTTTTCCAACGAAAAAGAGGCAATTCAATCATATGATATTTTTCTCCATAACAAGAAACCTAATGGGGGTGGTGGGCTCACGTGGTTTCATTACATTTATTATGAAATATTTCACATTATGATTTCAGTAGGCCACCTTATCTATCATCTGCCTGTATTACAATGCAAATATGATCGTAATACACCGTAATACAGCACTAATGCAACACTAATGAAAAGTATAGCTATAGCTCCTCATTCTAAAGTTATCAGATCCATAACAGTGGGCCATACATCATGCAGAATAAATGATTATGAATTTGAGTACTTGCCCTCTGGCGATTAAGAAGATCTCCGATATAATTCATCATCACTTGACTCATCTTCGTGTTGACCCCCCCCCCCCCTCCCCCCTCCCCCATATGATTTTATTGTGTGAAAATATGCGCCTGAGAAACTGTTCGATCTGTGAACTATATAAAACAACATAAATATATTTACCAAACGAATAATGTGAGCGTACATGAATTATAAATGTAGCAAATGCATGGCTATAAAATGTCATGGGTTAATTCAACTCGTTGTTTGACATTTCGCAGTGACATTTTCCCCTGTTCAGATGCTGTAATGTCTTTTTACCTTTAAAAGTTAATTATTAAGAGGCGAATATTGTGCTAAAATAGGCCTATATGGCACTTGATAAAATAAAAAATAAAATACACGTGTGCATTTGATTTACTGCAGCCTACTGGAAGTGGTTCAGAAACAAGGAAATGAACCGTTTTAGGACTAAAAACCTATACTGGTTTAGACTAGACGATAATGGTGGAAGTGAGCTCGATAAAGAG
Organism: Protomyctophum bolini; assembly: GCF_963924005.1. Lineage (NCBI taxonomy): Eukaryota > Metazoa > Chordata > Actinopteri > Myctophiformes > Myctophidae > Protomyctophum > Protomyctophum bolini. Next base: position 17,526,606 of record NC_137882.1, read on the forward strand.
TCATATGCCATCATAGATCAAAAATAACACTGAGTATTAGGAGATGCAAATGCTGCCAACATTATGAATCATTGGTTTATCTGCACTATTTCACACGTCAGACTCAAGATGGGAACTATGTTCCGAAGACGAGGCATAGCAAAAGCACAGTTTGAGAAGAGACATAATGCATGTGATCACTCTACCAGTATCAAAGACTTTGGGTCATTTCGCCCGTCTCCCGCAGGAAATACATTATGCCTCTCATATTTACATACTCTTTAATATTTGTCAAACATTCATAAATTGCGAATTAATGAAATGTTCGGTGGGCCTTGGAGATCAAGCTAATGAAGACATAGACTTTTCCCTTGCCTTTGACACATCTCGGTTGCACACTTAATACCATTCTCTCTATCACGCTCTATTAACCATTATTATACTTGTGTCAGCCCCACCGCTGACACGACACGACACGACAAAGGGATAACCTGATACAAGGTGCATGGCACACAATGGGAAATAAATGTTACCCATCTATAATGACAGTATTATGAAGAGTCGAAACTGCTATGCGCTGAAGAGACGAGAATATTTTATACATTTCATTGCCAGGCTTTTGATTAGCATGCAAGCAATGTCACGCAGACTTGTACCTAAATATATAAGGATGAGGGGATGAGGGTCTATATTAGTCACCAAAGAAGAGTAAAGTGTAATTTATCCATATAGTTAGTTTCCTCTTGTGTAGGCTATCCCTTTCCCCCTTCTCTATATTGTCTTGACTGACAGGAAGCAGAGATTGGATAAATCTGCTCTCACAGTTTGTTTCATTACTGCACATCCGATCTAACAAATGTATTTTTGATCAAATGGATGCACGAACTTCGAATAAGAATTTCAATTTCAATGCACGGAGGGGCTATAGTGCATGTTGTTGCGACAATGGAATGCTTAGAGACGTGTTTATTTGACAGCAAATCCCCATGCGTGTCAAGGTTGTCATATTCGCCTCGATGTCCAATGCAAATGCTGCGCCATAATAAGATACAAAGCAGCATGACGCGTTTATTACTTTGTCAATCATTTTGATATGACAGTATTGAAACAAAGCAATCCACGTCTGGTAATAGAATAAAACAAACGCCTTTTGGTGACAGGTTCCTCTCAATTTGATGCATATTACATTATGTAATTTCTACAGTGAAGTCACTGGGTCTCTTTATTTCCCTCTTCTTTTTAATATCAACAACGACGAGATTATGGTGAAAATAATAACAATAAAAATAAAAATAAGAAGTAACAATAATAATAATAATCATCATATTAATATTATTATTATTATTTGTATTATCATAGCCCATTAAACAACAGCTATAAGCATATTCTTGCAGGCTGCATGCCATGTATACGATGCAAAATCGCAAAATACCTCTATTTTCAGGGTATAATAAAAAATAAACTGTATAGGCATCTTGATTCTAGCTTATTTTATATCAACATCACAGTTTAGAATATGTAACCAACATATATGCAAGACTTGCCCATGAGTTAATTCATGAAAAGAACATATATTTTTGTTCATAATAAGTCTATAGTCTACCACTGTGACATTATTTGGGCTTAGGGCTATGTTCATAATACATAACACTCATTTGTGTAGCCTATAGGAAACTGTGCAGACAAGGCAAGCACAAGGATTTACTTCCTTTCATTTATGTGTCCAAATTTAGTCAATCGGCGCGCACACACACACACACACACACACACACACACACACACACACACACACACACACACACACACACACACACACACACACACACACACACACACACACACACACACACACACACACACACACACACACACACACACACACACACATCCTATAGGCGAGGATGATATGTGAGAGGGCTGTCAAATCCTGATCCGGCGTAAGGACTGTGTAATTCTAAGCATAATTAACTTTATGCTCAAAATCAATTGTTTCCTGTACCCAGCCAGGGTCGAAGACTGCGTGCAGCGCGAGGGCTATTTTAGCACGTGAGAAGGCAGGAAGCCGCCCTACCTGCCACTCATTAAATCCACCAGAACTCAATAGAAAGGATTAGACCTGCCTGACGTTGCAGCCTATACCTGCCGCGCAATTAACACGTCCCCCCCCCCCCTTTCCAAATCCTTTGCTCCTTAAAATAATTTAACTGGCAAACTGGGGCAATGCACGGTATTCAAATTGCAGCAGATTCATAAGAAATGTCCAATTAATTATAGAAATGCATGTCTGTATTACTGTCCCATCACAAATGGACTGCAGGGTGCAGGCCTCTAAGAAATCACGCATTCGTTCCTTTATTCGGTCACCCTCGCCCTGTCTTTGTAATATAACGATGATCCCTATTGTTTAGTCAAGTCTTTTCGTCGTGAAGGATTATATCGCCTATAGCCGATAAGTTGAAGCTGGTTGGTAATAACACAACACCACAAAATGTTTCCACAACATCACCAATCAGGCTAATTGCATCTCTTTGGAATCGAAGGTGCAATGCATTAGTTGCACCCGTTAGGTCCACGAGCACTTAAACCAAGAGAGAACTTGACCTTTGCCTTTATGTTTCCCCCCAATGTTTGTCTAAATCACAATTGTCTTTTGTTTGGGGACATGCGCTGGCGTGACACGTTCTATTCAACAGACGGATGTTCGCAGTGAGGCAGGGTGCTGGGATCCTGAATAGCTTGTATAAGGTGTTGTAAAATGTGGCATAAAAAACATCCAAACTAATCAGTGATGGAAGAAGTATATATAGGCGTTGCCTAATCACATGTTTTAGCATGTAGAAATATTCCATGTTACTGTTATACAATTATGTAAAAGTCTGGATTTTTCTAGTATTGGTATGAAAATGCAGTAAAAGTATCGGCTATACTCATTCATTATGCAGAATATTACATTTCACAAGTTTTCAAATGTATACAGCCTATACAAAATGTATAAAATCGTTTAGAAAATAGCAGATCTACAAGCTCACAATGCATCGCATCTCGGTACATTGTGAGCTTGTAGATCAACTATCAAATAATAATAATAATAATACAAAACTAGAAAATACCTAACTAAAGTTTTAATATAATTGTATAGTGGAGTAAAAAGTACAATATTTGCCTCTGAGTTGCAGTTCAGTAAGAGTATACTGAACATTGAAAATACTTAAGTAAAGTAAAAAAATACCATGGACTATACTTTATGATAGTTGTGCTCTGATTATTCAGTGTGATATTGGTTGGATTGGAATTGTTATAGGCATACGTCTATCCATATCCATTTGCTTTTAGTTTTTTATGGCATGCAGAGTATGGAAAATGTCATGGATTCAAGGTGATTCATTTCTTTCTATGGGCTGTTATGTACTATACCATGAGAGCTGGAACTAGTTTTAACTGGGAACCCCATAAACCTCTCACATGCATAATGTATTTCTTACTGTAGGAAAAGAGAAACTCTCCTTCATGTCAGACTTTACATCTCTGTTGGGTGAAGTTATAGAGGTCCAGAATTCTCACCTTAATTCTTATTCTCATAAAGTTATACCTGAACAGAAATATTACAGCAAAACAAATCCATGCCCAAGTACAAAAGTAGTATACAACATAATGATATACTGTATTAGACCTACACATAACCTAAATATGAAAATATCATAATATACGTGTCATATAATAATTAGATTAAGTCATGGAGGAGGGCTCTTATGCATTCCCGATATATAGCTTTGGGTAAGCCTTTATATAAATTATCACAAATCGTGCTATGCCCAGCATGCCATGAGTTATTATTGGGTTTTCTCAGCACTGAACTAATGAGCAATACCTAAAAGATACAGTATAGGAGCTATACTGTCAGGTGTCCAGCATGCATGAGTGGCTGGAGCAGGTGATCATATATCAACCAATAATCGCAGTGTGCAATATGGCCCAAAAAGGAACATCAAATCAATCTTCTGCTATTAGAGATTTGTTAGCTTAAAATATCCAATAATTTAGTCAGAGTTTGTTTGGATTGTTATGCACAATAATGTTCACCCTATAGAAACGTGTGCAACATTAACTGTGCCAACCATAAAAAACATGTTTGTTAAATAAACATCAGTATATTTAACGTCAGTATTTTTACGGTCACAAAAGTTTCAGGCTTTCAGGCTATATATTTTATATATTTTACACAATGGATAATTTTCTGTTAAAAAAGTGTTTTGAATTAACTGCAGATCAAATTGTAAAATAAAACTTCTAAAGAGTTGAAAGAAAAAAGTACAGGAGAAGGATCCCATGTGAATATGGTAGTGAATAATGCCTCTATACTATTTTGTGTGTGTCCTCTATTAAAGAAAATACAAAATGTAAAATGTTAATGTATTTGGTTCGTGTGGGAATGTGAGAGTAATGTTACAATTGTTCATTATATCGTTGGATTAATCATCAATTTTCTGTCTTTCTACATTGTTATAACATGCATTGGTTGGGAGAGGGGGGGGGGCCTTGGGGGTCATGCAGGGACCCCCCTCCCCCAACAGCCGCCTTCTCACCATAACTTTGTTCCTTTCAGTCTGCAGATCAAAGCCCTCCAAAATTGGTGTCCCGAAGATGTACATTGTTGGGATGACAGGATGACAATGCAGGGAGAAAGCGTGGTCTATCAGACATGTCAGCACCCCAAAGCAGAGGCTGAAGACAGCCCAGGCCTCGGTGTCGATTTAATACCCTGAAAAGAGGAATACTGTTCAAGCTTTCTGCCGTGCCCATGCATGCACGTTTCTCTTCAACATAGTCTTCCAGTTACAAGTTATGCATACATTATTCCATCTAAAAGGGGAAATATAGGCCTATTCCATAAATTATGAATAATATAAAATGAAGGGCTTGTAACAGGTGCATTATGTGTTTTTATCCGTCTGTGTGAAAGGGACATGGGGAGAGAGGGAGGGGGGGGGAGGCCGGGGTGCGCGTGTCTGCGAGAGAAGGGGGCTGAGAGGGAGCGAGGGAGAGGGAGAGAGAGAGGGGGGAGATTTAATTGTAGTATAAATACATTGTTTATTTTGATTTGGCATAACTTTTGCTTTGGCAATGTAAACGTATTTGAATTGAGAGAGAGAGAGAGAGAGAGAGAGAGAGAGCACAACCTTTTTATTGTTTATGGTTTAGCACACACTACAGTAACGCGTCTCGGTGGTGCAAGCAACCTGCTGCTTGAACAAAGAGTTGAAGCTTTGAAAAGCGGCCGCGAGTGACTGGCGCGCGGGACATCCACAGAATAAATATTGGTATTCATTTGAGAAATGAGCATTTGAACAACGAGACAAAACCAAACAAAGACAAAAACAACCATGAATACGAGCATTGTGTGCCATTTGTCCGTGGCTTTTAAGATCTGATTTACCATATCATAACCCCTGGGAGGAAGAAAACATCAATATCCCAAAGGGAAAAGCCACGTTTCTATGGAAAACCGAAGAATTTTAGTGCATAATAACAGATCTGGCGTTAAGGAAAGGGCCGGGAGGGGAAAATCAAAGGGATCAAAGGCCCGGCTCAAAGAGAGTTTTGCCTATAGTGAAGAAAAGATAGACGATGGTGACTTTTAAGTAGGCTGCTTTTGCTTGGCTTGGTACAGGGTAACTTTCTGCCATTAAAGTTTACCGGTATGTCCTCTCCCGATGGAGAGGTATCTGGTATAGTGAAGAGGATCGAATCCCATCCATTCATCCTTTAGGCAGGGATACTAGTCACAGAGAGACCACCTCCAACCACTGCAGATGTTCTAGAGTAGACTAGATAATAATACACTCTACCATATTGGTTAAATTAATATTTTATTCATTAGAATAAATAAGTTCCGGATTGCAGCTTCATGAAGCCCTCGCCACCAAAGTATTGTACAACAGTTGCCATTGTGGTAATGCATTTCAGACACAATGCACATATTGATGAGGCGTTTCTGTGATGCCTACAAGTTCTGAATAGCAATTGAACTAGTTGCAATTGATTGATCCATCCACCTGTACCATTAAGACAGACAATTCTTATTTCCTCACACCTCACAAACACCCAACGCGCTATAAAAAGAGGATGCTTAAATGTCTCAATTATGAGTGACACAGGCCTACAGTGTACATTTCCATCTATCTACACCCTTTTGAGTTTGACACGCAGACAGCACAGAAACAACACTAAGTAAACAGGGCTAACAGAAAGCCTATACTCCTTTTGTTGTGTCAAAGGCAGCTGCCCAGCCCTCTATTCTATTTGAGTAGACTGACCGCATCCTCCCCACTGCCCCTTCGCCAGCCCAGTGCACAAAAAGAGAGGGATGTTCTGCTTGCGTGGCTAACACTGTCGTTCCAGCCCTTACCAGTCTCCTAACTCCCCATTGAAAAGAGTGGGAGTAGTGGACACAGCAAGATCTGTCAAATACAAAGGCTCAGCAAAGGGTTCCGTGTGGTGAAAGGAATGATGGGGATGAAAACTCTTGAAGAATGTGACCAGGTCGGAAGACTTATAGAAAGAACGGAAGTTTGATTTCTGTGCTCCACTTCCCTTCCAGTGCAATATAAACAGAATTACTTATAATTTTATCATGAGTATGACCACACCGTTGTTGCCTAATTATGTTTGCTTGTTCCCCTACTTCCCCATGCAGTTGAAAGTATAATCATTAATTTATTTTTAGTAGCAGAGCTGGGTTTGCCAGAATGTGGTCGAAAAACTGTAGCCATATAGACGTACGTTTCTGCACAATACTGTACCTTGTACCAGACCTTCCATTTCTAATATATAACTGTATCCATAGAAGCAAGTTACTGTCCACAAACCAGGCCTCAAAACATATAGGCAAAAACGTAGTTATTTATTTGTAAAGTCAGTTCAATTTAATTCAAGCATAAAGGACCAAGTATAACTTACTAGAGGGATCAGTTTTAAACCTGTGGTCTGGCTGAGATGGGAATGAGCCCAGTTACCCCAGGGAGTCCCATGTTGGCAGGGTGTATATATGTGAACACACACACATTGAGCAGGCGCTGAATATGACCCTGTTGTTTCAAAATGGCCTCCTGATTTATGCCCATCAAGGTTTAAAGGGCCCTTCACGTCAGCTGACACGGAGGTGTTGACAGATACGTTTGACAGCTTCTCTCCGCCATACTGTTAGCCTATACTATTGTGGCAGTGTCTGTGATAGGACCACTGCTGTCTCTTTGTACTGTATTTGCCACATCCAGCCTTTTCAGGTGAAAGAGTGTGGTTAGCGAGTTGCTCATGTTTCTGCGGTTTCTCCCTCTTCCTTGTGCACTCTGCCTGAGACAACAGTGTGAGCATCAACTGCAAGTGAATTGAACATAATTCATAATGTAGGACTTTGGTCCTACATTATGAATAGTTCTCAGATTGCATCTCAGATCAGCAAACAGAGTGGATGTTGTGCAATTCTGGCCTCACTGAAAGCCTTGTGGTCAGTATTGTACTGTCGTCAGTATTGTATATTCAATGAGTTTCCATGCATGTGTTTCATGAAAAATGTCCAACAACACTAATTGGGTGCAACTATTTTGTGTTTCCTCAGCCCTACTGCAGCTAAAACCAGACTTTGGGGTGCTATACGTTTTGATTAAATGTCCCCGAAGGTTTGATTTGACATGGCACCATGGGAGTGAAATCTCATGAGAAATGCACCCACACCCCGAGAAGCCTCTGATGGAGCATTCCATGGGTCACGGTTCAGACTCCATGCAGTTAGGGCTGTTTCGTCCCCACCAACATTTGTGTGGCCCACACAGTCACCCTGGAGCCCACACAAGAGATGTGCTCGGATTAGCCAAGACCAGCACCTCTGGCTCCACTCAGAAAGTTCCTAAACACTGAGTGGGGACATTTTTGACATCTGCACAGCGAGCTATCTAATCATTTCACAGATTATATTTTTTTGCTGACAGATTGTGCTTCAGCTGAGTTCTGGTAGGCCTATACAGTATAATTCATTTTGTCCTTGGCGTGCACGTGCTACATGATTACCACAACAGAAAGCAAATGTTGTGTGTAGCAAGGCGGATCAGGGCTCTCGTTTTCGCTACCAAGGTATGCCAAACTCAAGTGTAGGCATATTCCATTTCGACGTCTTGTGCATGGTGCAACCGTGCATGTGCACAAAAAGTCCAGCTCGTTTAATTACTTCACCTTGAGTCTTGTCATTCAGACACTAGCACGTGAGGCATGTAAACCCCATGGCCGGCAATATATCAGCCTACTTTGTTTGACATTTATACAGAGCCATAGTAAGTACATGACAGGGATTGGTCTGGTGTAATTATGAGCTTACTGTTCTGTCAAATATTTAATGCCTTGTAAAACAGCTAGCTATTTACAGTGCATGAGCAATGCTATCTGTAAGGGGGTGGGGTGTAGAGAGGGTAGTATAATTCCAAGCATAATACATAATACAATTTCATAGAAAATGTTGTGAAAGGCAGCAGCAAGTGCACGTGTCTTATCACTGTGCTTTGGCGAGTACTTAAAACAAATGCAAAAAAACAATGCAGGCCCAGACGGTTAGCTCAACCGTCTGGGTACCTGGGCTGCTGGGCCAGCCTGGCGGCGTGCCGCGGGTTCGACTCAAGATCCCGGCCTTTCCCCATCTCTCTCCCCATTTCCTGTCAGTCTACTTTCAACCTATCAATAAAGGCAGAAAAAGCCAAAAAGAATATCTTAAAAAAGCAAAACAAATCAGAGTCTTGCTGGACATTCTTCGTCTGCTTGGTGTGTGGGAGAACCTGAAATGATTCCCTCTTTTTCTACATCATTCTGTAACTGAGAGTGAATCCGGCCTGGTATGAGCAACAGGGACAAGAAGAGAAGGTGTTTTCAGTTAAACACCAGTGGACTTGAACACATGGCAGGCCTATAGGAGATGTCAAGCAATGTCCGGTTCTACACTTGTGTGTCTCTTTTCCACCAAAGGAAACTTCACTTGTGGGAATAGTGTGGTTCTATGCATGGCTGCCATGCACAGGCCCTTACGTTTCGCACATGTAGGTAAACAATCCCGTCTTGTCTGCCGAGAGGCCTGCGTTTATACATGGGCGCACAGAACATGTGTTGCGTCCAAAGTCGCATCAAAGGTCAGTCAGCTATGCTTTGAACACTTCAAAGCTGGGGGATGAGACTGTAGCTTTTAAGTTTTATGGCAGGTGTAAGACGGGGTTGCTGACCAGCCCAGGGTGGTCTGCTCCCTGGTCGGCTACAGGCTGCTGGTGGTTAGTATGGCTACTAGTGGTGGCGGTGGTAAGGGGTGGGGGGTTGGTGGAGATGCCCCACTGACCAGGCTGTGTCCAAAAAGTCTTCATGCAGCAGGCCACATTTGGAGACCATGGGGACCGAAAGGGCTTCTGGGAGCAGACTGGACACAGGCAGACGTCCACTTCAAGGGTCTCTGGTTTCAGAGGACCTCAGCAGGGTACGAGCTAAGGCCTGTGTCAGTCCCATTTGGAAACAGATACATTGGCAGAGAGTAGTGGAGAGGGCAAGGCCTGCTGACCATACCACAAGAGTGACCATAACACTGTGTCGTCCCCACGCAGAGCAGAAACAGACTCCAGCAAGTTCAAAGGGTCCAGAGGGGTCTCGTGAAAGTTCATTTGCAGGAATTCATTCATCTCAACACCTGATGTGGTCCGGCGCCTCTTGTTTCATCAGTCTTTTTAGTTTAAAGCCAGAGACTTCAAAGGGACTGGCATTGTTATGAGTTCTTAATGAAAATGTCTGTTAATTGCAATGATGCTAAATTACTTTTGAACCATTATGCCATCTCTGTAACGTTTACACCCAGTAAGAACTGTATTATTATTTCTTATAAACACCTCTTAATTATGCTCGACTTTAGGCGGTTTGACTTATCCCTCTGTTTCTCATCACACTAAACCAGCTATTTAGGGATTATTTTAAAGATTTTTTGGGGGAACCTGAATATGCAATAAATGATTATGTAACCCCCCCAAAATGTACTTCTGTGTCCCTGCTTCTTATTCTGTATAGTGAAATAGAGCTCCAAAAACACACAGTTGGGCCTTCTTTATAACACACCACACTACGAACATGGAAATGAACACAAAGTGACTTAATAACTTCTCTGGTGACAGCGCCTGCTAAATTGATCATTTTGAACATCTTACAATATCCATAATTATGCGAATATAATCCAAGGTGCTGTGCGGCTGTTTGATGATGCCCAGAATGACAGGTCTATAACAGCCCCTCTCTCCTTGAGCTAGTCACAGACCCCATGCACATCGAGAAAAGCCATTACAAGCCCAGGGTGAAGCAGGTGTGTTTGCCGCACTTCACAGATGGCGGGGAGCGTTGTTAATGAGGGAATGGTAAACACCAGAAAACTTTGTATCTTTGATGGGAGATCAAAGATGCACATGCCCAACTTGTCAAAGTAATGCTATAAATGTTGGAATGGGAGATCAATATGTGCATATTATTTAATTGACTTTTAACTAGTTGAAAATGGGGTGCCACCGTGCCACCCAGATGTTTAAACCTGAGATTTACAGACTCACTGACAGCCTACTTTGCATATATATAGGGCTACCTGACCAACTTGTCACACATTAAGCACTTTACTCACATGACTATTTGCACAGAAACCACAAGAGTAGTGTTGCTGAGAATGGCAGACCTCTTACTGGCTGCCTATTAATTGTGCCCTATTAAAGTGAAGCATTTTGCAACACCCACAGCAGCATTATCCACCCAGAGAAGAGTTCTTTTTATTTCACTGTTGTGCTGTGAGAAGCTGAAGTGAGATGATTAAAAGTACATTACCTGGGCCTAGCGATTCCCCGAATGAGCTATGCTAAATTGGTTGTTTTCTATGTTGTGATTAATTGAACTTCCACAGCCACATTTCAACATGCTTTGTTTTTCTGTCCCCAGTCATCACCTATTATTAAAGACAAATTTCCAATATCTCTCTTGGAGTCCAATTAAGGATTTACATTGTAACAGTATTTTTCACTTTAATTACTGTACATAGAGCAAGATTTGACATATGTCCTTATTTATCAAACAACATGGTGGAAGAAGAATTCATCAAGCAAACCGATAGTAATCCTATAATTGCAGCCGGTAATACAGACATCCAGATTTCACGATGGAAAATGCAATGAACAACAAAATGATATCACCATTTGAAAATGACTATCACAGTCCTCTGAGGAAATTGTAATTGATATTATAGTCGAAAAGAAATATAACACGTAATTACAGTATGCTTTTGTTAATAAATATTGTAGAATGCATGAAAAATCTGCTATGTCTCTTATTAAACTAATTAAACCTATCCAGACAGTAACTCCTTCTTTCCCATCGGTTAATATTACGCCATAGAATTTTTAAATGCTATGGCTCATGGGACTTTCCGCCAAATGTATGGTCAATGTTATTAATTCCATTATATAACTCATATCGGGAGAACAGTTGGAGTCCCTTCATAACAGGCAAAGTTGTAAAATACCAATGGACGCCAACGATTGCAGTTAAAGTGTGTCTCATATAATGCTGCCTTGTGCTCTCTGCAGTGGAGTGTAGCACAATGATTGGCACTGGCATTCTGGAATCCTCCTTAATCGTTAAGGCCAATTTAGTCACGTCAACACTTTTTTCAGTTGAAACTACATCCTTTTCATCGAGCGACATGGTTGCATGACAACGTGTAAATTAAAGCCTTAGACGAGGAACACACGAAGTTAAATGGCTGGAAATTATAACTGTTTCCACCAAAGTTGTTTACATTTCACCCATCTCTGCCTTTGGAGCCCATCTTCTAAGAACCATGGCCTTGAACGAGTGGTATTTTCTCTTTTTTGTGGGTCTACAGGGTAAGAAAAATGACGACTGTTTCTCCACAAAAATGCAGATACTCTGTGAATAACCATCTAATTCCGGGCCTATTTCAGTGATGGTTCCCTGGGAGCGAGGCCTGCAGTACTATGAAGCTACCCATGGCATCCTACTTAATGCCCAATTTTCACTCTGCGTCTATACCACCTCCTTAGTGTGACCCTGCAAATATCCTCTGGGCCTCTTCATTAGTCTATGGGGCCTGTGTGCATAGACTCTCCAGTTAATTTGGCCCGGCAGGATTTTTCTCCCCCTACTAGGGCTCCAACGGGAAGAGAAGTGCCAGTCTCACTCACTTTAAACATGCAGAGATGCACGCTGGACGGACGCAAACACATTAACGGTACACGTCCCTACAAGCTTTCCTTTATCCAGGAGCCTTGGCAAAGTTGTCTATAGCATGATCTATGAGCCATGTGAAGGATGGCGCATCATGGCTCGGACCATTTTTCCCCCCTCCACATTATTTCCCCGACCACTTGCTGGTGCAATTGACCCAAGAGTGGAGCTGATGACCAAGATGGCTGATCCCTGGGGAGAGGGAGTCAGGGGAATCATGTGAGAGAGAGAAGTACAGAGAGAGGATCCAAGAAACACACACACACACACACACACACAGACACTTCTGCACTATCTCCTGCTATACACTGCAACGAAGTCCAGTCCAGGCCCTTTTACACTCTCCGAGTTAAATGAACACTGAGGATTCTGCAGTGTACGCTCAGCATGTGTGAGTGGAATGTGTGCGGTGTACGGAGCGATGCCACACCATTGGTGCTGTATGGGGCTATGATTTTTCCTTCCTCGCTATATAGCTGGACTGGGAGCTCATAGCGAGACGCTGGCATGATGTGCCTTGCGCTGACAGGTGCTGCCATTCTGACAGCCACACTAGGCCACCACCAGACAAGAGGTGTCTGCTACGTACTATTGAAGACTCAGGCCCGTGCTGTGAGCGTGATCCCAACTTGGCACTGGGCTAAGGAACCGTTCACTGGAGTTGATTTAATCATGTCACTTTGTGTGTGTGTGTGTGTGTGTGTGTGTGTGTGTGTGTGTGTGTGTGTGTGTGTGTGTGTGTGTGGGGTGGGTGGGAAGGGTATTGGGACGCATGGTTGCTCTAGCACCCACCCATCCTTTCCAATTGTGGTTCACTGTAATTTGTTGAGCCACAAACCAATCTTCTACTGTAACCCTCTGCTGGTGACTCTCTCTGTTAAATCCCCCCAGTTTGTTTTGTTATAATAGTTGTTATATATATAATTAAAAAAAGAATAGCACCAGGAAGACGTTATATGGGGTGGGTTTTCTGTCAGGAAAAACGGATGACGCAAAGCAAGAAACACAAATACTCTGAAAGTGTGAAATATTTTGGGGGGGAATCATGTCTTCCTCTGCTGCCAGGGCTGTGAGGTTGTTGCACGTGGAAACCATTACGTTCTCCCAAGGCAGAATAAGGATGGGACAATAAATGTCAGGAATTTCAAAAGCCAGACAAATATCTAATGGGCTAAATGGACGTCGTCACTTACCTTCAATCCAGCGTTGCATCCATTATGAAGGCAAATCATCCCTCTCCCCATCACCCACATGGCTGTCTTCTGACTAGCCTGTAATTAGCCCAGACTAGCCATTGTTTCCATGACGGCACAGGCAAGCAAGAAAGCCAGCCAGCCAGTCAGCCTGCAAGACAGACAGACAGACAGACAGACAGACAGACAGACAGACAGACAGACAGACAGACAGACAGACAGACAGACAGACAAATGAATAAAAAGCAGGTGGAGGTTTTAGAATCATCACATCTGTAAAACAGGATGATAATGAGACATTCACAGGTCCCATGTATCCTTTGTACTATTCCCCTATGAACCAGCTAGTGCACTGACTGAATGGCGTGGCGAGGTGCTGTAAAAAATAATCACGTGACAGTAAGGGAGAGAGAGACACACACACGTTAACAATACTACACTGATGAGACTGAATGTGTCATCTTTAATTGTGTCTGTCTGTGCATGTGTGTGTTTGTGTGTCTGTCTGTGCATGTGTGCGTGTGTGCGTGTGCGTGTGTGCGCGATTGTGTGTGTGTGTGTGTGTGATTGTGTGTCTGTCTGTGCGTGTGTGTGTGTGTGATTGTGTGTCTGTCTGTGCATGTGTGTGCATGTGTGTGTGTGTGTGTGTGTGATTGTGCGTGTCTGTCTGTGCGTGCGTGCGTGCGTGATTGTGTGTCTGTCTGTGCGTGCGTGTGATTGTGTGTCTGTCTGTGCATGCGTGCGTGTGCGCGTGCGTGTGTGTGACTGCGTGTGCATGTGCATATGCATGTGCGTGTGTGTAGTGAAAGCGGGGGAGGGTCTTTTGCGTGGCTGGAGCTTCAGATTATCTGGTCTATATTTCGGCTGGATGCCATCCAAAACTGTCTATCCCTTGGAAGAGTTACTGGGCCATGGGATTCTGTCCAGACACCCCAAGGAAGGCAATCTATACACCACGGTGCTTCAGAGGGGCTAAATTTGGTTCCCGTTGCGATGGGTGGGGGGAAATTTACAGCATTAATGATCAAACAATAACTATCTGAGTGGAACACGTCTGATTGTTATCCGGTTTGCTTTCCATTATACCAGATAGAAGTTGCCCGACTGTACATAATATTACAGTATGGATAACTTTGACCGCGGCTGACATGATCTGACAGCAGATCTGCACAACTTTTGAAGTATCAATTTCATGAGTTGGTTTCAGCTGGATCAAGAGCTATATGCTGCTGGCATGTGTAAAACTGTAGAAGCAGAGTCAGAGTTACAGGCACAACTTCACCTACTTCCAAGATGTATGGAGAAGAGAAAGCAAAGTCTAAAGAGGCCAAAATTCCTACAACACTTTATTAAAAAAGTTTATTGTTCGACCTGGTCTAACAAAGTTTTTTTTTGGGGGGGAGTTTTGGCCACTTTAGAATACTTGCAGACATTTGATTATATAATAGAAAATCCTGTTATTCCTCTTGTGAGATGTGTCCAAAGAGTTTCTCATACACCACTTAAGAAAGAATACCCCAACTTCACTTCTCCAGTTTCAGCGATTTTGATCACAAAGCGATATTTTAAAGTGATGTCACAAAGTGACCATTTTTCTCTCTGTTCCTCTGCTCGCAGACGTACAGGGGGGTGGAATCGTCAGAGTGAAATCATCATAGGTCTACAGATGTTTTCAAGATGTTTTTTCCTGTCAGTTGCAGATTATCCCCTGTAGCAAAATCTCATTAAAGTGCAATTTAGAGAAGCTTGCACTGATGTTGCCATCAACCAAAATTAAAGGCATTAATTTTTCATAGAAAGTTCACCAAAGTCCTCACAATAAATGATGTGGCACTTTGTAAGAATGATTTGCCACAAGTATGTTGGAGGGGACGGGGGGGACGGGGAATTAAATGGTATTAACGGAGCGAGGGGATTGCATGGTCTTATAGGCTGCAAAAGAGATGTGCAAATGTGGCCATTTAGTCAGAGCGTGTCGGTATGAAGATGTGCATATTAAGACTATACCATGCTGGGACAGATGAGGGGAGAGGGAAATATGACACCCTGATGGAGGTTATGACACACACACACACACACACACACTATCACACACACACACACACACACACACACACACACACACACACACACACACACACACACACACACACACACACACACACACACACACACACACACACACACACACACACACACACACACACACACACACACACACACACACAGGAGGGCTAGGGCGCCCTGATCAGCATTCAGCAGGAGGACCACTGTCTGCAAGAAGAGCCGTGGCTTAACACACTGCACTGGCAAACACAAAAAGAAGAACACAACTTTGATATGGAGTGGATAAAGTGTGATAAAAAAAGCATATTACTGAAAAGAATAGAGTCGTCATTTTGTCATGGTATATTGCTTTTCTGTCAAAGTTATTTTTGCAGTCTTTTCTTGTATCACATTATATCTAACTTAACATAATGCATTATTATAGTGATCAGATTAGTGCATGCTGCAAATTCAATGCCTACACTACAGCAATTGAAATGCAGGTCTGTTCGTTTTTATGTTGTGTTATGTTTTTGTGTACATGCATAAGCTTCTTATGTTATTATGCATGAGCTAAATAAAAAATATTTCCATGACCAGAGAGAAAGATCTGTATGAATTTCTTCATCGTTCAACTGACAGCTATAGCTTTCAGTTAATCTCTGACGATGTTCACTGAAAAACAAGGTGATAGGCTACAGATTTATTTTCTTTTTTCCCTTTGTTTTTGCTAGAATTAAGTTCCCATAGGCATAAATAGTAATAATTAGTTAATTTAGTAGTGAAAGTGCAAAGTTGCAGACACAGCACTCAGTTTATTTTAACCTAACTCATTAACTTCGTTAAGTTTAACGACTTGATAACAAATTACTTGCAAACACAGATTCCGTTTCCTGACTTGCCTCCAAGTGTGAAGATTCTCTGTGAAATGTTGGCACCACCTTCCTATCGCTATATATGTCCACACGTTATTACGCTATAAATATTTTGACTTATCTGTGCTGTGCTAATTTAAAAAGCAAGCAGTAAAAATATAGCACGTTTTAAATGTTATTAATTTGTTATAATAACGTTTTCAATTCGTCATTTTCTTTACATTCAAGGAGCTATTTAAAAACGAAAGGAGTTTTAAATTAAAGTAAAGAATGGCATGCATTAATAATCATGTCCGATCAAGCCATTGAGCCCTGCTGGAACCACATATTTCCGTCCATCTTTTAGGTACATTAAAATGAATATAATTAAACGTTGCTTCAAAAGCTGACTGTGTGGAAAACCCTCGGTAGGCCATCCTTTGGAACGGTGCAATGAACGAAGCTCCAGGGATATGATTTATTGCGTATAGGGGAGGAACTAAAGCGACTGCCGAGTCCCGACCACGTTGTATGGGACATAAAAGTACAGCATAATATTGCTATATAGACTGCTGTGATTTATGTTCGTATTTATGATTCGGAAATGGCGCAATTAACATTCATAGACTCATAGGTCTGAATAAATGCCCAGCCCTTTGCATGAAGCATAGACCTGCTTGCCTTTATACCCCCAGCGAAATAATGCGATATCGCACAATATCTACCACGAAGATGTGTAGCCTACTGAATAATTTATTAGAATACTGCAGAACAGAACATTATAATTATTAAATTATGATTAGTTACTATCATAATTATTATAACTGTATTACAACATAATACTATTACTGTTAATAATAATAATAATAATTCATATTTTTATTTTTCTCCTTTATTCCCAAAATGTGATCGTCGACAGCCTTTCTCTCGACGAAGAATACATATAGGCCTACATGTCACAATAACGTCTATATATAGGCAAAACAATGAAAGGCGGATATATATAGGCCATGTTTAATTAAGTTAACTCGAGAAAAAGAAAGAAAGTACCGTCACAGCATGCATGCAACCAGTCTGCCGGCTGCACATAATGCAGGCCTGTGCCTGTCCGTCATGCATGGCAGAAACCTCGTAACTCCAATTAAACATTTTCAACTTTTTATGTTTTTTTTTGTTACTTAAAATAAATGTGCTTCTTCATCTTACAAGAGTGTTGCTGCACAACAATAGTGAAAATAGCAGATTTTACAAGCTCACAACAAGACATAAAGGCATTGTGTGGGCTAGTAAATAAGCTATTTTCACAAATCATTTTTTTCTAAATACCGGTAATATTACAAATTGAACGGTTTTGGACATGCAAGGTTTCCACCCGACAGCAACGAAATGCAGGTCTTTATATAGCTGACGACGGGCCGGCGCGCTCTCTGAGACACGTTTTGTCCTCAGCTGAGTCAGCTCATATACAGTCGGGGGGCATTGTGCCAAACCCAATCAACTAAATATCAAAGATGCAGAGATGTACGGGATCTTTCCACTCTGCATTTTTACCTTATTTCATACTCCATCCCATTCCCACCTGCTGCTGGTCGCGGGTTAACTTATTTAAAACGCCGCTTATGTTGGCAGGGTTGCGCACAGACACGCACACGCGCGTGCACACACGCCCCCCCCCCCCCCCCCCCCCCACACACACACACACACACACACACACCACAACAGCTCTCGCGCCTCACCACGCTTTAAAATGCCCAATTGTATTGTTTTGTTTCATCCTCAAAAAACGGAAATCATTTGCGAAGGGAATTATAGGCCTCGCGAGAGCAGGGTCTTTTGCATACTAATGTTGTTAGACTTACCTCCCGTGGACAATGTTCGACGTGATCATTAAGCGAGAGCACAAGGCTCAAGAGTTTATTATATTCGATTTGAAAATTAAGACAGTGTTTTTTGTTTTGGTTTTTTTGTAGTGGCGGAGAGCGGAGACACCTTTTATGCCAGCTGCCAATGCCATCATGCTGCAGAGCGCTGTAGAAAGAAAACAAACAGAGATGGAGGGAAAGAGAAGGCCTGTTGTTCTGCTTGATGGTGGAGGTAGTGGTTCTGCTATGCCTGCATGGACCAGGTGACTGTGGCTCACAAATTGGGCAAGGTGTTTGAATGGTGAGTCCACCCCCCCCCCTCCTTCCATTACAATTAGGCTACAATTTTGGCATCCATGCTCAGTCAGAGTGACAATATAAATTAAGTGCATGCAAGATATAACGGCTTGCAAGTCAACCAACAAGAAGCTAAATAAATTAGACCCATGCATGTTGTAGCCTCAATAGTGGGGGGGGGGGGGAACTAAAGTGTGTATAAGGTAGACAGATGAGTTTATCAAACCTAGCATCTGTCTGACATTACCATCTGTGGACGAACCGGACAGGATATCAAAAATAATCTAAGCATATAGCATATAGCCTTTGTGAAATTGTGATTGTGAACAAGAAACCAACATCTATAGACTATAGGCTACTAGGCTACTTCTAAAAATAACGTTGGCATATATAGGCAAGAAGTTGCATTATAGCCTGCTTCTATATATTGTTACAAAGAAATAAGGAGTGCTTTGCCTAATATTTGAACGCCATGCACAACATCTACTGCACACAACGGAGTCACGGACCAATTTGCTAATAATAACGTAAAATAACGTGCAGGTGGTGGATGACAGACAATGTTTTCAATTTCAAACGTGATTTTTCGTGGGTTAAAAAATAAATAAATAACATATTTATTCTGGACTTGGATTTGTGTAGCTTTGGAGCAACGCTGAGAAGGCGGGGGGGTGAATGACAGAAACGGGGAGGTGAATAAAGCCTATGGCCCGACAATGCTCCGACTCACCACGGTGTCGGTGTCGCGCGCGGAACATAGCAGACCTACAAGCTCACAACGCGTGGCGTCAGAGGTACGCTGTGAGCTTGAATGTCTGCTATACTGTTTCGACGCGCGGCACCGTCGCGTGGACGAAATATGAATCGGGGGCTTAAAGCTTCAAAAAGCTGCTTTAATACCAGCAGGTGGCGGCAGCATTGCGTTTGAGCTGCCACACCCCTTCAGCCTCTGCTTTGGTTTGTGGACTTTGTAACTCAGTAGGCCTATAATACAGTATAAACGAACACTGTCGACAATATTGTTATTGTGTGTGGTATTAGTGATACATAAAACTACTGTTCTTCCTAACCCTAACCCCATGCCAGTGGTTCCCAAACTTTTTAGGGATCCAAAAGAGAATTTTGATGTCTCCCCATGTAGGAACAAGCTCACAGCATGCTATTTTCACTGCTTCTTAAATTTACATTTCCCCCTTTAATGGATTTATACATTTTCTTTTTATTATGTAATTCTTTTGGGATTGTTTTGAAAATCTTTTGAAATAATAAAAACAACTTGGACCAATAAAAATTGGTCCACGGCCCACATATTGGGTCCCGACCCACTGTTTGGGAACCACTGCGCTATACCCTTGGCTCTATCCAGCAATGACTTTTTCTTGTTGCTTCAAAGACTAATATTCTTATTATCAGCCCATCTTTTGTACAGCTAAGAGCATATAGAGATGCACAAGTTGATCATTCATATTTAGCTTGCCTAATACGATCATAACACATTTTGCCCTGCTGATCAAATTACAACATAATAAAGTCTCAACGATGTACTGGCTGGCACTCTTTATGATTGCCATCAAGGTCCTTTGCGGTAGTTTTTATCCCCAGTGGTCAAGAGGCAGGAGCCCTTATGTGCTGGTAGTCGCTCAGAAGATAAATCACATGATGCATTTTTAATTTCCCTGCCATGGCCCGGGTCCAGGACTCTGCGGGTCAGATGGAAATGAGTGCCGGACAGGCCAGCGACATCAGTGGATGAGGTGCTGCAGCACTTAAGACATGATGTACGAGGCTCATTACCAAAGCCAGGTCAGGAGGGAGCCCGGGTCACGCTTTTCACCAAAGAGAAGCAGCAGCAAGAGGAGACACGGATTGTTTGGCCAATTTTTCTACAAAAGAAACAAAACCCCAAAAATGTGTCTCCTTTGAAGTTTTCCTGTTGGGGATGAATGGTCCTGTATAGGACAGTGGTTCCCAAACTTTTGTCAAGGACCCCCACATTGACACTTGTTGTTATCCCACGGACCCAACAATTTTAATTTAAAGGACCCCCAGTTTGACATGCATTAGGCTACGGACCCCCATTTAATGGCATTTCCATCTTTGGAACCACAATTTATATTGTAAAGTCAATGTTAATTTAACTCTGAGAGAGAACCATTTGGTTCCATTTGTACACTTGGTTCCTAACTATCATTTAGCTGGGGTCTCCCTGTAACTCCCTCAAGGACCCCTAGGGGTCCCCGGGCCACACTTTGGGAACCACTGCTGTAGGACAGCAAGACTTTACTTCCCCTCCTCCTCACATCTCCTCTTTGTTCCTGAACAGTACAACACAACACCAAACAGCTGCACTTCCTCTCTTGAGTTGCATCACAAATAGTGATTGGAAATATGTGCCACTTATCAACACGTCTGCAGCCGACTTGGCAAGTCACACTTCTATTTTAGCTTGGTTTGGGCTGATTAGAGCCGCAGATATGAGATTGAAGCACATGTGTCACTTGCACTCTCCTGTGTTGGCATGGTGCAACTGCGGCACAGTAGTTGCTCAAGTTAATTACCAAGCGTTTGACGGCCTTTTGTTTCAGCACCTTTGATTGAGAGCTTTGACTTCTGCCTCCTTTCTGAATGGCTATGCTTCAGGATGAACCCGCTGCTGGGTGCATGGCACACCCCAAACTGGGCTGCAATATGGGGGCCTCACTGTTGCATTTGATGTCACAATATTTGGGGTATCAGAGAGAGAGAGAGAGAGCTGATAGATGATACAGTAGCTAAGAAGCAAGGTGTGAATGTAAATGACTGCTCTGAGGTGTTCATAACGTCTTATAATGTATCAAGAGTTAATCAAAATGAAACCAAATTGCCTGACAAGTGAAAAGTTAATTGCATTTCAAGGCTAGTTCAAACCTATACCATCCCTGATGCAAATTGAGGACAGCATGTCAAGGAGATTAAAAGTGATTCAAGCAAGGGGGGGGGGGGGGGGGAGAGAAAGGAAATAACGAAAATGAAATAATGTGCTGGACCACCTCTCGAGCGACTACAAGCTGCATGGCATCTGTGTCAGATGTTGTTAATTAACGTCAGTATGTTCCTCATGGCACTTGGCTTCCTGTTCTCCACACAGGGCAGATCCCAGAGTCAAAGTGCACGTGGGGAACAATTTTGTGTGTGTGTGTGTGTGTGTGTGTGTGTGTGTGTGTGTGTTGGGTGTACTGGAAACAGCAGAGGTAAGGGGTGTTAATCCCACTCATTATAATTCCAGTCTGTGGGCCATCTTGGGAGATGGACTATAGGGGCCCACCACATCATCTTATCAATATGTATGTATTTCCATCCTTTCACTCAAAATAGCCACTGACAGTACACCCCCCTCCCGCCATATCACATTCATATTCCATATCATATTTATATTTCATATCACATTCATATTTCATATCACATTCATATTCCATATCACATTCACAAGGTATTGGATACATAATGTGAGCACATAACAATAGGTGATGTGTGCTGAGGGTGCGTTCGGCTATAGTGCACTGAGCGCACTGTGCAATACAAACTAATACATGAATGCGCATATCCGAACGCACCCTATGTCACGCTGACCTTTATGAGTAGAGGGAAAGGGTTAACAAGGGTTAACGGTAGCTTAGAAATTAAGTGATATTTATTTTAGACTAAACCAGTAAGACGCCCTGAGGGCGAGAAGAGGCCTCACCCTAAAGGGAGAGGTCGCGTGGACGCATCCGTCTGAGTGACGGCAGACTGCTGGGCGAGCGCTGGCGCTTTGGCATGCGGGGTCAGATGAATTATGTACTGGCCATATATGGAGCGTGTATGGAGTGTACAGGCAACTGATTTTCAGTTGTATATGCTTTGCACTAGTGCAACACAACTAAACCTTTGCGAAGTTTCTATACGTTCTATCATGTCTTCAGGGAAATCAAAGACTTTTTGAACCAGTAGATTATTTTTAATGCCTGCACAAAAATAATAGGCCATTTTCTAAACGACATGCCATGCTGCTGCCTGAGATCATCAGGATGCCATGCTGCTGCCTGAGATCATCAGGATGCCATGCTGCTGCCTGAGATCATCAGGATGCCATGCTGCTGCCTGAGATCATCAGGATGCCATGCTGCTGCCTGAGATCATCAGGATGCCAGCTCAGCCTCCCTGTTGATCGGATAATTTCAGACGGAGCGCACCTGGTGTGTCTTATTGCGTGCACAAGTGGCGAGAAATGGCACTCTATCTACTGGGCCTGGTTATTTCCATGCAGAGCGGCGGTACTGACGATGTTAGCATTAACGGGCCATTAAAATGACAAAGGATGAAGTCATCGTCCACGAGTAGTCGTCGGTGCCGACCCAAACGAGAAACAAGGGTGGGATGAGAGACGAAGACAAGTTTTCCAACAGAACCCACCATGTCCTGTAATGACCAGCGTTCCGCTTTTTCTATAAGCTCTCCACAGAAAAGGGCTCCGATGGATGTGGACAGCAGCGTGACCATGTTGGTCTGAATGGACTACTGTAGGGACCCCGTGGGGGCCTGTTCCACGCAGCCCATGTCCGATGATAAAACTTTAAAATGGCTGCGGCAGGCAGATGTCAGAGGGATCTGGAACCATCGCAAGGCCTGAGAAAAGGCTCTAAGACCTATAAAAGGACACGGTGGGCGATGGTTATGATCCTGGCTGTCGGAGCTGCCTCGGCTCTTTATCGCTTTCAGCTGCAGAGAGCCACGAGGATGTCTGGCCGGTGACCGCTCGTGTCGTGTGTCAGGATAGGCTTATCTTTTCAGGTTTGAGGGCTGCCGTGGACAGCCAATCAGGGAAGTTTAAAAGCCAGGATGGTGCCACACCTCGGTGCTAATATCAGGGTTAGAAGAGTGCCCAACGGGAGAAATCCATTGCCATGGCAACAGTTGCCAGCTAAAAGATCTGTTAACAATCTGATATAGGTGCACCGACCTTCAAATGCATGACTTTGTCGCGTTATCTTTTGAATTGTGAGTACCATTGATCTGAACCTGTGGTTTCTTAATTAGTAAAAAAAAGAAAAAGATCTGACCTGCAAAACTAAAAGCTATAGGTTAGTGTCAGTCCTTTTGCTGTTCTACATATTCATGGCGTGTTCTCCTGAACAGTGCTTATAATAGGCTACTTGTAAGATGTCCCTTTTATTCAAGCCTAGCCACAATTTCATCTGAAGATCTTGTGCAAAAAGCTCCTATTATTTAGCATTCACACACTATCACAAAGTAATAATGCAAGGAAGATAGCTTTCCATTTGTCTTTTCTCATTTATTTTTGCCAGGCGTCCTCTGTAATAAAAACACCATTACATTTGCCTTCCAAACCAACCAAGCAAATTTACCCTCGCCGTGTCTGTATTTGATGTTGGAATAAATGTTTTTTCCCCCTCAGCGAGACAGTGATATGATAAGAAAACCAATGAAAAACGTGAGAGTAGATGGCAAATCGGAGCGAGGGAGTGATAGTCAGTCAGGGGCGACCACAATGCACTTTCCATCAGGATCTAGTCAATTTATCAGCCGGGATGATATTAGCTCCCAGATAGCTGCAGCAAAACGCGTGCAGGTCTTTTCCTCCCCATCAGGCTCCTCTATATTTTTAGACGGGTCTTTATGTGAGACACAATGGCCTCCATATCAAACATTTTAAATGATGCTTGAAATACCAGTCACTTGACTTTGATGTCACAGGCAATTAAATCCAACCTTACCCCTTTTTCACCGTTAATAACAGCAATCTCGCCCAGGCTAGTGCCTAATTAATATGTGCTATTTGTCACTTTGACTTGACACATGTATATCAAAGCGGGGGGGGGGGGGGGGGGGGGGCGAGGAGAGGGGTGGACGTGAGGGTGGTGGGGGCAGTGGCGCGAGAGCTGCTTGGTCTGTCATTCACCGCCATGGTACGGTTTGTCTCCTCTCTGGGGGTAGAATCGTGCGTAAACATGCATGCATCGTTACATTTTTGTAAGATGATGCGATGAAGGATTTCCACCTCTTTGTATAAGGTGCTGTGCTAACCTATTAAAGCATTTGTGTCATCAAAACGCTTAGAACAGTGGTTAGCAGATCTACAAGCTCCTGTCTGCTATTTTTGAACAGTTTTGGAAGTTAAATGTTGAATAATTTAGATTTTTATTTTCTCACACAAATCGTCTCTTCTGGGGGTCCCTGGCACAAAACCTTTTCATATAGGGCGGTCCGCAGCCAAATACATATCCTTTTGGGGGCCTTGGCACGAAAATGTTCGTGAACTACTGATTTAGAAGGAATTTGTGGAATCAGACTCCGGTCTCAGTGTATTAACACAGAGACTGAGGTGCATTGGCTGACCGAGGCAGACGTAGCATGGCATTGGCCCAGCACCCACTGGCGATGTGCGTGCAAATATTCCTCAGAGAGATGCCATAATTTGAATGATACTATTTCAGTTAGCTTGAGGCTTTGTTTTGTGCATAAGGACATAGCTTCAAACTTGGATATCCCATTTTGGAATCAGGCTCTTCAATTGGTCTTCATAGTGAAGCGCTATTCATAGTGACATGTTTATTTGTGCACCTTTTGTGCCTTTTGACTCTGGAAAAGTGGTGCCTATAATTACGTGCGTGCGAGTACTGTGTAATGTATGTATGTGTGTGAGTGAGAGATAGAGAGGGAAGGAGAAACAGAGAGAGAGAGAGAGAGAGAGAGAGAGAGAGAGAGAGAGAGAGTGAGTGAGTGTGTGAGAGAGAGAGAGAGAGAGAGAGAGTGAGTGAGTGAGTGTGTGAGAGAGAGAGAGAGAGTGAGTGAGTGAGTGTGTGAGAGAGAGAGAGAGTGAGTGTAAGAGAGAGAGAGAGAGAGAGAGAGAGAGAGAGAGAGAGAGAGAGAGAGAACAATAAGCCTGAGCATTTCTGTGCATGCAGGTGTGTGTACATATGTATGTGTGTTTGTGAACATGTGTTGCCAATGCCAATTTCAACCATAGCTCAGTGGGTGGGAGACAGTGAAATCAACGATCCATGTTTCTGTAGATGTGACCAACAAAACACATTCAGATGTTTATCTGAAACAAAGATGTTACGGGGGGAAATAAATGACAGACAGACAGGGCATCATTTAAAAGATGCCACACAGTATTCAGCGTGACCATTTTCATGCCACTCTCAGCGGGGACAGCCTCCTGGACGAAGTATACTCGTATTTTGTTTACTTAAGTAAAAGCAGCAATACCCACGATGCAGAAATACTCTGTTACAAGTAAAAGGTCTACATTGAAAAAAGAAATACCTGAGTAAAAGTACAAAAGTACTAGCAAATATGCATAATGACCCATCTCACAATTTCTTTCGCAACATTGTCAAGTTAGCCGATTTACAACCTCACAACGCTATGGATAATCTATTTTCGAATAGCATTGCATAGCAAGTATATAATATAGTGCTTGTATGTTTTGTCATAATAGTCTAAATCTGCAAAGTAATCCGTTTTCAATTAATTGTAGTGGAGCAAAATTGACAATATTGTCAGTAAAGTATTGAAAATGTTGTCAAAATTGTCAATACAGTACTTGAGTAAACATACTAGCTACCTTTCACGACTGGCACACACATCTCTCTGTCTCCCTGTCTGTCTGTCTGTCTCCCTGTCTGTCTTTTGTCTCTCCTTTCCATCAGCCCCTCACACTTTCCGCCTGAAACCTTCTGCCAAACGCTGCCAGACTTGCACATCTGTGCTGAAAATGAGTTGTATCCCAGAGCCCTCTGAGTCCAGGATTCACTTGTAAAGAATGCAGTTTTATTGGATGAACAGACTAATGTACCATGCAATGTAGTTGCACTAGCATTTTATGCCACATTGAAAGAGTCAATTAATTTGCATAATTCAGACGAGCATGTGCCACCACGACTTTGAAGCCCAGGTTGGTATGGCCGTCTTCCATACTAGTCGCGTCAGCTTTTTCCATTCTGATAGATTAATCATTCCTGCGGCACAATTAATTACATTTATGACAATCTGAACCTTCGTCCCACCCACCGGCCCCAGCAATCCTTTTTTTCCTTCTTCTTCCAGTCAGTCTCTAATATTGGAGCTTCTCCGGCCGAAACCCTGGTGATTTAGCGAACACCTTAACAGAGCTCCCGTGCCTAGGGCTGAATAAAATTAATATTTTGTTTCCCATCTGGTGGAATCGGTAGAATTAATGAGGGAAGGAGGCCCGTAGCTACGCAGAATCCAGGGATCAATCTGGTTGCTACTGTGTTTGCTGGAGGTGTGGGGGGAGGAGGTATGAGGGAGGGAGGCTGGAGAGATGGGTGGGTACAGTGGGATGCACTCATCGAAAGGGTGGGCGTCACGTCCGTCACCCAAGAAATGCACCATTGTGATCACTACTGTAAATGAGTGATTACGGCGTGCCAGTCACTCCTTGCATGTCTGACAGACAGCGTTGTTTCCCGCCCACCTCCACCCCTCTCTCTGATTAATATTCAATTGTAACTGTCTGTCTGCCTGCCTGCCTGCCTGCCTGCCTGCCTGCCTGTCTGTCTGCTTGCCTTTGTCTCTTGTTTACAGCCTCTAATTGAATTGCAGTGGGGCAAATGTCATGGAGCTTGCTGGCATGTGGAGTCCTGGCAGTATAGTGACAATATGACATGGCGTAGAGAGAGAGAGAGAGAGAGAGAGAGAGAAAGAGAGAGAGAGAGGCTAGTTCAGTGGGAACGTGCTCAGCATCAGGGCTGCATGCGGTTCCTGTCACCATGGGGCTGACTGGGGGGTCAATGGGGTTTCTGATGCTGTCAAAACGGGAAGAGGAAATGGGATTCAATAAAGGTTTAAGATTTGTTTTCTTTTTCTAAAATAAAATGCTATTGTTTTTTAAGTTCACATCCTGTTATGGTGTGTCTGTTTGTGTTGGAAAACAAAGAGTTGGGATCATGTGGCAACTACCTACAAGCAATAACACCATATTTATTTGGGGGAACTTTTAATTTAGTTTGGTCCAAGGTTGAACTTGACTTCCTGGTACTTGCAGGGTTGTTCTCATGATAATAGAAGAGCATTTTGCCCCTGTGACAAGGTGAAATGACCTCAGTGGAACAAATGATGTATTGACGCATCATATTGACCCCCTTGACCCATTTGTCAGCAGAAATAATTAGGCATGAATAGTGATAAATGGTTGTGAATACTGTAAAGCAAATTAAATGAATGCATAATGTGCTCTTTTGGACTTGACCCCATCAGTGAAACAGCCTTTTCTAGGCAGCCCCAAGCTCATGTGCATGCAAATTAATATCATTCATAATACAGAAGTGGACACAGAATGTTACGCTACCGGAAATGCATGATGATAAGTTGAAGTGACAAGTTTTAATGTTCTGGTTGCACATATTTACTCTCAATTCACAGCAAGGACGCCAATTTGGCCGCACAAGACCAATGCAGTGCATGCCTGCAACAAGTGAAAGTGGAATGTATTAGAAGAATTCTTCATTTATAGCTGGGATGCAGTGTGGCATTTTAGTCATCCATTTACCAGAGAGAGAGAGAGAGAGAGAGCAGAGCAGAGCAGCTGTATGACAGAATAAGCACTCCCACAGTGGCTTCCAATCTGGGTGTCCCATTACCGCCTTCTTCCACCCTATGTGCATTGTGTGTGTGTGTGTGTGTGTGTGTGTGTGTGTGTGTGTGTGCGCGCGCGCGCATGTGTTTCAAGCGTGTGCGTGTGTGCAAGTGTGTGTGTGTGTGTGCGTGTGTGCAAGAGATAGAGGGTGTGTGTGTGTGTGTGTGTGTGTTCATGAGGCAGCCCCCCTGTCTCTCTTGCTCGCTCCATGCAGCGTTTCACCGCCTAGGAGAAGGTGGTGTTCGTCTCTTTGAAGCATCACTTCAATTACGGGGTTTAACCCCACAGGTCAACCCTTGATTATTTAAACAAAGCGGGTGTAATTCTGCTGGAAAGCCCAAGCCTTTGCCACGAACACAAAGCCAGGCTGTAACTGTGTCTGTGGCTGGTGTGAGTTTCACGTCAACGCGTTCGCCCCGCTTTGACCTGCGTCTAATAAGGTTTTAGAGACACACGTTTGTTTTTTTTGAACAGGTTTGGCTGTTAGAGCGCTCGCTTTCCCTGTATGGAGAAATGCAGGCACAATGTGACACAACATAATGCTGAGCTGAGAAAAGGAGGCGAGACATGATTAACACTGGCGCTTTGTGCAGAGGTCTGGAACCCTGCAAAGGCACAAAAGGTACGGCTGCTAATGTCGTCTGCCTATAGTGCTAACTGGGAAATGACAGAGGAAGCTATTGACGGTTTGGCTTGGGTATTTGCTTGCCCCCACTAATCACCGTTATAACCTACTATGTGTGACCATGACAACTACAAGATATAGGCTAATTGTGTCTGCCTACAACAAAGGCTTATTGGTTTTGTGTCGAGTTCCCTTGGCTCGCCTGTTAAATTGATGCCAAAAGATGACATTGAATAATAGATAGTTCTGTCGATCAGGTTGCTGTTTATTTACCCTTTTAAATCCTCCTTCCGCCTCCACTCAGCTGGTGGCCGTCTATTGACTCCTTATTTTTTCATGAGGTGAGGTGGGAGCAACAGCGAAGCGCTATCACCCCCTCTTAAATAATATAAACAAGAGAAAAAATAAATAAATGAAACAACAAAAAAGGAGGCAACGTCTAAGTCATCTTCCCTGTTCGTTCATTTCAGCCTAGATGGCCTCTCTCGCTCGCCGAAGCGTGATGCGTGCAATGAAAATACGAGGGTCCTCGTTTCCTCCGTGGCCCCTGTGTGCACCTCTCCGCCCCCACCCCGCCCTATAAAAGTTGCAACTGCCAGCTCAGGTGGAAAAATGTTGCAGAGTAAAAGATGTATTCAATAAATAGAGTGGGACAGCATGGGGAGTGTGGAAAGTGTGCACGAGACGAAGGTTTGGTGAGTGGATAATGGAACAGAAGGTAGATGGAGCATGAGTTTACATTAAACAGCAGTGCACGATGCCTGAGATAGGAGGCACACCGGCGGGAATATAACTCTTAACTAGCATTGTCTCCTTTCAATTTGAAGGAACAACCACTGTCATCTCCACATAATTCTTGCCTTTAGGGGGCTATATCACTGAATTTCAGCATTTCGATTTCCCCCCCTACACTTGGCATAGTGGACACTTCACTGCTGTCATACTCATTGCGAGATGTAAGAGAGAAGAGGCATTTGACTTCAATTTAACTTGAAAAATCCTACGCAGCTATTTGAGCCGGAAAAGAAGCAAGAAACTGCGTGGGTTTACTGAAAACAGTTGCAAAGAATGAATTCTACAGTAGAAAAAGTAATTACACAGAATATCCTATATTAATAATATATTAAAATTGGCTACCGGCCGGCCGGCGGACCACAACCACTTCACTCTGACTTTGACAAACTGGATACGCCTACGCCATTATAGGCAGGACCACAACCCCGCTCAGACTCAGACATAACCATGAACAAACCGATATGCCTATAGGCATATATGGAGATCCGGTTATCCAGAGCCACAGATCCGATGCACCGATATGCATATAATTAATTGCATTTTTATAGCGCTTTTCCAAGTGCTCAAAGCGCTTTACCAAATGGTTCATTCATTCATACATTGTGAGGTGAATATATATGGTCATGTGCATATATGGGACAGACAGATCAGGTGTCTCCATAGGAGACTGACAGTATGGTCATGTGCATATATGGGACAGACAGATCAGGTGTCTCCATAGGAGACTGACAGGGCTGCACCAATTATCTTTTTAAAGTCACCTCTTCGAGCCTAGCTTGTCGATTGCTATTGGTTACCCCAGTTCTTTAGGGAGACGGTCTCCGTATGTATGTATACTGTATGCATACCCTAATTCCACTACAATGTTGAAAGGTATTGTGAGACTGTCCACTTGCTTGAGACATGCAGGCATTTCACCTCACATCAAGTGTCACTTCTTTCTTCAAGGCACAATCCATATTCTACTGCTGCCGCAGAGAGGAGGCCATTTGTTTTATGTCAGCATATCACAGATATCACTGTACGAGATCAACCTGGACCGCAGGAAACTGAAAATGCCGGGAGGGAAGCTGTTCACAGTGCCAAACGAACTTCTGGCCATTGCTGTAGCAACAGAATGGGATGCTCAGAAGGACATACTGAAGTTCTACACCATGCACATGACCACTCTGTGTAACACAGCGCTGGACAATCCAACTCAACGCAAGGAGGATGAAGTTCTTGGACACTGATACTGTTACAGAGTGGATGAGCCTCCAGGTTTGGTTGAACTACAGAAGAATCCAAAGGACCCTGTGCTGCACTGGATTGAAAACTGTTGATATTGCCATCGGCTCCTCGTCTAGGTTCCGAGATTCTAGAGAGTATGTGATTACCCAGCTAAAGTCAGTTGTGCTGTCCCTTGGCTTGATTGACAAACGCTTAACTGTGCTGATTTCCAGACTAGACGAGGAATACCAGATTCAGCATTGGGGAAACGTTGAGTGGGCCCATGACTATGACATGTACGAGCTGAGGGCGTGGACTGCTGCTGGAGCTCTGTGTGTGCAATTGTCATCTGAGAGTTCCTCTGTCAAACGAAAACTCCTACAGTTACTGAGCAGGATTATGAACCCTGTTAGTGTTGTGTGTAAAATCTAGTAGGTACCTGAGAAAACTAATCTGCTGCAAGAAACATGGTCAGTGGTTACCAACGCACATTTAATGTTTTCTTCAAACAAGCATTAAGAATAGACTGCAAAACACCTCATTACTACAAAAGTTCATATACGTAACTTGGGAATTATCAGCATGTTTTCTGATCTGATTTCTCTCTACCAAACAATAAATGGTCTCACTGACCACTGTGTTAGAAGTCTTCACTCCAGAAAAACAAAACTGTGTGTTTTATCTGCAGAACGGACCATATGTGGAGGCCAACAACTGTGGCATCTTTTTCTCTAAGGCTACAGTAAGTCATTTCGCTGTGAATCAGTTCTCTGTCATCTGGCATTTTCGACTTATGGGAACAGTGATAACACTGTGAATGCTAATTCCCTGTCTGTGCTGTGGGTCATATCTCTCAATACTGTGTGTGTGTGTGTGTGTGTGTGTGTGTGTGTGTGTGTGTGTGTGTGTGTGTGTGTGTATATATATATACACAGCATCTCATGTTAATACTATAAAAGTCATATCTTTATATGACAAATATCCATAACGTGTTAGTTTAATCTACTAGATATTTGGTTAATTGTCACCTCCCTCAGCTCATCCACCATGCTATTCCCTTTCCTGACATATACATTTATAAAATCTTTCCAATCTCATATGGCACCGGTATACCGCAATACAAGGCAAAAACATTAAGAGACACCGTCAAGACAGAACAACAGTATACAATAGTATACACCTATATACTATCCTGCACTATGCAGAAAAAACAACAACACAAGGTTACAGTGTCCTCACCGTATCCCGCCCCAAAACAAATAAAGTGTCCATTACAGTCAGCGCAATCATGACAATCATCCATTTCCATTTCAATCATCAGTGCAATAGTGGAAGAAAAAGTGACAGTGTTCACATGTGCAATCAGTACTATAGCCATACCCTAAAGTGTCATTAGAGGTCAAAGTCCTTGATACAAGTGGTGCATCAATTTGTTGCAATATATTTCGGGTCAGGAATCCTGACCCTTAAGGCCTGAGTATACTTGACATACGAGGGTCAACAAAATGCTTGTTATTATACTACAATTTGGTGTCTGCGAATGCACACGTGTTCAAGAACGAGAGCAACACGTTCGGCTCTCAATACAAAGCATGACCTTGTTGGAGACAACTGAAGGATTTGTGAGAAGAGGTGGGCTATATCTGCGTTGTTCTCCCTTTGGCTGGATGGAAGTGATGTGTGTTTGCTCGGGTGGCGTGCCTGCCGAGGCCGTCGCTGCTCGGCGCGGGCACTCACTCACACACATCCCAAGACAGAAGGCCTTGCCGCGCCTGACTTGTTATCAAGTGAAGTAAAAATCCCATTGATGGGGGCAATTTTTGGCTGAGATGTATTTGGTGTTGAGAGAAATACTACTAAACATTGACACACAGTGTGGCTAAACACTCCCAGGGCATCATTGCCCTCAGTCCCTATGGACTTGGTAAAACGGCATTGATGGAAGAAGTACTCAAATGTCTTAAGTAAAAGTATCAAGTAACTAGTACTAGTACTACAATTGACAAATAATTGTAATGAAGTCAAAAGTACAATATTCGCCGTTGAGATGGAGGTAGCCTACTAGTACAGAAGGCTATACTCAGTTACTTTCCACCTCTGAAAAAGGCTGTGTCCTACTCTTCCCTCTCAACCTGAAACACGCTATACAGCAGCGGCTGAAGCTGTCCAGCTTCATTCCTCTTCAGCATTTTAAGTCTTTTGCAAAAGCAGGTATAGTCCAGGCACTTGCACTTTAATGGTATTAATTTGTTTTAGCACTTACACTTTAATTTTACAATGATCTGTTTGAATCCCCTCTACGTCTGTCTGTCTGTCTGTCTGTTGTACGATCTATAAAAAACTAAAAACTAGTCAACCTACGATTATCTATAGAAAAAAAAAGAACTAGTCAACCTAGAATAGAGCCCTGGGGGACCCCGGTCAACTAACGATATAGGCCAAGTGGTTAATTCAATGTGATTTTACGCTCAGCACTTTCCTGTGCTAATCTGCCTCCAATTGCAAGGGTGCACGAATAAAAACAGTCCCCTGGGGAATAAGAACCTCTTATTGTTTCGGGAGAGTTCCACAAGATTGGATTGTGTATAGGCAGCGGTTTTCACACAATGGATCGCGACCCAAAGTGGGGTCGCGGTTGGCAACCAAAATGTCTTATCCTCATACACACATGAGCTCCAACCGACCGAGAACAAGAGGACAACACACACACACAAGCCCTTGCAGAGGCACAGAAACTAATTTAGCTGTAACTTCATAAACGATACATTTTAGCAGGAATTATGTTCAATATAAGCGGGGGGCTTAAAAGAGCCATTTTGGTTGTTTTTGTTACTCAGAGAGCGAGAGGGTACAAATACATCGACCACGGGTCTGCTTGGTTCCATTTGCATTCCTTCTGAGTTAAATTGACATATCTCCATAATAATTTTGAGTTGTAGTCTTGTTAGGTTGTGTTCAGATTTGCACTGTGGCAGCGCTTCAATACGTCATCAGTATCGCGTTGATCCCGCGCCTCTAGCGGCCGCATAATATCTCTCCGGTCAGAAATGGGACCAGATAGGAGCAGGAGGAGGAACTCACTGCTGCCACCAGCTGGCGGAGTCAGGTTAGGGGGTCACTGTGTAGGAGCAAACAGCAAACACAAGCCCCATGGGCTCTTGAGTCAACAAACATTTCAATTTACGGGTCGCAATGTGACATTACCGACACTCTGACCGGTACCAGCAGCTGCGGGCCGAAATGGAGAAAAACACAGTCGGTGGCCAATGATAAAATCGAGAGCCGGATCAAGAAACTGATGGTTGTGGCAACATATTTTGTACAAATAATGCTTCGGTTTACAAATGTGTGTAGGCTACAAAAACACTTCCGTTGCTACGGTTGCTTTTATTGATATTGTAGCGTTTTAGTGGAATCAAAGCCCATTCTCCAGCTGAGCCTCAGCACACCAGGCAGGTAACAAGCTGCGTCAAGAAAACTAGCTCACGCGGGGGGTGAGTTGCGACAGAGTCTTTTGGAGCCACAATATTATTCATTCATTTCATTGATAAGATATAGGCCTACAAATCAGCGGGAATTACTGCTTTAACTTCATTTTCTGATGAATATTCATGTATAAAGGCCAGCAATGCATGCTTTCATTTTAGGATATTCTTTATTCCCTGCACTTTTAAATAGCACTATAAATTGAAAGTGTGAGGTCGCCAAAAAAAATCTCTCATAGATTTTAGTATAACAAAGTTTGAGAAATGATAACCCCTGGTGCAGGGCATGGGGTATGTGGCAGGTTTTTGTTGTTTGTTTGTTTCATTCATTCATTCATTCTACTTCATTAACACATTTTTTAACAGTACGGTATACAGTAAAATCTTTGCTGGGGACCAATGTAATAAATGCATACTGTAAAGCAGAAATGTTCCTGACAACATAAAATGGTACGGATATCAGCCGGATACATTGGTGAGACTCTTTAAGTCAGTGTTTCTCAAACGACCCCCACATTGATATATTGATATATATTTGGCTGTGGGCTCCAATCTGAAAAGGTTCTGTGCCAGGGACTACCAGAAAATGTTCAGCAGACAAGCTCGCAGCATGGCACGTAGTGAGTCGCTGTTTGTACATTGTGCTGTTTTTGAATAGCCAACGAATATGAACAGAAAAAGTGTTTAAAATGCACACACACACACACACACACACACACACACACACACACACACACACGCACACACACCACTGCTGTAAGTGACTGAATGTATACGATATGACCTTCCTTCCTCAGGTCTGTTTTTACACGTGCATGACTTCATGCTGGCAAGACAAATCCCGTAGGATTGACAACTAACTGACGCATTTGGCATGTGGAAATTAATTGCCCTCCCGACAACGATAGCTTTAATGTTCCGTTCAATTCTAATCTCTGAAGCACAAAAGGCCAGCAATGTCCTGAAGAATGTGAATTGATGAAATTAAATTGTCCACAACATAAAACAAGGGAGGTTTCAAAATCGCAAGCTATTGCCCAATGTACTCTAGCCTTTGTTATGTTGTCCATGTCCATGCATGCAAGGATGTATTTGTGATATTGTTCTGTCTACTGTACTCTTTGTGACAAACAAGGACCCCCTCAAAAACGAGATGATACATCCCAAGGGGTTATCCTTTCAATAAAGATAGTATTCTCTACTATTCTAGATACTATTGCCTCACTACCATACTCCCCCCCCCCCTCGGTTTCAACAGAATATTAAAAAAACCCGTAAAAGGACATGATCCGAGTCAGAATGATGGCACAGAGTTCTCAGCGGCCATGGTAAGAGCAGTGTCATTGTGCCACGTGAGGTGCATTCCTTACAACCTCCTTCTGTTTATTTCAGAGAAGGTATCAATTTGAACATGTAAGTGAGGTATCACCAGGCAGAAAATGTTACATTTTTCCCATCACTGTAGCCAATGTTCCTGTTTGCGGGGCCTGGGTTAAAAAGACGCGGCCCCGGCATGTGTCCCTGCCATCTTGCCGTTCCCCACGGAGATATTTGAGTGTGAGATGAGCCTTCTCCCATGCTGCGTATCTGGGGAGAAATATGTTTGGTGCCGGCGTACATACTTATAGTAAGGGTTTTCTTTTCTTTTTTCTTTTCACCCAACAAAAAAACTATTCAATTTACCACATCTGCTTTACTTCAATAATTTATAGCATTTCCCCTCTTTTAATGTTTTATAAGTAAACTGTGTATTCTTTAGAAACAGTGAAATTGCTTTCTGGTTGCAGCTGTTGTAACTTGACTTCCACAAACAAGAAGAGGAAGAGTTTTATTTTATACTGTCCACCGTACCGCATGCTTGTTTGTTTATTGGACCTTTTCTTATTGCTTTGTATAATTTATAACATATTACCATTCTTGGCTTCGATTAAGTATAATGGCAACAGGCTATGTGCGGGATTATAGTTGCTGTCATTATTGACGATAGCCGTATAGGAGCAAAAATGAGGCAATCTTGATTTCAGTCTCGCAATCCTATAAGCTTTATTAACACCCCTCTATCTCTGATATCATCAAAAGCCTATCATCAACTAAAAGTTAGCAGCACAAACCCTGAGCTCCTCTATCTCCTGAACGCGACGCACCATCATTTGCCGTGTTTTCTCTGCCCCTGTGACTGATTATCATTACCTTTTCTTGCAAATACCATGCTCATTACGTTAGTGTACAGCCAAAACATTAGTGCACGGAGCCTATCTCTCTCCCAATGAAGGGGAGAGAGGAGAGGAGAGAAGAGCTATGGAGGCAGATTTTCCCCTAGCCTCAGCAGCCAGCCCTGGCGCGCTTGGCTATTAACCACAATGAACATGGGCTTTGTTATTAACATCTGTTCATCAGGGATGGCGCCCAGGCCTAATCACCCCTCACACCTTCTGTTTCTGCACAAGAAGAGAGGCAATCAAGGGCATCATTTGGCAGCTGGCTGGAACTACTAATGCTTTTCTCCTGCTCTGCCCCCCCCCCCCCCCCCCCCCCTCCCTCCTACGGTCCTACCCCCCTCCTCTCCTTTTCTCTCTCCGCTGCCATCATTTATTCTCTGGCGTTCAACCCTTATCCTCAAAAAATGTCTCTCTCTCTCTCTCTCTCTCTCTCTCTTGTGGGATTATGTTATTTGAGGGGTAAAACCCACACGAACGCTGACTGGCGCCACACACACACACAGGCGCATAACGGCCGGACACTGACACACACGCGGGCGTGCGTGTGGACAGTAAGTGAGGCTTTGATAGTGGTAAGCTGCTAGATGCACTGATGGCTGTTACGGTCCTGCACCGTGGGGTGGCTCACATGAACTCAACCTCATCTCACTCTGCTACGGCCCCCGTCTTCCACTGCCGCCGCATCGCAGCCAGATGTTCACAGGTCCAGTGTTGGGTTTCCTCGACTAAAACTGTGACTGAAATGTTCGTCGACTACCTTTTTTCACTGACTAAATGAAAACTATGCCATGATGACTAAAGCGAAGTGCCCACAATACTGACAATGTCGTCAGCAAAATAAATAAATAAATGTTAGGGAGGGACTGGTGGAGAAGAGATCCAGTAGAACGAAAAGACAAGTCATTTTACATTTGGTTGTGCTCTGAAAATAGCAGATCGACAAGCTCGCGGCGCGTTGTGAGCTTGTACGTAGATCGCTATTTGAGCATCCAATCAAGTGCAAAATCAACCATTGAAACTTGAAATGCTTAGTATGAGGTATAAAGTACAGCAGCCTTGTGTTCATATACAACAGAAAGATTGGGTATTGGGTAAGACTGACGTTATGTATTGCTTCGTCACTGCTTCGTCTCAACCATTACTCTATGGCTCTGGTCTCAGCCACCGCAGTGTATTTTTTGACATTCCGTTTCTCTCCAAAGTTGAATGGTGCCACTACTGTTGGAGCAGCCATAAACTACGCAGGTTCATCCCGATGTTCTGGGCATCTTTGTAAAGTTAGTGTTAGTAAAAAGAGTACGAGTAACGTTTGAGCAGACTAACATCAGTCACTTTCCCATTCAATGTAGTAGAAGAGCCGACTGTTTACACCGCAGATAAGTCGTCTCCGCCTACAGGAACTACATTCCCTGCGACCATGAGACCCGTTTCTGATCCTATAGGCCAGTGGACGATAGCAGGCGGACTGAAGCCAAAGATGACACCTCAGATCCAGTGGTTCATCTGAGTATCTGTACTTTACTCGAGGTTTTGTAATTTTGGACTACTTATGACTTTCACGCTACTACATTTCAAACACAAATATTGCATTTTTGACACTACATTTCTACACGAAGTGAAAAGGTGCATTGTACCGCTTAAGCCCTATTTCAAATATTGAAAAAGCAGCTAATTTACAAGCTCACAAGGCGTCACGATGCGACACGTAGTGAGCTTCTTCTATTTTTATTATTATATACCGGTATCTTTGAAAATAGAAAACATATAATCTTTTAATGTCTAAATGTTAATACAGCAATTGAATTGAAAGAAACCATACTTTGTCATTACTCTTAAGTATATTCAAAAGCATGCACGTTTATATGTTGTATTGTTTATACGTACTACTGTAGGAAACTTTCACTTGTACTGGAGTAACATTAACCAGGAGTATATTCTACCGTATATTTAGAATAGATACTCCTGGTCTATAGACTCAAGTACTGAATAGTTGAGTACTTTGTCCACCACTGCTCAGATCAGAGAAATGTACAGGTTCCATCCTCTGCTCAAGGGAGGCTAGAATCGCTCAGCTATACGTGACCGCCACCCGATAGTTGCCGTTTTCAAGATGAATAATACAGTATTCTCCAGCATGTTTTGGGCTGTTAATCCTCTGGTGTGTTTATTCATGCGTCTGTGTGTGTTTGTGTGAGTTTCCGTGCGAGCATATGATATGTGCTTTCTGCCACGGCTCGTGCCAGCCAGAAGATTGCAGCATTTGTTGTCGCCGGATTAATCCCTCTGTCAGCTCCGGCCTCTTGAACACATTGCGTGTCCTTCTGTTACCCACAGGAAGAGAGGGCTCGGGCATCTGTGTTTGGGTTGGTTATGTCTAAATCAGCACTCCTCGGCCTGACACAGTGAGGACACGCACACGCACACAGCAGTATTATTGTATAGTGTGTCCATTTTGCTACAGTATCTCTCAGTGTCCAGTGTTGTCTCCGGTATACACTCACTCTCTCTGACTGTCTGCCTCTAACGGGGGAACAACATGTCAGCCTCTCTCTCAGCAGAGAAGCCTCACAACAACACAACATCCTTTCATGTTTTTGATGTGAGTCTGTGATGCCCGTCACACGCTGGCTCCTTCTGCAGTGATGTTTGCTGAGATGTTGATGTCAATCACAGATGGTTGATATTATTACACATTGGGGCTTAGGTTAGGGTTGTTGGTAGGGTCAGTTAGGGCAGTGGTTCTCAACCTCTTCAGGCCATGATCCCCCAAAATAATAATATTTGAACTGATCAAATAGCTGATCAGAGTGCTCTGCAGGTCCCAGCATTGGCCCGGGTTATTGCTGGATGAAATAGGCTCTATTTTTCTCTCCCTATCCCTTTCTCCCCCTCCTTACCTCCCGCTTTCCTTTCCCTGCCACCCTCCATTCCCTTCTCAGTCACTCACTGCCCTCTCAACACCATCTCACAGGAATACGGCAAAATAGCATGGAATTTCAATTTTCACCGTGTTTGGGTGAGACTGCATGGGTATAGGCCCTCCTCTCCCTGCCCATCTCACTCTCCCTCTCTATCATGCTGAGAACTCTGGTCATAACAACCACGCCCCCCTTTACTTTACTCAGAATAATACAGGATACATTAAAATTAGAGGTGTGCATGGCACTGCCCTCACGATTCAATTACGATTCACCAGGTAGTGATTTCAATCGATTCTACGATGCATATCTTTCGTCACAATTTTCTATATGGAAATGAATCCCAATGCATTTTTCCCATAGACATTTCAAAAAGTATTTATTTAAAGAAATTTTAAGCGTCGTACGAAGTCAACTTGAGTTGTGACAAATCATGACAACAAACACAATATTTTGGACCAAACAAATAATTACAAAGAAGAAAAACAACAAAAAATGTGTTTACGTTTTTTTCTACTTTCTAATTCTTTGTTTGGACCAAAACATTTGGCTGGCTTTATCCGCGGCATAAACGTCTTTAATTAAATACTTTCTGAAAAGTCTATGAGGAAAATTAACAGGGATTTATTTTCCGGGTCTCTCGAGGGGGCGGGACTGCGACGCTCTATTGTCCACCCGAGGACCAAAAATAAACAATCCTACTATAAATGCGCCACGTCTCTGTCTGTCTGTCTGCACGTGTGTACGGTTGTAATGCACGTAACTCGAGAACCGTTTGCCCCATTCGACACACGTTCCACACCCCCACAGGGAGTGCAGTGCCCGGTATCCAGTCGGTCGGACCCACGGTTCTCCAGAACCACAACAAAAGGCTCTGATCAGACTCTGCCAGTGGGCCTAATCAGCCTCCCCTCACCTGTGCAATTCCCAGCCTCTGCCTCAGCCAATTGATTGCCAACCACACACCTGACAATTGATTACTTAACCAGTACACTTTTCACGGTGCATTGCTGAATTGATTATTTTTGACAATTTAAAATACAGTTGTGAAAGTACAGTATAGATGTGAGCAACAAGTGAGCATTACCCTTACCAAAAACCCAAGTCCCCAAAAAGCAATTGCTCATGGTTAAGTAAGTACCAGGTTCTGTGACTGCTCCTGTCCCTCCAGAACATTCCGAGATGATAATCCTTCATAACCCGTCCCAAAACAACCCTTACGCATGTTTACTTGAATCAATCACATTGACGCGTATGATTATTTATTAGGTCGGGCTGACTTTCGAGTCATCCTGTTCCCAGTGTAACTGTGTAACCAGTCAGGGCGTTCACGCAGAACATACCGAACTCTGGATATCACTTTGGTTTCGATGTTTGGTTTGGTTGTTGTTATAGGATTGGTTGCGCAACATTACCAAGAAGAACCGCATGCTGTGCCGATGATTAATGCACATATTCTGTGTTCTTTCCCACAGATACAGTAGGATGTGTCTCTGAGGGATGACTGTCTCGGGTCAACCACTACTGACCCGAGCCCCAAGTAATAAGTAAAATAAAGAGTCAGCATGACACAGGACTGTCCATACATTATATTGAATCTCAGTATGTCATCACAAATCACACCTGTGTGAAGTGAGGGGCGCTCTTCTCAACACACATCATCATGCATCAGCTCATTCCGGCCAATCACAATTTGCGTCCTCACTTTTGTCATCAATGTTTGTGTTATATGCAATGTTTGTGTTTACACAAACACTCATAATTGTCCATTCATTGTCAATGGTATTTAATGTTTATGTATAGGACAAAGTTTGTGTTTGCACATAAACCAAAAGCTGGACATATATCACTGGGTTCCCCCATGGGGTGTCTTAGCTATGGGGTCTATATTGTGAGTGCACGTAGCTGTGGAATATTTGGGGCAGTCCTGCCCACATGGACATGGAAGTCTACTTAAAAACAACTACAATCGAGGGGCACGCTGTGGGTGCTGTGGCCGGCATGTTCTCTCCTCTTCGTCATCAGCGCCTATACCCTAGGGTTGGCGAAAATACCTTTCTGTGTGGAGTTTGCATGGTCTCCCCGCATTCCCTAGGCCTAGGGTATGTACCCTCACAAAAACATGCAGTGATCCTGGTCTCTATACTGCCTCTCCCTGGTCAGCCTGATGGAGGGCTAAGGAACTGGCTGGAAAAACATGTTCCTCCCGCGCGCTACGAAACACCCCCGTGTCAGGTGATAAGAAGCGGCCTTCTCACTCCTCATGCATTGAAGGAAGCATGAGCTTAGAGGGAGAGTAGCACCAGAGGGAGAGTAGCACCCAGGAATTAGAGTTTAGGCAATTGGCACCGGGTGAAAAAGGGATTACAAAATCATGAGATCAAAAATTTGAAAACAAACAAAAAGCTACAATCTCGATATGAGCGTATTGGTGAGATCGCCTATCTGACTGACTCAACGCCAAGCACAGCACTCACTTGGGTGGTAATGTTGAGGAACGACTTTACACCAGGGACATACACACGGTGAATTTGAAGGCGATAATTAGAATGGTTCTCAAGATATACAAGATATACTGTATCTGTGGTACTCCCCTACCTTTGGAATGCAGTGACACCAAGGTGAAAGACTCAATCTGTATATTATGGGCAAATAAGCATTTTCGCCCATACACCCCGCTACACAGACAAAATGTGTAGCGGGAAGATAATGGTTGACCATGGACCATTACAGAAATAGAACTGTCCACGAAAGAGCGGGGGAGACAATGGGGGGAGACAGTGGAAACGGGAGAGGTCTTGCGTAGTGAATACATATGCTGACTGGGGGCCATCGAGTGATTGGAACGGGAAAAGGGCGCCGGGGACTGAACGGGTAGTTAGGTCAAGAAATGAAAGAAAATGGAGTCAATCAAGGTTAGGCAGAATGACTTTTAAACAATAAAATTGACGACCTCTGCCTGCAGTGCTGAAATGTGGACGTTGTGAGCCATGACCAAAAAGCCATTGTTGACTACTGTCAACCGTGTGCTTTAGCTTTGACCCCTGGGGCTGGAAATGGAAAAGGGAGGAACGATTTATGAATTACAGATAAAGATGTGCCGTGACAATGGAAGGGAAAAGAGCCAAGTCCCTTACTCATGCAAAGTCAATTCTCAAAATCATTGCGGTGTCTTTACGTCTGTGGTTCCCAAACTTTTTAATGTCAAGGAGCCCCAAATTGACACTAATTAGCCTGCTGACCTCCATTTGAAAAGATATGCCAAGGAACCCCATAAGAGAAGATTTGTACGGCTCTGATTCTCGACTCGTTTAATTTCAAGGATACCCAGTTTGACCTATGAGTTTGACATGCATATTAGTCTACCGACCCCCATTTAATGGCATTTCTATCTCTGGGACCCCAATTTATATTGTAAAATGTATGTTAATTTAACTCAGAGTTACAGAACCATAAGGGTCCATTTGGTTCCAAACTATCATTTAGCTGGGGACCCCCTGGAACTCCCTTAAGGACCCCTGGGGGTCCCCGGACCCCACTTTGGGAACCACTGCTTTACGTGATATAGGTGTGTTTTGTGGAGGAAAGGGCCCGCAAATTGTTTGCGAAGCGAGTCGCTCTGCAACAGAAGTTCATTGTGGAGCAGACGGACTGCAAAGGTCATTATTATGTGTGGTCATGCTGCCTCTCACTTAACAGATGGAGACAACCTGACTCAACATTTTTCAATTAAAAAAGAAAACACAAAAAAATAAACCAGAGGAAGAATGCATGCACACGCACATGCACGCGCGCGCACACACACACACACACACACACACACACACACACACACACACACACACACACACACACACACACACACACACACACACACACACACACACACACACACACACACACACACACACACACACACACGCACACACGCACACACGCACACACGCACACAGGCACATGACGCTCGCAGAAGCAAGCTGCAAAGTGGAAATTACCTTGAAGACCCGATACCTCATTATAAGTGATCTCCAGGACTGCAGCTTTAATTAGACGAATCCTGTAACACTTGGGAGCAGCAGTGCACTACACATGAGGGGTGGAGGAGCTCTCACCATGTCTGTGTGCGCCCGACTGTGGTGAGGAAGCGTGTTTTACACAGATCTTGTCTCCTACGCCTCTGAGTTCAATTAGACCTGTAAAACTAGAGGGCAAACACTGCAAACGAACGCGTGTCAACACAGATGGTGGCCATGTTCATCTAGAGTTAAGACTTAAAATAATAATAATAAAATGAGAATGTCATTGTTCAACTACAATAACAAACATATAGCTGCAAGAAGCGATAAGGCGGGACCAAGCAATAAGCCCTTTTAGGCTGCTCAACAGTGCCACTTTAGGTCACCCAGCGGTATTGCAGCTGTTCGTACCCCAAACATACAGACAAACAGAAAGATGACGCATGAGTTATGCCTGTTCAAAGTGCCTGTTATCACTGCTTGCAGCTACCCTAAATAATAAATACTCACAAATAGACTAACACACCACTGCATGGTGTACTCAACTCATTGTGTCTATTGAGCGACCATACCCTAGGTAGGGTTGGTAATAGGGCCTGTGACGAGTTTGCATGTTCTTGAGAAAACAGGAAGGAGAGGTTGTACAGCTCATAGTCATGATGGAAAAAACATATATATTAGATGACCAATGTTTCAGCAAAAAATGTGCATGTTCTCCCCGTGTTCCATAGGGAGGTACCCTCACAAAACAATGCAGTAATACTGGTCTCTATACTGCCTCCCCCTGGTCATTAGGGGTTTGTCAAAGTATTTTTGACTATGTTTTACTTTTTTGAGCGGTGCCAACCACTCCAAGGAAGGGCAGTATGTGTGTGTGAATGTGTGGGTGTCTGTTTGAAACTGTTGAGCAGCCAGCCCATTCACAATGCGCAGTCAACTGATTGGGTTCGCATTCGGGTCAC
Organism: Protomyctophum bolini; assembly: GCF_963924005.1. NCBI lineage: Eukaryota > Metazoa > Chordata > Actinopteri > Myctophiformes > Myctophidae > Protomyctophum > Protomyctophum bolini. The sequence continues at coordinate 17,571,000 of NC_137882.1, forward strand.
ACACACACACACACACACACACACACACAGCACTGCTGATTTTCACTCTATTTTACTCACTCACTCATCCATGGCTAGGGGGCCGTAGGGGTGTCATGGTGGTCAGGGCTCTCCAGCACTTTTGCTGTGCGAAGCAGAGTCTGGAAGCTGCAACCAGTGTTTTTACTATTATATTAAAAGCCTCCTATGGACAGATGTTGATAAATAGCATGTATGCTAAAACACTTAAAGCAATGCACCTGGTTTGTGCAATGCAATTGTGATGATCCATGTCAAATAACCCCCAAAACAAAATCAATCATGATAAAAAAAAACACAGGGGTTTCCCTGTTCTTCTCAAATGGCCCCCACCCCGCAGAAAAACAGGGACATTCTCCCAGGGGCCCCTAGCAGCAGCACAGCCACCTCAAAGTCACCCAACCAACCAACAACCCAACAACTACCCTGTGATTCAGTGGAAGAGGAAGGAGCACCCTGATGGTACAAATGACAACCAGGGGGAGGGAGGGAGCCGGGGTCTCTTATATACTAGGTAGTGTCTCTCCCCACAACCTGAGGACGTTGCCCAGGCGTGCAGGCAGGGCCCCTACCGTCTGGGGGAGTGTTAGTGTCCCTACTTTGTCAAAGCAAAAACAGTGAGGCGCTAAACACCTTCCATCCCGACGATGGCAGGGGGCACACGACACCATTAGAGACCGACAGGGCGGAGGAACAATCCCAGTGTCCATTCCTCAGGCTGGTTATACTCCTTCCTTCCTTCCTTCCAAGCCTCTCTCTCTGTCTCTCTCTATACGTCCAGGGACGCTAACCCCATGCCACTGTGAGGGGGGGATAAAGGAATGATGGAGAGACGGGGTGGGGGGGTCACAGGTATATAGCATTTGAAAGATGTGCTATATGTGGTTTGCTGACCTTGCCCCAGGATCACTTTCTAACAGCGTGGTGCAGCGCTATAGAATGCCATCGAGAGAGAGCCGTCCGCGGTGCTAATGGTTTCACGCACAGAACACGCACGTGCCCACACACTCGCAAGCACCTACACATGCGCACGCACGCTCAGACACACACATGCGCACGCATCTAAACATACACACGTGTGTGCTCAAACACACACGGGCGTGCGCAGAGTCGCAGACAGACACAAGCAGTCACATGCAGGCGAACACACTCACACACGTGCATGTACACAAGTAGACAAATGCACGCAGGCAACCATGTTGTGCGCACACACACACACACACACACACACACACACACACACACACACACACACACACACACACACACACACACACACACACACACACACACACACACACTACAGAATAGAATGGTAGCTCCAGACCTTGGTGGGTTAAATGGCCTTGTCCCCCCTGTGTGAGAGGGGAATGTGCTCCTGTGCTGTGAGCGATAGCTTCCTCTCTCTGGGACTCCAGCATGGGGCCAGACTGGTGGCTGTTAGCCGGAGATGGATGGCCCTCTCATCCCGCCTCCTCCAACAAGTAGGGTGTACTACAGGCAGAGAACAACACATAGTCTGCCAACCGGCACAAACAGCCACTTTAAGCATAGGGCTAGTGGTCCGGATTTTTGCATGCGTAACGTTATACTTAATAGTCGCACGCGGAATATTGCAGATCTACAAGCTCAGTAGTTGTGCACACGCTGTCGCGTGATTGTTTGTAACATAAAGCTGGATGGGAAATGTTCATGATTCACAGTACAGAAAAATAACGTATACTGGGGGGGGGGGGGGGGGGGGGTTGGGTTTGGGGGGGCGCTCACTCAGCCATTCCCGAGACCATTTCAAAGTTGGGGGCGCAAAAAAAAAAAAAAGAAAAAAAAAGAAAAACAACTTTGCACACTTCTCAGCCCATGTGTTCGAGACCACATGGGCTGCAGTGTGCTGTGTGTGTGTCTCTCCACTCTTCATGGTCCAGGAATGGAGGTCACCCTCACAGCCCGGTACAAAGAGAAGGCTGATCCCGCCGTGTTGACTTTAACACACTGTCCCGGCTCCCCCTCCGCAGTGTTCAGAGAACAGCCTGAACAATGTATCTAAGTGAAGCCTTCTCAGCAGGTGGAGGTTCAAACAGGTCCCAGACCAGAGGCACCTCGGGAGGCCGGCCAGGGATCGTATGGCTGCCTTCGGGCCTGGCCGGAGTTTGACCCGCACTAAAAACAAGGCCTTGTTCCAGACCATTGCTGCTCCCCGAGTCCCCCCCCCCCCGCCCCCAAACTAAATCAACACCGGGGAGAGAGTGTGTGGTGGATGGGAGTTGTAGGTTTATGTGTAAAAGTATGGGTTTTCTTTGGGTCTTTCTTTGCATAACACGTGTGTGTGTGTGTGTGTGTGTGTGTGTGTGTGTGCCCCCCCATAACGCTGACCCAAGATGGGGGGGCAAGGCACAACAAACGGCCGCTTCATGACTTTCTCCCTTTCAACTGGAGTGACATGGAGGCTGAACGTGTCAATGCACGTACACATGGTGTGCACGCGTGTGAAGCCGTCTTGTGCGAGGTCATGAATGTGAATGTATTTGACATGGGTGGAAAAACCCCCCACACCAATTTCATATGATACGATGAAACCAAATGTAGTTTTGAAAACAAAACTAAAAAAGTTTTGCAGTGTGATTATTGTCAGTCTATAACAAAGTTATTTTATGACAATATAATGGTCATCCAATGCGTTTTAGACCTATATATGTCTACGTCTATACCACTAGATCCAGGGAGGGTAACTTGAGTTAAATGCTGTGTCTCATATTGTCCTTGGATTTTTTTCCCCCGTATGAGCAAATAGTTTTCTGGTACTGTCATTTCAATATGTCAGACATACGGTAGGACACATAATTACAAACCACCAAGGATAAGTCAGACGCACAACGGCACCGACACTATTGAACGTCTGAGCGGCCGCTGATGGCCGCCCGCTGCTAGGCCCCGCCCTTTGGTCATTGATTGATGGGCTCAAACTTGACCCTCTCCCGGATGGCGCAGACGCTTGGAGCCCGGGGATTGAAAACATCCTCACAGAGTGACGGCTGTTTCAGGGGCCTGGAGACACAAGAAACATGGCCTGCCAGTCACACATATCTCTCTCTCTCTCTCTCTCTCTCTCTCTCTCACAATCTTCAGGCCTTGGGAACATTTTGCATTGACGTCCGTCCTATAGCTGCCACAAAGTGGCGAGTGATTCACAGAGTAATTTCAGGGAGATATTATGTATGGCTCAACAGCAGCACTCTAACAGCAGCACTCTAACAGCAGCGCCGTTTCATCTTCTGCTCAATTGATCAATTTACAGCTCGTGGTGGTCGGTGTAGTGACCAGCGACCTGCAGGGCGGAATGGTGACGCAAAGGGAAGCGTCTTCCAAAGACCTGCGGGTCAAACTGTGGTCTGTGTAGTGCTCTCTCTCACTCTCTCTCTCTCTCTCTCTCTCTCTCTCTCATGTTTTACTTAAGTAAAAGTATCAATACTGCAATATAGAAATACTCTGTTAAATTCAAAAAGTACTTGAATAAAATGTACTTAAATAAAAGTACAAAGGTGTTGGCATAACATTTTACCTAAAGTAGCAAAAGTAAAAGTACTTGTTATGCAGAATGACCTGTTTCACAAGTTATCGTACGTATGTCTAAAATGTATACAAATCTTTTGAAAATAGAAGATGCACAATGTGTCGCATCGCAACACATTGTGAGCTTGTAGATTGTCTATTTTCACATTTTAAATATAGGGCTGAAGTGGTAAATGCATGTTTTGTAATAATGTTCTATAACTAGTATAACTACCGGTAGTGGTAATTGTAGTGGGAAAAAAGTAACATTTGCCTCTGAGATGTAGTGAGATGTAGAAATACTCAAGTAAAGTACTTAAGTGAATGTACTTGGTTACTTTCCAGCACTGCTCTCATGCTATCAAAAGCCAGCAGTGGCGTGCCAGACATGTCTTTCATATGTTACACCCGGCAGACTGCACAGGTCAAGAACTGCTGCTGACCAGCTGAGCCAGCAGGACACAACTGGTCAGTCTCTTTGGCCTAGCTACGGAGACCTGATGGAGTCTGTCTAATTTCTGAGAAACTGGCTTAAAGTAATGTATGGAAGTAGTATAACATTTCCTCCGGAGGGGGGAGGTTTGTTTTGCCAGTGAGGACTGTTTTGGTATGAGGCCTGTATATCTGGGAGTGCATCCAAGCTCCAGCGAGACATCTGCTCTATTGAAAGAAACATCATAGCCGTAGTGAGTGACTCATTTATTCTCTTCTCGGAGGAAATAGATGCGCATGCGGTGCATGCACGCGTTTGCAAGCAGGAGTCAGTTTTTGAGTATGAATTTTGATATGATATTCAAGCATATAGAACACGTGAGGAGTATACTGTAATAGTCTTCTATATGAGAGGATATCAGTTCGTGCTCAGTAGGTGCAAAACTGAAACCAAACCAAACAAAATGGTGATTTGCTCGTATTTTCATGACGGGTAAATTGTCTACAAAACAACACCGGGCAAGACAACTGTATCTCTAATTCTCAAGAGCTAAAACACCACTTAAAATGCTACACAGATTTCTGAGCGTTTATATTTCCTCCCCCCCCCCCCAACGTTCCTGACAGGGATGAGAAGAGAAATCTATTCGTAAGTGCTTCCATGTATCAAAGACATGGAGCTGAAGCTTTCATCAAAGAAAGCAACGAGGACAAAGGAGATCACGGCACAGAGCCCTGGCTGTGATTCTCCTGTTTCATCAATATGGAGCTATACAGTCAGGACGCACGCACGCACGCATGCACGCACGCATGCACGCACGCACGCACGTGCAGACATCTCTATTATTGAAAATCTCTGATGATTTTCTTTTTTGGGGGGGGGGGGGTGATGGGACGGGACATGAGGGAAAGAGGGGGTTTGTGTAAGGGAAAGTGCCTTTGATTGTAATCGACGAGAAAGAAAGCCCATTAGAGACGGGAGGGGAACGGGTTAACTTCGGGGTGGCGGGGGGGAGGTGGAAGTTTGATTTGCTGCTGATTATCCAGCGATTTGAATGGGACGGATGGTGTGTGAGCTGAGCTGAGCCGTGGCATCTTAATGGTGATTTCACCGTACCATTATCACCTTTCTGTGGAGGACAGGTTGGGCCTGCAGCAGCCAGCCGCCCACAGAGTGATACCACAGTGAAATATACAATATTATATCTATGCTGTCGGGGAGAAACATTCATTTGTCAGGAAATAAAACAAAATCAGGATATGAAGAAAGTATATATTTGAGGGCCGCCAGCCCCTCCTATATTCAGCTATAGTGTAGATTCTTGTCCAACATTAAATGCCATCGACAATGAATGGTTGATGTACAATGATAACAGCGCCCCTCCTGAAAAACCTCAAAAATGGACTTAGGTGGTTTCCTCCCAACAGCAACGCTTTTATATAACGTATATAAATGGAGTGCAAAAATGGCAATTGTTACACTCTACTGTACAGTTAGCATTGAGGTCTTGCACGTGGCAGGACTGGGGAAGACATCTTCAGGCCTTGGGAAGTAATTTCAGGGAGAGATATTTCATGTATAGCTTAACAGAAGCACTCTAACAGCAGCGCCGTTTCATCTTCTGCTCAATTGATCAATTTACAGCTCGTGGTGGTCGGTGTAGTGACCAGCGACCTGCAGGGCGGAATGGTGACGCAAAGGGAAGCGTCTTCCAAAGACCTGCAGGTCAAACTGTGGTCTGTGTAGTGCTCTCCCTCCCTCCCTCTTTGGAGAACCTTCCGGAAGGTATAAGTACGACGGAGGGAGCCAGGCGATCCACATCAATGAACAAGGGAAGCAGTACGAGACTTGAGGAGTACTACGGTCGAGTTGGTCACATATAAAGTAGAGAGGGGGAGGTGTGTGCGTGTGTGTGTGTGTGTGTGTGTGTGTGTGTGTGTATGGGGGGGAGGGGATCTCGCCCGATTGTCATGCTCGAGAAACGGCATGAGAAAATGATGTGCGAGCGCCCAGGTGGTCAAATGCTCTTTTTGTCTCTCCGGCAGACAAGCCGTGCTTTCTTTTGTTGCTGTTCATCACTTTGAAGGAGGACCCATGGTGGGTGTTTACGGGTCCGCACGTCCACATGCTTCTACACTCACCTCGTCAAAAAAAAAACAGAGCGAGCTCGCCTTTTTACTGTGGGAGTGAAGACTTGTAAGGGTTGATAATACATGGGGTATACAACATACTGTGTATGCACCGTATTTAGCCTAGATAATATAAATATATACACCGGTATATAAACACACACACACACACACACACACACACACACACACAGGCCTAAATTGTTGCTGCCAGGGAGAAACCTCATATCTTCATATCCTAACTGTTTGTGTTAAATTAATGCCATACTTGATCATACTACAGCGTCACACAAAAGTAGCAGATCTACAAGCTCAAAATGCGCTGCGAAACGGGGCGTTTCGAGCTTGTCGATCTGATACTTTTGCCATTTTGGATCCTGAAAAGTAACAGTTTTTGACGTATACAATGTTCGACAGAGACGATATATATAAACACATACACACATATACGTAAATATACTTATGTATAGTACAATTTATTTTAAATTCTTCCATTGTCAAGCTGCTACAAACTAAGTCACATTCACTAGAGCTCTCACAATATCCACTATATATGTCACACTGGCCTCATTGAACTAAACGCCTGCCATGCATGAGGATCCCAGATGGGGCACCAGTTAATCTATACAATAACAAATAATGAGAAAGCACTCCATTTATTGTATGCCATATATATGCATGCGATAGTTGTCCTACTGGGCATACATGCTGGAGCATATTGTCGCCAGCCAGTCATTATGCCCAGATTAATATACTTATACACAGATAGACGTAAAAAACCCAACTGAACGCTATTGCCCTGGGTTGGCATCCATAAATTGTGGAGATATAGTGTCACCAGATAGAAGGCATATGGCCGTGGGTAGGACACGGCTTCCTTGTAATTGAGCGGCAGAGCAAGCAGTCCATAAAGATGCCAAGACATAGTTAAATATTTATGTAGATGAATGGAGTAATAAATAAATGGTTAAATGAATGATGGCCCGGGTAACGTGATCGCAATAGATAAGTCATGGTTTATTCAGGGGCCTCTAAAGCGTTTTAAACGAGATGAGGGTTCCGCGGATTCCAATCAATCGTCCCCGTTGAACTACTCCATCTTTGAGGGTGCAGAATTGCCATTGTAGCAAGACAGATGCAGGTGAGTTCAAATTTAAATTGCTGATGTTAAATTACAGATATAAGCCTATATGTACAGTGATTGTCATTTGCCATTTAGGATAATTCACTGTCTCAAAACGTTGCATCTTGTTAGCCTCAGAATAGCTAAATTGGCTAAGTAATGTTTTGGTCAAATTTACATATCTGGCTAAACTCTACTCTACACTGCTGCTTCATTGCCCATGTCCTATTGCCTATATGACATAGGCCCTATGTCCTCGGCTCAGCCTATTTATTCTTCCCGGAAAACCTTAAAAATATATGATTTAGGCAATTATGCTATATATGAGGCTAACTTGTGTTAGCAGCACACATCTGAGTGAGGGTTGGGAAAGCTGTTGACAATGAACAGGGCTATATGCAAACGTAAGGTTTGACACCCTTTACAATAAAGGCCTCAGTGTCTGTCTCTCTGTATTGAAACATAACAGTGTTCCTCCACTACTCCTCCTATAGAGAGGCACGAGTCCCCCAGTGCTTTTCTCCTGTGAGGATATTCTAGGTCTCTGCATGGGCCCCCCACTGCTCTTGACCAGATTGCTGTTTTGGCATGCCCTCTACAGGCTAATACTGGAACTGAACGACCACAAAATACAATGAACCAGCCCTGCATGTCCCTTAAAGAAGAACAACCTAAAAATCGGTTTTCCAAAAAAAGGGACAGGAAGTGGTCATAAAATAGCAGCAATAGCAATCTTTGTCTTTGTCATTATTTTTGTAGCACAGTGTGTCTCCAATTTCTATAAGAAGTCAGTGAGGAGAAGAATGCGGTTGAAAACGTTCTTAGTCTGTGAGCAAATGATATGATACATGACATGGAGACAGACAGGAAGACAGGAAGATCCCCAGATCTCCTCAGTATTCGGTCTGTCTGGAGCTCACCAAGAGCCGCCGAAACGCTCCCATTTCACAGACGCAGGGCTTACAGCGGTGTGGAATGCACAAAGACGGACGGAGGAAGCAGCAGAAAGGGAAAACTGTCAACAGCATAGCCGGCGAGTCCCACTGTGAAGTCAGAACCACATTAGGCATGAAGCTGTCCACAGCATGCCATCAGGATCTCAATTCTTTGTCCTTCACGTACCCTCCTATCCTCCCTTTGACCTGCCTCTGACTGCATGGAAAGTGGAAACGAGAACAAAGCTATTGTATTGTCGCAAGCCAATGTCTATACAGTAGTATGTGATATGTCTGACTTGTTTGATAGAGTGTAACATGCAGGTCATGTTATTCTGCAAATTGGTTTAGAGAATAAAATAAAATGTCTGCGAGCTTTGGTGAATAAAATAAGAGGTGGAAATTGTCTGTATAAGCATGCCAATTAATTACAGGGAGTTTATGTGCGTGCATTAATGTCTGTCTGTGCCATGTGCGGTTTGTGCACGTCCGTCTGGGGTGTGTATCTGTATAGCTTTTGATGTGCTGTGTCAGGAATGGAGCTTCTGCCCTCCCTCCCCTTCTCTCCCTGCCTTCCCCTGTGTGTCTCTATTGTGGGGCAGCTGAGGGCCTTGTCTCTGTCCGGCATAGGGAGGGAGAGAGAGAGAGAGAGAGAGAGAGAGAGAGAGAGAGACCAGCTGTATTCACCTCTGGGCTTTGAAGTCCTCCACGCCCGCCGACAAGCCCCTGGCCACGGAGGAACCATGCCACCTCGAGCACAAGAAAAAGATGAAGAAGAAGAAGAAGAAGAAGAAGAAGAGAAACGGAGGACCCAGTCTACATTTTTATTATTTTAACCGCGGAAAGAAGTTGTTTGATATCCGTGGAGAAAACAACAAGCTGCCGGGGCCTGGGCACACTGGGGTGTCCTGACTGATTGACTACATGGGCAAAGTTCCCAGGGTCCGTCTTTGTGTCCAACTGCTTTTCAAAGAGCCCCGGGCTGGAGAGGGCTGTGCCTCGGGGCTGAAAAATGATGAATTACAATTACATTTCACCCAAATCAGAGCCTTAATGCGTGTCTAGGTTGGACTAGAAAGGCGCGGGGAATGAAATGAAAACAGACCTTTTATCATATGAAATCAAAAGGACAATGATTTTGACGTACATATTTTTGTCCTTTGGAAGGGTAATCATAAGAAAAAGTGAAAAAGTGAGCGTCCCGCTGTTTCCAGTGATGTCACTGATATGCCACTTTACCATTTTTGCATATTCACCCCAAGAATACTTTCCACAAGATGGATACTAAACATAAAACAGATATAAATGTCCACCTTGATTCTGCAGCATATTCTCGCACTACCGATACATTTACAACAAGCCTCTTTGCCAAAAATGACCCGTTGTGACATTGTTATGAGCTTGGAGATCTGCTATTTTTCCAGAACATGGAAGCTGGGGTTCTATAGTGGTCTTCTTAAAGCCTGGTCATTTCCTGATGTAAAAATAATTATAGGCCTACTTGTCCCATATTGTCAATCAAGCATACACATGTAACTGTTAAAGAGGGTGTTGAGACATGTAGCTCTCTCTCTCTCTCTCCAGTTATGGCTACTTATAGATTGTCCTCTAGTGCGGCAAGGTGAGTGGATGCCTGCTGTCTAGTGTCTAGTCACTGAACAGCAAAATTGACCCGTATAAGTCAATGTTTGAACTTCCAGAGTTAAATTAACCCTCAGAATTTTGCAGCGAGTGGGCGCGGAGTGGCAGGAATCCAAGTCAAGCAGTCTTATATCATATACCAGAGGGCCGAGGTGAGAGAGAGAGAGATCAAACCACATCGCGGACGGAGCCTGTCCTGCTCATGCATTAACTTTTCATGAGATGTTCGGTATTGTAAACATTGAGATCTGTGACATAAGCTCTCATAGTTTTTCAGCAGGACCAACAGATGCTGTGCAGAGACCTATGGCAGAGACCCAGAGTGATGACACAGACATACACATAAAACCCTGGATAGCGACAAGCTTCACGACCGGTGTTAGCCTTTAAAGCCCTTGCACAAGCAACTCACACAAACTGCCTAATGGTCTTTATCATAAATATCAGCACTGCAAAGGTTATAGTTAGACAGATATGTCCCCGTGCCCTATTTAGTTGCATAGCAGATACTTTTGACTGATGCTGCTTTCGAGCAGGCAGAACTGCCTTGATGGAGGAGGCTTAGGGCTAAATAACAAGCAGGTTGCTCTCGGGTAATCTGAATGCAGGTGAAATATTTGCTGGCGAGTAAAGGTTATCTCAATATAACTTGTATGCAGTGTCCTCCCCGGCAACGTCTTCGGTTAAACTAATGGGAAGTCCTTGCCTTTTTACAATTGGACACGACTTATGCTGTAAAATTGCATCTAAGATAGAGGAGATGCTGCCTTCCCAAAAACAAACCATACAAATAAGTCTGAGCGTACTGTATATTTCTTCTGACACAGACAGGTAGACGAGTTGACTATTTAGTTAAAGCTCGACAGATATTGGCATGGTCAGACTAACATCCTAGCATAAATACATAAAGAGGGGCGGGCTATTTTTTATTTTGCACTGGCAGATTCATCTGGTTTCCAGGCTATATATATATCGGTTTGGCCAACTTTCAACCTGGTGAATGTCATTATAGGCGCTAAATATAGGGCTACAGTAGGGAGTATACTATTGTTCATTATTGATGGTGCTTTCTGTGATGTTTTAGCCTGCTGTAACTTACAGTATAGGCTACTTATCTTACTCTGTATCTTAACTATACTGTTCTGCATCGGATGACTCATCTGTCTGTCTGTCTAGTGGTAAAACATTTTCAAATATAAGAATGTTTTTTTTGAAAAGGGCTAAAGTGGTTAGGTTTGCTTGTTCATTGTATAATTAATGGTAAATGTTCTTTTCATATCTATTTCAGAGAGTCTTCATTTAAAAAGAAAATCTATCATAAAGTTATTTGTATTCATTCAAATTGAGTTCAAGACTATTCGTTTTTCTGTATCGAAATACCGGTATATAAATATCGGTAATGTGTGTTGTAGGACTGTTCAAATTTGAGATCGGACCGAGACATATGGCATCGGTCGGGCTATAGTTCTGACTGATGGGTAGTCAAGTACATTATAACCACATGATAAGATCTATTGAGTGTCATTGATTAGCTATTAAGGGACTAGTTTAACCTTGATTCATGATCAAGCTCCAGCCAAGGCCACAGCCATAAAGGCATCATTGACAAGCAACACTACCCCAGCTAAACATGCCCCAAAGGCCCTCTTCAGCAGTGAATCGATAGCTGACCTCTCTCACCATTACTTACTACTGGCAAATGCATTTTCACCTTTTATGGAAAATGACTCACAGCATCTGTCTGAATGGAGGATTATATGAGCCCATTAGAATGTAGACTACATTCTACAATCTACACATTTTCTTTGTATTGTTTTTGCAGGTGAATCTTAAACAACAGTGACATTTCCATGCCTGAATAATGAGAAATAAAAAGTGAGGCATGTGTGAGTTTTATATAAAAGGGAATGTAACAATCTGTACTCAATCTGTACAGCATGTAAAAACTAAATGTGAGCAGCGGGTTGGCGGTCGGTAGTCAAGAAACCACAAATTAACCAACAAGTATGTAAATATACACCAGGATGCATGCATAACGATGCTTAACGATGTCTAATGTGAAGGACGCGTCTGTCGGATGATACCACATGCATGCTAAAACATTCCTGGTCTGTGTGTGCCCGGCCTTATACGGCCAGCCATATTCCCATTAACGAGGGGGGGGGGGGCATAGTATATCTCACTGAGTGACCTTTATTATGAACAGAGTCGATGGGTCATTGGATGTGACACATATGTATGAGGCTGATTAAGGCTGGGGCCCTGACCGTGGTCCACGGGTGTCCAGCAGTGTGAAACCAGCCAACCCACCCTCCATCCGCCCTCCTCCTCCTCTCTCTCTCTCTCTGTCTGTCCGAATTAAGAGTAAATGACGCGCATGTGACCTTTTTAGGTGGAACAAACATTTACTTTAGCTACACACAATACATGTACAAATCTATACTTTTAACAAAACATTTGTTTTGGTTAAAAAATGTTCGAGTTATGTTTGAACTTCGAATTAATTAAAGAAGGTGTTGATTGATGCCCAAAACAGGCTTTCTATTGTCCTCTGCATCTACAGTATACATGCGTGTGTGGGTGCATTCGTGCACATGTGCCTGGGTGTAGTGTGTGTGCGTGTGTGTGTGTGTGTGTGTGTGTGTCTGTCGGTCAGGAGAATCCACTCAGACAGGTGATGTGGGTGAGTAATCCATTAGACTGATACTGAATCCCCTTCCTCAGCAGTGCACAGTTGGGAGTGCGCTCGGTAAGACCTTGACGGGCCCTGGAGCCAGGGGCCTGTCAAGCCTGGGAGTCAGAGTGATGGAGAGCCCCCACCATGGTGCACTGGACCCTGGCTCTCAACCCACACACTGCCACTGGGGCTCGCGCTCAGGGGCCTGTGGTCACTGCAACACAATCCAGATGTACTCTACTGTGCCGCACTGTGTGTGTTGTACGTGAAAGGGTTTGTTCATCTCGTGCATGCAATTGCCCTGTGTGTGTGTGTGTGTGTGTGTTTGCTCTTTTGTTTATATATCCACATGCAAGGTGTGTGCACATACTGTATACGTTACTACTCACTAATGGCATGGGACTGGGGCCAATTCCTGCCATACAGGGTCATTATGATAGCTGAAAGGAGATCATGAACCCCCCCCTCCAATACCTTGGTCTCCAGTCCGTATCTCGGGGGCTTTAGATGTTTCCATTATCGCAGGAGAACCCGCTCAGATCCCTTAACCTTGTCAAGCAGCGGCAGAGAAGCCGTCCCCGAAGACATCTGGCTGCACCACGGAACTCAGAGGAACATTAAGGAACATGCAGCCGAGGTCCCTGAAGAAATGTGCCAAATAACAACCAGGGGGGAGAGAGAGAGAGAGAGAGACAGAGACAGAGAGAGAGAGGGAGAGAGAGAGGGGACAATTAGTGGCCTGGTTCACAGACAAAACTTGAGAAAGTTATAAAGAACAATTTTTGCTCTGGTGACAGTTTTCTTGTTAAAGTTATCAGTAACGACATTGATCGATGGTGGGAATGCGTGTGTCGATACATTCCAGAGCTTTCTCCCAAAGCGTAAGTGGTCTGGCGAACAGCAGTGGTCGGAGCAGGTTGTGGTTTGTGTTTACATAGACAGAAGACTGACAGAAAAGCGATGCCCTTCACACCATGTACTTCATAGCTGGGAGAAAGGATCATGAATGATTTAATAAGGCGGTGCATGCGTGGCCCAGTGAGGACGTACATCTTTATATACTTGCATCATAGACCCACAATGGAAACAAGTCCCCATGCAGGACAATTTAGTGTTATATACTCTTAGCCTAAATGTCTGACTGTACAACGAGGCGTTTACATTTCTCACTAATAAAGTATTCGATCAACCACTCAATCAATCAGTGCATGCACATGCGGATGTACATACATTGGCGTGGATCAACATGCTATTCACAGATATAAATGACAGAGCTACATGTACCAGTAAGACGCCTGGGGGCGAGAAGAGACCTCGTCGCGTGCACTGGCCATATATATGGAGCGTCCGAGCGTGTCTTGAGTGTACAGAGATTGATGAGGTCAGATCAACATATGGAACGTCAGAACAGGTCTAAGGGTGGCAGCGGTGGCAGTTCAGCTTGAGTGTACAGGGCTTGATGAGGGCACAGGACTTAATTTTCAGGCCTGTTGAGAACTCATTGAATGTCATAGTGATGTCACGTGACCTTGGGCACAATATATGACGTGACACAAATTGAGTGACAAAATGACAGAAACGCAAGGTTACATAGTTAACTGTAACAATAAACTATCAAAGCGATATCAAATTACAACGTCAAGCCACTGTACTGCTACGAAAAAAACTCCTGCTGGTACTGTAGTGTCGTTATGAATCCCGTCCCGGGGGACTTATTAGAGGTAGACGGAGAAGCAGAAACTTCAGTAATTGGAGCGGTGACTGTGACATCAGCTAAATGCTTTTCTGTTAAACAAGCGTGCTCAATTCCTTCTCCACCAATTGGACTGAATAAAGAGGGCTCCAGATTGTTATGAAACTAAATCAATAATGCAGCACACTGCTGTGTCTTTATTGCATATCTCTGGAGATTCACATTCATAAAAAAAAAAGAAGAAAAAAATCAAATTACGTTACGGGACTTGTTTGCCTGGGGGGGGTTTCGTTATTGAAATTAAAAAATATGTCTGACAAACAAAGCCTTTATGTAAATATATCAGTTTATTTATTGGCGCTTGTAAAATATGATTCATTAAAAGTTATAATTTATTATATAATATAATTATAAAAAGTGATTGTTATTTGCCAGAACGTTGTTAATCACAGCGGTGCATTTAATCACAGCAAGACTGCAGAGTTGGAGCCTTTCATGCAAACTTGATACATCATTATGAAACCCCGATATTAACAAAATTGAATGCTTATCAAACCCTGAGATCCTTTAATACTACAGTGGTATCTCCACTCGTAACATATCGATCAAAAACCTGTGATGGCTTTCTTCAGGGCTTTGTAATCCTGTACACGGAATCACCTTTAAGATCTTATTACTGCATATTAATAAAACATTACTTTACTAAGCTTGACTTGTTCAAAACATTACTCTCAACCAAACACATAGAAAAGCCCTCAAGTGCAGGCAGATGGTGTATTTAGTGAGATTTGTGTGCATGTGTGTGCCCGCATGCGCATGATTGTTTGTGTGAGCGCGTGCGTCTGTCCGTGCACGTGTGTGTGTGCGTGCATATGTGTGAGCAAGTGCACACTTATTTGTGGATTTGTGAACATTTTTGTGTGTATGTTCTGATTTAATGGCAGAGAAGCAGTAGTAAATCAGTTTGGAGAGTGTGAAATCCCTGGCTTAGGCATTCTGGTCTGCTTGGGAAAGTTGCTACACTAATATATGGCAATGAGCTGGAACGGTCACATTGTCCCACTGTAAAAGTTATTTATATGTTTCATATTTGACTTCCTTATTTGTGACAAAGAGATTTGCAAATCATCACATATTCTGTATGAAAATGTGGTGATGCTTAAACCAGACATTCTGATGTTTTTGGTTTGTCTTTTGAACTATACAGTTTACTGTACATTGTTGTGTTCACAACGTTACATAAGGTATTTTTGTGAAATGGGACATTGTGCATGAGTTCTTTTACTTTTGGTACATTAAGAATATTTTGATGCCTGGTCACTAAACTGCCTCCCCCTGGCCAGCCGGGGCGCCTGATGGCGGGGAAAGGAACTGGTTGGAATAACGTGTTCCTTCCACGCGCTACGTCCAACCAGGGAAACTCCCCCCTGTCAGGTGTAAAGGAGCAACTTGGACACTCAGGCATGAAGGAAGCATGAGTTCAAGTCCGTTGCTCTCCCCTTGTCTCCCATATATGGGGACTAGGTTGGTGGAGGGTGTGTAGAGCCCAGGATCACATTAGATGATTGACACAGGGGTGAAATGGGTTACAAAATCGTGGGATATTTATATAAAAAAAGAATATTATGATGCCGATACTTTTTTTTTTTTTTTAAATACAGGACTTCTACTTGTAACAGAGTACAACATGTGAGCATACTTCTTCCATCACTGGGGATGAGACAGCGACGAGAATGTAACCATGTAACTTACATAACGGTCTGTGTGGATTCCTCCGTGGCCCTAAGGTTTCCAGGGCCCACGCCTCACTTATGTAAAGAAGGACATGATGACCGTGCATGCGTGTGTGTGTGTGTGTGTGTGTGTGTGTGTGTGTGAGAGAGGTGAGTGAGGTTGGCGGCTTGGACAGTTCGCCACCCAGCGGGGACGTTGGCGCTCCGGCTGGGCGGGTAATGATATCAGATGCCACACTCCACAACAACAGGTGCCTTGGCACTGCCACCATCCACCTCCACGCTGTGTCAATGACATCAACGCCGACCCGGTGGTTAATTATAGACCAACGATGCCCATGCTCTTCACTGTTCCAGCCGCAAGAAAACACGAGACTATAGGGGAGATGTTTGGTCAAGGCACACAGCCACGTTGACAGAGGTTGCAGGAGAGAGGAGTCACCCCGATGCACTGACTGACGCGACCCGACTTTAGCTGTCCTTATTAATTAATCGCGTGATTACGTGGTGGGCCGACACTTTTGTTGAATGTCAAGAAAGCACTTTCATTCTGTTTGACAAAGTGAACCCTGTGAGTTTATTTGCTGATATGCTCAATGTCAGTGGTGTAAAGTAACTATGTATACAACATTTAGGCTACTCAAGTATACTTAAGTACCTTTTTGAGGTATTTGTACTTTCCAATTTCTTTAGTTCTACTCCACTATACATCTCAGAGGCAAATATTGTACTTTTACTCCACTACATTTATTTGAAAACTTGAGTTACTATAGTTACTTGATTATTATTACAAAACATACATTAAGACTCGCAAGAGGGCACCACACAAGCTACAGACTGTACAAATGAGCAATACCCCAGAGTCTCCCAAAAGGAGGGGAGGAAGAGAGACTCGATAGGACAGATTCAATGACAACAAATACGACAGTGACACAGATGCAGACTCCCTTGACTCAAATACACCAGAGTAAGTGTGAACAAGGACAGATACATGCACACCGCACAGACGAACAGTCTGGTGAGACGTAGGACGACACTAGGCAGGAGGCAAACCATAGTCCTAGAGACCTTTCAGTGCCTGCTATCCCCCAAGAACGCACAAGGCAGAGAGAGCTTCCTGTTCGTTCTGGCAGTTGAGAAAGGACAGTGCATGGGCGGGTCTGCGGGGGGTTGCCCTGGGCGCGGTGGTCACTGGGGTGTGGTCAGCACTGGTTTGCTGCACCGGGAGAAAGGGCCACACCTGGCCAACAGGGAAGTGAGAAACCTGCCGGCCAGGTTGTGCCTCGGTGGTGCCCCACTGATCAATGTAGGCTAGAGCAGAGCCATAGTATAGACAGAGTTGTGACATTGAGGGGGCAGAAAACAGCCCGGTCATGTGATTCATATACTCGTGCAAGCCCATGCATTCTGTAAACTTCTGGTGTCACTATTCGCCAATAGAAGTCTATAGAATAGTCGCCATTGGACTGGCCCCATGAAGTGAGGGGAATTGTCGTAACTCTGTCTTTACTCTATGGCTCTGGGCTAGAGGTAGTTGACCCATTAAAACCGGGAGAGCATCAGTGTCATTTTTGATTTTAGGTATACTGTATAGCTCATTGATTGGCTATTTTCTTTTTAAAGCAGATATGCAAGCTCAGTGATGTGCTATGAGCTTGTAGATCTGCTTTTTTATCGTAAATCTTTACTTCTGGGGGTCCCTGGAACTAAATATTTTTGGGTGATCCTTAACATGAAAAGGTTTGAGCAAAGGTTTGATACAGTATAGCAACATAAGATTTTGAAGAAATTTGTAGAAGCGGCCTCAGGTCTTTTTTAATGGATTAATTAATCACGTTGATTACATTACTGTAGCTACACTTTTTTCAATGTCAAGAAAACGCTTTCATTCGGTTTGACAAAGTGAAACTCTGTGAGTGAGTTTATTTGCTGATCAATGTAGACTAGCGTTAAACGGTAGATTTATGTTGCTTAGAAAGAATTTCTGATGTTATCATTGTTTGTAATGTACAGTAAGTTTCTGATGTTATCATTGTTTGTAATGTACAGTAAGTTTCTCAGCATCAGAGCAACTTCCTCCTGTGGGTAACTAAGGAGCAGAGGTTGTGAGAGTATGCAATGTACGTGTGTGTGTGTGTGTGTGTGTGTGTGTGTGTGTGTGTGTGTGCGCGCGCGCGCATGGGCGTGTATATGCGCGTGCATGGGCGTGTATGTGTGTGCGTGCATTCTTGAGGAAGCGTGTGTGTGTGTGTGTGTGTGTGTGTGTGTGTGTGTGTGTGTGTGTGTGTGTGTGTGTGTGTGTGTGTGTGTGTGTGTGTGTGTTCGTGTGTTCGTCTGCATGTACAGTACTGTACATGTGGCGATTCCTAAGTCTCTGCAACAAATCACAGACCAGACCAGGCAGTGCTTATCCATAATTACTCCACATCATCCATTATTAGCCCACGTGCTGAAAGTGAGACATGCCAGCAATTACAGTACCCTCCCACCACACACACACACACACACACACACACACACTCTCCACCCTAGATCCAACTGCTCGATCTCTATACCCTGAAAGGGCACACAAAAGTAAAAACAACAAACAATATCTTTCAATGGCTAAAAGGACAGAATACTTCCATGTTGTTGGAAGAAGCAATATATAGTAAAGGAATAAGATATACAATAACACAAAAATACAAAAATCATGTGTTAATTTATTGCTTTCATTTTATGACCCGTAACGGTCATTTTTGCTCTCTCAAATTAACGATCTGGACGTGTATTTAATGTTAAACCGATCAGAACTTGAAGAGATTTTCTATTAATTTGTTTCTCCCCCCCATCCTTTATGCACCATAAAGGACACATGATTTTGTTATGTTGCACCTCATATGTTCGGAAGCCTTGTGACTAATTCAGTGGAAGTGCTTCAGCTCCGGGGTGGAGATTGGGAGCAGATTTAGGTGCAGCATTTGGATGACCATATGGAACTCTTTGTGGCGCCAAGAGACCATGCAGCTTGGAAACCCGATCACCATCTCCCCGGTGACAGCTGGGGCCTTTACACCATCAGAACATTCGTAGACTTCTAATTTGTCATAACCACCTCCTGTGGCAAAGAAATATGCTGCTGAAATTAGGTATAAAGCCAAAGTTGGGAAAACATTTTTGGGGGAGAGATCGCAAGAAGATTGCGGGCAGAGGGTTAGTGCACATGTATGCGTGTGCATTTGAATGTTTGTTTGTGTGCGGGCGTGCATGCCTGCATGCGTGAAAGAGAGAGATAATCTTCTCCCCTAGCTGACTTACATGATTCCCTATCCTATGTCTTTGCAGAGGAACTGTGACTGCATTGTTTTAACTGATGAGATGCACATTGAAGGATAGAAAAATGTGCATTCATTTACACTAACGCAACTGTATGCATGCATGCACATATTTGGCATGTCTTCAGAATTCTCAGAATACTGCAGCAGTGGAAAAAGGCAGACAGTGTCCTCTGGAGGTGTGGGAGGAGTTTGGCCCCTCTCCTGTCCGGTCATAATTTCACAAATGTGTGTGTGTGTGTGTGTGTGTGTGTGTGTGTGTGTGTGTGTGTGTGTGTGTGTGCACGGCTGCACATGGAAATTTGTCATGTCAGTGTGCGTTTGCGTGCACACACATCATACACATCACCGGCGCCTCCGCACCCAGTGGTTGTCAGTCAAGCACTCTCTCTCTCTCTCTCTCTCTCTCTCTGACGTCCCAGAAGAGTATTGGTAGGTTCTAGAAGAAGTTGCTTGTCTGTAAATACAACCCCCCATTAATATTTCATGGAACTGTTTTTTTGTGTTCTTGCCTTTCCGTGTTCCTTGTTGTTTCCCCACCATTTGTCTGAACGCGGGCCGTGTACTATTTCATGCTCATCAACCAGAAAACAACCCCCTCCTCCACTACACCCAACATCTCTGCAGCCTGTAAAGTGTTTTACGCCCGAAGGCACAATTCCTTTGTCATTGTCGTACACACTGTAAGACCTCGGCCGCGATGTGATGTAATTGTTTAATTTGTGGAGGTCCGTTACTTTTTTACAAAAGCAGAAAGAACTGAGGAGGGCCTTGATGATGTATGTGACACCGCACACTAAATCCACAGCTTGGGCCCTTAAACCATGATTGTTTTGCCAACACATTAATGACTCTTGAAAAGGCTCACGGCCACAGAACAGTAATTGCTCGAATACAAGTTATCTTCCACGGTGGGTCATATTGCCATGGTGGGCTTGTTGTAACGTCACGTCAGCAGTAAATAGAGACTTAAACTTTTGTCCTTGCACTTAGGAGCGCTGTGGGAGATGATTGTAGGCCAAACATTTTCTACTGGGAAATAGTCTGAGTGTTTTTTTTTTCTCGTTGCACGGTGGTAATGCTCTCTAATGCTGATGGCTGACTCTCTCTGCAGGCAGCCTGCACTATTCTCAGGTGGGCATTCCTAAGGCACTAGCTGAATTAAGTGGATGTGGCAACGTCACAGCGCACACACATGGCCGGTGTAGCGTGACACTACTATGGTTTTAAGTGTCCCTCTGTGGATTATTGGCATGAGGCTCTTTCCGTGTTTCTGACAAAGCAGAATGCTGGGCTATCAAAAGCAGTTGGCCTAACCGGTAGTGGACCGAGGAGAGACAAGACTCCACTGCTGTCGGTTTGTCTTCAAGCATGGCTCCATTAGGAACATTAGGAGCATATGGCTACAGAGAAATACATGGAATCAGGGATTAGGAAAGCATAGCTATAATAGATTTATATAGCTATAATCACAAAACTTGTTTCATTCACGGAGATGTAAACAGATTTGTAAAGCGCCAACGTCATTTCTTTGAGCGGTATACTTCCGCCAAAATCCCGCAACTTCTGCCAAAAAAAAGACACCGTCTACTCTACAGCGTAGGTCTTGCCCAGCGTGCTTCTAGGTTGGAGTGTTATAAGTAAGTATAAGTAAGTCTTTTCTAGTAATTAACTAGAAAAGAACAGAGATACAAAACCAGAGGTACAAAACGGGTACAAACGGGTTAGGAATGGCAAGTTCCATCAATTCGTGTTGATCAATCAATCAGCATGTATTGTCATTACACCGAGGATATGTACAACAAAATGTTAAACAAATAGAAATGATGTAACAAATACTGAGATTATTCAGAACAACCTCTAACAACTTCCTCTTCTTCCTTTCATTTTTTATGGAAATAACAAAAACGATGGCCCTGCCCCTTGCACAAAAACAAATTTCACCCACACCCACACATGTAAACCTGTGATGTGACAATGAAGCTGATTCTGATTCCTTGGACAAAATATAATCAATAATTTCCAGCAGCATGTGGGCTGTAAAAGGAATATGCCACGGTCCTGCCTGGACTGGTTCGACTACACAACAGCCTGCATGTGGTTTTGACACCGTCAGATACATCTTGTTGATACTTTCGACCATATTGCGCCATATTATTATACTCCCCCGTGCGTACTGTACGGTTGAGGGATCGCCGCAACACTTTAACTTTCACCAGATGGATAAATATTCCCATTTCACTTGCATTGTTAAAGGCAGTAAGAATATGAGACTGCTCGCCCCTTTACCAACTCGCCCCGGGCGTACAGCCGGCGGAACCCGGAACAGCGTGGCCTGGTATTCCTAAAGTAATTTAAGTAAATTATGCTCAAACGGTTAAGCCTATAACCTTATTCCTAACCTCAACCTCAGAAAAACGATGCCTAAACCTAACCCTATTCGTAAACTTAACCCCGCAGTAAAACTATGCCTAACCCTAAACGTATTTCTAACCTTATTCTCAGTAAAACAAAATAAAGAATACAAGAACCGCCGCACCGAGCTGTCCGCGTGGGGTCGGCAGAAAAAATCTGGGGCGAGATGGAATTGGGGCGACATGACCTGTTAACCCTAAGGAAACAGTAATGCTTCTATTATGGTGCTCAGTGCCCTGAAAGTGGAAATGGGGTGCGTGTGTACTGTGTAGCCATGCAAACGTATACACACACCTAATTAAGACTCGTTTTGTCTTGAAGGTACAGCGATAAATGCAGGCCATTAGACACTTTTTCTTTTTTTAATAACAATGATGCAGCACCAATGCTGTTGCACAATATAAGAGTTTATGCATCTCAGACTCTCCATGAATAACCCTTTCCTCTGTACTTTAAAAAGCATTTAATTTGAAGTGAAGTAGCATTTGACATTTACTCCCTGATCTCCAAATAAAACCTCTCGAACAAGACTGACAAAGCTAAGAAACCAATTGCATGTTTTTTTCTGACAAGTGGGGGGGGAAGCGGGGGGGTCTCAATAGCAGCAAGACACAAAAGTTGAGGGAAAGGGGAGAAGAGAGTGAAAGCAAATAAAATGACCCCGACTTTAAAACAGCTTGTTGTTCCCAGCTATCGGGACTGTAACTTGTAGTTACATGTAGTTTTGAGAGAGAGAGAGAGAGAGAGAGAGAAGAGCTATGGATTTTAATCCATCAGTCGATAAAGGTCAGTGCTCCAAAGGGCTTTATTCCTCGGCTCCACATCAAAGTGTAAATCCGCTGATTGCCGGCCTTGAATAGGGAGACAACAAGGCTCCATTTGTGGTCCGTTTCTATGGCTCAGTGTGTGTAAGACCCTGCGTGCGCGGGCCCATAATATGGGGGGGGGGGGGTGTTCTATCAGGGGCCCCCTAGATCAATGGGCCACATGACCTTTGCATTGTGCTGCCGGCTCAGCCCGTGATGTCATGCCATCTATCCAGTGCTCCACTTAAAGAGGCGAGGAAAAAGGAAAGGCAAAGTCCCACACCTTCCTCCCACTGAGCCTCAGAAAACATAGCATGGAAGACTTCAAATGCAAATGTGTCCACCTGAAACGGGATTTATTCCTCAAACTCACTCCACAGATTAGGTAGCCTTTTGTTCTCGCTAGGTAAAACATGCTACAGTGTTGGCTTATTGTTGAACTGCGTTGTCAAAGGGTGTGCATATTTACGGACGTTAAACAAAACGTCTTGTTGGCTGATTCAGATGAGCCATCACTTACGGACCGTTGTCCCGCGCTGATCTATGGCTATTGAAATGAAACGTGGTGCAGTGGCAGCAACTCTGGGCCCAGAGAAAAGAGAAGCCTTCTCATTGTTCCCAAGTGAAAGGTCCTCTTTATGGCGAGAAGAGACGATGGCAGCTGGTAGGTTCTTCCCTCTATAGAAGATAGAGCACTTTCACAGAGTTGTGGAGTGCATTTGAATGGAAATCTAAAGAGGTAGGCGGGACCCATTTGTTTTGCTATGTTTGTGTTTGCTGTCAACATGTCTGTCTGTGTTGTGGGGCAGCCCCTTTTTACAGCACAAAGTGGCTACCCCCACACCCCCCACCCCACTGTCCACCCACACCCCCATCTAACCCTGCATCCCTCCCCTCCAAAAAAAACCCCGGACATAATCGTGGGGGAGGAAGAACGGCCCCAAAAGAGAGCACTGGAGCCATCCTTGTGGGCAGCTTTGTCATGGCGACAGATGTTGTAATTGCCAACTGATGGATCACTTGTCAAGGAGGTCATTAGGATTGTGGTGGCCGGACCCGTTGGCGGCAGAGAAAGGGTTAAGAGAATGACGGTGAAAAGGCGGCGCTGCCTCTCAGAAGGGGATGGATGGGAGACCAGGTCACATCACAGCCTATTCAGGGCAGTCATGGCGATTTATAATGTGATTGGCCACGCGTTTGGAAAGGGACACTCTCTGTGACTAAAGAGTCTCTCGCAAGTCTCCTGCGAAGTTACGAGAAGACACACAAACGAAGCGAACCTGCCATGGTATACAGAGGAGTCCACATACTATAAAATCTCACTCCTCGGACCCACATCCAGATTATTCAAGGTTAAGGGTTTTCACACAACACACAGAACTGCAAGAAACCGATCTGGGTGTTCACCGTATGCGCACGTGCGCGCACACACACACACACACACACACACACACACACACACACACACACACACACAGAAAGGAGACGCCTGATGTGCTGACAAACCCATCACATTTGTACATCTCCTCTTCTCTCAAAAAGCACCTGAGCAAGTCCAAGAGCAAGTCTGAGCATCCCGTCCAAATGCAAAGGATAGTTTATGTCCTGTCTACAGTCCTACCACGCTGGCCCCCTCTCCAGAGAGAGGAGCAGGGCCTCTTAGGAGCCCAGATCCGAGGAGGCGCTATTCTCTGGTGGTACATTGAAGGTCATTTAGGCCTGTGTCCCCTGGTTCTACAGAGTGTCACTCTACACCAAAGTGAATTGTCAGTTTGTTTATACTAGCTGTTGGACGGTGTAAGGCACCCACCCCGCACTCACCCCCCCCCCCCCCATCACGCACACACACTTCCAAAGGCTCCCCAGAGGTCAATTAGGACAGACAAGCAGCTTTCCAAACAAAGGGTGCTAGTGGCCCAGAGCAGTCAAGGGAACCACATAATTAACAGTTATAAAGTACTTTACTCTGTTAATTCAATTAGTTAATCCTTTTATCGGTGATGTTTTGTTGAATGGGGGGGTCATTACAAGGCTCCTCTTCCACTGTCACACACGGATCAGGGCTCCTCTTCCAGCGCGCGCGAGGCTGAGCTGGTGATAATGGAAGGTTCAGGAGTCTCGCACGTTGGGGAATAAGAGGAGGCCTGACCTCGGAAAGGCCCGCTCAAAGGTGCCGCATAAACCCGGCACTCCAGTTTCCGACGGCATAATGAGGAGAGAAAAAGGGCTGTCAGATGTTAATTTCCCCTCGTTAATGTGCGATTCTCGCTCCGGCTCTTTCAATTTTTGGGTTTCCTGCCCAGATCGACATAAAAAGACGTGCGAGATCAAATGAATGGGGAGGGCATGAAATCATTGGCGAGCCTGCTCTGATCATGAGCTTGACAGTCGAACTTGAAAGTCGGACCATCGTTTTCATGTGCCAGCACAGGTCCTCCTTCCCTTTGTCCCTTTCAGAACAGCCCCCACAATACGACTCCCTCTCACCCCAAAAACCCATATCTGTGTTTGCACTCCAGATATTATTCAAATGAGCCGCGAGCTCGCCGACACATTTTACTTTGCAGCGCCACTTGATGTGGCGACAATAACCGAGGCATGTAATCTTGTGTGATGTTCCCGGGCACGCCGTCACCTCTTTGCAGGTATGGCACCTTTGAACATCAAATCTTTCAAAAAATATATTTTAACAATCAACTTCACCCCCCCATCCCCCCGACTTTGTTTGGCAGGCAGAGAGCCCCCCCATACCCCCCCCCTGGTACAAGAAGAGAGCCTCTAGACTAGACTGATACCCTCCAGGGCTTCCGTCTCGCAGTACTTACGCAAGCATTTAGCTCGCACCCAAGGATGGGAGATCGGGGTTGTTTCAACTCTTCAGATCACCACCAGGAATATGCAAAGAAAAATGGCATCAACAAGCTCCATGGGTGACCGCCTGAATGTTCCGTTTCCAAATTAAAGTGGTACGCAGCGTCCCGCTGCTCGCTACAAGCCTTAGCGTCACACCCTAACACCATTATAGATGCGGATGCCGAGCTGAGGATGAATTTGATAGCTATGTAAATATTTTCGGAACACAATTTCTAACACCTCCGCATTTGCTACGGCACATTTTATTGGCACAACATAAGCAGCGCAATGACTACTGTAAACATGCATTCGTACAGTACAATACGCTATATTTCTGATGCACACTTTATGAGTTTGAATATACAAACAAATACGGTGGCAATTAGTTTAATTTTCACCCAGGACACAATGTACTACGTCTGAAATTTAAACTTGTCATGGATTTTCAGAGAGTTTGCAGTCAAAATACTTTGTCTGAACAGATGGCTGATGGTTTACTTGTAAAGAGGGGGGGAAAAAAGCATATCTCTGATTGCAATCACAATCACTCATCAGCAGCATCATCATTAAGCAGAGCTGTAAATCACAATGATGTAGATACAAAAAAGAAAACACCTGTTAGTTACCACTTTCATGTTGATCATTCTGGACCGTGTCCGTGTGCATCTTTTATGACATGTCAAGATGAGGTCTGTAGACATGGCATCCCAACACACTACAATTAGCCCTGGTTAATTAAATACACTAGCACCATTCCCTCGCCCCAAACTACCCAAACTATTATATTCTTTCACCTCTCTCTCTCTCTCTCTCTCTCTCCTTCTACTACAGTGCTGTGTACATCACATACAGGCACATCAAATCATACAGTGGGTTGCTCTTTCAGTTATGTCTGTGACTGCATAGGGGGCTCCATTAATCTATATGTGAAGTTTTCCAACTGCATTAAACTCATTCACCTGCATTTAACGCTGCACTATAAGATCCAGTGCCTTGTATAAGAAATGTTATATTTTAAGATTCAATCTGTGGTACAAATACAAAATGATGCAAATCCATGAGACGAGGGGAATCATCTGATGTATTAAGGGAGCTCTTGACGAGGGAGTCAGACATGTTAGTGTAACTATTTTTGTGGCAGTGAGAGATTTCTTGGCAACAATCTTAAGACCATGACATAAGACCATGAGGCCCTAAATGTTTAGTCTGTGAGTTACTTTTCAATCAAAACGTCAAAATCTCCCAGTTGAAAACAAAAAACAAACAAACAAAAAGGTCATTATACTGTATGATATTATACAACTTCAGGCCATAAACCAAGAAGTTTACAAACTCTTCCCAATGATGGAAATGGAAAACAGCTCGGCCATAATTTTTTTGGCAGTGTTTGATGCGGATTTGTGCCCAAATGAAAATGCATCTGAAATGAGGAGTCCTCTGAGGCCCCCACAGTGTGCAAAGATGGCATACAGCAAGAGTCTTAAAAAATGTAATTAAACACAGATAAGATTAATACAATCAGGGAGAGATGATTGAAAGATGCTGTTGTCGTGTAGGAGGGTGGTTGGGGCCTCTAGGCCCCTGGGCCCCCAGAACGAGGAAGCTAGCTGCGGGGAAGGGAAGGGGGGCCCCCTACGCACTGGGATTAGCTTAGCCAGGTGGGGGAGCCTTGTGGTTGAAGCATTTAAATTAGCAGTGAGATGACAACCCCCATTAGGAGGGATTAAAGGCCTGCTGGCAGGCAGAAATGCTCTGGCACTGGTAGGGGCATCCGTCACACAGGACCCAAGGCGATGTGGCACAAGTCAGTCACACGGCGGTCGCCTTCTTTCTATGCTCATCTCAATCCACCCTAAGAAATAGAGAGTGTACAAATGGACGTGTGCATCGTTGCTGTCGGGGCAGAGCACTAAATGAACGCCCTGCTTGATCATGCTACAGTATACAGTGTCACACAAAAGCATCAAAAGTAGCGGATCCGCAAGCTCAAAACATGGCGCATGTTTTGAGCTTGTAGATCTGCTACGTTTGAATTTGAATCCTGAAAATGTTTGGACATAATGAGGTTTCCACCCGTAAGAGACGATATATACTCGGTTAAATTAACGCAGGATTCTATGTAAAATGTGTGTCTGTCTGGGTGGATTTACAGTGTACTCGGGGTGATGCAATGCCTGTACCTATACTATCAGCTCTGGTTTTCTGTTTGAGGTTACAATGTCCATCACAATGGATTTTCAAGAAGTTCAAGAAGTCATCTTATTAATGCGTACTTTCATCAATGTATATAATTGGACTCACTAAACTATATTTTCACAAAGTCACGCAGATACAGATGGGCACGGTTTGCTGCAGCAACTTGACTTGTCGTATAGTTGGGTTGTGAAATGAAAGTACTCCCAGGTTCTGTGTTATCTTTTTGTAGTCCCATTCTGGACTAGGCTTCAGAGGCGAGGGGGGGGGGGGGGGGGGGAGTGGGCACCACCGATTGGTTTTACACAGTGGTTAATTGCCAAACCTTTTCTGGATCAGGGCCCCCTTTAAAATCCTCAAAGTGTTCGCAGCCCACCCATCTGACTGCTTAACGCGTCCGTGTTAAGTGGTTAATGGGTGGGTATAATAGCGTGCATTTTCATAGCATGTTAATTTTAATGATCAATCAATCGCTCATGTTCAGGCTTGGATCAATGGAACTAACATTGTACACAAGTTATCTGAATCACAATACAAACAAATTTTTCAAGTAAAAATACAAAAAAATCACACGTGTGTGAAGTGAGGGGTGCTCTTATATCATCATATATCACATTCCGTGCTCAGCCAATCAAATCATCACAAATGTGGTACACACAAACAAATAAAGCTGGGCATAGGAGGGGCTATCGCCTCTCAAAAATACCATGACATTTATTTGACAAATACAATTTTTGTATATCATTGGTGTTTTACTCTTTATTTGGGGGCCTGCTCGCAATATCCTCGCGGCCCTGGTTGCATGGGCCCTGGCCCACTGGTTGGGAACCGCTGTTTTATACACTCTCCCTTTAATGTTAATTCAAAAAGACAGCGCCCAGGTTCAGGGGCAAAATCCTACAGAGGCCCAATCGCCGTGGAGGTCCCCGCAGAGCGTCTGTCTGTCTGTCTGTCGGCGGGATTGTGTGCTAACGTCAAAAAGCTGCGAGAGGAATTACTGGCTTACTGCCGCCTGACAACGGCACTTTTTGTTCCCGGTGCATTCCCAAGTTCTGAAGGCAGAGCGAAACAAAGCAAAAACCAGCAATCCGATTAAAACAATCTCCTTGTGTCCTGATTAACATACATTTACATGAGAATAGCCCTGGGTGATTAAACAGCGGTAGGTGAGTCCGGCACTCTATGTGGTGCTCTGGCCCCTCAGAAGGAAGCCCCACAATGCATTGCACCGCACCGCATGCCACAAGCAAGGGGCTCTTCCCCGCCCGTCTGTATCCCAGCCTGTTTTGGCCTGCGCCGTTTGTCGTAAATGTGTCATCTCTCCCACGGTAGCTTACAAACAAGAACTTTTAAAGCCCACCACCTGCTGGAATGGGGACTGGGATCAGTCTGGGATGAGAGGGTCATATCTCCGCGCAAACCAACCGATGACAGCTTCCAGATAGGCACAATAATAGCAGAGGGCATAAAACTAGAAACCCAGCTGAAGCGGAGTGCTCGTTCCATTCTGGAAGACCTGCACTCTTGAATCCTAAAGATTTATGATTCGGTATTGCATGGCCTCAATGACTAATGTTAACGCTATTCAGACATTAGACCTCTTTTAGTGCAAGCGAGGGCTGCAAAGCAAACAGTGACATGGAGCTGTGAGGGTGTTTATAACAGCTTGAGATGGTGGAGAACGGAGGAGGGGAACAACAAAAAAACAAGCGAGATGATAAAAAAGAAAACTGCAGACAGACAACGTCAGATGTCACTGTGGTATTTCTACAAAGCTCCAGAGAGAATCTAGCCTGGAGCCATGGCGTCGTTTGAGACAAATGAAGTGGGAGAGAGCGCTCAGGCTCCTGTGCCAACCTGGGCTTTCTCTCTCTCTTCCTACAGTACGACCAGCTCTCCAGCGGCAACAGGAAATCAAACAATTAGCAGGAGGGAAATGAAAGGTCCTTCTTCGCCCCCCGGCACTTGTAAACAACAGTAACAGTGTTTGGAAATTGCTGCCGTCAACATGCAAAGTTCTTTTTCCTGCTGTATTGGGCACAGCTAGAACAGTAGCATCATGGCAAACAAACATGGCAAAACAAAGCTCAGACACAATAGGCTATAAACAACAACAAAGTTGCGCCATATACAAAAGGAGAGCAAAAGGCACTGCATATATGGAGACAATCCAAGTAAATATGGTATAGCTGTATAGAATAATTTGAATCCCCAAAACAAACCATTTCAAGGATAAAATTGTGGACTAGGAATAGACTGAAATAAAGTTTCACCAAATTGTCAGTAATTCTTCTGGTCATTTAAAATGTTATGCCCAAATAAGCCAATCTCATAAAGTTTAATTTCAACAGTGCAAACATGCATACCACAAGGAGTTCATGTTGAGTATCCTACCACTGATTACCCAGACATACCCGCATTCCGCAAAGACATATTTATCAGTGTTGGTTGAATGAGTACTACAAAATAGCCAGAGACGCTTTCAAATAAATAAAATAGCACGAAACAAACAAGTCTTTCACTTTAGCAGAATCGTGTATCCTGTTTACGCTTAACCAACTGGGCATTGCGGACAACATGCAAGTACAGCTCTAAAGTGCAGAGAGCGAGAACACGACTGTCCCAATGTCCCGGCATAGTTTAACGCGCTCTCTAAGTGGAATTCTCAACTATGGGACCCCTTCACAGCGAGGAGTATATGTGTACATAAAAGAGCAGGCCGAGGTCTGGGACATTGCACTCGGGACTGTGGGGCATCCCAGTTCACCGTCTAAATGGAGTGGAGAGAACACGGACGTTAACGTAAAAGCACATAACATGGGACATGTCTGTTTGTTCTTGACTCGAGAAATATTTAAATGTTTGTGTTGACATAAGACGTGTTGTTTTCTGAAGATTATATCTTTGTCAATTATTTTGATCCCTTCTGATTTAAAAAAAAATCATTATATTCAATCATTCCTAAAATTCTGCACTAAATAAGGATTATTTATTAATGTATTGCATGTGTAGCTGATGATTATGGATTAAAGGCGTTAACAGAAACCTTGCCTGCAAAATTTGTTAAGATGTAATCTATTATTTTATAGAAGGGTAGTGTGATACATTATGGTTATGGTATTATTGTATAGGTTACAAGCTCAACTGAATGAAAAGGTAAATCAAATCTGGAAGGGAACACAATCGGATGGTTTTGTTACCAGAAAAATTATGGAAACAAATATATCAGAATGATTGTATCTAATATAAAAACGAAATAACAAAAAAAAAGTGTCTTGTTCTGAAATATATCAGCAAGATACCGTAGCTAGACGTTTAGAATGTATTCATTCATCATTAATTTCCTGACAAAATTAGAATAACCTGCAAAGTCAATTAAAAGTACGACACAAAATATTATCCTATACCGATCTGAAAAGTGATGATAATACAACATAATTATCATCTTAAAAGGGTTATTTCAGATTTTCTATAGCAACCATCTGATCTGAGATTAGCATGTTTGAAAAAGGACTTTGAGCCCTGAAGCAGAACAGAGACATGTATGTGTGACTGTAATACATTTTTCTACTTGGGATAAAAGGGGTTTAGAGCTCAGTTACGTTTGTGATAGATTATTGGTCCTATATTATGCATATGGGAGGATTTGTAGAATATGTGCCCATGGATATTACAGCTCATCATCCATACCGCGTTGAACTCTTTATTGAAGGAAGGATTAAAGGAGGCTCCAGACAGGAATGCTACAGTATCTCAGATTTAATTCATTATTTCGAAATTTAGTTTAATTTAACTAGAATTATTTAAAGTACACCGACTGGTTTTGGTCAAACCGTACGCATAGTCCTGGGACATGCTTTTTTAAATTGTATTGTATTGTATAACCTTTTGATACTGCAGAATATATTTAAAATCTACCTGAAAATTGTATTATAATTAAACGTAAGGCTCATGTTTTGTTGCTTGGTTAAAAAATACAATATATAACAAACATAATATGAACATTAAGATGAATATTAATATTAATATTATTATTCTTATCTGAAATAATGCATATAATTATTATTTTGTAGTTTCTTTTGCAGAATGGTGCAGAGATAAATATGAATTTGGCCATATTTTAATATAAATTGATTCTGTTCGATTTACATAATGCCACGGCATCCCAGCCATTCCCTTTATTCTAATGGCACAATTAATTTTCTTACATCCATTCCACACACAGTCTATTTGCGACTGTGAGTTTGTCTTTCCTTCATGTACTTGTGAGCATGCCATTGAGAAGTTTGTATATTATCTTTAGAATTCACCCACTTACTGCTGGTCGAACGTCAAGAGTCACTGGAGTCCAGTGGCTGGCCTGACCCGTCCACATCGTCCCCAGCCTGTCTCCATGCTCCCAACATCCCTCTAAGTAGTAGCTTTTAGGGCGCCTCCGGGGCGAGCCCCCCATCCCCTCCACTCCCCTCCCCTGCCTGCATTGATGGAGATGAATGCGCCGGTATTCTACTGCCCTCCAATGGTGACTGCCGCACACTCAGCGCCATTCAACTCTGTGCTGGCCTGTCTGTGTGCAGGGCGGTTTGGTTTAGCACACAGCACTAGGGCAGACGGACAGGAGATCGGGGGGAGATTGACCGGAGCAGGGCCAAAGGAGAAAGGCCTCTACACAGGAAGACTGGTTCAAGCAGATGATGCTGTGCAGGAGAAGCATGTAGCGAAAGGCTGGGAACAGATGTAAGGTGGTGTGCGTTCATGCCGGACGCGCTGGCCTGCCATTGCCTCCGAGTGCACGCACAACTGGTTCTAGGTATCGCCATGGTAACGAGTAAAACACAACAGTAAAATGTTACTTTTACTCTCCACTTATCACTCGTCTCATTACTTCCGCCCTAAAGCGTGCGTGTCCAAACACCCATACACAGGCGGAGGAATATGCCCGGGCCGGTGCTGTATAAGCATCCATTCACAGGCATGGGCCCGTGCACACCCATGTGCACAAAAAACATATACGAGCAAGCCCACAGACATGGTCACACACAGAGCCACATATAGTTCATAGAGATAAATGTAAACAGTGTGCTGAGGCCCAGATGGCTCAGTCACAATGGCAGTGCAGGGCAGCCTTTGATGGGTGTGAGTGATTGATTTCAGGCTTGACTGGCTCTGATAGAGTCACCTCAGGAGGTGCCTGGCAACCACAGGCCCACGCCAGAGCCTTTCGGGAGAGGAACAAGATGGGGTTGAAATTCACTGGATGCCCAGCAGCTTCATTCACGTCCCCATAGAAGTCCAAAACACTCTGGGTACTTATAACCACTGGAATTGGATAGATTTTGCCATTGGCTCCAAGCTTTCAATGGTAAAGCGGTTTACAGTAGAGTAATTGGCCATTCAATATGTCACAGCGTGTAACTCTCAAGACAAAACATGTCTATTTTCAATGGATTCTTTTCTTCTTTATTTAACTTTTGTTTATCCTTTATTCTCGCAAAGCCTAAAATGTAACGTAAAAATAAAGGACGTCAATTATTTGCCAGTAAATTAAGAGATAAACAGCATTTTACAGATTTGGCTAACTCCTATAGTTAACATAATAAAGTTCACATTTCCATATGGCTTTTTTCACTCTGCTACTTTATGGTCTGCTGAAAGGGCTATAATTTGCACGGCATGAAGATATTGAGCGATAGCTGTAATGGAATATGGATGTCAACTTGGGGTGACATTTTCTAGCGCTGCCACTGTGCTGCGAACTGACTCCACTGAGCTTGCCGGTCGGGAGGGCAGCGCGCTCAACGAGGACACGTTTGCCCCCGAGTCATCTCCGCAACGCACTACACCCTGACACGATTTGACAATCAATTAACCCTCTTTTCACTAAACAAGACCTCTTGATTCCAAATCCCTCGGCTGCCGAACCTCAGTCAGTCCGGAGACGTCATTACCATAGGTTAAACTCCGCTGTCACCTCTGTCACATGTCAACTTCAAACGTGCAAAGCCATGTTTGAAGCCATCATCAAGTGTAAATGGGCTATGATGAGGATAAAACATTTTTAGCAGTCATATCCTATGACATACTACCATGTAGCCACCTCTGTCCTGACTACGTCATGCAACAAACGTGTGTTTTGAATGTTTGCTGGTTGTTAGTTTGATTGATTAATTGATTTTCTTAAGGGATCAATCACAGATCAATCCATGAACAGTCCACCAATTATTCTCTACTGGTTGCTTTGGAAACCTCTCATGACGCTATTATTTTAACCTCAGCATCCCTATTCTGGACATGTCATGATAGACGAACAATCATGATTATTCACCATATGTTAGATAGATTGGCTATTCTAACTATTGATGTACAGTAAGCTACAATAAAGTATAGGGTTTAAAAAACCCACAACTGAAGCAGATAGAAATCATATGGCAAAGAGATAACTGATCCATAGGCACACTGTATATTTCAGAAGCAATTCACATGGCTGAAGACAAAAGTCTAATGCTGCTATGGATTCCCATTAACACACTGTAGAGGGGCTGACTATTCAACTCAATGAGTAATGTGGTAAAAAAGAAAGACAGAAAGAAGGAAAATGTTCTATGCAAGTGAAATATCCACTTTAAATTGCAATCATGTTTGCCATTCTAATCACACGGCATAATTTTCCTAACGAAATAAATCACACTTGGCTTCACCATAGCAATAGCATTACCATGGAGTAATAATTACCACAGTGATGGCATTGAAGTGCAGACAGGTAGAGTTCAAGTCATTTGAATAATTAACATCTTGCCCCCCCCCCCCCTCAACCGCCACTAACCTCTATTGCTGCTTATAATTAGGAGTTTATTTATGAAAGAATATTGAGGCCAGTACAAGGGCTTACCGATTACTTATATGTACACTTACAGTGTGTATAGTAACATTCATTTAGAACTAAGGAATTTATTTAGAATCTTTCCTTGTCTTTGATTGCTTGAGGAGTGCAGGTTTGCCTGATTGATTAATTGAATACTTTATTGACAGCTTGAAATAGTACAGTGGTACGATTATACAATGGTGCTAAAAGGATAACTCAAAATCCATTGTGGTTCTGTGTATTTTAACATGTCCTCCACAGACGATCAAAAAGAGCAGATCTACAAGCTCGAAGCTTATAGAGCTTGTAGATCGGATGTTTTTTGGGTACATTTGTGTGACACTGTTGGTCATTCATTTACAAAAACAAAAAACAAAAAAGTTGAAATGTCGAGGGGTTCTGACCACTACAGCAACGATTATGTCTCATCATCAAGTGGAAAATTAGTAGGCTTAGAAACAGGAGCGGGTTTAACAGCAATATGTAGCCTGTGTACTAGAAATACCAGAACGTGTTGCTATCTGCACATGTTTTCTGTGTCAACTTCAAGTATGTAGCCTATACATTACAGAATCAACAATGTTGTCATATCCATAATCCATGAATCATATGATGTAAAACAGAAAAAAATGCAACGTCAAAAGAATAAACGTCCAAACCCGTATTTTTGGACAAGGCCAGCTGTCCTAAGCTAGATATGCAAGGAACAGACAGAGAGGCTGTGGGAGGATGCGATGCAGGGGCCGGGGGGGGGGGGGTGTCATCTTAGCTCTTGTACGCCCGGCTCCAAACAGACATATATCTAACTGGAGACAGAGGGGCGGGCAAAGAGGTGAGGGAGAGGGCATGGCAGCACTGCCCGCCTGGGGAGTTCGGCATGTGCCCTCCTTGGGCCTCCCGTGGTCCCAGGGTCAAAGTAAATAAAGGGGCGATGTGGCCCCGCCCACAGCAGCCCTCCACACACCAGCCCCTCTTCCGCCCTCCGTCCCAACGCCCGCGGTAATGGGGACCGTTTTCAGTGTCAAGTCCTCCATGCTCTCCTGTACAGCCACCAGTACCCCTGCTTCTCACATGCGTCTCACAGTTAGTGGACCTTCTCAGTTTCACACTAAAATGCAGCCAGGCTCTTCTTTGGGACTCGGATGCAATGTACTGTATGTCTCCCTGCATGCAGGAATGCTAACACACGTGCACACGCACACACACACACACACACACACACAAACATGCACGCACACGCACACCATTTTGTTGTATTACAGTACTTGTGAGGACATCAACTAAATTATATTTTTACAAATTTGGGCCAATTTTGAACCTAAAGCCATAAATAGCTGATCTACAAGCTGTGAGCTTGAAGATTGGCTACAAGCCAATCGTGCAACTAAATATAAATCAGGCATAACTCCAAACCGAACCCCTAAACCTAACCTCTAAATAAAATGCTTAACCTAATTGGCTAATTATAAGCTTATTAACTCCCCACTATTTTCTCTTGTGAGGACTAGGACAATGGTCCTCACAACATTATTTCTCAAATGTTATTTTACTTGTAGAAGTTGTAGGGACATTTGGCCCTCACAAGTATAGTAATACAAACAGACACACACACACACACACACACACATGCACACACACACACAGCCTTTCACACGCTTGTTGCTGGAAAATGAAATTCAGACTCACTTTTTAATTGGCACATGGGCGGGCAATGTAAAAAGAAAATCAATGAACCTATTCTGGAAGTGAAGGGGAGTGGTGGACAAAAGCGCTCGTGTTCCCCTGCGGATTTGAAGGTGGCAAGAATTTTACGCACAATAAAAAAAACAATGGGTAGCGTGGACCTCGCTGAGTCCAGAACAGGAAACACATGATTTGCAGGGTGTGAGTGAGCCAAGCAACTATATAATATCATATTAAATCTCTGTCTAGTCGGAGACTATTCCGGGCCCTGCCACTCACGCCAGGCCGTGGCCCACGACATCCCACTACAAAGAAACGCACCTTTAAAGGGGAATACCACTCATTTTCAACATTGTCATTAATATAACTTAGAGTTGTTGTGTGGAAATATGTGTTTAGCCTAGAACTGGAGGTCTAGAACTTGTCTGTGTACTCTTTGGCCTGCAGTGTTCAATGTTGGAAATGAGTGGTTTTCCTGATCGTGTTCAGAGGTTTTGCAACATTTTCCACGTATAGTTGCCACGTCATCCCAAAACATTGAATGCCTCCCAAAAGCCCATTCTCATTACCATGCAGTGTCCCCCTTCACCCGAACGTATCCCCCCCTCCTATAAATCAAACATTAACCCTTAGTGTTTCAATAACCAACGGTCGAGTCATTGGAAAAGGACAGCATGCGAGCGTCTTTCTCCGGGTGAATGTCAGACACATGGAGACCGTCTCTCTCTCTCCTCCTCCTCCTTCTATCCCTCCATCTCTCCCCATCCCTCCCTCCTGCTGGAGGAATTCCCAACCCTCTCTGCAGGTAGCCAGCCGGCCGAGACCAGCAGAACATGTGTTTTCCTCTCCTGGTCGGGTCAGAGTGGGGTCGTTCATTCATTCCCAGTGATATAGCGGCCAGGCTTTCTCACTCGCTGCATGCTTATCATGTGCTCCTGCGCCCTCGCAACAGATGATGAATTCCACTCAGCCGATAGATATAGGGAGGAAGAAAGAGAGAGCAAAGGGGCGGCAGAGAGAGAGAGAAAGAAAGGAAGAGAGAGAGAGAGAGAGAGAGAGAGAGAGAGAGAGATGAAGGAAGAGAAATAGAAAGATGGGGAGACCCCCTGTGAAGAGGCCTGTGCAACTCAATCAGTGACATGTGCGATTTTAAGAGAGGAATTGTATGTTATGCCACTTTTTTTTAAGGCTTTCAAGGGGAATCATTTGAACTTTGACCATAGAGTTATGAATTTTCTTTTAAAGCTTGTTGGAACTTTGGGAAAATATCTTCTGGGAGAACAAAACACAGGATATTCATGTTTCAAAGCAAGTTGATGTTTTCAATAACACAGAGTAGACTGTCTTTTAACCATGCTGTTTTCACAAGTTTGTTTTTGGTCATTCCTTTACATATACCAGGATAATATTGATACAAGGGCTCTGCAGATAACCCAGATTTAACAGCCATTTAACAGCTACCTTTAAAACAATGTGCCCTGTCTTGCTTTTATAAGAAGTTACGCTGTGTAACTTACAGTTCTTTCATCTTTACTGTGAACTGTTACATGTTATTGGTTCATTTGTCGATAAACACTGAGCCAACATCCAAATGCACTGATCGCATTGTATTTTGACGAATAGTATCAGTTACATATTTGTTATAGTAACGCAAGAAAACATGGATAGTAATAGTAATGGAAGTACCAAAAGTATAATAAACCAGTTAACTGATTTATGTATTTCTCAACATGATGTCTGGCTCAGGAGGTTTCGGGTCATGACACGAAGACAAGACCTTTAGTCAGGTTTTCAATTAGTTACACAGGCACAATGTGGTGAAAAAATGTAGACCAATAGACCCTGGCCTAAACAGAAAGTAATACTTATTAGCAGACCTGGTCTAATGCATGGGATTTAGGGGCTGCAGTCCGGGGTACGTACAACGCCTGGCCAACACGAAGAAGAAGAAGAAAGAAAGAAAATGACTCGGTCATAGCTGCCATGTGCAACAAGCTCTATAGCGCCCGTTTTCGTTCATTTCCAATGTTCTTTTGTTGGTTCTGTTTGGTGTTTTGTTATGGCTTTCTTGTACAGTAGCTCCAATTAGCTCTGCTCATAACATTGGCTGCTCTTGCCACTCGCGGCATTCAGAGTATGGGTTTTTATGCCGTTCAGACTACCATTGGCTGAGGAGGCAGAAAATCATGACTATATGTATGTCGCTATAGTATTCCTTATTAATGAAATTGTCCATGTTCACACAGTCATCATCACACACATAACATAACACATATACGACAATAACACAAGAAGATACCGTGTGTGCCTTCTGCCCAGAATATTCAGGCTCCTTTTACCTCTGAAACTCAGTTTGTTCTGATTACACGGACCTAAAAGCTCAAACAGGTGAACTCAAAATTGCCAAAAAAGCCCAAAAAACTAATATTAAAAAAAAGAAATGCCATAGGAAGGCCATATAAACAAACTAAAGCCATGCAAGCTTCCATTAACTGTTCCCATGAATCATGATGGCATGAGTCAGAGCCAATATATAGAAAAGAACAACACCAAAAACTAAACGAACAAAAAGAAAAGAAAGAAAAGTTTAAAAAAGCGTTGCTGTGACAGTTAGTGTTTATCAGGTGCCACAGTGGCCGTGACCATTGCACTGAGTAAGAATCCCTACAGGAGGCATCCTCTTGGCCTCGCCACCAGCATGTGGGCACCGGCAGGAAGCAGAAGGCGAGACGACAGATTACGGAGGCAAGAAGCCTCGTTCTGTGTGCCTTCCTCACCTTCAGCACAGCATTCAACAAAGAGCTACTCTACCATTTTTCCTTATTACCGCTAATACCGCGTACGCACATAAGAGAAAAAAAGGAAAGAAAGAAAATAGGAGAAAGCCGTGCTAATGGACAGGAATGAAGCCTCAACTCCTCATTCACTCTCCTAAAAAGCTGGTGGTTGGTGGTTAGTGGGCGGGGGCATACTCGCCAAATCTGCTCTTCACGTCTCACTTTTTGGGGGATTATATCGGGTCAGCAACGCGATGTCCTTCAAGGAATGGATTTAGGGGCCATCTTTGTGCAAGACGGGTGGAAATGTGAGATAATGGGCGGGGGGCTGAAAAGGGGGCTGTTGGAGTGGGTTGTTAAAGAGCACAACAGTGCCTTTAAGGGTACACTGTGTATCCTGGGCATCACACTGGGAAAAGTGTATTTCAGCTTAATGACAGGAGTGTGATTGAGCATGACTCTGATTACAGTACGTTGTTCTTTCTTTTCTCTCTTCCCTCCTCCTCCTCTTCCTCCATTTTCCTTCATCCCTGCCCTTTTATCTCCTCAACCCTCACAGTAACGCAATTAGACTTCATCTATTTTCACCATCATCACCTGGTTTAACTACTATGTGCTTTTACATAATTGAGTTGCGACAATAGCTAAACTTGCGGATCCACAAGCTCGCAATGCATCACTAGAAGTAGATCTACTCTTTTCAGTATTTGCTACGTTTATACATTTTTGTGTTTTGTAAATAAATTAAAAACACCTTAAAGGGACAAGTTGTCGAAAGAAGACTTTAAAGTAGCGACTTAAAGCAAAAAAAAACAATTATGACAATAAGTATTAAATCAAGTGTAAAATAACGGCATGGTAATTGTTCTGCAGCCAGCAAAAGGGAAATAGCGACAACCTAATCTAGGCCATACTGAGAATTGCAGCTCCCAAATACTTTGGAAGCCAATCTGAATGACATATGACAAATAAGAATGATACATCATTATCTTTATACATCACATGACTTCAGAGATAATGTGTACCGATTTGCACAAAAAGGAATTTCACCAATCAATGCGTTCACTGAGTGACTGTATCGTAACTAATTTGGCAGCAGTAACATTAGTGTTGAACATTAGCGTTTTCTCGCAGTCAGTTAATTCCTCATATCCATATAGAGTTAAACTGCCGGGATGATTTGTTTAAGACAGTTCTTATATGAGGCGATCTAAGATCCCCCAAACAATATATACAGTACACGCACCTGTGGACTTAGTATCCACTAGGGATATTGACGTCAGACTTCGGTATACAATAAGACAAACAAACAAATAACAGCAAATTGATAATACTGGTGAGTGAAAAAGTTCACATTGTTGATATCCAGCTTTTAGTGTCCGACTGTCCGTCCACAAACATTAAATTCCCATTGACAATGAATGGAGAATTTTATCTAGTGTCTGAGCAAACGTGTCTATTTTACGTCATGACAAATTCCCTAACACAAACATTGATATGTTTTTGCGACCACAGGTCGCAGTTACTATGACATCGTGCATTTCCCATCAGTCAGTCAGTCAGCCACAACCCATATATGGTCATGCCTTGTGACATCACGTGATGTCATCAATAGTAAGCCCATATATGGAGATCCCTGATGTCATCAATAACTCTATATCTCACATCAAACTCTTAGATCTCCATATATGGAGCTTAGCTGTTCTGACATTCCATATGTTGATCATTCCCCATCCATCCTTCCTCTTCAATGTTCCCTTTTTGACTGATACCTGTCCATTTAAACTCTAGACGGGCCTGCCCCAAAGTTATTAGTGCAGCCACGCCCAGCAGCCGGCAAAAACTAGAGTTCTCAATAGGCCCGGAAATTAAGACCCGACCTGCAAATTGATTACTTAACCACTACACTTTTCACAGTCAGTTTGCACTCTTCGGGCACAGGCAGACAGACAGAGGCAGACAGACAGATACAGAGATCTCCATAATATACAGTAACGGCACAAAAGGGACACAGACAGATAGTTAAAACGGGTGCCATGACAAGTTGACCACGGGTATTATTAGGTTCCCAAGTTGCATCGTTCTCAAGTAAGCTGTTGGCCGACGGGCACGTACAGGTCTAGTTGTCTTTAATTCCCAGACTCTTGTTCTAATAGCAGCCTAAAGTTCAGAAGACAATGCGGGGGACGACCTGTCTATAATGCCATTAGAAGATAAAACAATCAGCAGTTCAAGCTACCCCCACTTGCCAAAGAAGCAATGAATACAGTATGTCCAACTGTCTGGACAGTAAAAGAGAAGTGGAGAAACAAGAAAATTCCAAGTTGTGATGGTGGTGGTGGGCGGCAGGTGGGAGGGAGGTGGTGCAGGGACCATTTAGCTGATAAGGCAGGGAAGGCCCTTCAGGTGTCTCCTGCTCCACTGCTGTGTAAATGAGCTCCAATTAAACAGGCGGCCCCTGGCTCCGGGTCCCCCCACCCCACAGCCCTCCTCCCTCAGCCTGCCTCGGCCCCTCGCTGCTCGCCGTAAGGCCCCACCCCACGGTTCCTACAGCTGCTCACTCACTCCCACTCTCCGTTTTTCACTCCCACTGCGTGACCCGCAGGCCTGCTTAACTGTGGATGTGCGTGTGTGTGTGTGTGTGTGCGACTGTGCGTGCGTGTGTGCGTGGATGTGTTGTACGCACTTCTGCGTTTGTGTGCGTGTGTGTGTGTGTGTGTGTGTGTGTGGGGGGGGGTTGGGTGTGCCTGTGTGTGCTAACCCTGCAGCAATTCAGCTTACTGTCAACTCAGTAGATAAGTGACAGCGTGGTGGAAATGTTGCATCCCCGAAGCCAGGTTTGATTTGATTTGTGTGTGTATATATTCCAGTAATTGCTTTGAAATTGCAAAACTTCCTTTCTCAGTCAAATTCTAGACATGGATTTAAAAGTAGTATAATAATAATAATAATAATAATAATAATACTACTCACCGGGCCATTGCATTTTCTGCAGAAACCTCACATTCCTAGCCACAGACGGGCAGCACTACAGAGAACCCTTTTTTTCCAGAACGCGG
This sequence comes from Protomyctophum bolini, assembly GCF_963924005.1. Classification (NCBI taxonomy): domain Eukaryota; kingdom Metazoa; phylum Chordata; class Actinopteri; order Myctophiformes; family Myctophidae; genus Protomyctophum; species Protomyctophum bolini. The sequence continues at coordinate 17,612,890 of NC_137882.1, forward strand.
GCAGAGAAAACACACCATTAACAGTTTGCAAACATCGTCGGATGCCTCAGAAGGCCTTTGCCTTCCGCAGCAGTGGGGTTTCCAAGAGCAGCGGGTGATTTGGCCAATTAGACGAGGCGGTGATTTAGGTGGCCAGATTGGGAGAGCCACCATTGGCTGCCGGCCAGGACACCGGGGTTACCACCCCTGATCCTCGCCGAGCCGTGCCACGGGTTCTTTAATGACCACGGCGAGGAGAGAGAGGGGGTAAACATTTGGTGACCAGTATACCATGCTAATTTGGAAAGATATCGAGCTTCTCCAGCTATTGTTTATAATTCAAAGAGAGAACTGTGAAATGTGCACGGTCTAATAGCTTTTGTTTTATTTTATTTTTATGTTTTCCTTTGCAAAGGGCAGATATACACTATAGTATAAGTTAATTCTGCTGAAAATGTGACAAAGGTTCAAGAAATCTGACATATTTTAATTTAGTGATTACACTTAATTTGAGGGACGCTAGCCCTCAATGCATTGCTTTCCGAAATTATGTCATGGGCCAGCCAACTCTATGGACTTTTAATATTTGTCGAGAGCCTAATTATAAATGTCCTGTCCCAGCCAAACGTCTGTTTAAGGTAAAGTATGATGAAGTTCGTGCCAGCCAAGTCTATGGACTTGGTAATGTTTGTTTAGGGTAAATTCTGGTAAGACGTCATCGTTGATATAAATATTTTTGTGAGTGCCCCTCACACAAGTGTGATTTTTTAATTCTCAAAAGCTCTCAATTCAGTCTTTTTTTGCTGTGTAAGAAAGTGTGCCAGGCTATATGACGACGGATGGGACAGGGTTCACTCTGTCGGAACAGAGTCGGCGTGTAACGGATTGCTCGCCGCCTCCTATGAGGAAAAGTACTATTACTGTACCTACTCCTGTCGTGTAGAATACAGACCCTGTCAGTCAGCACCTCGTGCATAATACATACCTGACATTATGCTCAGCGTTACCTGCCACACGTAACCAGTCACACTGTAAAAGGTGTTTGTCTGGCTCCCCTACCAATTCAAATGCTAGATATTAAACATTAATGGCCGTGATTAAGGTACTTTAAAAGCCTTTTTAAATGGTATATTTAAATATTAAGTCACATGTAATTAAGCAGGGAGAGATATTCATCCCCGTCGTTAGGGGCAATTATAACAATTTCCATCAAGGGATTTCTCAGCTTGACTTTTGTTTCCGAGCAATAGTGATTAACATTACGGTTAATTGAAGTAATTTCCAGAGACTTGTACTTCTTATTCCCTGGCCTTTTTTTGAAAAAGAGGGAAGTAAAGTGGGTGGAGTACAACAAATGGCCATATAGAGGCCTGGTGTCGACACCGAACAGCAAGATTGTTATCATTGTTATTATTCTAATTTTCTCTCGGATGCTTCCTGTGAACACGTTTAATTGTGTCTTCTAGATTGGCCCCTGCAGGTGGCTAAAGAGGTCAACTGTCTCCCTGCAGTGGGAGCGGTGCACCAGGGGAGTCTGGGACGGAGGTCACTGTCCCCAGTGGGAGCGGTGCACCAGGGGACAGTCATGGATGTGCATGGGGGGGGGGGACACACGCAGTGGGAGAGCACTCAGGTCAGCAGGCACATTCTCAAGTCACTGTGTGCCGTTCACCATTGTGGCATTATAGAACCCACCACCGGGAACAATTTCTCTCATTGTTATTATATTAGAACCTCTCTTTTTTTAAAGCATTGCATATACAAATTGTTTTTGTTTTTGAAAAACCCAGAAAATGTGTGCAAATCTTTGAATATATTTAAGGAAACATTTTTAACTCAAATCTTTGCTTCTGGGGGTCCCTGGAACAAAGTATTTTGAGATGGTGGTCCCGCGGCCAAATACATAAAATGATGGGGGTCGGTTATTTTGAGCGCCAATGATATAGCAATGTTGCTATATCATTGGCGCTCAAAATAAGTTTCTTCAGCAAACTGATTTAGAAGACATTTGTAGAATCTGCCTCGGGTCTTATTGGGTTAAAACGACCATTGAGCATCCTGCAACGGGCAAAATAGCTTCAATGGAGGAGTGACTTTCTCACACATCGTGTGCCGCACCTCACGGTGAGGTGGAGTATAACGTTTCCACATCTCATGCGAACGATGTGTCACAATGCCCATTGGCTCATGTGGTATTCATAACTGCCAATGCCGTGATGAACTTTTAATGGTGATGTGGTTGAGTAAACAGTGTAATGTGAAGAAAAAGTAACTAAAGCTGACATTGTCAGTCAAGCTGATGAAGTGTTGGTCTCGTCTGGGATCCTCGCCGGCTCGAGGGCGGCGCAGAACACGCTGGGTTGTAAGTCCAATGGAATTACGTCTGATGTGTTCAAGGGACAGCCCCACCCCACCACCCCACACGCCCCCTTTGGTGTGATCCCAGCGTCAACATTTACATTACAATATAATAAGGGAAGTAAGCCCATGTGAAGGTTACACAACACATTTCGCGAAACCACACATAGGGGCAAACATGAGCCCTGTTCCTGACATGAATATATCTCGATATTGGTTAATTACTCTCATAAGAGGGCCTTCAAACAAAAACGGGGGGGGGGGGGGGGGGGCGCAGAAAACATGCACGAAACAAGACATAAATGTCTCCCAGCACTCGCACTAGTACATCTCCATTTCCAAATCTGTCTCAGTGTAAGTAATATGCTCACATACTGTCATGAGTGACATGGGCCTCTTTTCGCTGCAGCGCCATGACCCGTTTTAAAGATCTGACGCCAAGCCCACGAGCACGAAACCCAGCAGTTGTCCTCTGCCTGAATGTTATTACAGAGGAAAGGCAAGGTCAGATTGCAGAGTTGATGATACATGGGAAGCACTTTTGAAAGAAGCAAGTTCTTCTCCCTTCTTTTTTTTTAATGCTGCAGCTACGTCGCATATTGACCTTGGCATTTCTGACAATAGCATCCATCACGCACATGAAACCTTTCCAACAGGCAACGCCGGAGCGCCGCGTGGCCAAGTGAATCGGATTAAGGAATAACAGCAGTAGATGGATGCCTGACGTCAACGCGGCAGTGGGATCAACCTCCCGGTTCCTCTCATGCGTTCCACTTCCTCTACCCCCCCCCCCCCCCACACACACACACCTCCCTCCGCCCCATCACCATCACACCCCCCGTCTCCACTGCCTGAATGCATGGCTCATGTTTCTCTCGCTTTTTGACACGAATGATGAACTGCTGTGGGATTATTTGTGTTCTTGATCGATACGGCCCATATCGTGCACGGTAAGCAATGCCGCGGAGCATTGAGAGTGCATCGATTGAATAATCTGCCAGCCGCATTAATGGAGTGTCCATCATAGACTGGGCAGAGGTCCAGCGCTGAGAGTGAAACTTCAGTATACCGCTTGGCTTTCATAAAACTCAGGTTGTATTTACTGAATATACAGTATCATTGGGCATTGGTTATTGCAAGGGCAACAGTATCCCGATTATTATAAACAATTATGTGCGTGAGTGAGAGTGCGTGTGCATATGCACATTCTTTATAATAACACACATGCCTGATAAAAAAGTCCCGAGTTCTGGATCTATATAATGGTCCAAGTTCATTGGACCCCTATAGGTTCATGGTAGAACCCTTTTCATGTACTGTAAAAGCATCGTTTTGTGTGCCTGGCCTACTGTAACCCAGCCTCTCACTACTGTAGATAAAAGAGCACCTGCGGCCCTAAAGACAAGTCTTCTAGCTTGCCAAAATAAACGATCCCCCACTGTTTTTCTGTAAATATAATTTTACTGCTCCCAGTATTGATGATTTCTTTATTGTCTGTCTTTATGTGTTTCATAAAGTTGGATACATAGGAGCAAAATGGAAACAATTAAGCCCTCTGGGCTTTTTGTCTTGTACTTTGTATAACTGTACCTCTGTACCTTTGCAAACTGTTAATAAAGTGTTCAATCAATCAATCAAGCAATGGTATAGTGAAGTCTAAAACACAACTGCCAAAATCATACATATTGCACCATTGTATAAACTGCATGTGACCACTACTAATATACGTACAGTAACAGCTACGATCAACACACAGAGAGAGAGAGAGAGAGAGAGAGAGAGAGAGAGAGAGAGAGAGAGAGAGAGAGAGAGAGAGAGAGAGAGTGTGTGTGTGTGTGTGTGTGTGTGCATGCTCTCAAGTACTCAGCTGGGAGCATCCAGTCAGTGACCCCTGTCTTTCCAACTGTGTGGAGCGGACTCTTCAGTGTGTACGTGTGTGTGTTTGCATGCACGTATGTGTGCGAGTGTGTACGAGAGGCAGAGAGTGGGAGAGAGAGAGACACAAGAGACTCAAAGAGAGAGAGAGAGAATAACACAAAGAACAGACGAGCATTGTGGCAGCAGGCCTAGCTCACTCTGCTACAGGTCCACCCTGCATCTCCAAGCATGTTTTGTGCGCACACACACACACACACACACACACACACACACACACACACACACACACCTTTGTATACGGTAGCTATGCTTGTGAGGACATCAACATGTGCGTGTCAATTTGAATGCCATTTTTAACCCTAAACAAACATCAGGCATAACTCCAACCCTAAAACCCCCAATCGCTCTCATCCCCATCCTACCCCCAACCTGAATCTTTTCCTATACTGTCAAAAAATATATTTTAACTGTTAAAAACGTCCTCTTGAGTCTTGAGGGCCAGGACAATGGTCTATTTCTCAACATTCTACTATACTTGTGGACTGGAGACCTCACAAATATACAAGCATACATGCACACACGCACGCACACACGCATGCATGGGTCAAAGCTGTATAGCCTATAGTCTGTATTGGTGTGGCCGCGCGGTCCCAGATCTGCACACAGTGCAGAGCCATGGGGAACCTGCACGCTCATTGCAAGAACAGCACTGCTTCTGCTTGAACACTTACTTCTGTCTCTCCTTCGCCTTGCTGCTTTACATCACGTGTGTACGGTCATGTAAAGATTCACATTTGAAATGTTGGAAATGGACAACTTATGTGTTATTTAAAATGAAGGACGACATGTTCCAGACAACATATGCTGTGAGTGCATGGTGTGTGTGTGTGTGTGTGTGTGTGTGTGTGTGTATAGTGAATAGCAACAAACTATTACAAATTGTGATATTAATAGGCTATTAGTTGTAATATTGTGACTCAATATTTACATAAATACGAATTATACATTTTGAAAAAATGTGGCCCAAAGAGTCATATTTTCTCAATAGGCACTAAAGAGACACTATTATGAATAGTAAAATAATTATAACTACTATAAATGCAAATTACAGAAAATAATGCTGAAATTAAGTGATGTTATTATAAGAGGAGCTATACAAATTTGATTTGGGCTTTAATATTAACATGTTGACTAAGAAAAAGTAAATTATGAAGATAGATACCGACTAACAATTACAACATGATGAATCTATAGTAAGATAGTCCTCGTCCCCAAATCAATACATTTATAGTATAATAATAATAATATGAAAACGTTTCATATTGATGTTTGAAAATAAACCTGAAATGACAGTGAAAGAAAGAAAGAAAGAAAGAAAGAAAAAAAGAAAGAAAGAAAGAAAATGTCATTAATAAAGCCATTTTGGTTTGGCCATAATCATGCTATATAATTTCCCAAAGCCCCATTGTGAAAAATAATATTTCCTTGTTCTTCCTTTTATCAGCCCCAGCATGGCAGTGTTTCCAACAATCAAGTTTTACGGTCACACATGCTGGAAGCTGTGTCCACAGGGACCCTCTGGAGAGAGAGGTGAGTCGAGTCCCAGGTGCATGCAAAGCTCTCCCCATGCTATTACCACCACACCGCCATGCCGTAAGCCCACTTTATACTTTGTCTGCACGACGGTGTGTGTCGCGTGTCGGAGGAAATACCCAGACCTACAGTAAATTCACAAGGCATGGGAGGATGCACGGGAGCTTGCTGTGAGCTTGTAGATCTGCAATTGTTCCCGGTGCACGACACCGTCATAACTCCTAAGACGGAGGTATTACTACCCATTCTTTCCCTGCCATGCATGTACTGTATATGTGTGCGTGCACGCGCACACACACACGTACATGTACATGCACGCACGCACGCACACACACACACACACACACACACACACACACACACACACACACACACACACACACATGCACGCGCCCGCCCGCCCTCCCAACGGCAACAGACAACATGGGATGGCACCACAACAGCTGCATGTTATATATGTGGCTTTGTCTATTGTACAACGTGTGTTGCGTAGCCTTTTTTTTCCTCTATTCTTCTTTTTGTTTTTTTCTCTCCCTTTATCTCTGTGAAATGGAGACCGCCCCAAAACACATGAAAACACGGAGAGGATTCATTTTGTGTAGCCACAGCCAAAAAGGCGGCTCACACAGAGCAGAGGCCCAAAACTAAAATGGAGAGGGATTTTGTTTTTGGGGGTGGGATGGGGGGTGGGGTGTAGGTTGTGTCTCTTGTCATACATGGGCTTAGAGCACCCTCTATCCACCACACATGAAAATGCCGGTGAAGGGCCTATACGTGTGTCGGCCTCGGATCTCGTCCGGCCGGGAGCCCAGCCTCTTGCTCCTCCGACTCTACAGAATTTTAACAGAAAACATGAGAGGGGGTGTCTGGTGGTGGTGGTGGTGGGGGTACTTCTTTAAAAGGCTTCATCAACTGTGACCAACCACGGCCAGCAGTAACCCATGTTATACAGGCTGCAGTTATGACACCCTCAAAGGCCTGCCTCTGAGGAGCCCGGCGACAGGGAGGGGGGTACAAGGGGGACAGGGAGGGGGGTACAAGGGGGACAGGGCCTCAGAAGTTTCCCACCTTCCCTTGAACCACAGCCGCACACCCTCGGCAGGAGGTGGACAGGGCCGGCTTTGAAAAATAACACCTTTGTGATCCCCAGTGCTCGGGGATGGATTGTGGTCTGCAGATGGCTCCGAAGTGCACACTCTCTCTGTCTCCCTCTCTCCCTCTCTCGCCCCCTCTCTCTCTCTCTCTCTGTCTGTCTGTCTCTTTCTGTCTCTGTATGTCCATCTCTCAGTGTCTGTGTGTCTCTCTCTCTCTCTCTCTCTGTCGAAGGTGAAAGAGAGAGAGAGAGAAAGAGAGGGGGAAAGAAAAGCCCCCCCCCACCCCCCGAAGAAATGAAATTACACTGCCCTCCATTTTATACATGAGCAAATAGTCTAGACTCTATGAGAAATAATATGTTGCACAAAGTGTTACAAATCCTCTTAGTGTTGGCTCAAACTTGAACTAACAGTAACATTATACTCATAAACAATACAATAAAACACAGAAATATCATGACAATAATTGTGTTGTCAGCATTTGTTGTTAGTTGTTAATGTTGACAATAAAACTATATACATACAGTACAGTGAGCGTGCGTGCACACACACACACACACACACACACACACACACACACACACACACACACACACACACACACAGTGAGCTATATATCTCAGTGAGTCAGCTTTGCAGTTGCGGCTCCTAATGCATATGCGGCACAATTAAGTTATACGGTGCCGTTGGTTATTCATAAAGCTCACACGTGTCCTGCATGTGGCAAGCTAATGGCCGTGAGTGGAAAACTAAGGAACAGACATGGGATCGGGGAGCCGAGAGAGTTTGTACAGGGGGGAGAATAAATCATTATGGGCCCAGTGATGGTGACAGCATTTTTCCCTCTGTCTTGGGGGAAGAAAACAGTGCGCTGAACTTATAACCCCGGATTCTGAAATCATTTTTAGCTGCAGTTGACAGTCGGTATAACCGGCGCTTGACAGCAAGCTCCCGAAGCCTGGTGACACTTTCCTGCGTCTCAGCGGGACCCTCCAGTGATCCAGCCCCTCTGCAAAGGTGATCCCCCCCCGCTTCTCCTATAACACCTACTTCTTATTTGCAGATACTTGCTACACTCAAATTACTCCAAGGTCGGTATTCCCTTTTTTATTGATTGTTGCAGGGGTACTAAAATAATTAAGGGGAATTAAGCAACCTAGCCAAGTTTTACTGATGAATATTTTTGTGAACTATAAGAATTTCAAGTGCACCTTCCATGAAAACTTTATGACAAGTTATGTTCTTCTTTTTCTTCCTTTTTTTTGCCAATCTCAGCCCTTCTGCAACACCAAGGCAGGCTGCATTAATTTGAAGCGAGAATCGCGTTACAGTATTTGTAACAAGTTTTGTTCTCACAGAACCAGCGTGAGTGCCAGCATAGTCCCGGAGCTGGGTCTGAGGAGACGGTGCCTCGCTGAAGAAGCCTTGTGTTGTGTTGCCTCCTCCAAACAGCTGTGGTGCCTCTTTTGTGTCATTTTGGAGGGCCTGTTGCCCCGGCTCTATTCAGGGCATTCACACCAGTCTCACTCACTTCTCACTCCCAGGGTTCCTCCTCGCAGGTCATAAATTAAATCTGAGAGAGAGGCACGAGGCTGCGTCAGAGGTGGGACAGTATAGCCTTACATGTAGCTATAGTATTTACTCAAGTGCTGCACTTTATGTACAATGTTGAGGTACTTTTACGATAAGTGAGTATATATGTCTATTTTTCAATACGTCATACTTCAGAGGCAAATATTGTAATATTTACTCCACTGCAATTATTTGACAGCTTGTAAACATAATCATAACCTGAATATTCAAATTAGAATCACAATCAGAAGTTGATTCTGATATATTTAGATTATTATTACAAAACATTAACCAATACATTAACCAATTAAGCCCTATTTCATTAAATATTTCAGACTTGAATTTGGAATGCAGGACCTTTGGTATTGTTACTACTTCCACAGTTAATACTTTCTGCTGTTTAAATATTTATAAAACTCACAGACAGACTTATACCACTTTCAACCTGGTTCAATCTATATTCATGCGATAGGTGAACTCATGATACGCTGTCAGCTGGCAGATCTGCTATTTTAGTTATACGACGAAACATAAAATATATGGAATTATGGAAAGAAAAAGGTAAAAAGGGCAAATATGGATATACAAGGTTTCAGCCCGAGACAGTGCGGATTATGGTTCTCCAGCCGTAAAGACGAGTCGGTGGGGTTGTTGTGAGTCAAGGATGGAGCATTTTGGGTTCAGCCACTTGGGGCCACACTGCTGTTGACACTATATGTTATTTTAATGACTGTTGTTGGCATAGTGGTTAATGTGGCCACAACCCAGGGCTCTGTGCTGTGTGTGTGTGTGTGTGTGTGTATGTGTGTGTGTGTGTGTGTGTGTGTGTGTGTGTGTGTGTGTGTGTGTGTGTGTGTGTGTGTGTGTGTGTGCGCGCACGCACGTGTGCATGTGGGTGTAAGAGTGTGCATGTGTGCAGTGACAGATAGAAGAAGAGAGTCAGTGGGGGGGATTGGGGAGGGGGGGTCACAATATGGTTACGCTGACAGGACTGGGATAACTCACACCGCCTTCCTTGTCAAAGCGGGGGCTGCTGCTACGCTGGATAGCGAAGACCCGGCCAAATATACTGGACCCAAATTGCAGACAGCATCGATATACACACACACACACACACACACACACACACACAGACGACTAGCCAACATAATACAGACTTCCGTCACTGAAGTGATGGGCTTCGTCGTCTTCATTTGCCTACAAACCCGCTGCCATACAGTATAGGATGTCTATATGATGTCACTATTCACATAGCCAATGAATATGCATTGGGATGGACACTCGGCTGTCATTAGAGGCTCCATACAGCGCCGTCCTCAACATACATACTGTGACAATGACTTGATGGCGCGAATAGAGAGGGGGGGGGGACATTACACAGCTCAGTGGCTCATATTGCTCGCCATTATCCCTTTGTGATATAGAATGATAAAAATTATGAAATATCATGCGGCGCATGTGGGATCTATTCATTGCTATCATAGGAAGAAAGGAAACAAACAAAAAAAAATACACTCTCATTGAAAAAACGGTTAAATGGCTGTGCGTGAGGCTGTGTATGCAACCATATGGACGCTTCCACATCTCCCCCGTTTTTTAGACTGGCTTCTTTTGACATCAATAACGCCTCGGCATCCAGTGGAGTCTGGAACACATCCAAAACAATTATAAAGTTGCCGTGGAAACTGAGGTCCTGTGCCAGGGTGAGGCATACTGTCTCTGCTCAGATAACCACATGGAAAGTCACAGCAAACAAAGCACATGACAGGGGTGCAGAAACAGGAGGATTTTTCTTTCTTTTTTAAAAGAAAGAAAAAAAGAGGGATGGAGGGAGGTAAGGGAGGGGTAGAGGTGAAGAGACGAAGTGACAAACCCATCAAGAGTGGCAAATTTTGGAAATGGGCAGGGGATGAACGCGTGGTGGGTACATTTGCACATTTGCACGAGTGTAAATGTGCGTGCACATCAGAGTGCGTGTGCATTGTTTGGGTATGCTTGCGTGTGTGTTTGTGTGCACATCGTCTGCGTGTATGTCTGTGCACATCGTCCGTGTGTAGTAGCCTATTCTGTGTGTGCGTGCGTGTGTCCGTATTTGTGATATTTGTGATACCCAGATGTCTTTAAAGGGACAGTGAACCATGGTTATTTGCAAGGCCTATTCCCAGATCCCATTAGCAAAGGGATAATGGGGTCAAGGGTTAGAGGTAGAAAAGTTAGGTTAATTCTGTGATTAAAAACTGTAGTAGTGTGTGTGCCTGTGTGTACAGTACACATGCAGTTGGCTGCACACTACAGTTGTGTGTCTGCAATACCATGGGGAGGTAACTGGTGGATGAGACGTGGGATTTGTGCGTCTGGTTGGGACTCGAGTAATGTATTGCAACCTTATGCTAAGCTAATGAACATGCAGGAGGATGAAAGCGCTGTAATGGAGGCATTTTTACATTCATCTTTAGGCTGCTCATTATGTGCCGCATATGACAACCTAGTTAAGGGTGCACGAAAGATTACCCGCGTGGGTAAAGAGCGCAACCTTCGCGCACACCACACACGCACACTGGGAGATAGTAGAACAGATAGTTATGGCAGAGGCTAAATAAAACATGCATGCACGCGCACACATGCACATGCGTGCGCGTGCACACACACACACACACACACACACACACACACACACACACACACACACACACACACACCCTTCCTTGGTGGGAGGAACTACACGGTACAATCCTCACCATTAATTTATGTGTAAGTGTAAGAATTTGACATTCACAGGTCGATTTGGGTGAACTTTTCCACTTTCTGTGGTTAAATTAACACTGAGACTTTGACCGCGCATGCAGGTTCAAATAGAAGGACAAATCAAACAGGGTTTTCAAAGACCCCCCCGGCCGCCCGGTGTGTTTATTCAGCTGGAGCCGGAGAATGCTCCCATTTCAGTGTTATTGCATCAGTTTGTTTTGATCTGGATGATGATGACGAACATGCGTTTCATCGTTTTTAGCAGCCAGGATCACAAGATGAACTTGACTGTGAGCTGCTTCCCTGCTCCGTGTAAGAGTCGGTGCAATGGCTCACAGCAAACTGAACTAAAAGCAGTGGCGGATGAAGTAGGCTACTTAAGTAAGATAATAGCAACACCACAAAGTACAAATACTCTGTAAAAAGCTGTGCATTCAAACTTCAACTTGAGTAAAAGTATACAAAAGTATTGGCATACAAATATAGGCTAATTAAAGTACCAAAAGTAAAAGTACTCTCAATTTTCAAAATGTCTCTAAATCTTTCAAAAATCGCCGATCTACAAGCTCATTGGACACAGTGTGCATGAGCTTGTACATCGGTTATTTTTGGAGTAGCCGAAGTATAAATACTGGGGTTTGATTGGTTCATGCATGTTTTGTAATAATATAGGCTAATCAAAGTATAGTAACTAAAGCTGTGAAATAATTGTGGAGTAAAAAGCACAACGTTGGCCTCAGATATGGAGTATACAGTAGCCCATATATAGAAGAATGGACTTAGGCCTATACTCAAAACTGGACTTCAGTACAGTAGCCTACTTGAGTAAATGTACTTAGTTACTATACACCACTGACTGAAGCCTAGCCAAAATGATACAAAGGAAATATCAGATTAAATGAACACACTTTGTGTCATTTCATCTCCAGCTGCAGCGTGCATGTATGGGGTCTTTAAGTCTCATTAATGTTTGAGCCGTGTGCACGTACAGTAAGGGCATATTACTGGATATAGGCAACAGTAAATTCTAGGCTATGTCAGGTCACCATAAGCAATCTCTGTAACATGAATCAATTAAAAGACGTTTTTAGTCGCCCGTGCCCGAGGTGTCAGCAAATCTGTGCGAGAGTTCTCATTTGTTCTCATTAGTGTGTCTAAGAGAAATCAGTAGCGCACGAGGAAATCAGGTAATTTGTATTCGAAAATAAGGATGCTCGACCCAACATCATGTCATTTGTAAGAGCGTGTGTGTGTGTGTGTGTGTGTGTGTGTGTGTGTGTGTGTGTGTGTGTGTGTGTGTGTGTGTGTTTATGTTCGTGTGTTTTAGAGAAAGAACATCCCTGTTGAAGAATCCATTTATTTTCCCCCTTTCTTTTACAGTAAGAAACAATTTGTTAGTGTTGGACTTTGCAACATTAGCTCAACAGTGCTCCCCAGTGGTTAAGAAATATATTAACCTAAACACAAATCATAACCTGTATGACAGTGCACAGATAATATTCTGTTTTCCTGCTGAGATAGAAGAACTTACTGAGAACAAAATCATAAAACATAACTATTAATAAATTAAAGAACGGAAGAAGTAAAGAATGAGAGCTACTTATTAAGAGTATAGTAGGCTACTTATTAAGAAAATAAATAATATGCTGTTTAAGCTGAAATGAACTGTATGTTTGTCAAATTGTTTAGCAATGTCATTACACACAATAGCAACACACACATATATAGGCCTTCAATACTAAAAATATACAATAAACAGTTGGCTTTGACATCTGATTTGGGTATTAATCTGTGAGCCAGGACCCCAAATTTGGGCCACGGGTACCATCTGGGGGAATAATTATCATAGTCACATAGTGAATTTTGGGAAGATAGCCTATACACCCCTAGTGATCGCAAATATGTGATAGCATTGCAGGCAGTGGTGGTAGAATTATGTGTGTTATCACTCCATTCATAACACCATACCAAAACACACTTTTCAAAATGATAGATATCAGAAAGTTACCACGTTTACATGCTTGCAGAATTTCACCTGCAGTAAGTGGGACAAATATAATATGTCGGTTCCACCCCCAGTTCATGTATTACATAACGTAACCCAGGCCCCCAAATTAACCATCTAGGGCAGGGGTTTTCAACAGGTGATCCGTGGACCACTGGTATTGCATGTGGTCCCTGACAATTCATTTAGTAATGTCTTTCCACGACCACTAGTTGAGAAACAGTGAACTGAATGACCTGGTGACCTATGATGACCGTCCATGTAGTCATTTACTGACAAATTGGAGGTCAAGAAATTCAACAGAAAAAGGGAGTTATCATCTCAAGAGCGGGAAGTGCAGCGGACTGTCTGGTTGAGTCATTATTATTAGGAAATTATACTTAGTCAGTGGACAATTGGTTGAAAAACTGTGGAATGTAAGTGTTACAAAAGCATTAATCTTAGCCCTTACCCCATATCCCAACCCAACACAACAGTGGTCCCCAGGTTGAAACTGATGATTCTCTCTATTATTGACCCTCTTGATTTGAAACATGGTGGGCTAAGACTACATGTTCTTTTTGTTACTGGCAGTGACCACACTTCTGCTTTCAAGATGTTACGCAAAGGTTTCCTTTGTAAAATACCCTCAAAAAACGTAATAGGCTACCATAATTAGTTACACACAGGCTACATTCTAATAAACAAAACTTCAATAAACTAATATAGCTTAAAATGTAAGTGCATGTGCAAGTAATTCAACAAATGCCTTCTAAATCCTAATAGTTCTTTGAAAAACACACACGTTGCTATTTATATAGGTGTATGTCCAACACCTACACACTATCTATAAGTAAACTGCTGACTAGATAGTTATCATGTCTGCAAATATACGTCGTGCTATCTGCTGTAGGTGTTATTTGTGGCTCTGTAGGCACGTTGAGCAGGAAGCGCTCCTATCTGTATCCCATGTCCAAGGGGAGCTGCTCTTCTGTCTCTCTCCTTCCATAAGGGCCACCACAAAGATATCTACATATCTACAGTATATGACCTGTTGATCTGTTTGTGCACCTTGTGTGAGTCCCACCCAAGTTCTCAGTAACTCCACGTGACTGCCATTGGAGGCGTTCTTTCTCTGCATGTATAACTTCAATGGATGTAATAAACTTCAGAGCCCTACCAACAGTCATTAAGACATGTGAATCCCTTGACTCCTTCAAAACCGCTCTCAAAGGGCACCTACGGATGGCTGCAATTCGAAACTGGCCCCCGTAACCCCCCCCCCTTTCCCCTCATTGTATATGTTTCTTTTCCCTTTTTGCTTCCTTTATGATGAATTCCTGTTCTGTTCTTTAACTACCGGTATATAGAAGTGTCTATTTGTACGTCTATAAATGTTTTTATGAATTGAACATGGTGGACCCTCTTGTAAACAAGTGTAATTTTTAATTGGGTCGTCCACTCACAGTTAACAGTTAACACAGTTAACACTTTGTATTGGGTTTGTGCTTGAAATGTACTGTAATTCTGCAAACTACAACTACAACTAAAACTGTTAATACATATTTCAATCAATCAATCAATCAATCAATCAAACCCAGACACTTGTTTGGACATTCAGTTTGTTCCCGGTGCACCACTCCTTTAACTTCTGTTTTGAATACTTTGACAAGTCAAATTGTCCTTTTCTGTGGTTCATTCAATCTCGCATGCACACTAAGGTTGACTTTGAGGGCAGCAATTTACATCAATCATGAAATGATGGATCGGAGCATGCACAAAACAACATATTTCACCCACTGATTCAACCTGTGATGTGACAATTAAACTGAAATGTGAACTACAAATATAGAACATTAACTTGTCTTCTCCTGGCAAGAATTCCGTGGAGAATAAACATTTTCATGTCATGTCATTTTAGAAACACTGTATGCTTCTGTTCAAATGGGCCACACTATGCCTACATAACAACAGGAACAAGCAAGGTCTCCTTAGAAAGGATAACGATGAAAAGTGAGGATGATATTGCAACTGTCCTTACAAAGGACATTTTATGTGAGCCTCCAGTCCATCTGCAATATACAGCAAATTATAAACCTTTTTGCACATGTTATGCATGTTGTCAAGTTATGCATTCTGTCCTTGCAAACACAAATACAAGAACGCTCACCCGCAAAACTGCTCGCCCAGGATCAAATCCAGAGGCCTCGGAGTGGTCAGCACCAGGTAATCCTAAACTTCACCTCAGTAATATACGCCTAAACCTCAGTAAAATGAAAACAAGAACCTCTGGGGTCATCAGAAAAAAGGGGCCGGTGTGTTTTAGGGAGATCGTTCCGGTTACCCATGTTACATACTGTATATACGTGCAAAGACAGTTTCAGCATTTTCCTTCTGTGATTTCCAAGCAAGATGTCTATTGTCTATCTAATATCTGTGAATGTTTATAGGTTCATTTTAAGGTAATAGAACAGCATGGTATGGCACAACTGACCACCTGCGTGATGACAACCCTCTGCGTTTGTCTGAGAGGCTGGACACCTCTCAACACAGAAGTCACAGCTTACCCATCGCACCACATCACGGCCCCATAGAGTGTCACAGTCCCGCACCCTTTCATGACAAGCGGCCCTTCGCGGTGGCCACCCCGCCTTTGGTCGTTCCTTTTGAGAGGAAACGACTGTCTCCCCATCGCTGCAGGGTCAGGGTGCGTTCTGCTCTAAGAAAACTTGTGAAATGGGACATTCTGCGTAATGAGTATTTTTTTACTTTTGGTACTTTAAGTAGCCTATATTTCGATACCAATACCTTTGTACTTTTGAATTCCAGACTTTTACTTGTAACAGAGTATAATTTCTACATTTCGGTATTGATAGGCCTATCAGTAGAAAATGAGAGTTGCCTATACTTTTGGACGACTTCACCACTTTTCAACCTATCTTCATAATTGGTCCTCACTAATGTTCATGATTATATATACTAGAGCAGTGCCTGCCTCTACAGCGGCCTACTTGGAACGATGCAAGTTGGAAAAGCATGCCCCACCCTTTTATGCCCATATATGGAGTTCTTTGTGAGGCATGCCTGATGAATTGAACAAGGTGGACCCTCTTGTAAACAAGTGTAATGCTTAATTGGGTTGTCCACTCATAGTTAACAGTCTTTGTATTGAGTTTGTGCTTGAAATGTATACTGTAATTCTGCAAAGTGTTAATAAATATTTCAATCAATCAATCAGTCAATGCCCAAATATGGAGTCTATGCAGACATCAGAATGATGCCAGACTAGGCGAGCTCCATATGGACTCTGGACAGGGGCCCTGTCCAGAGCCCGGGCAGAGGCTTATTTGGGGCGGTTCTGGACAACCGTGGGTCTGACCGACTCGACACCGGGCACTGGACGTCCTGTGGTGGAGCACGTGTGTCAAATTTGAAGTCGGTGGGGCGAACGGTTCTTGAGTTACGTGCATGGATTATAGATGTGCAGACATATACACACACACACACACACACACACACACACAGAGAGAGAGAGAGAGAGAGAGAGAGACTTGATAGTTACTTAGTTGCTAGCCCATCATTTTAAGTTGAACAGGACTTTAGTATGTTTTAAATAGTTAAGTTGAACAGGACTTTAGTATGTTTATCAGCAAATAGAATGTATTCAGTCATCTCTGAGAACTCCCTATAGCTATAAATAATTATCCAGCAGCCTATTCTATTCTACCGGTATTCAATATAAATATTCTATATCAGTTCTATCCCGTCTTGTTATTGGCTTATAGAAAGAGGAAACGCAGAGACGGCGACCAATGAGATCATAGTTTTATTCCAGAGCACTTTGACTAGGAGTGGGCCGTTATATTTTTTATGTCCAACGCGGCAACGCCAAATCGCGGTGAGTAGGCTCTCTCTCGTTTGGAACATTGTTGTGTGGAAGAATCGAATCTAAATATGTATTTAATACTTAAATGCTGAGTCACTCGTGTGATAGGCTAGCAGCCCGTCGGTGGCACGGGCAAGAGATGGTCGCCTCCTTTGCTTTGCACAGTCAGTGTGGCCAGCCCAGTATGTCGTTGTTGGCTTACTTGGCCAGTGTTCCAACCAAAACCCTTTAAATGTATTCCTGTTTTGAACCAAATGGTGGAAAACAACGTCACAGCAAAACTGCAATATAGTCACTGAAAATAATCGTTCTACAGAATTACGATGAGATCAGATGACAAATGTTTTGACGCGCATTACAAACGAGCTAGTCTCACGTAGCCAGACAACTATTCCACTATGAGCTGAGTGAGTACGGATGCTGCCATTTCCGTTCACGAAAATATATTTTAAAATATCTTTACATTTTCTTTTTGTATTTTCTTTTCTGCTAAGCAACAAGCTACATATGCTACCTCCACATTGCGCCGATTGTCGGCTGTCGGACAGTTTGAAAGAGTCTTTAGGATACATTTGCGAAATTGCGAGACTGTAAACAAAGAGGCTGTAAAGACGAAACGTGGGGGGGATGAGGCTCCACTTCCGCTTTATATTTTACTCATGATAGCTCTTCCATTGGTCCAGATCAGTCCTTGGTCCAGACCATAGATAGATAAGAAAGCCTTTTATGTCTGTCTATCATGGTCCAGACTGTATAATGTAGCATTTGGAAATTGCGGAGGCAACAGTCTGGTAACGCGAGACTACATGTCTCAGTATGTGTGTCACATACCGGTACTCAACTACGGTGAACTATGCTAAAATAAGAGGATTTTCTGTAGCGGATTAATCGCCCCTTCAATCCCATGCAAACTATAATAAGAACAGAATGTGGTCTTTAAGTCTGCAGTGTGTCGAGTATCCATTTGATCCGCTGTGATTTTGTTTACTGTATGAGTGAGTATGTTCCACAAAGCAGCACACGATGGCGCCATTTCTTGTTAAGTCATTTAAACGTATGTCGCCTTTAGGTCTTTCACAACTAAGATGGATATGTATGCTGTGCCCAATCCTGGAATACCTGGTTGTCCACCTGGACTGGAATACCTGACTCAGGTAACTAATACTATATGGCTACTCTAACCTTTTAATTATGGTAATTCCACTTACAATAAAACATACAAGGATCGATGTACATTTGGTCCTCGACCCAAAGGGAGCAAGACGAGTTTATGTGATCACCAGTTTGATCACATGAAAGCATTATTATTAAGGTTAGCCTATTATTGCGACCGCATGTCACATTTACAATGAAAGCGTACATTTCCCGTTAGTCACTCAATATCCCCATACATGGGAATGCCCATATATATGGTGCCCAGGTGTCGTGACGTCAAGTGACATCATCAGGGATGGAGATCCCTTATGTCATAGTAAATGTGACCTGCTGTCGCAATTAAGCCCATATGTGGAGATCCCTGATGTCATCAATGTTGGCCAGCAACTCTACATCTGACCTCAAACCCTTAGATCTCCATATATGGATATATGACAGAACCTGTTCTGATATTCCATATGTTGATCCTTCCCCATCCATCCTTCCTCTTTGATGTCTCCCTTTTGACTGATACCTGTCCATTCAAACTCTAGACGGGCCTGCCCCAAAGTTATTAGTGCAGCCGCGCCCGGCAGCCGGCGAAAACTAGAGTTCTGACCAGGCTCCAAGAGAATGTCCCTCAGATCTCCATATATGGAGCTGACCTGTTCTGACATTCCATATGTTGATCTGACCTCAAACCCTGTACACTCATGCTCCTTATACAGTATGGCCAGTACAGAATTAATTCCATGTTGATCTGACCCGCCATGCCAAAGCGCCAGCGCTCGCCCAGCAGTCTGCCGTCAACGAGGGGGATGTGTGCACGCTTCTAGCCCTTAGGAGTCTTACTGTTTATTATTATATGTCAAATAAAAATATATAGACCAGAAAACAAACATTGCGGGGTTGCTTGCTTGTGCCTCACCTCTATTTCTAAAGAACAAGGCAAGGCAATTCAGCAGTATACCTGAAATGAATAACTGCTTATCTCTGAATTCACGCTGTTCCAAAATTTTCCTCTAAAAATGATCAACTGCCCAACAAATGTAATAAGAAAAGAAGAGAAGATCATTGTTTGTTATGAAAATGTATTGTGTATTGAAAAAAAATATATATATATATGTTTCAGCACGCATGTCATTTTTGTTCCGGATTAACCATTTTCTTACCTTAATCTGATGTTATATCATATATCAATATATGAGATTGGCTTCCTGAACAAGAGCTAAAACATGTATTGTATTAATTATCTAATTAGGTGGATCAACTGCTGGTCAAACAGAAGGTGGAGACCATTGAAGGTATGTAAACATTTGTGATTTTCAACCGAGGCTGCCATAGAGTGACCAGAACAAGTTTTTTAATGGACGTGGCTAGCGATTTAGGTGCTGGAGCCAGGCTATAGCGTCATTCTAGGGGTGAACATTCAGCGGAAATAGCCGAGCTCACGCATGTCGTCTTGGGTTTATTAAACGACCACTATCTCTGCCTACCAATAACACCATTGGTAGGCAGGATAAATACGTTTTTAAACAATCGATTAAATAGATAAGGTCGACTAACTGTTGCATCCCTACGTTAATAGCATCATTTATTTGCTTTGTCATAATAACAACTATACATGGATATGTATGTGTTCATCCACACAGCCCTCATAGGTTTTGAGAGCAACAACAAATACGAGGTGCGTAACTCCGTTGGCCAGAATGTCTTCTACGCGGTGGAGGAGAACGACTGTTTGAGTCGACAGTGCTGCGGCCCACTGCGCTCATTCAACATCCGCGTCCTGGACAACTTTGGACAGGAGGTCATCACTGTCACCCGGCCGCTCAAGTAGGGCTGCGATTATTATTCAATTGATTTCTTTTTTTGATTGACCAAATTAATCGATTAAATTCCTTAAGGTAGCTCTCCACCAAACAGACTACTACACATTAGGCATGTAACAATTCACTCAACTCACGATTGTTTTGAAACACAATATTAGGTTGTTTTTTGTCTTACCCCCCACATTTTCACAACTTTTATTTCACTACATTGCAAAAGTAGCATACTGAAAACAAGCATCAGCATTATTAACGATTATTGGTTGCTATTTATAATCAATTAACTCGAATAACACTTGCTTCCCTACTCCTCAGGTGCATGGCCTGCTGTTTCCCTTGCTGCCTACAGGAGGTGAGTGAAGCCGCAACCAAAATCAAGCCCTGAGCATTGGAACTGCAGTCTGACCGTATTATTATTACTCACTTCATATCTGTATTATCACATCTTTTTTCTTTTTTGCTGTTTGGCTTGTGTGTGCTTTTGAGTTAATTGTTTTAAAAGTCTACATTCTCACTGATCCTAGAAGCACCTCCAATACACCTTTAAGACAATTTATCTCCTGTGGGCACCCGGTTAGTTGGCCTCTGTCTTTTTTTAGAATACATTTATTTGACTGCGAAAACAGTATATTTTATTTAGATAAGAGGCCATGAATACGTCCACAAAAGCTTTTTTCTCCATTTACTTCTAATTATTATTATGCTTATGTTTCCTTTTTTTATTGTGCAAATAAATACTCATTTTCATTTTCACACACAGCATATTCTCAATGTAAAAACAAGTGCATACAGTATTTCATCTGTTGGGTGGAAACCTCATATGTCCAAAACTGTTTTCAGGATTCAAATATCGAAAGCAGCAAAAGTAGCAGATCTATAGCATCGCACCGTGTGTCGAAACTTTCCATCTGCTACTTTCGATGCTTTTGTGTGACAATGTAGTATGATGGCGATCATTTATGAATTAACAAAGCGAGTTAGAGATAGGGCCCTTAGGCTCCATTGCAACCTGACAGCGTGTCCAATCCTGATGACCTTTGATGCATGTCACTCCCCGTCTCTCTCTCCCCATTTCCTACATACTGTGTAGTGGTATACTATCAATAAAGGCAGGGAAAACGAAGATAAGAGGTTTCTGCCAGACAGCAACAATTTCTCTGCAGCGACCCCACTGACAGTAGATCACGATTAGTAGCCTACTATAACTCCATCCTGTTGTTTTTGTCACTCAGCTGGAGGTGCAGGCCCCTCCCGGTAACACGGTGGGCTACGTGGTGCAACAGTGGCACCCCTTCTCGCCCAAATTCATTGTGGAGGACGAAAACAGGGAGCCAATTCTGAAGATCCACGGGCCCTTCTGTGGATTTAGCTGCCTGCCAGATGTTGACTTTGAGGTAAGGTTTATCCAAACACCAGAGCAACCCAATAAATTTGTGAGAGCAGAATTCGACGTGGGTAGCAGCGTGCCGGGTTGCCCCTCGGGCAGCTTTTCTTAAGATGTTTCCAATCGGAGTGGGTCATGGTGTGGACAAAAAAGCCGCCATGCAGGGGAAACTGCATGGTGGTACAGTGTGATCATTGTTCTGTGGTTGAGCTGGTTTTACTGGGATTGAGCTGTGATGGCGATGTGGGTCAGTGACACAGTACCTTCCTTAGACTTACCCATGCATGGTATTACCATGGAAAACTCTTGCCTTCTTACAGCTTTGAAGTCAGTACTGAGGGGGAAATGAAGCTAGCTAGCTACTGCATAGTGGCGGAAGAAGTACTCTGATTATTTTATTTATTTTTGGCTTAAGTAAAAGTAGGTATTATTGGCATCAAATTTGCATCAAAATATAGTCTCAAAGTAACTGTACAAAAAAAAATAACGTTTTTGCTACTCACCAAAACAAAGGCATTAGAAAGCTTTCCTTAGTGGGAGCACTCTGAGCCCCCCACCACACGTATAAGCGGTACTTTTTGGCCAAAAGGGGATTTTGTTTCCACCGGAAAAAATATACTTTGTTACTCCACTGCGCCTTCTACCGATATTGCCCAGAGAATTGCCTCATAGAGAATATTTTTCCTCCGGTGAAAAGAAATCCCTTTCTGGCCAAAAAGTACCGTTTATACGTGTGGTGGGGGGCTCAGAGTGCTTCCACTAAGGAAAGTAGGCTTTCTAATGACACAACCCACCTTTGTTTTTGTGAGTAGCAAAAAAATATTTTTATTTACGCTAAAGACGAGAGGCTGGTCTGCATTCATGCGAGCAGCGGAAGTCGAGAGTAACATAACTACCGTAAATGCAACGCATTAGAGCTATGGACCAGAGCTACTGTAGAGCGTTTATTTTTTGAAAGGTTTGATATAAATCTGCAAATCAACTAGTAATTTAAAATATCAAATGGTTGTAGTGGAGTAAAAAGTACAACAAGTAACATATTGAAAAATGGAAATAAAAGTACCTAAAACTAAATGACAGTATTTGAGTAAATGTTTATATTGCTTTCCACCACTGCTGCTGCATGTGTGGCAGTGTGCCAGAGACTTCATTATGCTACTCTGAAGATGTCTTTATGAGTTGTAAAAACAATCCATAAAGACAGGGCCTGCAAATTGAACCCTGCTAACGCAACACACACAATTTCTTCGCCTGTGCTTTTCTCCCTTTAGATTATGACCTTGGATGAGGTCACCAAGATTGGGAAAATCAGTAAACAGTGGACAGGACTTCTTCGCGAGGTATTCACAGATGCGGACAACTTTGGTATCCAGTTTCCTATGGATTTAGACGTGAAAATGAAGGCTACAATGCTCGGCGCTTGTTTTCTCATTGTAAGTGTTAAATTATGCTACACTACTAGACCAGTGGTTCCCCAAAGTGGGGTCCAGGGACCCCCAGGAGTCCTCGAGGGAGTTCCAGGGGGTCCCCAGCTAAATTATAGTTTGGAACTAAATGGACCATTATGGGTCTGTAACTCTGAGAGTTAAATTTACTTAGATTTTCCAATATAAATTGGGGGTCCCAGAGATAGAAATGGCATTAAATGGGGGTCTGTAGACTAATATGCATGTCAAACTGGGGGTCCTTGAAATTAAACGGGTTGAGAATCACTGCTAGAGCCGTAGAAACTGCTCCACGTTCGGGCGCTGAAATACTGCTACTTGCCCACTGCTACTAATAGTTAGGATGGGTTAAATGCAGGACAAATTTCACTTATGTGCAAATGTCCAGTAAATAAATACCCCAAAGGAGAGAGGAGTGGGGACTAAATAAAACCAGTAAGACGCCCTAAAGGGCGAGGTCTTGCTGAACCAACAGAGCTTCTTAATACGGCACAGTTAAGAAGCAGAAGTTAAACTATTAATCTAGTCCGTGAGGTCAGATGTAGAGTTGCTGGCTGGCTCCATACATGCAGATCAATCATTCTGTTGAGCTGGTCGAGTCATCATTGTGATGTCAGAACAGGCCAGCTCCATGGCCTCCATATTATGGAGAATCTAGGGGTTTGATGAGGTCAGATCAACATATGGAATGAATTCTGTACTGGCCATATATGGAGCGTGTCTTGAGTGTACAGGGTTTGATGAGGTCAGATCAATTATGGAATGAATTCTGTATTGGCCATATATGGAGCGTGTCACGAGGCGTGACTGACGGACAGGTTTTGCAGGTTTTCATAGTAAACTGCGACCTATGGTCGCAATAAATTCTTGGAAGTTAAAGATCAACTTCAGCCAAAGAGAAAAATGCATTAGAAAGTCCACTGTTTGGTCGTTATGTCACTATAGGTCGTACATCGAGTGCTACTTTGGGTTGACTGCCATTGACCATACACACACACATGATGGTTAACCAAATCGATATAGGCATGTAGGGGCGGCGGTGGCTCAGGGGTAGAGTGGCTGGATGCTAACCGCAAGGTTGCCAGCTCGAACCCGGGCTCCCCCAGAGTTAGTGTCGTCCTTGAGCAAGACTCTGAACCCCCAATTGCTCCTGATGTGCTGGTTGGTGCCTTGCATGGTTCCCGCCGCCACCGGTGTGTGTTAATGGGTGAATGTAATGCACAATCTATGTAAAGCGCCTTGGATAAAGGCGCTATATAAATGCACCATTTACCATTTAGCCCAGCCTTCCTGGGTGTGCTACTTTCTTCTTTTAGAAAATACCTTGGTACTACAGTTATACACACGCCTGTTACACAATTGGGACCAACCTGCTGATCAATTAACTCTAGCACTGCTCTTGTGAGTCATGGGTAAATGCAGAGGCCACATTTCACATATGTGCAAATGCACTGTGACAAAAATACCACAAAGGAGTGGGGACTCAATTGTTATTATTATATTATTATTATTGTTGTTGAATATACCAAATAGTGATGGTATATGCAGACGGTAGCATACAATATGTCACAATGTAATATGCCTCAGAATGAGACATATCACCCGGACATTTGTAATTGGCCCGTGTTTGGATAACAATAATTTCGTTATCACATGCTAATAACCGTTATTTATTCAACAAAGATTAGATAATAGCATTTGACACTGATAAACACTAGTAAACAGTAGTGTACATGCTAAGCTGGTGTCCAAGGTACCATGTTCTCTGTATGACGTAGTGTGGAATGTGCCCATAAAGTGTATAATATAATATAATATAGTCAGTTATTTTGCTGTGACGTAAGTTCCTTATGTCAAGCTATACCCGGTTTATTATGTTCAGGAGTTGATTAGCCCCCTTAATACTTCCAACCCCCTCCGTGTGTTTATATTTGTAAGGAATTTGGAATTGAACCAAAACATATGCCGTAGCATAGTCACATGTTAACTGGTACAACTGATTGTACATATGACTTTACATAATACTGTATGTACATACACATTGAACAACTTCATTTTATGAATTCATCAAATGTTCTTTCTTTCTTTCTGCAGGATTTCATGTTCTTTGAGAGCAACAACTAGGATAATTTCTCTGTCTACAAACATTTCTGGAAGAGCAGTCCAGTCCACATAAGCCATAGTAATCAGCCCCAACTAACTACCCTAACTTTCAACTACTTTCAAACAAAAGTTTTTAAATGTGATGTTTTAAGCTATGAACAATGGCATATTGAAGGTTAGGTCTAGTCTTATTTGCTCAGGGTGGATGTTGGGAGTGCATTGTTGTCTATAAATATATGTCTGGCCAGGCCTATATGAGGTTACAGTCAGGTGGTTTCTGAGACTGTATGTGAGAAAGTCTTCATGTATGTTTACAATGTGGTCCCGGAGCCTATCCAGGAATAAAGCCCTCAGAGCTAAAATTGGTTGCAATGAAGGCTCCTGCCCATTTACCACATAATGAATGAAAAATGTGTATCTACAGTATACACATGCTTTGCAAAGGAAAGGGTTCTTCTCGTGCTATGCTTGAATAAGTGGTCAACCAAATACTCATTGCAAGCTTTGTTCATGATTATAACTTTATATAATTTATATATATATATATATATATGTGTGCATATATCTTTCTTTATATCATTTATATAAAGATATCCATCATGTAGTAAGCCTATATTTTGTCAAAACTGAAAGAGTTGTTTAATGTGTTGTTTTTTCATCCTTGATGTTTGGTACATTATTGATATTTTTATTGTTACATTTGTTCATTTGTTAATATAGTAATGTTACGAACGGTGTTTTCCACATGCAGGTATGTGTAATATTAAGTTATATTTCTTCATGGCACATTTCGTTTTTTATTTTTTATTACTTTGCAGACATTGTCCACTAGAGGGTGTAATGGTTTAAGGAAAGATCCAACTCGGTATTACTGCACTAGAATGAGCAAAGCTAAAGCTTTCACTTCATTTGAGCGACAACTAATACAGATGTTTAGTGTCCAATGCCATTGTGCTTTTACTGCTTTTAGTTGCGACTCAGGATCAAATGCATGTATGCTATGCCGTAATCTAACTGATATGAATGTAAACTGGAAGACGAATATTTTTTATGTGAATTGTAATATTATTCTAACTAACACTGTTTTTGTTTACATTAAAAATATATATACTTTCATGTAAATATATACTTTCTGTAAATTATATTCTTTCCAGGTTGACGGTTCATCCCTGAAATGCACCTTTTGTTTTTCTTTCTCTTGTGATTTCCAAAAGTGGTGCTGTCAATGTGGTGATGTCGTCATCCAATAATACTTAATTTCCTGAATTTGGTCAAATCCAGTGCAAGGCAACATAATGCCATAGTTTAGGTATTTTTAGGTTTAGGTTTTCTGAAAAACATGTTGGTATAACAGTGGTCCTCAAACTATTTCATGTCAAGGACCGACAACATTATATGTATTTGGCTGCCAAGCCGCATCTCAACATATTTTGTTCCACCAAGAGTTAAAAAGTTTGCTTTAAAAAACAATTATATATTCAAAGATTTGCGCCAATTTCCACGATTAAAGTGGGTAAAGTGGTTAAAATATAGCTAAAATCTAAAATGACACAGATGCTTTCCTGTTCTTAGGGGATTAACCGGAGTGACATAAGGAGATGGACCCGCTAGTATTTTGCTGCTTGTGCCCGTGTATGAGTAGTGTGACAAATGAACCTCCTTGATTCTTGATCTGTGGTGGGAGGAAGCTGTGCATGAACAGAATACGATCAGGTACACCTTGTGCCAGGCTAGAACTCATACAATTCAAGGTAATATAAAGACTTCTCAGAATCTCATGATTCTCATCTGAAATCTACCTAGCGTCTTGGATGAAGGCTCTATATAAATGCGCCATTTACCCATCTATTGCAGACCAATATGATGAAAGATGTGATGCTTCTCCATGTAACCCGAGTCATTAACACTCTTTCCTAGACTTGGTGGTGTGATTATGCCATCTTGTCAAATGTTTTAGGATTTTATATCAGCCTATTCATAGCAACATTTGGGGTCTCAAGAAGTTCCTCTCAGGTCAATTCTGGGAAATCATATTAGCTTTTTAAAATGGCTCCATCTATCTACACTCAGTATTTGGCTCAGGGGTGTTGTCTTTTCTTAAGTTAGAAAATATAAGATTCTCTGTGAAAAACGTTTTCCCACAAATGGAATCCTTTCATAGACTACTTAACCCTCATATAAACCTTGCCCCCTGACTGAACCCCTGCTCTTCTCCCTTTCCTTTTCCATGCATCTCATTATTTTTTTATTGTAATTATCTTTTTTAAATGTAATTGTGTATTTAAAATATGCGTTCACACTATTACTGTGAATATTGTACTTGTTCCCTAATAGAACTATTAACACTAAATAGTCATATAAGTGCAAAGAAAGACATTTAGTGCATTAAAGCGAGGTAAACATCAAACCTATACTATCTACATGACATTCGTAGCTTCGTGGTAAAGCAAATACAAATCTAAATGTCAAGACGTGCCAGTACACAATATACATTGTTGATATTTATCAAAATAGGCAACAGGGGGGTGGGGGGTGCTAGGATGTTAGGTGAGTTATACTATAACAAAAGATTATTATATTTTAGTGATTTAACGTCCACAATTAAACTAATCCACCGTCCAGACGGGGCAGTGCTCGAGGCAGTCGAGGACTTAAAATATCTCAGGGCTTAGACTGTTTCATCGGAACAGTATCTGAAGGTCCTAAGGGCACTTGCCTGGGATGAGGAGAATATGGAAATCGGACGAATCAGACTGTTCGTAGCTACAATGGAGTCAGTAGTCTAATGCTGTATGGTGCTGAGGCATTGGCTCTATACGGAGTCTACACAAGTATGCTACGAATGGCACTATAGGTGTCACATGGACGTACCACATCAGAAATGTGGTCCTCTACAGCAGGGGTCGGCAACCTTTTTGACATGAAGTTCCATGTTTTTTATTTTGTTGATAGTCAGTGTGCCATATTTTAACATAACATTTAATTATGCCACATCAAAATGAAACATCGCTAGCAGATTTTGATTAGCGGTATCCATAAATAACAACATTCCTTTCCTCTCAGAGCTCAGAGCAATAGCCAAATCTCCCAGACTCCCTCAGGGTTCAGAGTTCCACTGTGCAGGATCACATTTGCATATAGATATGAGGAGACTTAATTTAATTGACTGCATTTCTTAACTTAGCCAGTGTGCCAGCCTCCTCTGTGCCCATGTTGCCACCCGTGCCTAAGGTTGCCTACCCCTGATGAGGCTGGCAGGACACTTCGTCAGGCACCCGGGCCGGAACTAGATGCCAGCAAACTGACACTATTGGGAGCAAAGCCAGAAAGGCAAGAAGTGCACCACATTATGTAGATGCACTGCGGTGCGTCAGCTCAAGACCCTGATGTTAGATAGGATTCAGAAAAGTCTGGAGAGCAACGATTCAGGAGTCCCGAGTTGGTGTTGGCTAGACCACACTCTCGCATCGCATTGCAAACTAATCCATTGGTTGATCACGTAATGTCTCTTAAACTAAAATAGGCTGATGATGGCCCTCAAGACAATAGGACATCATTATAACCACGTTAGCATGTATAAATCTCTCCTTTCCTGTTCAAAAGCAATTATTTGAACAAATATTTCTGTTTAACTTCTATTGAACCCCTATTCACTGCATTCACCTCCATAGATGGTCACAGGAAAATTGTTCAGGTAAAACTAACACAGTTCAAGGTTAGCTTGTGCTACCTAATCTACCCAATAACAAAAAAACTACTCCGATAATCCGTTTCTTAAGAATGAGCATAAATTTTGCTTGCTTTATTTTGCTAATTAGAAATAATATATTAACTCAGGAGGATATCTTAAAGGAGAAAATGTACAAGGGAAATTAACTTTGTGAGAATGTTTCATTTCCAGCCTTTCATAATTAATTTAAAGTGCAGTATTTCAACCCAGATTGCATTCATTATTTATCACATGTTGGGGGAGGGGGGGTTATGCCATCGCCATTCATGATGGATATACTCAATAATTAACTGCTTGAGGCCACAGAAAAGAAAAGAGTCTGTGTCCAAACACAGCCTCTCCTACTAATCCAGCATGTTTAAAATTAAAATAGTTTACTGTGGGTTGGTCTTCAATTATTTACTTTCTTTGTGATGACTAGACAGTAGACACAGATGCATAGACACTCGCCCATCTTACATCATAGTCTGGAGTTCAGACACCAGCTGCACTTTACCTCACTACCGTACTTACTTATTACCTGCTGGATCGGAGTCATGTTTTCCATTGTTTTTTTATATGGGTCTGTTAGCACTAGCAGCAAATATCCAGTCTAGCCTGGTAAACCATCCCAGTCGTGTGAATTCACATAATCATGTGTCTTGAAGACACATGCAACGTAGTTGATCAAAAAAGCAGGGTTATCAGGACAACAAAACAAGTTGTGTTCCGGAAAACGGCAGTACTTACCAGTATGTCCAGAGAACCAGCTGTGGCCTGCAGGTATGGTCTTCCTGGTTCACCTCCTGTTTAATGGTGCTTCTAGGTACAGAGGTTTTGGTGAATGCTGACGTGGATCTTTGCCGCTTGACCGTCTCTCAAACCACGTTTCACTGTTTGTCTCATTTCTGGTGAAGAAAAAAAAGAAAAGATAAATATGTTAGGATACATGCCAGACTGTCACCCACCCACCCAGAGACATATTCATTAGTAATATGGTAAATACAAAATAAAAAACAGAGATAGTTGGTTTCTGCGTTACAGTGACAATATCAAGGGAGAAGTATTCAATCAGACATGCAGGTTAGAGGTCGAGCACTTCTCTGCTCAGGCAGACGGATGAGACATGACCATATTTATACACAGAAATAGAGCTCACTGGTTTAAAAATCCATAGCACACCACTGTTCAAGACTACACTACACACAGACAATATGGTGAGGCTATAGATTTATATGAGGCTCCAAAATAATTTCCTAATGGATTAACAAAGAATCTATCATTTATCCGCCCCGGCTAATATAACTGTCTGCACTGCACAGGATTCTGGATTTGTAAGCAACTCAGGTAGCGTTATTTACACATCACAACATTGAGAAGGTTAAGCTGTAGGCCAGGGTTCCCCAATAGGCGCGGAGCGCCCCCTTCTGGCCCCTGGAACATTTTTTTTGGGGGGGTGGGGCAGATATAAATGGCATTAAATGGGGGTCAGTAGCCGATTCCCGGTTGACATGAATAGGCTACTGAGTAGCCTATGCATGTCAAACGGGAATCCTTTTCAAATGGGGTATTGCCCTGGAAATGTATTTTCAGGGCAAGACCTCAACCTTGCGCGTGCACTCGGCCCCCAGCCTGTTACCCTAGTCAAAATATGGCCCTTGAGGAAAATTAATTGGGGAACCCATGATGCTGAATCCATTCCAAGCATTAGTTTCGCACAAAAAAACACTCCTTGGGCTAAAAGTGGCCATAGCAACTTGCCCAAATTTATGTGTTGAGGTCAGCACATTTGTGGCTATGGCATTTTTTGCCCAATGAGTAACTGATATGCTGATCTAAGAAATTGGGTTTAAAGGAGCATTCAGTGATTTGTGTGATTTGGACCGCCCGGTAACAAGATGTGCCCATGGGGGGACACGCGACAGGCCAACAGCACACACACCAAGGCCCGCCCCACTCGATCATGATTGGCGGAAGGCCACTCTCTATCCTGATTGGATGAAGGCTGGGCCACCTAGCCAAAAATGAACCCCCCCCCCCCCCAGGGGTTTAACTGGGGCCAGGGAGGAACTCCTTATATGGTCAGCACACTATAGTAGAGAGGATTATCACAACAAAACAATAAAAAGAGGTGATATTTGAATGAAGTGAAATCACTGAATATACCTTCAAACCAATTGTGGGGCCGGGGGCCCTTAACAAATGTTTACTTGGTGGCCCTGGGTTTTAATGTCTACTTGTTATCCTAGTAACGTTAACACACTTGACCACTGCCCTTGACCCCTCACCCTGCTGTTGGTTGACAAAGGATCATAAGAGGAGAGAGATCCTACACAAAAAAGGAACTTGCAAAAAAATACACGTTAGCGATCAACAAAGTTCTTTGGTTTAGACGTTAATCAGGCCTGATGAAGGTCTTGTACGGAGTTCTTGTGTGTAGGATCTCTCTTTTTACGATTTACATTTCAATGTTCCTATTCTTCTACACACCTGTTGCTTAGGAGTGTGCATTGTCCTTCGGCCATGTTCCATGACACTTCTGTAGTTACCTACTCCAACATTGTATACGTTGTAAGTCATTGTAAAATAAAACAAGTGCTAATTGCCTCAAATGTAAATAGTAATTTCTAATTTGCCTACACATTGTATACGGCACATTGTATGGCATGGCTTTCCAGTGTATTGCCATGTTTCTAGATAATATATAAACATTTTAGCAAGTGGTATATTTGATTAATCTGTGGTTGGAATAGTTTACTGTAGATGCAGTAGGCCTACTTGAATCTATGTACAGTAACTTAACTAATATTAGAGGCTGAGAACAGATTCTTAATTACTTCACGATGTTATAGTCAGGGCACATATGAACAAGCAGCCTATAATCTCACTAGCCCATACACTTTAAACATTTTCCCTCCTTATCTTGTCTGTAATCTATGTTGGCGGTTGTTGTACATTTCCAAGCTTGCTAGATTTAAGATTTACAATTGCTGTGATTGACCTCTTGACCTTTTAATGACCTGTGATATGTTTTACAAGCTTGCTAGATTTAAGATTTACAGTTGCTGTGATTGACCTCTTGACCTTTTAATGACCTGTCATATGTTTTACAGTTACACCGATACTGAATGTTACTTCAGTCAAAATGTGTCAAATAAAAGTTACTTTGCTAGATAAAGGCTCTTTGTTACTATGAGATAATGCTCAAAATGTGTTCTCCAAATTCCTGTTTAACATCCACGTTTAAATCCCTTTTGCCGACTTGCAGAAAGATCACTCTCTGCAGAAAGATAGCAGGCTGAGAATGAGCAGATAATAAGCAACTGATCTCTAGGCTAGGGTGAATAAAATGCCATAACACCCACACAAGTACAAGTGTTCCCATTGCAATACTGAATTACCAGGGGCCATTGTCTCAGATGCCCTTCCAAGATTTGAGATTTGTATTCGTTACGTCTAATATACTTATGATATGTAGCTTGCGGAGTTAGTTCAGTCAGATATACTCAAGGGGTAATACGCTGCATTACGTGGGTGTATACAGTGTTTGCAAGACCTACATGTCATACGCTGATGTGGCAGTCAAGACTCTGCTCCCTGCTCTTAATGTTTAATGATGGCTGTATAATTGTGCCGAGCAGGGAGAAAATGTAGCAGAGCCGAATGCCAAGATATTATATGCACACTTGTGTTCTCATTCCATAATAAATATTTGTTCAATCTACAGTATGTGTGAGTTATCTGACTGAAATAGGCACATAAGACTAAAAATAATTTAGTTTGGGTTCCTTTCACAGGTTTATGTAAATTATTTTGCTGTTGTCGACAATGGACAATGACGTGGGTAGGATCCTCCCTTTAGACACACAATTCATGTAGAGGTCAGTAGAGGTCAACACATCAGGACAAACAACAACTTTAACACGTTTCGCCTAACAGAGGCAGTAAAGTAGTCATAAAAGTCTCTGAAACCAGCTGCATGTGAGATGTAGCGTGTTTACATTACTGGTGCTCTGCATGCTGGGGGCTAGGGCTGAGGTTCTTTCATTGTGTATCTTTCACTGTGCTGCTGGCTGGGTCGAAGTAAAGTTATGCACACAGTTCAAGTCTGTTGAAAGGTCTCCAAAAATAAACGTACCAAATTAATCAGGTTTATAGGATTATGTTATATATAGCTCTGTCCTTTTGGCCACAATAGAGGGTATGCGCATGGAATCATCATCATACCCGGAAGTTATGCAGGAACGTACGCCTAACTGAGTGGCAAAAAGCTCATTTCTGGACTTGACAGCCCATACATCTAAGAGAAAAGTCCTATCTGATTCCATTAAACAACGTTAAACGACATTAAACTCACTTTGCCACTCACTTAGTCACTTTATGCATGCGCATACCCTCTATAAGAAATCTTCAATAAAGTCTTAATTAATTGAAACCATATACATTTCACACTCCACTTGAAAATGGGAATGGTGTGAAGGGTAAGGCATTCTGTGATTAGATGCTGATTCTGAACTTGCTGAGTTGTCAGGTTTAAGTTTGTTCTCTAGTCTACATAGAGCACACCTGTAGTTTTCTCTATCATGGTGTTAAGTCCACTCCTTCAAACAAAGCACCAATGCAACATCTGTGCAAACGTAGCCTAATGAAACACTACAGACATGCAAATGTGGAACAGAGGAAATCAAATGGGGTGTTTGTCACTTATTGTGCTGGAAGAGTGAGTCACGCATTTACCATTTACCATGGTGTGTTTTTGTAACCTAGAAGTTACAGTACCTCTGCCATGTGTTCCCACTGCAGATTTCTAATGGAACATTTGCACTGGATAAATTATGAAAATAAGCTATATAGCAAAAAACTTAACAAAGGCTTAAGATTAAGATATGTTTTGTTCAATTATTCTCCACATTTGTATTATTTGTGAACCACACACAAATAATATAAATAATAGAAAGTAAACAAGTCTGAGTCTAAATCTCAACCTGGAGGGAGTGGAGGCTATGCTTCTCCTTACCCCCAAGTTCCCAACCAGACCAAAGTGGTTTGAAACGACAATGTTTTACCATCCTTAGAGGCATGTGCTCTGACTTGTGGAGCTAAAAAAGATAATCTTTGCCAGGCTGAAGGCATTGGCAGAGACTATATGTATTCGCCCCTGTCCCCTGTGCTTGTCTGTCAATCTGTTAACAGCTAATCTCCGGCACCGTTTGACTGATCGAAGTGAAAGTGTGCACACACACACTCCCTGAAGGCCAGAGCATTTTTCACATCCGCCTGTTATAGCTCCACCAGTAGGGCAATTTTTGCAAAACACATTTGGCTATTGTGGCCCTTTCTCACAAAATGCAACAGATAATGCCGACACTGTTTCACTGATTGGCCACACTATTTGCAAATCTAATATCACACGATATGCCCTGTTCTGGAACCCACAGGGGAGAAGAAAGACACCTGTGAGTGTGACCTGATGTGAAAAGATCTGGCCACACATGGGGACAGCTGCAGAAACTGGCCCAGAGCTGAGGTGCCTGCATGGAGACCATTTGTCCGTGGACCTGAATTGTAGCTCACTATACAAATCTTATAATGACTCGATTCCAAATATTGCTGGCCCACAATAATCTACCTGGCCTGGCAGAGACCGAGGAGCACTTTTTATAGTTACATATGAGTGCAAAATGGCCAAGGTCATGGGGGCTTCTTAGGGTTATCTTCCAGTGAGTATGAATGCACTCAGCAGGTTTCATGGCAATCTGCCCATTAGATTTTGAGATATTAATTATTTAAGTGGACACTTTGACCCAAGGGTGGTGCTAGAGGAAATGTTGTGAGCTCACCAAAAACAACAGGTTCATCCTCTGGGGAGCATAAAGGTGCACAGTAAATTCCATGGCATTCCAGCCAGTAGTTTTTGATAGATCTTGTCTGGGACTATAAAGTGTTATGATGGACGGGCTCCGGGCGGACGGACAGACATTGCTGTCCTTTTAGAGTCCTGTCTCAAGCGGGCCGTGGCGCTCAGTGGTATAAATAGATGTTTTTTACAGCCTTCTAGGTTTAGCCTGGCCTCCTAATGATGACATTGGGTATTACACTGATGAAAGGCCGGCCAAAGAGCTCATCCTGTGTAATTTCAGGGGACCACAAGACCAAACCCTTAACTGTCCAGCAATAAAATTCCAAGGTTGAATGCCAAACGTCATTGGGCTTAAGAAAGCAATAATCCATAAATATCTTCAAAAGACTGTATATATTTCCACTTAAACCTTCGATCGGAATTCCACACTGTATTTCCACACTGTATTTGCATTTCTTAGAGTTGCAGCCTATAACAACATGAAGCACAACCTAATTATTGTCAAAGTGAAAGAAGCCATGCCTTTGCCATCTTGCCTCTTCCCCTCCTTTGTGGCCAGACTCCAGGGTGACATGAAAAGTGTTCTTCCTGTGGTAGTTTAGATGTAGGCGTACTATTATCTCTGCTTAAATGCAGAGTTGGTCAATCAGGAGAAACCTATTTACTTTCCCCCTCCTGATGCCCCTTGGACCACACCCTAGGCCCGTGGCATCATACGTGGGACCAGCATGGGCAGACATTTGCCAAAGATGATAGAGAAATAATCCATCTATCTTCCTTGACAGGGACTGGGAGACAAGCTATCTGAGGGAGATTGGTGCTGTGTTTCCATTCAACAGAGCTAGTAATTAAACGGTAAGTGATCAAAACAGACCATTTGGAACAATAATAAAAGCCTTTCTCATAGCCATGAGGCAATTGTGGGTTCCAAATCTGGGTTTAGGGAGCCCAGTGGACAAATGACTCACCATTGCAATTGAAAAACCAACTGCTACGTTTCACCAGAGGCACCAGAGGCAGAAAGGTTGGGACACCTTTCGCCCCTCATGGTCGCTGTAATGTCATCCTACTTGGCTGGCGCCATTCGCATATAGCTTGAACCACATTACATCATTTGACTAAATGAAAGGGACAGGACATTCTCGTTTTAGAATACAAGCCAAAGATTTCCAAGTCAGGAATATCAGCAAATTCTGAGGTCGACTTTCCCTCGTGTTCAATTTCCTGCCCTTTGCCTATCTTCAAGGGAACTGCATTTAATGTAATATATGTGACACCCGTTCCATTTAATCATATGTTTGCCTCCTTAATGAACAATTTGTTATTCGTGGAGGCTGGTAGATCTATCATGACAACCAAGTCCTCAGCATTATTATTACATGCCAACAGTCAGTACACCCAATGTCTCCACATCATCACTCAAAATAGAGGGTGGCCTGCTAGTCGCGTTAATTATACTGGCTCCGGGTTTCTCTACATTTCTGTAAAGTGTTGTGTAATTAAATATAATTTTCTAACCCACACACAATGAACTCTATGTCCAAATGTACTGTCACCATTTGGAAATGTGTAGAATGTGTGAACTGTAACCAACAATTCTACAAAAACATCCAGGAGATGTATTCGGCTGTCAAGCTTCTTGATCCCCATTAGGTTCATGTTATGAACCAAATAACTTCTGAACACGAGTGTCATTGAGATAAAACCAAATCCTTAAAAGACATGTGTTCAATTACCCCAATTTTATTTGTAATTAACTTAAACTAACTAATGGATTGTCATGGTTTTTTGGGTTGTTTCTTTTTGCCAGAATGTATATACCGCTATATGGGGATCCAAATGAATAAAGAATAAAGAATCAAAACTAATTGAATAAAAACAGCTTGTTTCCTTTTAGGCTGCCAGACACTGCGCACACACAGCCATTTATCATCACAGGCAGTGTGTTATCAAATCTTGTGTAATATTTGTCACTGTTCCATTCAGTGACATACTGGTCCTAAATTGTGCAATATCACAGAAATTAGAAATTACCATGAACACGTGCTGAATTTAATAATGAAGTCAAATGACTGGATCATGTAAAAGTCATAGCTGGTGCATTACAGCAACTAATCTCCCTGGGGTCCACACACTTGCTCTGGTCCATATTGTTAGAAGGATAACTTCTAAAGCTATGGACCAGAGCTAGGTCCACACATAACATGAAAACATGACATTTTAAAGTCAAACAAGACATTACAGAACATCTACAGATATTTTATATGGGATATCAGCATATAGTCTGCGATAAGTTGTATCTAGTACCTCGGTTACAAAACAATTTCCCTGGTGAAGACTAACTAACTCTTACTGGCTGGATTTGAAAGCATAGACTGATGTCATTGAGTAAAGAAGAAGAAAAACAAAATAAAACACTTAATCAGTGCCATTTAAATTTAATGGCTCCCAGACAGGAATGGTTTGCCAGTGTGGGTGTTGGATTCGGCTACACACATAATATAATAGCCTACAGAATGGGACAAGACTTTGAGAAAGCCCTGACTGTAAACTCGCCAAACAGTCACAGTGAGCGCCACAGATATGGCCATCATTTTATACAGTTCCACAGATCTGGTTTCTGTTTCTGAAAACTCTGAATCTGCAGCATCATTTATGTGTCACTAAAGTTATATGCTTGTTGCATCATAGTCATCATCCTATATAAAGTATATCTCTAGGCCTACAAAAACAACAAGAGCTGGATTTTTTTCTGTAAGGTAAGATATGATAAAATGTTTAAAAATAATATCAGATCAGAAATGTTTAAAAATCGTTTGTGTTCTTAATGGATTTAATATGCAAGACTTTGTGTTATCCTTTTAACAGTTTTTGTAAACCGTACCTCTGTACAATCTGCAGTGCAAAATGTTAATAAAGTATTCAATGAAAAAAATTATACATCTTTATTAGCCCATTTCAGGGTATGGCATTCAGCCACGTTGAATGAAAAGTCTCATAGTTGAAGAAAGGGTTGAATGGTATGTGCTGTGAATCACACAGACGCTACTTTAGGCTACATGTAGGGGAGGGGACCTGAGAGGTGGTGGGCAGAGCAGCAGAGCCAGTAGGGGGTTCACACAAACACAGCTGTACTTGTTCATTCAATGATCACACTTTCACCCCCGTTATCCCTTTCTGCCTTCTCTCCTTTTTCATGGGATAACTTCACCGGGAAGAACCAATTGGCTCCACAGTTGCAATTAAGGATTCAGGAACCACGCCTCGTGCGCTCTGTTTCCCCTTACAGTACTTATATACCGGTCCCTTGACATGCCACTAGTGACTGGTGAAAGTTTGTTTCAGTCACTCTCACTGGTCCAGGCAGGCGACCCTTGATTTTCACCGGTGAATTCCTCTTTATTTTAATTATCGCGAGAAACTGCGACCTCCAGGGTGTTGACCAGATCAGTGACCACTGGTGCGCAGGGCAGGGGTACAGTAACAGTAACGGTCCAGCAGAACCGTGCGTCAGCCCATTCCTGGCTCAATTTCGGAGAACTGGACTCACTTTCACCAGAATTCATCACAATTGCCATGGAGTACCGCACGTTATATTTTTTATTATGTTGTTTTCAGTTTTTAAATGTCGCCTACTCCATCGACGCAAGTCAATCGCCTGTAACAATCACTAAAGGTAAGCGAAAACTTTTCCCCCCTCATGCTCCCTGCTGGTGGTCCATAAAAACGGTGTGACGCGTATAGTCTACACTCGCTTGGTGATTGTTTTTGTCTTTAATCTTTGCTTCTCACATGTGGTGTAACATCTGATTGTTACGTTTAAGGTTGCACTTAATTATCAATGTCTACCCAGACAACCCAGTC
Organism: Protomyctophum bolini; assembly: GCF_963924005.1. NCBI lineage: Eukaryota > Metazoa > Chordata > Actinopteri > Myctophiformes > Myctophidae > Protomyctophum > Protomyctophum bolini. The sequence goes on from NC_137882.1 coordinate 17,651,307, forward strand.
TCACAACAAAGTGATGGGATGGGGCGCAGGTTGCACGCCTGTAGGCTGTATACATGCGCGCACACGCGCGTAAAAGTGACTGCATTTTGTGCTGTAGATGAGATGAGCGTGCGTGTGAAATAACTGAAATTGGACGACAATGCGAAAGAAAACAACGTCTGTGGTCGTTTCTCACAATTCTACTTTTTTATTTTGTTACAGTAGGCTATACGTATGGCAGTGAATGTTTTATATCCCTATATTGAAGGGCATGGCATCTGTAAAGCTTATACTGGTAAACGCAGACTTTCTGTGAACTTTTTAATAGTGTGGCGTGTGGCCAGAATCAACTTTTTTGTGTTGTCTTCCATAAAGAGAGAACTCCCTTCTCTCTTTATGGAAAACAACACAAAAAAGTTGAGGGGTTATTTTGCTCTGATCCATAGCCCTAATGCCCTTTCTAGAGCTATGGGGGTAATCATTAATGTATAGACCTGAGCCATATTCCTTCCAAGTACTTCCAGTACTCACACTTTCAAGATCTTTCAAAAATGTTCAAAAATAGTATGTACAAGCTCGAGCTTTGTGATAGCCAATGCAAAAATAAAAAATGACACAGATAGTTTCCCGGTTTTAATGGGTAATCAACGAAAACATAAAAATCACACCCGTGTGAAGTGAGTGGTGCAACTCCGTGTGGGGGTCCCCAGAAGTACCAGACCCACAGGACCAAGACCAGGGTGCCGGCCCGGTTCCGGCAAGCCGCCCCACGTCCGAAACGGTTGAGAAATTACAGAGTTACCGTGTGGGGGTCCCTCTACTGTACCCTCTACTGTACTGTCACTGTACTGTACTGGCATGTACATGCTGTTTTCGTGCTCAGACCCAGCCAGGCACACACATATCTCCGTAAGGGAGTGGTTGCACCACTCAAAAAAATAACATTTATGTAGATAGATACAGCTATAGGCTACATATAGCAAAATGGTCGTGATGTGTTGCCATCATTTCATCATATTTAAAATCATTGATTGGACCAAATTGTGGTAGCCAACAATGATGTAAATAGGTTTTCAATGTAATGGGTCCCGGGACCCAGGGGTGTTCTTTTAGAATTGACATCGTTACGAGTACAGTACTGAGTACAGTATTGCATCCCAGGACCCCCAGAGGGTGACCTGATTGTGTCCTTTCTCAATTTATTGAGTCTAATGATGCAGGATGCAGGCTATTTGCATCACTGAGCCAATACATACCACGTTCAGCCAATCCTGAAATGTCTATTCTCTAGCCTTTTTTTAATGTGTGTGATATCTTCATAAGCAGGTATTTCATTTTGTCTAGATAGGAAGCAGACAATCATGATGACAAGGCGCTTGTCTACCAACTATAATTGAACTTTACAGTGCTTGGACCAGAGCCAAGTAGCTGTCACTGAATGAGCACTCAAAGTTTGAATAAAGGGCTTCTGGATACATTTAGTTTATATCCCCAAATTAATCTCAGAGGCGTTAGAACTTCATAGACTCTTTCCTCGGTAGCTCAATTGCTGTCTTTATTACTGTAGAATTAAGAGTTTTTCATATCACTGTTGTTTTCAAGTCACACGTACGGCATCTTGTAAAACGTGTAAACAGCTCTATAAATGGATACATGTGTGTTCTCTTGGCATTGACTGTGTCATGACTGCTGTAGGCTTGTACGTTCTGGTACATATATGTGTTTGGTAGCTTCAGTAACACAGTTCTATTGAAGCATTTTGCCAGGAAAGGCAAGATGCTAAATGCCAACAGCAAGGCAGGGAATTGTAGCACATACTGTAGAAGCTAAGGAACCTGCAGGCTCCAGCTCGTTAGTCGTTTAAAAAAAGATGTCACGTGGACAAATGTCACAACCTTTCCCACAGAGGTATTGTCACGTTGAATTTTAGAGCACTTAATTAGTGACAATGTAAAATTGTTTGCAAATGAAAGTATTAAGTTAACACATCAGTGTTTGTGATCACAGTCTTTGTAGAAACAGGTTTGATGTGGTATATGTGGTATGAAGATGTACTGCAGACATCAAACACTCCACATTTAGACGTATGCTAGTTGATCTACGCTAAATTAATGGAAAGGCACTTGGCAGTCACTTTCATCAAAGGCTCGTGTAGTAAGAACTGAACACTGTTCAGCAGAGGCATCGAAGGTAAAAAAGATTAAAAGCAAGAGAAAGAAACCACATTTTTAGCTAATTTCATTTCAAGTATTTAAGAGTATAGGTTGCAACATGCAAGCCAAATAGACAAACCACAGCCTTGCTAAAGCTCCTCAAACACTACAGTGTATCAAGGGGGCTCCATTCAGAATGTACAGGTGGTTCATCACATTTTACAACCCAGGACACTACACAATACATTTTGTTCACGAAAAAACACTGCAATTGCAATGTGGGGAATTACATTACACAATTAATGAGCGATGTCAACCCCCATAATTTACAAAACGCAGCAGGCTAGTGTATTATCAAAGATTCAAATGGAAATTAGATCACATTTCTGACAGTGGGAAGTGTTTTTCCTTTTATGGGCTTAAAATAAATATTAGGCCAAGATAGAAACAAAGGAAAGAAGGTGCAATTCTTGCAGGATACTACATGATCTCTAGCGCAACTACATAATTCATTCTGGGCATTCATCTTTCTTACCAGTTAGCAGCCAGACTGAAAGGTTTATCAAACAAATCTTTGGTCAATTAGATTCCATGTTGTTTGTTAACTCACTCCAGCTGCTTTCATAGTTGAATATGGTGTCAACTGAACATTGTCATGTGGGGAGTGGACAAGTGTTACTGTATGCCTCTTTGCTCATTCTGTAACTAGGTTGCAGCCAAATACATTTACCACCTAAGCACAACACAAGGTGATTGTGATATGACAATATATATTTGTGAAAATTCATAAACCATGAATAATTTAGTCCACACATTGAATGGACACAATGTTCTCATCTGTTTAAGTTGAAACTAAGAGTCGATTCTCCCTTGCAGAAGCATCTGACCAGCTCACAAACGCAAGCTAAAGTTATTTGACGTAAGGTGGTGTTTCTAAGCAATGGACTATTACGTCATGTCAGTCAATGGGATTTCACAGAAAGACCTTTAGATGGATCTGTTAAAAGCATGTCTTGCATTCCAGACACTTGACTTTGACATACATCTTTATAGTGGATGCCTGTGGGAGGCTGGGATAGATGCCATCACCATGTATGCTATGATCTGGCTTTGCTCAAAAGTCTCAGGCTCTCTTTAGGCCAAGAAAGGAACCCTGTGTCTTTCACATACATCAACAACCTTCCAACGGGGAACATTTCACAGAGGAGAAAAGGAAACTCCACCTTAAGACTGCGTTCATGCCCTCTGTATGGTATGGCATAATGACTCTCGGGTCTGTAATTGTAGTCCATAGTGCTAACAAACCTAGTTGGCAGGCCGAAACCTGTAATTCATCTTTTTGGAACATTTGTCACACTTCACCACAAGTTTGATTCAATACCTCCTTTCTGCAAACATGTGTGTTGCTGTTGGCCCTTCTGTCGTTGTGTTGTTTACAGATTTTGAGGCTTTCTCCGTCAACCAGCAAATAGATATAAACAGCGTGATAACATGCTGGACAATGTCATGCTCCGCAGCCATGAGCCTCCACCTCAAGCCAGTCCCACACAACAGATGGTATTTCAGCAGTGTTGCCAGCCAGGACCATGTTGACATGTCACATGTCACAAGCCTTAAGTGTCAGAGAGGATTCAGCTTCAGGAGAGAGATGGACCAGCTGCAGAGCATTGGCAGGGATATTAAATAATAAATTGGCTTTTATGGAGTCTTTTGTGATGTAGTGTAGTCTATAGTCTGGGAGGCCATTTATCCCATATAATTGTTTGACCTTGACTTTGTAATAGCTATTCGATGTGCCAGTAATGCCATTCCCATGTAGGACCAAAGATATTATGTTTGGACTCTATGGATATACCGGTACTCCAAATGAAAAACTGATATGGACTATAAGATAGTTCACTCTTTCCATGTCAGAGCACTGAACAATTGTGCACTGAACAATGCTCAACAATTTACTTCCCATAAGGCATAGGCTAGTATATTCAGCACCTTCAGAAAACATACTGGAAAAAATGAATCAATTGCTTAGAGCTGGTTTAAATAATAACATGAAATTATGTTCATGCCGCTACAAATTGGACCATGAGAATTTCAAAGGGCCACATTACCAACCAAATAACTATGATTTTGTTTTCATAAAGTAAAGTAAAGAAATATATATACAGTATATATCCTATATATGCCACAAGCGTGGCATGAACTGACAGGCTATGAGCTTGTATATCTGCTTTTTTTATTTTTAATCGTGACACACTCATATCTCTGCTGTCGGGAAAGAAACCACCTAACTCCACTCATGTTTCAGGAAATGAAAAATAGCTTTAAAATTTTCAGGAAATGAAGAAAAACATTTTTGGGTTTGGTAGGTTGACGGGGAGATAGATGGGGGGGGGGGGGAGACACGCAGCAAAGGTCGTCGGGGATCGGATTACCAGCCTAGATGCCCAGACCGTTAGGCCGGGCCAGGCAACCTTATATTTTTTAACAAAGTAATACTGCCTCATCAACGTTGGTATTGTGACTTTTTTATTGAGACTCAGGAGAGGTGGTGGAGTTAGCTGCTTTAGCTTAGCACACAGTTTGAGAGTTTTTGTTCTTAATACTTTTCATTGGTTCAGTATTATTTAAAACAAAATGGAGTTAGTTGGTTTCTCCCCGACAGCAACGAATATAGCTAAATTCTAAAATGACAAATGCTTTCCAGATTTTAATGGGTTAATTTTCTATGCCAGCTAGCATTAGCAATTATGACGGTAAAAAATGTTTACATGTCGGGAGGAACGCGGTACAAAGTCACAAATTAGATCCAAACTTTGGATGGCAGAAGATCCACCAAGGAACAGCTCTCCAAAAATCCTGTAACCGAGGGAGACGGTGGTCAGACTTTACGATCCCATAGCTGGATGTGACGGGCGTTGCCATAGCAACCGGATCAATGCCAAAAGCTGCTGTGGCGCTCAACTGTTACACGGAGTATACGGGGGTACGAACATGTACTTAGCTGGTAGATAACGTCCCATAGCTGGGGGGTATGAGTATATTTGTAGTTGTACCTGGCAAAAACACAGTTAAAATATACCTGCTACGTGAGCTTAACGTCAAAGTAACAAAAATGTGCTCAATGTCCCTGAACTACTAATTTATTCCCTTGAAGAATCAACAACATCCCGTAGCACTATGGTAACAGGTCTTTAACCATCCGAGGAAATGTCTTGCTAATTGACCAGTGTCAATTAAGTGCTCCATGATGAACAACAGCTGAAAATGTTTTTTTTTATATAATTGTTTTTCCAGTATGTGAAAGACAAATAAGAGGTATACGTATACCCATGATTCAAAGTGACTTTTGTCAAGTTTCCCCAACTTGGGCAGATGGTGATGACATCATGCCCTATGGCTGAATTGAATTTAACTGGAACTTGGCAATCGAAAACGCAGCCCACACCAAGGATACGCTACATGGCTCTAGCATTGTGGCGCATGATGTGTTTTATCAATCATTGGAGCTTTAAATCCCACATAAATGTGTTGCGGACAGTTGAAATAATGACTAACTATATCTCCAACCATGCAGTAACCCAAGTCTTCCTGTGGCTAGACCTAAAATTAGATTCATGGGGTTTAAGTGAAAACACATGGCACTCTCACCCAGGTATATAGACTTGGCTTGTTACAGTAGGTGAATAGGAATGTCTGCGTGTCTAGGGATGCTCGCTACAGGTATCGAAATAGTTACTCATCATGCCAATTAACGACTTGTGGCTACGTTAAAATGTGAATGTAATATGAAGCCATGAAGCTTTCAAATGTAATGGTAGGTTGGTGTCTGTGTGTTGCATGCTAGTATGAATGACTGTTTTACGGGATCAGATGTTAGTTCAAGGTTAGACAGTCCACTGAAGCAATAATATTTACAGGAAAGAAGGAATTTGATAAATGTCTTTACATATCAACGGAGGAGAACCTGCTATACAGGACAGGGTCACTGGGTTCGTTTTACACCTGTAAACGTGTGATGTGACAATAAAGATTCATCTGATAATGATCCTGATTCTCCTGCTACATATGGGTTTGTTCTTAATCTGCCGCATAAGAACAACCTACACACCCTGTATGCTGTATGCAGTGCAGATAGTTCATATTGCAGGAGTAGCTAGGGTGATGATGTGCCCCTGGAGTGGTTCGGTTTGCATGGCTTGCTGAACTACAATTTAGCTGTTTGGTGCGCACCACAGATGTACATCACAGCTGGATTAAGCCCTTCTGTGTGTACTAGGGATGAAATCGACACAGGCCACTTCCTAGTCAACCTCTGTAATCTAAAAGTTAAACGGCACTGCTCCACATTTCACATTCCTTTTAATGAGTCAAATTAATGGAGGACGTAAAACTACACAGAAGTGCTCAGTGGAGAGCAATAATGAGCAACGGTGGCAGCTATAACGGTATAGTGCACAAATAGCTGAAATCTCCTGCACAGTATGACAGGCATATTATATAGAACGTATTTGAATGGTCCATGCTTCGTGGGAAGATGCATGTCAGACAGAGATCCACCTGTTAAACATTATTCTATCTCTGCCAAACATATGGAAGGACTAGGAAATGTTGGCTGTACTCTAATCTAAAACAGCTGGCTGTTTCTTGGCCAAACACCAATTTGGTGTGACTTTGGTTGGACAATGTGTGTTTACTGGGACAGTACCAAAAAATGCTTGATCTTGCAGCAGGAGTTGGTGTTGGCTTGCTAAAAGCACCTTGCGGACGAGGAAAGTTCCCTGTCCTGTGTACATTCCCCACGAGACCCTTTTTCCTTTCTGTACTTAATGCTTACTTGAGCAGAAGCCCAGCCACTGAGTCGGAGCGCCTGCTCATTGAAGTGTGAAAGTTTACCTAGACGTCCGTCATAGAGAGAGAGAGAGAGAGAGAGAGAGAGAGAGAGAAAGAGAGAGAGAGACAGAGAGAGAGAGAGAGAGAGAGAGAGAAAGAGAGAAAGAGAGAAAGAGAGACAGACAGACAGACAGACAGACAGACAGACAGACAGACAGACAGACAGACAGACAGACAGACAGACAGACAGACAGACAGACAGACAGACAGACAGACAGACAGACCGACAGACCGACAGACCGACAGACCGACAGACAGAGACACAGAGACACAGAGAAAGAGAGAGACGCAAGGACTGGATAAGAAGGGTGAACACGTTTCTTGGAGAAGAGTTACTGTGTTGTCTGAGCTGCATTCCTCTCCTTCTGTGGGCTGTTCATGAACGACTGTCAAACGAACACCGACTAGACGCTCATCCTCTGAAAATGTGGCCGGCTAAAATCCGCCCATTTTTTTGTGTAGCCATTTGTCTCTCAGCCTCAGTCATCACTAGAGTGATTATGGTCTTTCTTTCAACAGGTTCAGTGAAAATGACAAATTGTCAAAGGAATGGCAAAACTGCCAAAAGCTCTTGAGTTGTAAGTTGTAACGCCTAGTTAGATAACCTAGCCAGCTAGCTGTTAAAATTGTAGTTTGCATTTGTCCAAAAACTTCTCTCGGCTCTCTAAATGAAACAGTGAATCAAGTCTTTGGATTCCTTTGAGTCTGGGTTATTTCTAGGGGTTTCAAAATCTTGACTATTCAGATGTGAAATATCTTTAGGGGAATATGGGAAATCGAAATGGGAATTCACAAGAATTATAGGGACATTTTGAATTTGAGAAAATAGAGCTTAAGGAGGAGACTGGGGGTCTGGCATGTTTACTTTAACTAAGACTAATGGACCTCCTTGACATTAGTGTGTATACGTACTGTAAAATGTTTGTTTTCTTTTCTTTTTAGGATTTGTTTCCATTCAGTTGAACTATTCAAATCAACTTGTGGAGGCTTGAAACTTGCTTGCCATATAGATAATTCAATCACTTGAACTAATAATAATAATAATAATAATAATAATAATAAAGTGTATTACTGCGGCTCATCATAGGAAAAATAAGACAAATAAAGTCAACAGGGCAGAGCCAAACAAAAAAAAGTGTCCATTGGTCAGTGTAAGAAAGCGTGAGAAACCAGGTTATGCTTAGATTGTCCTAGCCAAGTGTCACCAGAAGAATGCGTCATCAGAAGTGTCTTCTGTCTCGTTTCCATTAAATCAAAGGTGGTTTGCATGCCGAGGGTGTACTTAACTGGGTGCCTGCATGTTGGGATGTACTCTTGAGGCTTCCCTGTTTATGGCAAGAGGGAAACGTGTGGTTCAATGAGTTCAGGGCAGGGTTCATGGAAAGGCTAATTGGTGTTCATTCTAAATGTACTGTAGAATTTAGAGGAAAGTGCTCCCCTGATGCCATTGTCCGAGGGAGACATTTCCCTTGCTTTCTTGCTGCTATAGGAAAGCATCCCATCAATTTGAGGCATTAGCAGATGCTTTTATCCAAGGTGACTTACAAGTGCAAAATTAGAGCAAATGGCATGAACCCTAGACAACAAACATAAGTTAATGTGAATGTAAGTTATTGTAAATTGTTTATCTCACACCCATCAATTGCCCTGATGCTGTATTTGCTGAGTGGCATAACCTGGACACATTAGCTCTACCGTTAGGGGCAAGACAACATGCATGCATTTCCGATATAGTGGAGCAAGAAAAGCAGATGACCAGGAGGTAATCATGGCGTCACGATATAACGGACTCGGCTGTGAATTTGCATGGGAGTGACGGAGTGTGCGAAAGGCTGCGAAAAGATCAATTGGCTTTGCTCATGTCCTTAGAAACCCCCGCCGCACAACACTGCTGATGTCATAACGGTTTACAATGGCAAACTTGGCAGGAAGTAGCATTAAAGTTTGCTGCTATCTAGAGAAGAAGTAGAAACTAAGAAGAAAACATATAATGTGCCAATAAGGCAGAGCTAGGGACACTGTGATGTAAGCAACACAACAGCTTCAGCTAATCAATGTATAATGTGTTAGATTTTGGTATGCCGATTTGAATACTATATTGACTATTGTAATGTCCACTGATATTTGATTTGCACACATACATTGAACACATACATTGTTAACTGTTAATAATTAGCTGTTACTTACATCAGTTTATCAGGTCAGCCTGGTTATTATTTGTAAATGAATGTCTGACTTCATCATACAAGAGTGTCACACAAAATAGGCAAATAGCTGATTGGCCATGTGGTTAGAGTGTCCGCCCTGAGACTGGGAGGTGCACACAGGCATTGACCTTATCATATGCAGACAGTCACAGTAATTTTCCCAAATTTGAGCTGTCTATTACCGTTTTTGTCAGCTCTGTTTCCACGGTTGCATTCCCTGCAGGGAGTGGGCTCTAGGATCTGTAACAGTGGCGGAGTTACTGCACATGTACGGACACCATAGAGTTATAATATATCGTCATGGTTATGGTCCCCGGACCAGTAGCTTGGTTGTAGTTGTAGTACTAGTATAGCAGTAGTAGGTTGTACTTGCAGTACAATGCGAGCACAGGCGGCAGACCTGGCGCACAGCTACAAAGTTATAAAGGTTTAGGACTGGAACTGTGTCCACACATAAAGCAGTTTATGAGCAGAGCGGCGCTTTGATATCATCGCCATACTAGCACTCGCACCTGCACGCAGAACGACACGTGCAATATTAGAATGAACGTGTTATTATCAACAATAGCTTAGCTGCAACAATGTAAACATGGACTTCTCTGGTGCTTGTTGTGATATGATTCGACGCCGGCTCGTAAATGACCGGGTTGTCACACACACCGCACACGGCAACACGATTAAATCAGCAGCTCCTCCAAATGTGAAACTATGCATACGAAGCGCATATCAACCAAAAAGCCTGCATATAGTTTTCCTGCACACATCCCCAGGTATGGAATAGTTTTTGTTATTTTCAAACAAATTTGAGTCCGTCTGTGGGTTTTATAAATATTGAACCAATGAAAGCTATAACCACAAGAGCTTATGAATAAATAATTATTATATATTAGAACCATTGGAACATATTATTTTCATGTTCCTGGCAAGGACAAAAGGTTAAGATATATACAGTGTCTTTTCTTTTTGTCAGTGTGATTCTCATCCCATATTGTAGGCTTGCTCCCACACAGCATGTACTGTACTGTACAAAAAAGAAAAGAAAAAAAAGACGATGATGAAGATGAAAGCAATGATTTGTTTGATTTATGGCATGTCTTCTGCTCACGGGAAATGACCGTAGTACATAGGATTTAGAATAAACAACAGCCTGAACTTGACCTGGGCTTCAACTTTGGCACTATGGTAGTTTGGGGGCTGGGGGGGTATATGTAGCAGCTCCTGTTACTACGAAAGCAGTTGTTCGGCTGGGGCGAACGCTGAATGTGTTCTCCAGATGTAGCGGACAACATCTCCCAGCCAATGCTGCTCCGTCGTCTCGCTCACGTTCAAGCCAAGGCATGCGTAACGAGAAACAAGAACAGGGACACACCTGAGCTTATGGACTCCGTCCTGGGCTTATTACGTACGTATCTATCTGCCAGGCGGACTTCCGATCCACCCAAGGTTAGAAGCAGACAGGGATCCACTTACAGCCCATTATGGGCCCTGCGTGTCAGAGCGGTACTGGAATAGCCATCAGAGCGATGACAGGGCCACAGGCGAGACAGGGATGAGAGAATGGCTAAGGCCCACAGACGGGAAATGGAATGGAAATGAGATGCAATGGGGCTGCGTGTGACCTACTCTGTGTGGGTGGGTGGGTGTGTACTGCAACTTGTGTTTTGTTGCGCTCTGGACGGGACCACTAGCATATTTCAAGCAATCCTCAAGTACCCCGCCCAAGCATAGAACAAAGTAATTGTTGGGCTGACACCAATCCATATTTCATCAATAAATAGACAAACAAATAAAGCCCTATTTTATACTTATTGACAATGTCACCAAAAAGTAGTGAAACATGCCTATACAGTAACAACATGCCCAAAACAGGGATGCCAGGTTGAAAGTAGTTACATAGGTCTGTCTGTGGGTTTTTACAACTTTTTAGTCATATTTAACCAATTTGAAAGTATTAAAAAAAATGTTTGTGACTAAATAATAACATTGGAACACAGTCCTTTCCTAAAAAGTAATGTTTTTGGTCCGACATCCTCATGGAAGGTGCCAGCGGGCAAATGTTCAGATCTACACATCTGCCGGAGTCTTTCCATCTGCATGGACTGTGAGATTGGCGGTAAAGTACAGTAATGAACATGATCAAAGTGATGATCAAAATCAGGCTCTGATTTAAACAAGCTAGATTTGAGCAGACCACTATAAGGCCTAAGTACTTCACTAGAGCTTTTCTCTTTTTTGTTTAGATCTGGAGTGTAGAGAGAGAGAGATAGAGACTGATATGCTGCAGTCTCGGGACAGAATGGAATGGGGGGCATTGCGATTAGGCTACATAGTAGTAGCAGATAGTGGTTGACTTACTATCTGGCCAGCTCCTAGCTGGCGCACACCCAGAGGGTTTCACTTTTAATTGAAGCCTTCACGAGGCACAGGGTCGTGATAATGGGCTTTGCCTCTCATTTGCAAATGTCCAGTAAATCATTTATGAGGGTATACTGGAACATAATGCTGCATATTAAATATATGACCGAGTGGCCTTAGAAACACACAGAACCTTTATTCTTGAAGTGGTCCAGTAAAACCATATTAAAGTGTCATTGACCTACTTTTTTGTGAATTACCGTCTTTATGTCTGTTACACATTCTGCCAACAAAACCGCTATAGAAAAAAAGTTGGATGGCAATTTGAAGAGATGCCATGAAGGAAATGGTATTTCCTGTTCACAGAATATGGCTGTATATCTTTAAGATCTTGGGCTGTTGACAGGTTAGAGCCTTCTAATCAAGGCTCCACCCAGTGTATGATTATCATACTGGGCACCAGAGGCGAAATGTGCAATGTAGAGTTTGCATGTAAAATGTGTTCAATCATTTTTTTCCCCCGCACAAACTTGCTTTCAATTAATTACAAAGGTGGTGGTGAGGGGTTCCTTGTCCCCCCCCCCCCCCCCTTCCCCACCACCAACAAAAAAAACTATTTCCACTGGGTCTTTTTTGGTGTTTGTAGAGATGAATGTAGCTAAGCTGTGTGTTTAGCTTACATTTCTCTGGGGCCGTTTGGTAAACCTTATAGATGAGTGACGACCAGCACACGGCGGAGACCCGCGGCCTCTGTAGCTTCAGATTTGTTTTCATAAAAGGCCATGGTGCTGATTTCTTCTTGGTCTCAGACTTCTCACAACCTCAGCACTCATGGCCCTAGCGGAAATGTTCTGACCTGGTCGAAGAACTGGAGCTCCTTTAACTCGCAGCCTCGCAGGTTGAAAGAATGTGTTTGTTTTCAAGATCCCTAGTGTGTACAACATGCACTTTCATGTTTTAATCAGTTAGAGACCTGTACTGTTATACGGGTGTTCCTTACAGTTCAGTAAGATGTATGTTTTTGTCCAGGCTGATCCAAGCAGTTATCAACGTGTTGACATGGGCCTGAGGTTTGGTTGGGATATGGTTTGCAGAAACAGGATACCCACTACTTCATAAGCGTAGAACAACATTTTGGTAAAGCTCTTGTTACGGAAGCCAACACATGGGCAATAAAATGTCCCCAAATTTGCAATGGGAAACATTTTTGTACACCAAAGTACACCGTACACTCCCTGTAATTTAGCGAACTATCTATATGTGATGATTTTTATTTGTGTTGCCTTAGTTTACGGAGCTAAATGTTGTGTCCCCTTACAGAAAATCTGCTCGTCCTAACGGTTGCTACGAAGGAGACAGATGGCTTCCGCCGCTTCATGCAGTCTGCAAACTATTTCAACTACACTGTGAAAGTAAGTTATGGCTCATCTATTCCTGTTCTACCATTATTACCATGAACTAACTGCAGTACAGCGCACTCACGTCATCGCCATGGTATTTCCAACACCGACCATGCTAGCCTGAAGAATTTGGCTGTCAAGGGAAACAAAGTGCCATAAGGCTGCAATCAGAAGAATGTTTATCTATTTTATGATCCAACTCTAACACTGCTCCCTAATGTTTTGTGTGCCATAGGTGTTGGGGATGGGGGAAGACTGGAGAGGCGGTGATGTGGGGCGGTCCATTGGTGGAGGGCAGAAAGTCAGACTACTTAAAGAGGCCATGGGGGATCTGGCTGACCGAGAGGATCTTGTTATCCTAACGGTAGACAGGTATGTTGGATTATTTAGTACGTACGCAAACTACCTCTTCTTCAGTAACCCTGCAGAAGTATTTCCCTATTCATCAATGAGATTCCCAGGAGGATATTCTTTGAAACACTTTCAATGATGGATAGGTTAGGCAAATGTCCCTCTGGTTTTTCCAGATTGGATCCATGTGTTTGTGGGTGAGTCATCTAATTAGGTAAAACAAAAAAGGAAGGTGGTGAAATTAGCTTTTTTATGGTGTAAATCCTGGGCATGGAAGTGAATGAGCAACACTTATCCTTCCCTCAATACCCACCATTTAAGTCCCCATGAGCAAGGCATTTAACCCCCAAACTGCTCCAGTGCAGCTGCTCAGTGGCCAACGGTATAATACCATACTTTTATGTACGTCTATGTACTGCATTGTGTTTTATTTTTATTTTGGGGGTGGTTGCATGCAAGGCATCTGAATTAGGGTGGTTGTATTGAACGCAGTATTGTAAATCTAATCTGATTGAATCTGGTAGACGATCGTTATGGTTATAATTTATATAAAAATGATCAAAGTTGGACTAAAGGTCGAACCCTGCTGGTAAAGCCTCATTTAGGTTTGCCAAAAGATCTACACGCTAACAAAGTGTCGAATCATGACCCGCTTTTAGCGTGCAGATCTGGTGCGATGTCATCAAATATACAGGCGAGGACAGAGAAGGACAGACTTTATTTATCCCCTGATGTAAATGTTTGATTTGAATATTTAAAACAGTTTTCCTTGGTCTATGAGGAATCAGGATAAAAGCTTTAGAAGCAAACAACCAGGGACCTCCTCTGAGAAGGAGGCAAACACAGAACCAACTAACCAAGGGGTCCAAAGAGTCAGAGACAGAACACAGACCCCTACGTGCGTGCAACCAGATGGCTACTTTTTTGACCCAGCTGGACATTGTATACACTAGTGGAACACGTGCAACTATAATTTCACATGAAGACTGGATTACAATGCACTTTGAATGCACTATGGATGAAATATTAGTATATTGCACATCCAAGATCAGTCTGACATGGGACCAGATTGGACTTGGATGTGAATAAGCAGGCCGCCCTAAATGGTGTATTTTTTGGCAAGTTGCAGTTTTTGAAAGCCGGCGTTTGTTTGTTTTGCTACTCTGGTTGTAATTAAAAGCGAGCGAAAGAGAATACAGTTTTAGTGCCATGCAAAACCGAGAAAGATTAACATTGGATTTTGTTTCACGCTGAATACCCTTGAACAACAACAGAAGTAGCAAATATTTAACTACTGTACTTTTAATCCTATCCTGTTGCTAATGAAAGAATGACATAATACACATAGTTTTGGAGTGAGTTTTGCGTTTCTTTTCTGTTTTTTTTTTCTTTGAACATGAATTCTCCCCCTGTGACATGCCAGAGGTGAATATGGGCTTCCTGCATGGGCTACAGTGATCTATTCTACAGCCCATGTTTCCTGTAGTTACAGTCACACCGGCCCTTCCAACTGATTTATGAAACACATAAAAATTACTGATCATCATCATTGTGTCCTGGGATTTGGGTATCCAAATGGGATTTGGGTATCCTTTTAAGGACTACAGATCCATTATTGAAAATTCTATCTGGAAGTGGCACCAATATGGGTATGAGTTTACTAGTTTAGTACCCAACAGCTTAATTGATACTTTGGATGCTTGTTGAAGGCTGTTGAATGGATTCTATTAGATCACAAGATCAGTTCACAACATATAAATCATTGTGCTGTCATTTATGAGCATTATCACAGGAAATTATAGGATTTTTATTTTTAATTAAAGTGTAAAGTGAAACAAAACCCTTTTAGCTGTACAGATCTATTAATTTGGAAATTGGAATCATTTAGATAATAACAGCCCCTAATAAGTGTTTTGAGCCCACGTCTGCTCAATGAGAGGTGTTTTTGCATGTTTATGTGGCAATGAACCAACCTCCACTCGTTCATGCAAAGGCCTTATTACGGAGTTCTCCGAGATATACGAGACGCGCTAATTTCACATGCAGGTAGCAGAATTATGAGTTTTCGTGGCCAACGGAAAGTTTCAGAGAGTTAATGTGAGTGGTTTAGAATAATAACAGCCTTACACGAGCATATTTCTTCGAGTCGAGTAGGAGATGATGGTGATTACGAGTACTATAAGCACTTTGAAATGTTGTCACACTGTTGCATATGAACCTTTGAAACGTAAATGATTATTTCTGAAAGGAAATAATTTGATCCATGCAAATTCCTTAACTTCATAAGAGCTATGGATGTCTACTACAGCAGTGTTATATACTGTATATAATGCGTTTTTGTGCCATTACATTCAAAGTTGTCAGAGAAAATTAACATATACCGGAAATTATCAATATCATGTCAATAGCCATGCACAACAAATGAAGACGGCACATCACTGTGCATTCGCAGCCAGAAGGTTGTATCCATGCTAGCCTTGTAATTCTATGCTCATTTGGATTGGAGAAAAAAAACAGGGTATTAATTATGATTTCTAGGCTTGCCCCTGAAAAAGCAGCAATTGTACAGGAAGTGCCTAGTACTCCGTAAATAAACAGAGCACCTTTGTGTCACTAGTCCAATTCAAGATCAATTCAAATATAGCAAAACTTTACAATTACCATGAGAACATAATGGTGAGGAGTATTTTTTTTGATAGGGACCCCCAGAGACAGCCATCCGTTCAGCATTCAAGGTGAACAAGTCACCAGAACAGATTTTACTAGACAGGACATTTATACATTCCTCTCATGTACAGAGAGGGGAGTTGTAAGAGCTTTTTTGTCCTTGTGACAGGAGTCACAGGACCCGACAAACCCCCCTCGGGCACAAAACACACCTGGCATGATACAATCTTTTAAATGGGAAGCTCTCGTGTATGGAATACAGCTGGCCTGATTTGTATATATATTCTTTATCCCACGATTTTGTAACCCATGTTTTTCACCCGGTGCCAATTGCCCTAAACTGTAATCCTGGGCGCTACTCTCCCTCTGCAAACATGGGGAGAGCCCTGAACTGAGCTCATGCTTCCTTCAATGCCTGAGGAGTGAGCAAGCCGCTTCTTATCACCTGACAGGGGGGAGTTTCCCCGGTAGGACGTAGCGCGTGGAAGGAACACATTATTCCAACCAGTTCCTTTCTCCTCCATCAGGATTACTGCATGATTTTTGTGAGGGTGCCTACTGCATACCCTGATTCGTATCTTTATAGAGGTTTAATTAGGCTGCCGTGTTACGTGGTCAGATGGGTGGGCCGCATTTTCAGAGACTATTTATTTTAATGATGATGATGATGATTGTGTTCCAGCTTGGATCAATAGAACGTTCCTATTTCATATCACCATGAAAAGTATTGTTTCAATATTTTAAAGAAAGATTACCATTAAAAGTGTTTTTTTACATTCATTTTGTAAGATTAATGTTATATTATCAATAAAATCTTAAGTGCTTTGTCAATTATTTGGGGGCCCACTTGCAATATCGTCAGGGCCCACCAGTGGGTCCCGGGCCCAGAGGATAAGAATCACTGGCCCTGTGGGTTTCTTTCCGTCAGTTTTGATTGAGGAAGCGGCGGTTTGTAAGAAATAAAAGAAAAACATTGCTGTAGATGATTTGAAAAATATGTTAATGATGTGTTCTCTCCACTCTGCCACTGTAGCTATGACCTTATCTTTGCCGGGGGACCAGAAGAGATTCTGCGGAAGTTTCAGCAAGCAAATAACAAAGTCCTTTTTGCAGCAGAAGGGCTGATCTGGCCAGATAAGCGACTAGCTGACAAGTATCCCTCAGTCCGCAGTGGCAAGCGCTACCTCAACTCAGGAGGTAGGTTCCCAATATAAAAAGCATATAAGTTGTTACCCTCTTCCTATTACTGTGGTAATATTGCTTTGTTTTATTTGCTTTTTAACTGAATGTTGATTTGTTTTTAGCCATGACCCCCTCTCCCTCAAGAGGCCTTGCCTTTTACCAGACTGATGCTGTAATTTTGTAGTTAATGAATTTTGTCATTATTGACTGCCTGGTTAAATAAAGTAAAATAGATCAATCGATAAATACAAACGGTACACTTATATTAGTGCCCTTAATATTTAAAAAAAAATCACTCGTGTGAAGTGAGGGGCGCTCTTAACATATCATCATACATCACATTCCGTACTCAGCCAATCAAATCATCACTATTTGGTACACACAAAACTGGCCAATCAAATCATCACAAATGTGGTACACACAAACACAAATATGGGCATAGGACGGGCACAACTTGAATGGAAGCATAAAGGAATGGCAACAGGTTTGTGTAATTTTTTAAAACACAAAACATATTTTCTCAATTATGGAAACATATGGAACTCATGGACTATGGAGCTCTAGATGCAATGGCCTTAACAATTTTAACAATTACAAATTCACACAAAGTGGCAAGGTCACTATCTTGCAATCTCTTTCAGTGTCTGAATTACTGCTTTCCTTGTGGTCACAAGTCTTTGTCTGATCAGAGGCTGACTTTGGCATTTGATTTCATTGGCCTGACATGCCTATTTGTGTTGGCCCCCCAATGTTCCACAGATTGCATAAAATTGTAGGTTTTGTTTGTGTCCCTAAGGCTACCGCCCAAGTAGCTGCTGGGGTCAGTGTTTTCACATTTTTGGCTCTACATTGTCACAAAGAGCACAGTATTTATACAAGTCAAGAAGAGTTGTGTGTGAAGCACGTGTGTGTCTGTGCCTGTAGCCAAACAAAAGGAGTAAAGGACAGACTGAGCAACTGAGTTGATTTTTGACAAAGACAGGGCTGCTGACCTCACATTTGATGCTGTTGCACCTTGACTAGCATGGTTTAAGCCACTCCAGTTTACTCAGCACAGGCAAACAACACATTTGCAAACTCCTGAAGAGTGTTTCATAAAGTCTGTAAAATCTGTTTGTAAAAAAACAGGCAAACACTTGAAATGTTATATGGGAGGTTTTGATTTTGGATGAAAATTATGGGGAGGAAGGGCTGTCATTTATTAATTAAATTATGTGCATGTTAAAATGTTCTATTCACCTTTTCAACCTTTCCAGTCACATACCATTTAGGCTATGTCATATCTATCCTACAGTTCGTGTTTACAGTGTCTGAGGCTTTTTTAATGACGGGACCCAAAAACTGCACAGACCAACAACATAGCCAAACCCGGCAATTTTCTGCTGCGGTCGATGTGCTTGAGCAAGAGAGGATATATGGGAAAACTGCAGTAGATGTTGCTGTGAGAATGAGAATGTATAGTAAAGAGGATATGTGAGATTCTACGCTGTCGCAGAAGCCTGGCTAGCTGTGAGTTCTCAGGCATTTGTGGAGATAGCAGCTTCTCACTGCTGCCCATGCATTGTTGCTCCCCCCTGTGGTCTGTGGGAAGAGTGTTGCTGCCCAGTGTTCATTTATCGAAGATTATTGCCAAAACTCACACCGGAAGGTTGTTGGATCACTGCCAGGGTGAAGTCTTGAAAGCAAAAGAACATATTTCATTGCAGACAGACACAGAAAGTCTGGCTAAAATGTAGGCTACTGTACTGTATATGCCCTTGTAAAACTCACTTCTTTCAACCTATACTTACAGTTGGACATATTTTCTTTACAGTTTGAAATGTATTTAACACTGTATGGTATAATTTTCAGGTATAATTGGCTACGCTCCATACATAAACAAAATTGTTTCACAGTGGAACCTCCATGACAATGATGATGACCAGCTCTTCTATACCAAAATATATCTGGATCCATTGCAACGGGTAAGAATGTTGGGTAGCATACAACAGCTATATTGTAATGTACACTGTTTTAGCAGCTCAGCTATAGCCTAGAAAGATAGCCAACCACATACACTTCTAAAACAGCTGAAAACACCTCTCCTTAGCAAACAAGCAAACCACAGGCGAGATATTAGGTGACCAGCTGTTTCATGTCTCTTATTTATTTTTACATATATATATTTTTTCCAGATGTCTCTGAATATGACTTTGGATCACAAGTGCCAGATTTTCCAGAACCTCAATGGAGCCATTGGTGAGTAACCACGACAAATTGATCTCATTGTGGTCTCGTATTTATAATCTTGTCGTTGGACCACATTAAACCGATGAACCTTTTTATTTATGCATTTATTTCATTCATCTACGAAAGTGTTTTTATAATGCCTAAGGGCCTGGTAATGCAGTATATCATGGTGAACTAATAAAAAAAACACGGGAACTGCAAGAAGATTTGTAGAACCTGGCCTGATCTCCAAAATGTTCCTGTCTTGGCAGATGAAGTGCTCCTCAAGTTTGGAACAGACCGAGTGAGAGTAAGAAACACAGTGTACGACACCCTGCCAGTGGTAGTCCATGGCAACGGAAACAGCAAAGTGAGTAATGATGCCCCAGGCACAACTTATACTGTACCTTATACTGTACATCAGTATTTGAAAAAAGATCACATTCGCATAATGGTCTACCCGGACAAAACCACACCCACATCCAGCGGCATGATATATTCATAGTCGGTTTTTGGCTTTTATGTTTGAATTCTTCAGCATCTGCTGCTGTTGCTGCTGCTTTCCAGCAATAACTGCAGAATAAATAAGCATGCATTCCTAATAATTACCTGGTCTACTGTATGCCTTAAGATTCACATCCAACATGCGTTCGTTGGAAGAAGAAAACAAAGAATTCTTTGGAACTCGGTTACTCAGTAGATGAGCAAGAGGCCTGGTTTAAAAATGTAGCTATACTGCGCCTTTCTCTATTCCCATTTATATAGTGAAAAGCCCAAAGCAGGATGTCTGTGAGATACAGTAATCATTCTCCAGAGAGTCTTGGCTGGCCTATTTTCCTAATCCAATTCCTCCCCCACTCCTCCTCCCCCTCTCTCACGTTTCCCACTCGACCACTAGCGACTGTTTCTGGTCTTGCTTAGTAATGAACCCTAGCCGCTGGCGCATCATGGAACCCAGCTTCCCCAGAGAGCCTCCACATCTGCAGCTGTCGTGCTTAACGACAGATCAGAGAATGTGGATCCCCAGCTGTCCACTTGTTCTGGTGTCTAACCCTCGGAGGAAAGTTATCTTCTGGGGAATGGGCGAACATCCTGAAAACTCAACAAGCTGTTTTATCAGTCTATAAAATTGCACTTGTGCAATGCCTAGCAAATGTATAAGCAGCCGTGAAGAAGAGTCAGCAAGTTATTACTTTGGATGAAGATGCAGTCTGCCTTGAAAGTTGTTCCCTCTACAGTTGTAAAGTTGTAAAATTTTACAGCTGGTGATTTTATGTCCCTCACCTCTCACATATCACTAGCAGCTAACATTTGTGTAAACATAAGGGACAATTTAGTACTGACATTCAGTGTATATACGGGATTCTGGTAATACTTTTCTAGGATTATCTTGAATTGGTTGCATCTAGAAACAATTATCTCCACCAGACTGCCAGGCTGCGGGCGGTTTTCGCTGTGGGCAATGTGTGTGTATATGTGTACTGCTAATCTCAAACTACAGGACCAATCAACGCCAAACTCTTTAAACGCCCTGCCAGTAGGCCAATTAAGGGAGACACCACCCGAATATTTTTTCCCCAATCCATCAATGACAACAATGTATTGAATGTTTTTGAATGCATTACCTCATGCCCACCGTCCCTCCAGAGTGCAATGCAATAAGGAGAGACTCCCATCGACACTTTCGATGGGAGATTTACATCCTTACGGTATGCAAAAATGCCAGAGAATTACAGTACTACATTTCAAGCACAAACTCAATACAAAGTGAAAGAGGGCCCGGACACAAACCACAAAATGAAATGCTGCTGGAAATGGTTCTTATTTCACTATTATCAGCAAATAAATACAATTGCATTATATTAGCTATATTCATCATGGAGTTGTTTTTTCTTAAATGCAGACATACTAATATATATATTGCCATTAAAAATGCACAAATTGTAGTACAGCAACACGCATAGCTCGAGCCCACAGCTGCAGCAGACAAGCAGGGACAATATAGACATCCGGTGGCCATTTCTGGCAGCCTGCCTTGTCTGTAAACAATGTATAGCCTACTGTGTATCAACATCATCATTATAATGTTCCCCAATAAAGGTGCATTTGGATACAGTTGAACTCTCTGAATTAAATTAACATTGAGGATTTATTGTCTCTAATGACACACACAGAAAGACTTTTGTATGTCTACAAGGCAACAGCTGCGTAAGAGAATATGCCATGAAGGCCTCCCTGAAGTCCTGCGCACGCACACGCACACGCATACGCACGCACGCACAAATGTATATGTCCAGGCCCAGGTTCTACACAAGATTAGGATTCCAATCAGAAACATGCAGTTTTTAGCACCTTCTCTGCATTATAAACTGTAATACCTAACATATTAACTATGGCATCTCAATATGAATATTTGCGAGGGGATATTTCAAAAGAAAGGGGCAATGGACATTCAAGGACTGTACAGCATGCCATTTATGCCTGGCATACTAAATACAAAGCAGAGAGATGAGTTATGTTGATGTTGAAATTTACAACAGACTTCTGAAGAAAAAGAATAATTGCAGTCCAGTTTGTCTGCATAATTGACTCAGGCAGACATTTATGGCTTCTAGTCTTGACCAGCATAATGTCTGTCTGGCCATCCCACATCCCTACTGTAAATCACTTGAGTAAATGACTATGGCAAGTGTCGGTGACCAAGCCAGGACTTTCCATATGTATTCATATGGTGAAATGAGCACCACTGACGCCAAACAAACAATAAGGCAGTTTTGCTTGTGTCTACTTCAGTACTTCAATTACGTTTTCTGGATGACCAACCATTTGCCTGCTCTGTCTTTTGTTACCCTTGCAGATTTACTTGAATTACTTGGCCAACTACATCCCCAATGCCTGGAACTATGAGAATGGCTGCAGTGTATGTGATGACAATATGCTGGACTTGTCTCAACTCAAAGTAAGTGAATAATACCAATTTTCCACTCTATTCTCCCTTTGCAGTCTGAAAATTATGCTTTGGAAGAATTCTCCCAAACCTGTAGACAAACATACTGTAAGACAGTCTTTTTGTATGTAAATAGAGTCAAAAAGCTAAGCACACACAACTCAACAAAAAATACACAGGTACAGCGGAAAAGAAAGGAAGTCTGTTCTGTAGCTCCCAGTTTATTTTATTTTAAGGGACAACGTTTCGACTGAACGCATCAGACTTTCAGACTTGAAGACCCACACGGGTGGAAAATGTTTCTTAAAATATAGTAAACCCTTTTCTGGAGCTACAGAACAGTGTGCAGACTTCCTTTCTTCTCCGGCCTTCTTGTATGTCTCATCATTTATTTATTTATTTGGCGCTGCACTGTGGCGACATGGACTAGGACTACGCTTCCGGCTGTGAATATTTTTTCCTGCTCTCAGGCAGCGCTTCATCATGAAGCGTGGTGTGAGAATCAGTGCTTTTTATTGTCCTCAGACCCAAAACATGCGGGCCCTTTGTCAAATGTCTTCCTCTGGAGAGGAGACTAATAAAGTATATCTCTATCTCTATCTCTATCAATCCATCAGTGAAATGACCTGCACAAACAGAAGTTTGTCCCATTTCAATAAGTGAGAGTACACCAGATTTGTAATGCGCACACTCCTGATCCAGCAATAACAGGTCGTGCACCCTCCAAACCGTTTGGACCCTTATTAAAGGAGCGTTAAGTACCAGTAGTGCTACTTGGGGAAGAGGAAGCTGTGTGCCGCTGCAGTGCAGGATATGGCTTTTGGGGTTTTTGGAAAGGCTTATTTAAAGGGGTGTCACTGTCGACCAGGATGCTTTTTAGTGGCCACCTTAGTATGGGATTTGTCCACAATGGTGAGTTACAGCGGTCACGTGGAAATTATGTCAGAGAGTTCAGCCAAGCCTGGAAATGTATAGACACAGCCGCAACTGTGTGGAGTATCTTTGGCTGTCAGAAATATGCTGCCTGCCTTTCCCTTGTATGGTTATGTCTTATTCAAACACGATTAAGTCATGCACGAGGACCAGAAATGAGGACGAAGCAGGGTTGTATAGGACATGAAATTCATATAAAAATCCTTGACATGGCAAATCAATATTGAATCTCCATGGCTGCACGTAGACACTTTCTGTAAACCTGCGAGCCCCATGAATGGCCTTGTGTGTCAGGAGTGCAGTTGGAGCCGATTCAATACAAACCTAACCTTATAAATGGAATCTCTGTGAAAGCGGCTCTCACTGACCTTCCAGACGCAGCACAGAACACATGCTGTTTCATGATAATGGCCAAGGCTGTTGGTGAAGCTATTTGCTTTTTGTTATGCCACTCAATAGCAGACTCTCGCAGCAGAGGGTGGAGGGATTCTGGGAGATTGGGGAAACAGACGGGATAAAGCCTGGGTCATTGGCACGGCATGTACACTATAGAGTAGACACGGGGCCTTAGCACAGACTCCAGAGTCCTGACCCAATATAATAAAGGGCTAAGGCCTTCCCGTCTGTGAGAAACGTCAGCCAGACCCCTTGTCTCTTGGTTTTTGTCTTTCTTTTCTTTCCCCCCCCACCAGTAATGATTGAGGTTTTAGGCACAAGGCTTGATGTTTTCATGAGTGCCCGTCTCTCTCTTCTCCCCGCCCTCTTTGCAGTTATTTTCCCCTGCTGCCTGTCAGTAACAATTTAATGCTAGCCGGACCCATGGGTGCCACTGCCCCGTCTTTCACCTCAAGCATGGTCATTGTGGAGCTCACAAATTAGACGGTTCTAGTCGGGGCCTTTTTCATCCCTGGTCCAGACTTTTTGCTGTGAACTGGTCAAGGGGAGGCCAGGCTGAGCTGTGTGGGCTGCAGCAGTGTGTCTGTGTGTCATGGGAAAAAGGCATTCTCTTCTGCTACTTTCTCTCGCTCTCTCCAGTTTTAACACTATACGTGGCAATCTGTATTACTACAATGTAAACAATATTTAGTAGGTAGGTTTATAATTTTGTTTATTTACTTTTTCAATCCGACAAATCATACATTGGTTTTACATCCCCTAGATACTACCATCTGTTTTTCAGAATCAAATCTGGATATTCTCAAATATGTGTATTACTTCCAGAACCATAATTCTTATATATATATATATATATATATATATATGTGTATAAATGTACACAACAGCGTACAAATATAAGGCTAGATATTACAGAATTGGAACCAGATCAGTGACACCATTAGAAAGACCAACGACAGTCAATATTAGTGCACGTGGCAGTGCTGCTCTTCTGTGTCCCAGCTGGTGCAGGGTAAACCACAGTACACTAAAACATAGATTTTGAGCTGAGAAAGCACACCAGGATACTATTGGCACCATTTTATTAACAAATGAAAACTATGAGCCAACATGTTTCTTATGTTGCTTCGTTAGATTAATGCTGTGTTTGAGTGTTTGCGGATTTATGCTACATCGTTCTTGCTACGCAGAAAAAGTATATCCTCTTAAAAGTAAACAATGCCTTAAAGAACCTCACTGATTTGTTTATGTCTGAGGTGAAATATAAAGACGCCCTTGATGTATGTTAAACAGAATGCCATTAACCGAGGTGTGTTGTTTGGACTAATACAAATCCATTTCTCACCATGTCTAAACAGGAATATCCAAGTGTGTTGGTGGGTGTGTTCATTGAACAGCCGACCCCTTTCCTTCCTGAGTTCTTCCAGCGACTGCTGAGCCTAGACTACCCCCGAGATAAACTCAACATTTTTATCCACAACAATGTGAGTATATGCAGCTGCTTGTCAGTGGTGGAACAAGTGCTCTGAAGTTTTGCTGTACAGTAAAAGTATGAAAAACCACAACATATAAATACTCTGACTGTTAAGTTCTGTAAAAAAAAATCAAAATGCTAAACTATAAAATAGGGCTGAATTGGTGAATGTATGTTTCCTAATAATCTAAATCATGGGTTTTCAACTGGTGGTCTGTGGACCACAGGTGGTCCATGGAGGTATTGCATGTGGTCCCTGACCATGAATTTAGTAATGTAGGAAAGAATTATGTTTCTAACAAACATGAGGACACTGCATTGAAGTTTGTATTTGACAGCTAACCAGGACAGACGTGTAGAATACTGAAGTGCCAGTCTGGCAGCTCTGTTTTGAACAAGTTGTAGTTTGTTCAGGTCTGCTTGAGTTGCAGTAAATGACGTATGATGACACGTCAATGTTATCATTTACTGGGAATTCGGACATAAAACAGAAAAGGGAGTTAGAATCTCAAGGGAAACTATACCAGATTGCCTGGTTGAGTCACCATTATTAGGAAATGTGTCCATAATCAATTGCATGTGTCTGCCGACACGACACCATGCCCATATCACCCCTCCAAACAACAGTGGTCCCCAGATTGATTCTCAGTTAGGGTCGTGGTCCCTGGTTAAGTGTTAAAGTATTTGTTGTTGTGTTGTGAGTTACCTCAGAGATGTGTGGAGTATGGAAAAATACAAGAGTAATGTAAAAGTAACAAAGAATTGTACTTAAGTAATACAGTACTTGAGTCAATATACTTAAGTTACTTCCCACCACTGTCTGCTGCCACGTAAAGTAGTTATCAATGTTACTTAGTTCAGGATACGTGTCTCATCCATTACCATTGGTTCTGTCTTGCAGGAGGTTTACCATGAGAAACACATCCAGAGGTTTTGGGAGGAGAACCGGAATGCATTCAGCAGCTTCAAGGTCGTCGGACCAGAGGAGAATCTGAGCCAAGGGGAGGCCAGGAACATGGGAATGTACGTGCAGTGCACCTCTCTCTCTCCTAAATGTACCGGCACCACACAGATGCTGCATCTCTGAGGCTCCGAGACAACACTGATTCATCCAAATTACGTTTTGCATGAATGACTTCATGAATGTCTGAAGGGGCTACTGAGCAAAATTAATGACAAGACAAAATGAAAATTCGCTTGGTGAAATTACTTTCTTCTACATTGCTTTCTGCAGTGGGTATTTATGCGTGTGCCGTGTAGAGTACGGAAAACATGTCCATTTATCTAATTTACAGCATGGTAATGCAGTTTCAAACATTTTAAACTTGTTCAACTAGTTGATCTACATCGTTCACGTTGTGAGCTTGTACAGTAGATTGGCTATTCAAAAATGATTTTCCAAAAAGGCAAAGAAGTTTAGGAATAAGGGGTATATTAAGGCACTGCCGAAAATAGGTCTAAATGCCAGTCTGCCACCACATGCAGTTCCTCTCCCTCAGTTCCTCCTGACCTGCAGGTGTTCATTGTAAACATAGGAATTAATGCCACATGTGACTGCAATGGCTGCTGCCCAGACTGCTTATGTCTTTGTGTTGCTACGACACAGAACTTATTATGTCATACACACATACCAGGCACGCATGCACGCGCACACACACACGCTCCAAGTGCGACGTTGCCCCGATTGCTCAGTGCTGAGTAACAGACGGTTGTCATGGTGATAGACCAACAAGGCCAGATAAAGAAAAGAAGGAGGATGTGCCTTGATAACACAGGCCAGCATGGACATAATGATGGGTTTATCAAGCAGCCTGTAATCTCCTGCTGTGCATTATCCTCCAGAAGCTCAAAGACACTCTCATTGTGGGGAGCTATCTCTGTAATTCAGCTGTTTATACTAAAGTATCTAATAATTTCCAACTTGTTACAGTGATTATTCTTAAGTATTTGATTGACTAGTAAGATCTGCCTGGCATGAGCAGGGCCTGTATAATAATCATTACGGTACTTTAACTTTCCCTGCCTGCGTGTACATCTTATGCTTCCATTAGGGATCTTTGTCGCAAGGACGCCGGATGTGACTACTACTACAGCATAGATTCAGACGTGATGCTGACCAACCAGCAGACACTAACGGCCCTCATTGAGCAGAACAGGTACGGTACAGACATACAGTATACTGCAGGAACCTCCTCCACAAAGCCTGTTGAGACTTTTATTTCACAAGTGGCAAAGCCACAGAAACATTACGGCCAAGGGAATTGGGGGGTTAAAAATAAGCGATTCTGGCTTCCTGTTTTTGCCCGGCCGCATGGAAACAGTGTCATGCCCTGTTGCACTTAGCTTGAAATGCCACTTAGGTCGCGTTATACAAAAAAACAAACATTTGCTGCCTTGTTTTTTTTTTTTTGCCTCATGATTTTGAGAGTGTTCCTATAAACCAGATGTCTTTGTGGCCGTGGCAGTGTTGTGACATGCTGGACCAATGGCAAAAGCCCTGCATGGGTATTTAAAGACGCGCCTGGGAATTCTCTGCTGTGGGAGGGATTTGTACTGTATTGTAATGCCTTTTGGGTATCAATGAACACCATAATTTACGCTACATGTATTTTCAATTCCTTTTCATCACGATAGCGTGAATTCCTTTCAACGTGGTTTGGGTAGTGGAGAGGTTCTGCCCATCCTTTTCCCATGCTAAATCACAGAAATGAACCAAATTCAGTGTGAGGCATGGCATCGTACAGTTGGGCCCCGATTTAATTTCCAGTACAACACAATATCACTGATGTCACCATTCTCTGAGATCTGTCACGTACTTGGCAATGTTTGTAACCCAGTGTGGGCGTGACGTTTACATGCAGCGTGATTTTCAGACCACTAAAGAACCCGGCACATTTTGATGACTGGCTGCCTGTGAAATTTCGCTTGGTTTTATCCATTCTGACAGAATTACCCCGTCTCCTCTCTTGACGTTCTCTTCCCTTACAGAAAAATAATTGCTCCCCTTGTCACTCGGCATGGTAAACTGTGGTCAAACTTCTGGGGAGCCTTGAGTCTGGATGGTTATTACGCCCGCTCTGAGGACTACGTCGACATTGTGCAGAGCAAACGTGTGTAAGTCATGACAGAGAGGCCTCAACCTATTTTCTTACGCCATTTTCTTTCTTGCAACTTCCATGATATAATCTTGTGTATCTAAAATTACCATTTAAATATTGTACATGTTACCCAGCAATGTTACGGAAAGCTTTGGTGTAAAACAATCATCCCACTTCTAATATGCGTGTAAATATAAAACCACCAAGACAACGACAGAAGATCAAATTTCAAGTCCAGTGGCTCCTGACCTTTTCTGGATCAGAGCCCACTTGAAAATCTTGAAAGTGCTGAACACGACAGCCTGGGTTAAGGCCTTGTATTATTTAATATTACAATTAATTATTTTTAATGCACCGTCGATTTATTGAGACTTTTGAGAGCGTTCTCAATAATGTAAATATAATCCTTTATTTTGGAGTGCTGCTTTTTCCACTTCGGTGGTATTTGAAGTTAGTTATATTCATAGCGGAGCACCCACTGTCTAAACAAAAAAGGAAGCTCTCCGGCTTGATTCTTACTTTCTATATCCTCCCCGAACGGCACTAGACCAGAACCCGTGGTCATCTGTGACCACGGGTCACAACGCTAGGAAGAATATGAATTATGGTCAACGTTCTAAAATAAAGCCCTTCTTTCTTTGTTTCTCTAGGGGTGTATGGAACATTCCGTACATGGCACACACATACCTCATAAAGGGCGACGTGTTGCGGAATGAACTCAAGGAGAGGAACTATTTTGTTTTAGAGAAACTGGACCCGGACATGTCTCTGTGCAGAAACGCCAGGGAAATGGTAAGAAGGCTCTGCCATAATCCTGGGGGGATTTATGTGTCTCATATAACACTGGTGATGTATGTTGATATTACAGTGAATTAATATGAATGTACTGCAAAGGAATGTTACAGTATAAACATGGCTGCATGTGGACCCAGGCCATTAAAATCATATGGCCTCTGGCTCTAGAAAGCAGAATTATGTATACAATGTCTGTTAATGCTGAAAAACAATCTATAGCTCTACCGTGATGAAATGCTGGCAAAAGTATGTGCAATTTGAAATGTGTTCCTTGTCTATTGTCAAGGCATGATCTTCTTCCGTTTATGACAGCCTCTGTGGTGTGTGTTGAGGTTCTCCCTGCCCCACTCGTGTCCAGACCTCTTCCACTTTCCTCTTTCTCACGTGAACAGCACAAGCAGCTGCAGATGTCTGATTGGCTGCTAAAATGGCGTTTTTTTGTTTTGTTTTGTACTTTTGTTTTGTTTGTTTGTTCCGTGTCTCTCCGCCATCACGCCATGACCTTCGAATGTTGACCTCTCAACCACTCTGCATCCAGCTCTGCGTTGTCTCGTTCACATGTCATCTGTCTAAACCCCCCCTCCCAGCATGTGTCGCTTAATAACCAAATATAACAACCGAAAATATACCGCTTCAGAGGGAATCTTGCTCTCCTTTTTCCACGTGCACACATTTTCTCCTCCTCCTGGGTTGCTCTGTATGTGACATACAGTATTTTTTGGCCTCCTCCCTCTGCCTCCGTGAAGACATGTTACATTGTTTACAATGGTGCTTTTTCTCCATTTTAGACCAGTCACAGAGAAAAAGACTCCCCTTCTCCGGAATCATTCCATATGCTCAGGTCCCCACAGGTCTACATTTGTTTTGATTATTCTATTTTCTTCTATGTCCATTTCCAATGGGTGCACACGATCAAAAAAGCCATTCAAATTGTATGGTAAAAAGTTAGCATAATATACTGTACACCTAGCCTACTGGTGTGTAAAATATTGCTGAATTTGATGAAAACCTTGGAATATTGAATAACGTCCATGGGTAGGTTTCAGACTATACGATAATCTTATTTTGAAACTCCCATGTGGAATACTCCTTCACATGGGATAGATATTAGAATAAACATCTCGATTTGAGTGCCGTCTACGTCTTTATAGAAGCATTCAGGAAGTCTGGCAAAACCTTTGGAAATCGATGTTCACCAACTGCCTGTGATAATAAGTTAAATCCTCAAGACTATGAATGATTTATTTCTTCCTTTTGGCGCAAGGAGCCACCCATTTTTTGCTGGAACGTATTATCACTACGTTCTACTCTTAAGAGCCCGTTATACGGGTTGTGCACTTTTGTCGCACATCAAACAGACCAGATCAGTATAAATCGCCCTTAAGTAATAGCAGTAATGCAATACAGTGAGGACATGAATAACAAGGAATTTAAAAGATCAATGTAGAAGTAGGTCTTGAGCTGCGCTCTAAAAATGTCTACAGAGGCTGCCTGTTGAAGGTACATTGGAAGTTTGTTCCACGCCGCCGGCCCGTAGAAGCAGAAAGCTGCTCCACAGTGTTTTTTAGTTGCCATTTTTTTAGGCACAGCGAGCAGGCCAGCAGTGGAAGACCTGAGGGGGGCGGTTTGGGACATATTTAGGCAGGCAGTCATGTAGGCAGGAAGAGACCATTATAGCTCAAGTAAAATTATTTTAAAATCAATCCTAAAAACAACCGGAAGCCAATGCAGTTAAAAGTTAAAACTGGAGTAATACTCATCTTAGTTTTAGTTAAAATTCTGGCTGCCGCATTTTGGACAAGTTGTAATCTGTCAGTTGTTTACTCTGGCAGTCCAGGAAAAGTGCATTGCAGTGTAAAAAAAAAAAAAAAAAAAAAAAAGACTAAGAGTATAGACTAGACGAAGAGATGCAGTCAGTGTCCACATGCAAGTCCCTGTCTTGCTTTTAACCCCCCAGACAAGCGCACACACACACACACACACGCACGCACACACACTACATAAGCAGCTGCGCTCTCCCAAACACATCGACTAATCTCAGACTAGGCTTCGACAACATTCTTTCCCACCCATTGACTCCTCCATCTGGTCTGAATTGCATTCTGAAATAGAATAAATTATGATTTGAGGTCATCACATTTTACCATATAAGGTGGGAAGGAACTAATAATAATAATAAAAAGTTTTCTATAATCTGTATTTCCGTATGCCACTTTAGAAAGCCTAGTCTGATAATGAGTCCAAATGCCTCTTCCCCACACCCAAACACCCTGACCTTGCTTCACTGGATTGGGAATACAGTATCATTCCTGGATTTGCACTGTCCCAAGCTACTGTACCAAGCAACCATGTTCTCCTGCCCTTCCGCCTGGCCTGACCCTCACCCCCCAGCACCCTGTCCTGGCTCCAAGGCCACCAAACCCTCCACAGTCTGACTGACTGACCCCCCCATAAATAATCTTAGATTATTTATTTGTGACTTTATGGTTGTGAACTTTGATTTCCAAATCTGATTTCAGTGTGACAAAACACACTAAAATCACTTCACTTTAGTGAAACTGTGCAATCAAACTTCTTAATATTTTTTATTAGCTCAGTTTTCTGTGCACTTCCAATGTCAACTCTTTTCCATCGATAGATGTAATTACCGTGGAGCTGCATGCATTTGAAAGTTATATATTGACTGTATAACAATGCAGTCTTTTTTAAACAGCAAATGATGTCTTGGAACTAACTGAAATGTTCTCCATCTACTCCAGGGAGTCTTCATGTACATAACAAACCGTCATGAGTTTGGAAGGATCATTTCCACTGCCAATTATAACATTTCGCATTATAACAATGACTTGTGGCAGATATACGAAAACCCAACGGTAAGTCATTATAATCTCCCTTCATCCCGTAACAAATTTAAAAGAAAACCCATGATAAATTAGCTGTGATAAACAGCAGCCACCAGTGAAGATTATTAGCTGCAATAAACTAGACTATACAGATGTCAGGCGATTGTGAAATCAAGACTACATAATGGACTCCATTACTGATAAGGCTGTGATTTGTATCCTATCCTATCTGCCTGCCTTGCTAGTGAGAGAGGATTAACATTGTGGTATGCAGGTCAACAGAACACTGCCCACTAATCCCAATGTTCTTTTGCCCCACAGGACTGGAAGGAAAAATACATCCACCGCAACTACAGCCGTATCTTCACAGAGAATTTCATGGAAGAGGTTTGTCTGTGAATTTAAACATGTGTGTGTATTCGTGTTCCACATGTCAAATTGGGTACAAAATGAGTATTACTCTTTTTTTCCCAAGTCCGTATATACTGTATACGGATGTTGACGCTAGGTGGCGTCATATCCCAGGTCCGTATATATACGTACCCCAACGTATACACTGTCTATATAATGGTACGATCCTACGGAAGCTTTTAACATTTGTACCGCGACGCTGCCGCCATGTAAAAGCTTCTGACGAGAGGTAAAGAGTGTGTGCTTGTTCCAATGCTGCTAGAGTGTGTGTAGCGAGGGTGTGGGGGGGGCAGACTGTGTCTTTTAAAGTGAACGTGTATCCTGGCACCTGGAACTGGGGTTTATGCTAACGGCTAGCGGTAGAGATAGACTTAAGATACTGTAATTGGTATATGGTTAGAGCAGTTGTGGTAACGGTTTGGGTAAAGGGATATGAAAAGAATGTAAGGCAATGCAATGTCCCCAAAATTTGCAAAACAACGGTGTGTGTGTGTGTGTTGCAGCCTTGTCCAGATGTGTTCTGGTTCCCCGTCTTCTCAGACAAGGCCTGTGATGAGATCGTGGAGGAGATGGAGCACTACGGGTCGTGGTCTGGAGGCGCTCACGAGGTCAGTGCTTCTAAGCCAGGCTCATTCTGCCGATTGAAATACCAATAAAACAACATAACTGTGAGAATGGACCCGTCAACAGGATATTGCAGTGCATGTGTGAACGCATATTCGCATTATGCACGCATTTGGTTCACTGTGTTCTCCCGTTCAACCAACCTTACACGAACCGTGACACATGTGACGACTACTTTGCAATCATGCACATCATGTACACTTACAGGCCATGCGTGCTTAATTTTACGACCGCCATTTCCGCGTCTGCTATATAAATATCATGAAATTAAAGGGCTATGAATTTTTGTCTAATTCATGTGGCCTGTTTTATGCAGTGCTACATTGGTAATTAATGTCTCTAAAAGTATGGGCCTCGGGGACTAAATCCTCCTCCTACATAAGACTGTGACTAACTTGGTTCGGGAAATGGCTGAGCTGGAAGGGTCATTAATCCTTATACAGGCAAAGAATAGTGCAGCCTGCGGTTCTCTCTCTCACACACACACACACACACACACACACACACACACACACGTGTCATCATCCATCACTGTGAAGACTGTGGTCACACACAGACAGAGGATATTGGGTCATTTGTTCCATCCTCCATCACACCACAGACTTTGTTATATTTTCTCCTGTTTCACATCCCCAAATCTCCCCCCGTTCCTCTCCTCAGGACAAGCGTATTTCTGGCGGTTACGAGACAGTGCCCACGGACGACATCCACATGAAGCAGATAGGCTTCGACAAGGAGTGGCTCCACTTCATCCGAGAGTTCATATCCCCCGTTACTTTAAAAGTCTTCTCCGGCTACTACACCAAGGTTAGTAAAACCGCCAAAAAACCTGAGAACATAATGCATCGGTGGCGGGGGAAATTAAAGTGTAAACGCCAACCCAACGCTGTTTGCCCAAGAGCTTAGCACTTTCCACAAGACTTGCTTTTACATGTACGGCACATTCCACCAAGAAAACGTGCATCTTTCTTCCAGAGGTTTCACAGAGGTTAACGGTGCATGTTTAGATATACAGGTATGCCAATGTGTTCGTTACTGATTGACTGTACATTTTTTTACTTCCATCACAGGGCTATGCTATAATGAACTTTGTGGTGAAGTACACACCTGAGAGGCAAGCATACCTGAGGCCCCACCACGACTCCTCTACATTCACCATCAACGTCGCTCTGAATCAAAAAGAAACAGACTTTCAGGTAACAAGCGCTCCACTGAACGTTATTCACGCGGCAGTACTGTGCTCTTATTATATACTCCAGAGTATGGATATGAGCTAAGTTTATGAACAAAATGGCTGCCGTGTTAAAACGATGGCCCATTACACTTAAGAGTGATGCGTTAATTGAGTGGAAAGAAAAGCAACTGCATTCCTCCAGGATTCCATACAGATTAGATAGTCTGTCCACTTTTCCCTCATACGTTCTGTCATCATGATCGCCACTCTCCCAATCCCGTTCTGCCGAACGCCTCTCTCCCCCATCACACACGTCAGGTCGATCTGGTATGCGAGAGTCTTTGAAGCATAAACGTTTTTCTTTGCACTCTTACGTGACCGTTTACTCGTCATTTGTTAACTAGGGTTCATGCCATTTGCTCCGATTTCTCCCGCATAAGTCGCTCTGACCGGTTAAGAGCGTCTGTTAAATAGTAAATGATCGTTAATCCAACACCTGCTTTCAATAAATCCTGTTTTTAAAACCCTCCGTAAATCACCGTCTCTCCTTCTGTCCAACTTCTCTCTTCCCCCTAGGGTGGAGGCTGTCGTTTCCACAGGTATAACTGCTCCATATCGTCTCCCAGGAAAGGCTGGACCTTCATGCACCCAGGAAGACTCACTCATCTCCATGAAGGTCTCCCCACAACCAACGGCACGCGCTACATCGCAGTGTCCTTCATCGACCCCTGAACTCTTTCGATTTGATTATTATTATTATTTTGTAAATGTTCTGTTTTTGTTTTATGTCTATGTTTTGTTAAGTGGTGCTGTCCGGTTCTGTTGTTTTGATGTCTTGTGTTGTAAAAAAGCAATTGATAATTGCATTAAGAGACTCTCTGTTAAACAGAGTGCAGTGTCTAAGGGGTGAGAGACACTAAAGGATACTCATCCATGTGTACTGTGCATGTACACGGACAAGAAAGAATACCCTGCCGTCAAGCTGCCAAGTCATCTTGTAACATGGGCATGACTTACATTTAAGATCATTTTGTTCTTTTGGTAATCAATCATGACAGTCTCTATGTTAATACATTTCGTTGTGTTGAGGTTGAATATAGACTGTAACTTGTTGCGAGTGTGTCACCTCTACACTATGCATTTCAGGTCAAATATCACTGAACTGTCAAATACTGTAACTCACTTTTATTCCCATAATGATTAGCTTACCAACATTCCATTATTGTAAGGTTTCTAGTGAAGGCTTACGTGTGGAATAAAAAGTATTTTGCTAGTCTTTTAATAGTTGCAAACTGTTATGCAAAATGTGATGTCGAATGGACTCAAGTTGCAATATGCCCAATGGATTAAAAAAATCTATTTTTGTAACTTTGCACACCAGGAGAAAAAAAGACAGCAGAATTTAATATGAATTCTGGTTGAATGAAGTTCAATATTATGCTATACTTGAAATGTTTTTTTTGGGTGGGGGATTTGCTAGACTAAAACATTTCTATGATGTTTACTTTCTTTGAAGGTTGTGTGTAAGTGAACACTGAAACTCAGCCAGTTAAGTTGTTTAACTTATTGTGAAACTTATGACAAGAATTTAAAGGTTTCCTGACATTAATTTTAATTTAATTATCTTTTTTCCTTTAGGTTTTATGACCTTAATTACCCCCACACAACCTGAACTTTGAACATTCAGTGGATTTTCTGTGGTCTGGTGTTTTCTGTGTGTTCTGAAGCCTTTTGAACTGCAAAAATCCCTCAAAAATGACATCTGCTGGCAAATACGGGATTTGTGGACTCTTAACTCACAGTCCACAGGAAAATCAGAGCACTTGTTAGAGCCAGAATACCCCAGACCACAGAAAATCTACTGAATGTTAAAAGTTCCGTTTTTTGGGTGCAATTGAGCTCAGAAAACCTAAAGAAAATAAGAAAAATTACAAAAAAATAAAATAATGTCACGATACTTTTAATAAAAATAAATGCAAAAATAAATAAAAATAAATCACATTTTCTGATGTGTTAATGCCTCCTGTTCTGAAAGATACCCGAGCTGAACTTTGGATGCAATATCACGTCCCCCTTTGTTTTATTCTTTGGCTTTAGGATAGCAAGATCCTGATGAGATCTTGGAATCGCCCACTACTGCGGAGAAAACCCAACAGAAATCAGAATGACTCGGCTAAAAATGGATCTATAGTGTTTGGGAACCCATGCATGTCATGATGCCCGTAAAGTACAACGTAGTACCATTTTCTTTGGCTCCATGAAATTAAAAGATGAAAATAAAATAAGTTGAATAAAGTGATATTTTCACCAGTGCCAGAGCCATATCAAAGTGTTGTTATGGATTGTTGCTCTATAAACGTTCAGGACGGGAACCCCTTTTTGTGTTTTAAGCATTATGTTTCACTTTAGCTATTGAAAAATAACTAAAGCTCCTAGCTACGCTACGAGCTTGTAGATCTTCTATTTATTTTTATCTTGAAAATGTGGCTCAAATCGTTTTTAACTCAAATCTTTGCTCCTGGGGGGTCCCTGGAACAACATATTTTCAGATGGGGGCCCGCGGCCAAATACAGATAATTCTGAGGGTCCTTGACATGAAAAAGGTTGAGCGCCACATAGAAACCACATAGGTTTTTCAGAAAACTGACATTTTGTTGACAATCGACCTCATGGGTTTTAAGACGGATGAAAGGAATTCAGTGGGAGTGAAGACTAGTGGGAGGAGAAAGGTTAGGGGAGTTGAAGTGGGTGTTTATTCATCACATAGGGATGACCTCATCGGCTCATCCCTCATTAATAGAACTGGCCGCTTCCTGACCTCGACGTACAGCAATGGTTGCTATGTCTGCTAATTATAAGCGACTCCGCTGGTTTTTCTGTAAAGTCGCTTGTAAATATTGTTAG
This sequence comes from Protomyctophum bolini, assembly GCF_963924005.1. Taxonomy (NCBI): domain Eukaryota; kingdom Metazoa; phylum Chordata; class Actinopteri; order Myctophiformes; family Myctophidae; genus Protomyctophum; species Protomyctophum bolini. The sequence goes on from NC_137882.1 coordinate 17,688,298, forward strand.
TTGAGGGATGCGTTTATTTGTTTCTAAGTGTAGTTCGTTACTTATTTTGGACTTGCTTCCTATATTATGTCCTTTAAATCAGTGGTTCTCCTCAAACATTTGAATGTCAAGCAGCCCCGCAAATAAATATGTATTTGTCCATATCTGAAAATATCAAAGTGCCAGAGATCCCCACACAATATATATTTAAATGTTTCAAACATATTCCAAATATTTATAAGAAAATACCCCAAGATCTTTTTGAAAATATCAGATCTACAAGAGAGTGAGCCTGCAAGGCACCATGCAAGGCACCAACCTGCACATCAGGAGCAATTAGGGATTCAGTGTCTTGCTCAAGGACACTTCGACACCAACTATGGGAAAGCCCGGGTTCGAACTGGCAACCTTGCACCCCCAGCCACCCAATAGCCATTGTATACAAGTTTAAAGTACTTATGTGGCCTATTGTCGCTTCTTTTGGACTTGTTTTCATAGACCTGGTTGCTTGTTTCTCTCACAAAATCTGGCAACACTGCTCGTACGTAGCACCTCGTAGTACTGCATCCCCTAGCCAGACTATACAGAGCAAGTTACATCTGCTAGTTTATCCAAACGTAACCACTTGGGGAAATGAAACACGGTATGCAACCTTTACTTAGGCTCAGTGTCGTAACTATATCTCACCTCTTTACCCTGGCATCAAAAACTCATTACTTTTAGCACCTGGTGCCTCTGGGGGCATGACTGTTTTCCCCCTGAAGGCCCATGGTGTCAGTCTGCTGGGCAGTGGAGAGCTCCCTGACTAAGCACACGTACTCACCACCACACCCTGTGAAGCTGGTTGGAGGCTGGATGTTTGAGTTGTCGCTGAGGGGGGAGGAAGGGGCAAAAATCGAGAATATTTAGGTCAGCTCTGGGGAAAAGGTTGGTTCCTGCTGAAAGAGTCCTTTGTGGGCGGCTGGGTGCCCACCCGCACCCGCCCACCCTCGCCCAACCCCCGGTCTGCTCAGGGTCCACGCCAGACCCACTGAAAGGTGACATTGATCACAGCCAGTGAACCTGCATACCTTCCTCGCACAGTATCAAAATGCAGAATGGAAGAAAAATCTGTCTCCAAGCTCTTGGCCTGTGTTGTAAGCTAAGAAAATGGAAGTAATGTGGCTTTTGATAGCTTTTCGCTCATCTCTGATTTATAAGACAATACTGTACTAGGTTACACATGTAATATGCTCAGGCAGGACACAGGAGGAGGCCACAAACTCCCGGTATGTTTGACAAATAGCTATGCTTCGTGTCACAGCTATGAAAAGCTACATGTACCTCTAAGTGCAGGGTGCCCGATGAAAGATGGTGATTATGCCAAGTATGGTATCCATGCTCGTCGTCTTGACCACACAATGGATCTGAAGACCAAAGTGTCTCGCGATGATCATGAGAGCCGAAGGCTGGAGGCCATCGTGTGAGATCATGATGTGCAGTACAGGCACATGTGGGGCCCAGAGGCCGAGGGAGGCAACCATGCCATGTGGCATATCTGCTGCCGGGCAGTTTCCACCAGGTTCTGTGTGCCATTTAGCCACCTGTCCTAGTTCACTTGGGGAGAGGGTGAAAGGAAGTGCAGGTCCACCGATGCCAGACGTCTGTCCAGGCATATGCCACAGATCTAGTATGCCTACCAAACCAAATGTGGGGCAAAATGCTGACATAGCCATAGCTACTGGGCCCACTGGGTGCATCTCTAATAAAAAAAGACTTAAACTGTAATGGTCGTTGCTACTGTTGTTGCAAATACACTAGTGAATTAAACCACTTTCCTGCATGGTGCAGCACACTTTTTGCCAAACTACACTCATGCAACAGCATCTCCTTCACAGGGATTTATTTCTGTAGTGCTCCTGGTAGACAGATTTGGGCTTAATGCTGCCCATCCTCTCGCCAGAAATAGATGCTGATGGGCGTGGTGGATAGCCATGGGCTTGACTTGCATAATGCAAACCTGAGCTAAATTATATGAAGTCACTTGCGAGTTAAAAAATCTGGCTGAAATCAAGCCAAAACCATGGAGAGCTGAAGGTATTCATCTTGTAGCGTGCATGGTTCATGGTGCAGGTGCATGTGATGTACCACAGACGGTACCATATTTTATCACTGTAAATCTCACAGATTATAGACTGGACAGAATGGGAGACATTGCTGTAGGCCCAGTGGAGCACTGAGTCAGACAACATTAGTGGAAAAGTACTGGGTTTGATAAAATGCCCAAGAGTAGACAAAATAGTACACTGACCAACCCACCAATGCAGCTGTGCGTACACAGTAAAACCCTGAGTGTTAATTTAACTGAGCATGTAAAAGGGTCCATGTTTACAGTTACACTCAGTGAAATTACCATTGGAGAGTTTGCTGTGTAGCCTACTAGCTTGTGTGTGTGTGTGTGTGTGTGTGTGTGTGTGTGTGTGTGTGTGTGTGGCAGAGAGCTTTTAACTGTACAGTGCATCAGTCAAGATATCATAAAATGTTCTAAATCTACCACTTTACTGATGTAGATGCATTTAGCTGCACACAGTTTATATTCTCAATAGACTGTAGACTTTGTGGTCAGTGTATGGCAAGAGCCGAGACGTATAGGGATGCATTTAATAGAAGAATGTTTGACACAAGTCTATAAGTCTATGCCATGAGCGCTCTATGAGACCTTTGTAATGGAGTTCAAAGTTCTCTAACTGGCTGGGAAGCAAAAAAATGCCTGCTGCCAGTGTACATGTTGGTACTGTATAGAAGAAGACACTGACGGTAGGTTCATGAAAGTTTAACACCCGCACTGTCTGTTCTGTCCTTTGGGGAATAATGACTTGCTTTGACTCTGGCACCGTTTGTTCTTTTGGATTACCTATTCTGGCTTTGACTCTGCCATACCTGCCCTTGGACCACCCCCCCACCCACACACCATTATTCACTGATTCATTATTCACTGATTCACTTATATTCACTGATGATAGACGGTATTATTTATTGATAGATTGCAATGTTACATCATTATGTTAACTCATTCGCCCAGAGACCCAGTGGCAGATGTCTAGTGTCAGAAGTCGATTTAAATGTTTTATTAACATTTAATGTTTTATTAATACAACTGTTGACACACAAGATGTTAAGAGGAAATGGGAAAGTGATCTTGGGGTTGAAATTACAGACAAGGTTTGGTGTGGACATTATTAGAAAATGGCAAAAAACGTTCTGTGTGTGATAGAGCTCGTCGATTCAGCTAAGAACCATACACCGATTACAGATAGTTTTAGCCAAGGGTGTCTTCAAAGCCCCAGACCCGACTGAGCACAGTGGGGACTGCATGCAGTGCATGCCCTTGGAATTTTTTACCTGCCTGCTACGCTCCACAACAGCTGCCTTCTATAAAATATTTGCGATTTATTGGCCCTCAATTAGCTACCACCATAGGGTTCCTTGACAGAAGCTAAGTGTGTGTGTGTGTGTGTGTGTGTGTGTGTGTGTGTGTGTGTGTGTGTGTGTAATGGAAAACTCAAAAGAATCCAATGGCAGTCCCTCAAATTGTCACCGCCATTGGATTCTTTTGAATTTTTGTTTTTGAGTGGTGCAACCACTCCAAGGAACAGCAATGTCCGTGTTCACCATGTGTGTGCCTATGTATGTGTTGATTCATGAGCACCAGTATGACTGTGACTACCGTACCAGTAGGGGCGCTGTTGTGCCAGAAAAAGAGAGAGAGATAGTATTAGTGCTGCACTGTTGCCTGCAAATGAGAGAGAGAGAGGAGAGAGGAGGGGGGGGGGGGAGTTGCACCACTCAGTTCACACAGGTGTGATTTTTTTCATGTCATATGAAAGCAGGGAGTCATATAGCTTCAAATTGACATTGGTTGTTCAGTTTGACCCACCAGTTATGGAGATAGATGAGTAATGTCGGGAAAAAAGCGAGAAAACAGGCTTGAAAGGTTCACTTCTGTGGACTCTAACATTACACCTAGCTACATGTCTAATCATTTAATTTCATAACATGTGGATTTCAGCTCAGATATCTATTTCAGACATGCTCTAGTATGTGAAGAGTTTGCCTATGCTATTAACTCATTTTGGATAAAACAAATGAATTCAGTTTTTCTCCTCTGGTGAAAAGCTGGAGGTTGCACGATGGCAGGCTCTCACAGCCAAGCTACACCGGGCATGTGTGCGTTTGACGCAAGTGCACTGCGCACAAAGTATGCGTGCGAAATGCCCCGGCTACACCAGATCTGTCATCATCTGTGGCACGCGGCAGATTTGTGCGGGACCTTTCTGGAGGATATATAGATACGCGCGCATGGGGGCATACGCACGTAAACTTTTTTGAACCGATCCTATTTTTAGAGCACACGTAGGATGGCCCGCGGTATCCGTGCGTCTGGTGTAGCTGGTATCATTGACATATATATTGGTCCATATACAAATGCACTGTACGCGCGCAGTAAACGCATACGCATACGCACGCGCGCAAAATTGCCTGGTGTAGCTTGGCCGTCAGTCAAATCTGGTCAAATTTAGGTATGTGTATCTGTGCCCTTTGTTCCGCAACGTGTCTGAGCTGAGTTGTCTGTGTCTTTTTCTGCTTTGTCTTTGTCATAAAATGTAAAAATCAATACAACGATTGAAAAAAATCAACAAAATATTCTTATCTATGTTGGTCTCTTAGCTCTTACCTGTACCTACCCTGCATCCACTCTTACCGCTGTCGCTGCTATGACACACAAATCTGTATCTTATCTCATTGAGGAAAGAGCATCTCATTAAGATCTGCCCAAAAGTATTGTATGTGTCCCAGCACCTCAGCTAAGCTTCAAACTGGGTGAGCTGTTTTTCTATAATAAAATTGAATTGAATTGAATCCTGATTGTTTCTGCATATCACTGACAGAAAGCTACTGTATATCGAAGAATTGGGCAGTAGGCTAAGCAGAGGAGCAGCAGGATCAAATTAGACTTTGTTAAACAGTACTTTTAATAGCCTGGGACACCTTGACTTCACCACTACCCAACACCTTGTAAAAGACTTTCATTAAACTTTACAGGGTGACGTTTACTGTCTGGGACAGTGTGTGAAGTGTTATGAACGTCACTTGAATTCTAATCATTTTAGTGCAGTTAAGCCATCTTATCAGTATCTAAGAATATCACGTGTCAAACCAAAATATGTGTGGTTGAAGAAAACTATTTAGAGGTGGAGGTAAACCACATGTATGTGGAACGTTGACACATATTGTACCATTTAACCAAAAATAATTCATATAATCATGACTCGAGCCCAGCCACCACCAGGCCTATCTATCTCCCAGGTGAGTAATCAGCTTTGTCCACAGCCCAAAATACCAATTACCGCTGATTGTATGCTTGGAGCCATATCAGCACCTTCCCTCTTCCCTAGCCACTCTTGTTTACCATCTCCAAGTAAACTGGGTGCAGGCACCATTTAGCCAAATTACACAGCAACGCTCTGTAAAAACAATCAGCAGCCCCGCACTCCCAGACGGCATTTATTGATTTATGGAAAAGGCAAAAGTAGAGTCGAAGGAGGGAGCAGTGGGAAGATGGGGTGTTGTGGAAAACCGCAGATGCCCGGTTTATAGTAAGCGTTGGAAAAAAGAAAGAAAAAGAAAGTCACTCAACGTGTCTATATTGAGCCATTTTGGATTGTCTTCCAGATCCTTCCGTTTATTTAGTTTGGGGTTCCTCCCTCAGTGCTGTGCTAGTGTGACTCCAGAAGAAGCAAGCGTGTAGGGTTTTATGGTGTTGCCCTTGCACAACGCTGTCCAGAGGGTCTACGTGGGTGCATGTGTGTGCGTGTGCGTGTGCATAATGTTAAACGATAATGTGTGCACTAGGGAAAGAGCAACAGGGGCCCCATCTACTATGTTTGTATGTCAAACAGTCTGTCTCGCTGAAATGTGTTGGCAGGAGCTGCGAGAGTGGCGTCATGATTGGGGGGAGGTATGTGGAGGATGGTGAGGGTGTGTGTGTGTGTGTGTGTGTGTGTGTGTGTGTGTGTGTGTGTGTGTGGGGGGGGGTGTTCACGTGATTTATTACACATGAAATCTCTGTGGTATATGACAAACGTCTGTGGTGTAAACGCATATAGGGCCATATGGGCCAGGCCAACATCTGGAAAAGTAGACTATACAGTAGCCTATAAGAACCTTGACTTGAATATGAGCATTACTGTAAGTACATGGTGTATATTGGCTATGTATTGAGAGTTGTGGGAACAACGGCCGTCTCTTCTAATCACAAGCAAATTCTGCATATAGGGCAGATTTTGAGCGGTGCCTAACCGCTCCATTACGTAGCAATGTGTGTATGTACACTATGTATGTCTGTACCCGTGTCTGTCCAAGCACGGAAAGCTGCAACATGGTAACTCTGTCATTTCTCGACCGTTTCGGATGTTTCCTGGGACCCCCACACGGTATAACTGTAATTTCTCAAAGAGCACTAAAATACAGTCAGGAGCACAGTACAGTAAACTATAACAATAAATGTATAGTTGCACCGCTCAGTTCACACGGGTGTGCTTTTTTTATTATAATTTTTAAATTGCTGGCCCATCTCCATCTCATCCCTCCCGTCAATTCTCTCAAGTTCTCTTCTGCGGACAGCTAGAAAGAAATATGACATACTCATCAGCAAGACCACCCAAAGTGCCACACATTAGAAGCTTGGAAACGTTGTCCAGTTAACAAGCGGATGGGCCTGATAAATGTCTGTGTTGATGTTTCTTTTAGACAGGCTATGAAAGAAGGCAATGGGGGAAGGGCTCTGATAGAGATCGTTACTGTAGCTTCTGTCTGCCCCGTCACTGTCATGTTTATGTACAGTCCATTTCCGGTTCTGTTTGATCCCTGCTACTTTGTGATTGTTGCAACGGTATGTTGCCATTGCTGCTGGCCACCCATGCTGTTCCCTTCATGAATCAGACTGAGTACTCAGTCCTAAATATATCTCTGTTTGAGGGCTTTGCTTTGGAGACTGCAATAATGGAACAAGATATTCTATTGGGGTTATTTCAGCATGAATGGAATCGTACTAGGTCTATTTGTGGATCTACTGTCGAGAAGGGCTTTGGTCGTGAATTATAATCACAGAATGAACACAAACTTTGAAAATAATGTGTGTTCAGCAACACAGTGACATAGCAACCTTCTTCTATGCATGCAGTATGGAGTGGAGTCTACTATGATGAAAGACCGTGAGGGAAATATCTCGCTAATCTGAATGCACCGCAGGCTCATTTGCAAAGCTGATCCAAGAACACAAAAAATGCTCCGAACCCCACAATCATTTCAGTGTCAAGGAGGCTATATTTAGCCTACTTAATTAACTTGATGGTACTTGGCTGCAGTGGTTACAGAAACTTGTGCTCAGTTCCCTGAGAGGGAGAGGGAGAAGAAAGGATGTGTGTGGGAAAAGGACAGGGTTCGAGTCGTGTCCGTGACATGAGCATCATAGGAACCACGTCTGACCTCATGCCACAGCCCAGTGTCTGTCTATCCTATGGTATGATCGTAATTGCATGTTTTGCCGAAGTAGCTCTCGTGGATTTGTAGTTAGCACTTCTTCGAGGCCCATCACATGCACACAAAGGTTCCCCAAGGCGGCAGCTAGTATATTTGGGGCCGCCTGTGTGAACTTATTGCCCTCCCGAGGAACCGTAGACGTGCCTGCTGGCAATGCAGCACTCTGGTGACCGCAGCACGAATGAAGACAATCCCTGTGGCAGTGCTTTAGCGGTCCCACCCTAATCCTTTCTACACCATGCCCTCTGGCTACCAGTTGAAAGAGCAGCCGAAAGAGAGGTTTTCTTTTTCTTTTGTTTTGTTTTCCCCAGAGACGACTGTTGCATGTCTTCAGAGAACCTCTTCCCTCCGGATGCTTTGGCCAGTAGCTGAGGATTCTGTGTTGTGGCCTTACTGCTGGCTTCTGCTTCTGGTCCTTTTTTATGTGCAGAGACATTTACAGTCCAAGGAGAAGGGTAAATAGCCATGCCATGGTTTGTTGACTTTCGATTTGATGGGATTCACTCGGGCACTTGCGCACGCACACGTGCACACTCATATACAACACAACCATGCAGTATGTGTGGTGAGACAGAGTTTCCATTTGAGAAAATCCAGTAATTGACATACAAAAGACGGATTCAGATCCCAGGCTTGAAGGACTAATCATAGCCACCATGAGAGGTGTTCCAAAGAGAAAGCTGAGTAGTCTATCAGGGTTGTGGTGTGATAAAGCCACAAAACCCCAGCCAAACACATGCATGCACGCACAGAAAGTTGAGCAGCCCTTCAGGGTTATATGGTGTGAGGAAACTCCCAAAAACGAAAGCCAGTCATTGGGGATCGAGACTGGGCTGAATGAACCCAGGTTTTACATCCTGCTCTATCGCTGCAACCCACACACCCTGTACCTTTAACCACATCAACCCTAATGGTGTCATTAGTTTAGACATTGTCATCATAGAGAAACATTTTCACAATTCTTTCTCCCCCAACCTCCTTTTCTACAATAAAATTAAAACAAATCTCATACGTGTGAACTGTGAAGTGAAGGGAGCCTTTGGGGGCACGCACAGACATGATGTCACGTGGGCACACATATGCAAGGACGGGGTCAAGCCCAAAAAGAAAAAAATCACACTTGTGTGAAGTGAGGGGAGCTTATCATCATACATCATACAAGGGGTTGTCTGTCAACGCTGTAGTCCCGTAATCAGAGTCAGACTCCATTTGCATGTATGGAAATGCAATTTCTTTGACGTGGCCAAAAAAAGGTGGATAGAGCAAAACAATTTACTCACACAAAGCCTGCAGGGTCACACAGGCAAAAAGGAAAGGCAGGCAGAAAATAAATGGCACATCAACGAATCACGTTGTGAGATTATCCAGAGAAGGAGCTTTACAAACTCATAGATTAATGAAAGTTAATTGAATAAGAAATGCCAAGCTTTCGGTCAGGCGACCTTCATCGGAGCAAAGCAAAGTAAAAAAAAAAGCAAAAAGACGCTTTTGCCAAGATGACGACCATCTGACTGAAAGCTTGCCATTTTTTATTAAAGAAACTTGCATTGATCCAAAATCGCAGAGCTCCTTCTCTTCTTTTCCAAGAATAGCCAAAGTATAAAACTTAGTGGTTTAAGTGGTTATATTATGGCAAACAGTGGAAGTCTAGAGGCAAGCAATAATAAAACAGCCAATTCTTTATTATTTTACCCGCAGTGAAGAAGACAGAACATTATTTTAACCGTAGAGCAGTACAGAACATCCTGTCAAATGGTGCCTTAATTAAAGTAATGCATCTGCCAGGTTGTTGCATGACTGGCTGTGAGGAAGTGAATAGTGCACGGGGGGAAAGTCAGAGGGGCGTTCCTGAAAACTGCCTGCTCGCGTTGCTTTTATCGGAAAGCAAATATTTTGCATTCCATTAAGTCATTAGGTTTTTCTTTTCTTTTTTATCTCTTTCTGAGGAATCTGTACTCCCCCACAAAGCAGTGCTTGTTACACAGGCGAGTTAGAATGAGGTATTTCCACTGGGAGGAAAAAAAAGTCACAGCATCGTACAGTAAAAGCATATTTTTCTCCATTTCAGCTAAATTAGCTGCTATATGTTACTTATCGTCTTATTATTATTCTTGGCTGGCTGGCGAGGAAATGAATCGCTCCCCTATCTGTACAGTAGTAGGTGCCACTTTGTGTAGTATTATTAATACGCTGGGTTTAATGGATGGAACCACAGGCCGGAAAAGCACAAGTTAGCCGGAGGTCCTCTCTGTAAGACGACGTGGGTAGAATGAAGCTTTTGGTCAGGGTCAGGGTTTGGTTTAATACCGCCAAGCAGCCGACCAGAACTCCAAGGTCAAGCGATGGCCAGTGACACATGCATGCACCACCCAACCCATTCCCACACGCACACACACACGTTTGTATTACTATACTTGGGAGGACATCAACACGTATAGAATGTATGAATGTAATTTTTTACAACACGAACCCTAAAATAGCCGACCTAGAAACTTGTATATCGGCTATTTTCAGTGCACGACCCAGCATGCAACGAACTATATAAATCAGGCATAAACCCTCACAATTGACTATTCATGTAAACCTACTATACTCGTGGGGACGTTCGGCCATCACGTATAGTCTCACACACACACACACACACACACACACACACACACACACACACACACACAGAATACAAAATCACACACCCCACCCAGGAATCACAACCTCATGGGAATGCAAAGCCGCAGTCTGGTTCGCAAGGTCAACAGTGTACAGTCTCTCTCTCACTTCCCCCCTCCTCCCTTCCTGTGTCTCTTTACGAATCAATGCTACAAAAGTGCAGTATGATGACCACTGAGGACCACTGAGAGCAGTGTCGGAGGGAGTACTTTTTTTTCTCTCTCTCTCTCTCATTTTTGTTGTGCTTTGTTTTTACTTAACCCATTTAGATCTGAGGCCAATAAAAAAGGTTCTAAATCTTAAAAAGTTTTCTGAAAAACCTATGTTACTAACTATGTCAGTGGTTCTCAACCGTTTCCATGTCAAGGACCCCCACGGACCCCCCAGAAGCAAAGATTTGAGTTAAAAACGTTCACACTGAAATAATATAATATTCAAAGATTTAAGTCTCGAGGAGCTCTAGAAACTATAGTGTGCGGATGTTTTTTCCTCTTAACTGACCAGCCAACTGGCCTGACCTGAACCCCTCAGATAATCTATAGGTTGATTGTACTGTAAAGGGGAAGGTGTGAGACACTAGATTCAACAATACAAATGAGTTAAGCTGCTATCAAAGCAAATCTGGGCGTCCATAACACCTCAACAGTGCCACAGGCTTATCACCTCCAAACCACGCCCCATTGATGAAATAATTTGTTTAAAAGTAGCCCAGACGTCTTGAGTGCATAAAGTATTTTCCTTTTCATTTTCATGAGCTGTATATGCCATAATTATCAAGATTAAAACAAAAAAAGGTTTACTTGCCAGTTGCCACTTTGTGTAGTATTATTATTACGCAGGGTTTAATGGATGGAACCACAGGCCGAAAAAGGCGAAGTTAGCCGGAGGTACGTGGGCACTGCAGAATGAAGCTTTTGAAGGTCTTGCGCAATTAATCTAGAATATGAAAGTTTCACTTTTTGAATTATATTATGGAAGAAAATGAACTTTTCCACGATATTCAAATTTATAGTTTTTTAGATGCAATGCAAGGGTCTGAGCACATATCCCTCTGGCTATGTATTTGTGGTAATGCATCTCATTTGTTCGCACGTTCTCTACATAATGTGCAGTACACTAACTAAGTACTGCACTGAATATTCAAGCTCCTGTGTGTGTGTGTGTGTGTGTGTGTGTGTGTGTGTGTGTGTGTGTGTGTGTGTGTGTGTGTGTGTGTGTGTGTGTGTGTGTATGTGTATGTGTGTATGTGTATATGTGTGTGCGCGCGCGGTTCATATATTCTTTTGATATCAGCATATGTTGAGACCAATTACTCTGTATGCTTGTCAAGCAATTTCTGTGCTGCATATTTAGTTCATCCAGGGAACTTTTTTATGCCAAGTAGACTGGCACAGAACCACAGATACACTACAGTTGTTATAATTTATAGAGTAAGGACCTTCAGTACGTTCAAGTGTGTACTCTCTCTTGAAATCGGACAACCTGGAAATGTATTTTTGGATTTTAAAGAGCTGGATAGATGTTGGGGACCCATGTTATTGAACAAACATGCTATAGCAATCAGAATATAGAAATATACTGGGAAAAAACCTAAAAATGTCACATAACTTTAAGCGTTAAGACCAACAGACAAACTGTCTTGAAGCTGCTGCTTTTCTTTTATTCTATGATAATTCCTTTTTTGTTGTAATTTCCTACAAATCATTAACTTATGTGATAATGTTGTTGTGGTTGTTGTTTTAATGTAAAATTGGCCCCTCCGGCAAACTTTGGAAGGCAATAACTGATAACTTCACTGCTTTGTGTGAATGACAAAATCCGTAGGAGTAATAGCAAAAAGTGTGTTTTAAAAATGTGTTTGAGGTTAGCTGCTCACAGCCTCACACACACACGGACACACAGGTGAAATAGTTGTCACATTCTGGCCTGGCAGCCTGTATGTCAAAGACAATGAAAATGAAGCACACCTGTATAATTCCCCATATCTGCACATCCGTCCAACACAGCTGCTACTGATTACAGAAATCCAGACAGTGTATTACTCGGTTTCAACTTAATCATCACGCTAAAATATGTATCTGATGCGGGATGCGATGCTCTGATAGTTGGTTCAGAAACTTCAGAGCGGTGTTTCAAGTTGAAACCGTCTGAAACTTCATAATAAAATGCCCACCATTTCCCTTTCCCTACACCTTTAAGTATCTCGGGGTCTTGTTCACAAGTGAGGGGAGGACGGAGAAGGAGATCAGCCGGTGGAATCGGAGCTGCAGGGGCGGTATTGCAGTCGCTGTACCGCACTGTTGTGACGAAAAGAGAACTGAGCCAGAAGGCAAAGCTCTCTATCGAGCAATTCTCCGTCTCACCTATGGTCATGTGTGGGTCATGACCGAAACAATAAGGTCACGAATACAAGCGGCTCTCCCTTAGAGATAGGGTGAGAAAGAAGTTCAGTCACGCGAGAGAGACTTACCTACATTAAATTGCTTATGTTCAATACAAGTAAATGAATATACTGTACGATAGCCTTTCCACACGAGTAGCTTTAGACTTTCATGTACCACTACCACAGCAGGTCAAATCGCTCAATTAAGGTCACTCAAACAATGTCCGGGAAGCAATTTGTGAGCAGTGGAGACACCACAGGTGTTGATTTTGAGATTATTCAAAATAAAAAAATAAAGCATAATTGGTCTTACAGCATGTACAATACTACAATGAATGATTTCAGACCAATGGCACTGACTTCAGTGGCAATGAAGTGCATGGAAAATCTCGTCCTTCAGTCCATGTTATTCTGACTCATTGGACCCCCTACAGTTTGCCTAACGGCACTGTCTGGAACATCATTCTACATTGGAAAACTTGGACAAAATCATGCACGTACTGTATGCTCTTTCTGGATTACAGCTTGGCTTTTAAAGTTTCAACACAACACAGCGTATGACGCGAACTGTGAAACTGGCAAACATTGGACTTCCTGATAGACAAGCCACAAATGGTGAGGATGGTAAATAAGACCTCAGCCGAGCTCACAGTTGGTATCGGAACAGCTGCCCAAGTCTTAAACACTATACTCCTTGTAGAGTAACATCGTAATAAAGTATATCGATGACACGAGTCACAACGTACCATCAGTGTACAGCGAACAGGTGAAGAACACCATCAGCTGCTACGGAGAGGACAATGACCTCGTCCTCAATGTGGACAAAACAAAGGAAGTAACTCTGGATTTTACCGTCATTTTACCGTCACCTCCCACACTGCGACCCCTCACCATCAAGCGGACAGATGAGTTGGAGCAGGCAGACAGTTTTAAGTTCATTGGTCTTCATGTGTATCTGAGCTGGACTGAAATACGCTTAATTAGGATGCAGAAGAGAGGCTGGAATCAGTCACTCACTCTGGCCGACAGAGAACTCGTGGAAAGCATCCTTTTGGTCAGGAACATTTCTATGTTGATGGTGATTCACTTGATGAGTTTATAAGATCCCATGAGAACAAGCACAGCACAACTCACTGCTCATTATATGCTTGGGTGGTGTGGCTCAGGGTAGAGGACAGAGTACAGCAACTTGCAATGGGCCTGGTCTACAAAATAAGGAACACCACAGAGACCTATACCAACAGTATTGGCTGCAATTCGTCACTGGCCCCTGTAAAACGTCTAAGCTTATCACCAGAAAGTATGCCCCTCCCACCGAACGGTACATATTTTTCTTTTTGATTACCATTCGTTTATACTATACTATATGATGTTTTTACATATCATTCATTGTATATTATTGTTTTCATGTCTTTAAATAATTTGATGAATTGAATACACAGGAAACCCCAAAGGAAACAAGACGTAAGGCTTTCTTGGTTAATCCTTTTAGCATCCTTTTGTATGAAATTGTACCTCTGTGCTTGTTTTGCAAACTGTTAATATAAAGTAATCAATCATCAAAGACAACCTGAATGCAACCCTGAACTTCCAGCACTGACGTAAGATGTATAAAATCAAGCACATTATGATGAGTCAATCTGTGCCATGTGTATTAACTACAGAGGGAGTCCCTGTTGAGAGGATATCATTTCCATATCCATGGTTTACGAGTGAGCTGGGAAAATTCCATAACTTTGACTGATGAATATGTGATATATCTGGGAAGCTTTGAAACACACAAAATCGTTTTATAATGAGTGTAGTAAATTAAATATGGATAATGCCATAATGGTGGAGAATATACCTTGCAGGTTGTCAGTAGAACAGATTGAGAATCCAGGCACATCCCTTAGTTTCCAATAGTTTATTCAGATTAGCCGAATCATATGACATGCCAGGTGGGATACATCCTCGCAAGTGAGTTCTCCCCACGATGCTCAGTTAATATACATTCAACCTCTTTGTCCTGTTCCACTTAGTGCATGTACGTGCATGTGAGTAGACTTACATTGGTGTTATTGTGTGTTCAGAGGTATGTGCGCTCCCAGTTGCTAATGACCCAGGTTACCTTCTGGTACCTTCTGCTCTCTCATGCCCTGGTGCTGACCCCTTATTTTATGGGTCTAAACTGTCTGAGTCACTGTCAATAATTCACCTCGCCCAAACTCAGGCTTTGTATAGTCTCCTCCGGCTCTCTGACCTGTATGACCCTGGCCATAATAGACCCTCCTATGTACAAGTAAAGTCTCTCACCTGTGCAGCACATACTCCATATGACATTGTGTTTGTGGATGCAAATACAGGTGTCCTATATGTATACTCATGACTTGATCAAACAATTATAACATACTAAAGATGAACGGCTCTCTCTGTCTCTCCAAAGGGGAGAAGCCTAGGGCAGGGGGTGGTCATGGTCTCTTCTGCATACCCACTTTGAGTTCCTCCCACTGTTTTAGTTGGAGGCAGTCAGATTACTGGGTCTCTTCACATATCTATCCCAGAGTGTGTCCCCACCTCTATTTATCTATATATCTATATGCTTACTGTATAATGCCTATATGTCTGGGCGCCAATACACAACATGAGGAAAATGAGTCACTGTCCAGGTGTGCCGACATGTTCTCTTGCTCTCTGAACTATCATTCTACTACACAGTGGTAGAAGTAGTGACGCACAAAGATGTACCAAGCGTCTTTTTTATGTGCAAAGGTGTATTAACTTTGTATATAGGGTTTCTTCCTGGAGGCTGAACCCGTGACAGTCAAACGGGCCAATGAAATAAACAGTAATATAGTGACATCACACTATCAACCCCTCCCCTAACCCCTCCCCCTTTATCATACAACTACAGCTGTGATCACCACCCACCAGGCAAACCAGGCATACTTAATGAACTGGTGGGCGTGTCCACATAAAAGCATGATTTGAACAAATACTGTAGACTTTTTGGAAAAAGTTATTCCTCCTTATATTATAATAATACCTGATGATCATGTTTTAGGGTGGAAAAAAATCGTGGCATCTTTAATGAGTTGGCAGTGACAACGTCACAATGTTGCCCTACGTCACAAAGAAAAACATGACCTCACAATTTGTCGGGAAACCTACAACTACAACAGCCAAAAAAATGAATAAACTGAAGACGATTACGGGACACCTTGAATATGAAACGGCAGTTGAGGCAGGTTAAGATTTCATTGCCAACGACGCCTGGAGATTTCCATGATGCTGAAAATGAACAACACTGAATGTGAAGCAGATGCGGATAAGATTAACATTCTGTGAAAGATCCCTCTGAATCCCCTAACCAAAAAGAACACAAACACACGTGCTCTTACATCATCTCCGTGGAAATCTCAGTAAACACCCCAATGTCCCAACAAACAGGATGGTTCTGGTCTGGACATTCTGTAATTATGTGTCACATATTCCAAGAAGAACCTAATGTCACCAGAATTGGCTAAAAACCAAAAAAAAAAGAAAAAAAAAAAAGTATTTTGGTCAATTGTAAAGTTTCAATACTGCCGACTTGTGGTTGAAAATACTAGCACTGGTCACATATGAAAGCACAACATCAGAGGGTGCTCCACAAATCACATTCAAGTAAACAGTGTGACTCCTTACTAAGGATGGGACGATAATAATTGCTATTATCGTTTATCGTGATGAAATATTATTTTCCACAATAACCGCAACGTGTCATTTTCACATCATACCATCCCTACTAAGGAGAGTATCGTTCAAAACCACTCAAAGAGCACTTACAGGTGGCTGCAATTCGTAACTGGCCCCTGTAAAAAGTCCAAGCTTATCTCCAGAAATGCCCCCCACCCCCCACTGTAGCCTACATATTTGTATTTTTTTCATTTTTCTATTGTGGACTATTGCTCCTTTGGGAACAATATCCAGTCGCTGAGAGACGAGCTGAGGGAAAGAACAAGACACAGCTGGAAAACATGAAGGTCATTATTTTAAATTGCTTGCACAGCCCATAAGATGCGAGTCTCCACTGAGAAAAAGCCAAATCGTCAGGTTCTGGAACAGACATCTGTGATGGCAGATCAGGCGTATGTGATGCCTTCTATCAACTACATCATTGAACTATCAACTATATATTGATCACAGGGATCAATATATACCATGAAAATGTAGAGGAACTGAAGGAGCTGGAGCTTATTTATTAAAAAGGAAGGTCTTTAGACCGCTCTCTTAAAAGCATCAACGGATTGTGGAGCTCCTAATTGGTCCGGGAGTGAGTTCCACAGTAGAGGGGCAGTGGAGCAGAAGGCTCGGTCAAATGGGTGTCGGAAAATAAAAGGCAGGTAAAGGGCAGGCCTCGTCTCATCTGGAATCTCTGGTCTGGACTATAGGCTTAAAACAGATGGCTATACTCAACATGGGCTTCACTCAGTAGTATGTCAGTTCTGCCACTCATTTGGAAGGCGTACCGTT
The DNA here is from genome assembly GCF_963924005.1 of Protomyctophum bolini. Classification (NCBI taxonomy): domain Eukaryota; kingdom Metazoa; phylum Chordata; class Actinopteri; order Myctophiformes; family Myctophidae; genus Protomyctophum; species Protomyctophum bolini. Next base: position 17,705,402 of record NC_137882.1, read on the forward strand.
AGCCCATAAGCTATCGGAGATGATTCATCCAAGACTCAATCATCACTGCTACTCTGACCATGTCATGCACACTGCACTAATCCTGGCGGCCCCAGACTCTCCCACTACTACTGTTTGCAGTGCTCATACCTGTCCAAGAGCTATGACGCATGGATCACATGGACTGCACAATTTAAAATATTTTATGCAATAAAAAAGCTCAATACGACCATACAATTCTTACAGCTGTCTGTTACCATGGCAGTCAAGACATTGTATTGACTTTGAGGTTTATCCTATTATATTGACTAAGAGATCTGTGTGTGTGCGTGTGCGTGTGTGTGTGTGTGTGTGTGTGTGTGTGTGTGTGTGTGTGTGTGTGTGTGTGTGAGCTGCGCACATTTGTGTTTACTTGGCAGGCACATTTCTCTTTGATGATGTGTTCTCTATATTTTGTGTTTTTGGACATTCACTTTATTAGGCTAAAATTCTTATTCTGGGACTGGGAGTGCACTCTAGTCACACTTTAAAATTGTCTTTGATATTTACACTCACAGACACTGTTCCTAATGTACTCTACACACGCCCATATTTACGCAGAAGGGAGCTTTGTGCACAGTATGTACATTTAGATTCAGGACAGGAGATATCTTAGTTTTGTGCACACAGTATAGATTTAGGTTTAAGGGCTGGTATGTGCACGCACAGATATAATTCAGCTCACAGTATGCACATACTTGCACTCAAGCTTGTCACAATATGAGATGATAAAGTGTAACCTAAAACCGTTTGAGGTAGTGCATGTATGTATACAGTATACTGTATACTTGTGTGTTAAACATGCACACATGTGCAGATGCTTAGATAGCTATAGCTCTACATGTCATTTGGATAAGCCTGTGTTCAGACAACTACAACTCCACCCATGGCAGGGGCAATCATATACGCCTACTGATGGCTGGAACCAGCGTGAGTTAAAAGTTATGGGGTCTACAAACAGTTCAGGGCGTAGGTCTGCATACATATATATCCATGCATGCACAATTTACTATCATTTCACAAGAACACAGTTTAGCCACTTAAACGAACACATATGCCCAGTGCCCACCTGTTTACATATGGTAAACATACAGTTTACATACAGATTACATATAGTATTGTACTCACTGCAATTTGGATCAGTGACTGCCGATCCACCCATATAGTGAATTCATTATACCCACACTGTACTCTGGATTTCAATGATATCACTTAATTGCTTTCTATGCTTTGCATTTAAGTCGATGTTTTCAGACGGCTATGTTTTCAATTAACGCATAGTATATTATTAGTATGATGATTTGGTTTAACTCACCTATGCTTGCAAGTATTGAGGAAAAGTACATTACGTCTTGAAATATTGATACGTTATTGGCTGTCACCGATATCTCAGTATTGTATAACCTACTTTTGTGGCCAATCACACAGAGCTCTAAATACAGTAATCATGATAAGGGGCATAGTCGTTCACCCACTTCTGCATCACGTGGCAAGCAGCACACTATCTGTAATTGCACCAAACAACATGCAAATGGGACCAGAGGCTTTGTCAGAAAATTGCATCTGTATTAGAAATAATTATCTTTAATGCCTCTCAAGTGTGCCATGGTGGAATGGGGTAGAATTTTGCACACACACGCGCGCACACACGCACACCGACACGCAGCGCAAAATTCATGCCACATACCACAGTTGCAGATGGCAAAGTATCAGAGGAACCAAAAACATAGGGACAGTCCGTTTACAAGCTACTAAAATGTACAAGCTACTAAAATGTAGGTATATAAAGCTTCAGCGTTTGTCAACATAAACTGTGAAAGGGTTTACTCTCTGCGCTGGTCAATGAGGCCCAAATCAAAAACCTCAAAAGAGGCTTGTTCTTTTCATGCATGAAATGGAAATGGGTGTGAGAAAGCTATATAATCTAGTTTTTGTCTAACTGGGCCAGAATCGCTACTAGTAAGTGTCAGCCAGGGCTCTGAATGTAGAACTTACATTATTACAGAACAGACGGTCCCCACCAGTAGACGTAATGAGTCATGGTAGTCTGGGAAAGATGACATCATTTCCCCCTCCATCCCAGTTGGTCTGGAATGTTCTTCCCACAGCTTGCATGACTCTGGAGAAGGAGAAATCCAGGAAAATCATGTGGAAGTCGTAAATCTGCATTAAAGTGTTCAGTTCACTCCTCACAACCAGTGGTGAAAGAGGTATTCACATTATTTTTTTACAATTTGGAGATACTCTGTTGCAAGTAAAAGTCTGGTATTCAGAATGTACTTACTTACAGTACTCATTATGCAGAATGTCCCATTTCAAGTTTTCAAAATGTCTCTTTCGAAAATAAAATATATAAAAGCTCACAACACGTCCCCATGCGACGTGTTGTGAGCTTTGAAATATAGAGAGTGGGTAATGTTATGTATGTTTATTAATGCAAATCTAAAAAGTAACTAGTAACTAAAGTTTTAAAATAATATTAGTGGAGTTAAAGTACAATATTTGCCTCTGAGATGTAGAATTGTAAATGCTCCAGTAAAGTGTAAAAAAAAAAGGATTTTTTTTTTACTGTACTTTAAGTATAGTACTTGAGTATATGTACTTAGTTACTTTACACCACTGCCCACGACGACTATGAACTGAACGTGACATAATGTGTGGCTTGTAATCTTTTTATTTCAGTCACTTAATTTAAAGTACTGCATAGCACAAAATGAGATGCTCATAATGTCTACATGACGTTACCGTTTAGCTGAACGTTATTTACAGTAATGTGCCACAATCCAGGGCTGTCAAATTGTAGGATTGCGCAAAATAGGCATCAAGGTACGTTTTTCCTGCCATTATGGCCCACCAGCACAGAGAGAACATAAAGCAAAGAAATTGCTCCACATCTTTGAATTAAATTACTGCGAGATTAAAGACTTGCCTCTATAACCAGGCAGAGGTAGTTCGTGATGCAATATTCACTGCAATGTACAGTACAGGGTGAGATAGAAGTGGAAGGAACAGTCAGGAAGATAAAATAAAGTAGTTTCCTGTGTATTGCATTCTCTCTTGAGCGACACAATGCGAGTCATCTCTGGTTGGTCGTTAGAAAGGGTGTGTGAGGGACAGTTCCACCAACGAAAATTAATCCATTCTCTTCGGATCAAATAGTAATCTCAGCAAGGCAGATAGATGGCTTCTTGGTTAGAGTGGGTGACAATATTATCACACCAAAAGATGAAATTACCTATACCTAGGTTACCTATACCTAGGTCCTGGAGGCTAATCTTTCCGGTGATAAGATGGCCACCAACGTAATCAAAAAAGTCAATCAAAGAACAAGATTCCTTACACTGTAAAGCTCAAACACACAATACAAATGCAATACAAGTGTGTTTGTCTTATAGTATGTAACGCCAGTGCTGCTGTTTTCAGAGTAGATCTTGTTGAGCTGGTCAATGTGAAAGTATACAACTCTCAAGTCAAAAAAGTGTGGGCACCCCTGCTTTACAGGATCTCCTCACTGGTCAACAAAAACACCTTGAAGACCTTAACAGGAGCCCTCGTACAAGGTTCCTTTGACTATGCATGCACCTCTTGGTACCACAGCACCTCAAAGGCCCTTAAAACAAGGCTCCAGTCCAGGCTCCTAAACAAACTGGTCAGGCTCCTACTTGGCCTCACCCGCCGAACCCACCTCACCCCTGCCCACTTCGACAGGCTGGAATGGCTTAGGGTCGACGACAGAGTACAGCATCTTGCAATGGGTCTGGTCCACAAGATTCTATACACCACCAAGACACCCATGTACCTGTCTAAATACTTCCTTAATGTTAACGAAGTCCACACCCACAACACCAGAGGGAGTGCAACAAACCATGTACAACCCAGATTCGGCACAAACAAGGGACTAAATTATTTTCCACCAAAATGTGGAACTCCCTACCAACAGTCATTAAGACATGTGAATCCCTTGACTCCTTCAAAACCGCTCTCAAAGGACACCTACGGACGGCTGCAATTCGAAACCCCCCCCCCCCCTTTCCCCCTCACTGTATACGTTTCTTTTCACTTTTTACCTCCTTTATGATGAGTTCCTGTTCTGTTCTTTGACTATATAGAAGTGACTATTTGTACGTCTCTAAATGTTTTGATGAATTGAACATGGTGGACCCTCTTGTAAACAAGTGTAATGCTTAATTGGGTCGTCCACTCACAGTTAACAGTCTTTGTATTGAGTTTGTGCTTGAAATGTACTGTAATTCTGCAAACTGTTAATAAATATTTCAATCAATCAATCAATCAGTGTGCATGCGACTCTGCGAGACACACTACAGGTCCTGCCATTTGACATGATGATACTCAAACATTTTCATGTCAAGGACCCCCAAACTGATATGTATTTGACCACAAACCCCCCCCCCCCCCCATCTGAAAAGACTTTGAGCTATTACCCCCAGAAGAAAAGATTTGTAAATCTATATAAATTGTCCCAAATGTACAAAAAGTGACAATCTATGAGCTCACAACGTCATCAAAGAATAACATTTAGTTCAAGAGGTTTAAGGTTGTGATGCCATTGCCATAACATAATTAGCTGGGGACCCCCTGGAACCCCCTCCAAGGACCCCTGCAGGCCCCCGGACCACACTTTGAGAACCACTGCTGTAGGATCCAGTGGGAACAAAATACAGAGAACCATTGACTCAAAGAACACCCGACATCGACATGAAAAGAATGATTACACACACAATAAAATACATGCAGGATGTGTGAACCTCAACAGCTTTAAAGGCAGGATAATACTATGCTTCTTGCTTACTGTCTGTGCAGTCACTGCGACACAGACCCCATGAATTCAGTATGAATGAAAGAGTGTGAGTATATATGCTGTTATTGTTGCTGGAACACGTTTAAAACTATTCATCTCCACTGTTCACTTCACCAGTCCAGTGAAGTTCCACAAGGTGTCACTGTTGCTATAAGAGTGAGGATGCGCACACATAAGTTCCCCCTATTTTATAAAGTAAAGATAATAAATGAAAAGACATGAATCCCACAGGATCTCTAACCAAGTTATGAATATGTGCTCAACTGAACTCTGCAGTTCCATCAAGCTCCATACAGAAGCTCCATGATGAGTTAAGACTCAACATCATTAAGGGAAGAGTATAACTTCAGATGACAGGAGATCACAGAGATCATGTTTAGATTATCTCCACTCTTCTTCCCCCTTGTGGCTGAAGACAGGACACAAAGCCCACTTTTTAATTAAGAAGTTACCATTAAAGTAGTTACAAAAACATACTATGAATATAATATTCATATTCCTCTAACAACGCTTTTGCCAATGATAATATTGAGCTTTAAACCAGAGCAGAGGCCTAAATTATGCATACACTAATGCTGTGAAAGAATTTCAACACAAGCCTTGAGAGAGAAAAGTTGAGTCTGGAAAAGTACATGCATATGCTTTGAAAGTATGAAAACCTTTCAATGGTCAGAGTGCACTGGGAATTTGATGGAACAAAGTGAGACTTCTGACCACAAGGTAGTGTCAGAGAGCTGAGTACAATAATGTACTTTGACTCCAACAGGGAGGCAATTAAGGAGGAGTGAAGCCTCATTTATGCTCCGTTGTGTTGTGCAACCTAAAATAGCAGATCTGCAAGCTCACAATGAGTCGCAGATGCCAGTTTAAGGCCCACGACACAGTCATGCGACAAAGTAAAAATTCAGGCTTAAAACAACTCCACGACTGTCACCGCACGGCTTGTGTGCCTGTGGAAATTAGAACTGACAGTGTGGAATTTGAGTTCTTGCATGCACCACTCTTTGGGCCAAGAACTGGGTCATAATTCCCACACATCATTTAATAATAATGCCAATTCATTAGTGCAAGACTCTCCAATCTCTTTCATCAGTGGGTGAGAAGAATTCCACTGGGGCTTCAAAGCGATGATAAACAGCAGCACACGTGCCATTCTGCAGCTTTATGTGACAGCCTACTGAATTGTTGCCTGTGAATGTCTAGTAACAAATATGCTTCTTTTGCTAAAGTGTATCATCTAATTAGTAGACACACGAGTACCACAGAGAACTTTGATGAGAAATTCAAATGGAAAGGAAAACTTTTATTTTTAATAGAAATATGATTTTAGTTCATCAGTTATCTTTTGAAACAAAAGACCACCCGTCTTAGCTCTCAAACAAACTCCAATTTGTGACCCATCCCCCCCCCCCCCCCCGACGTTACAGCTGAAAACGTCAGGAAGAATCGTTATAGATTTCTTGACGCATTAAGTTGGACTAAAGCGAAAAGAAGGAGAGGAGGACGGGATGAACGGACATGGTGGAGGGAGCGAGGTTCATCTTCTCTCTGTGTCCAGGGTGATGTGATGAATGTCCACAAAGACAGCTTGGCTCTAGGTGTCGCCTGCCTGGCAGAGGCATAATAGAAAGTGACCCTATATTACCAGAGGATGAGGAGAGGAGACTTCTACAAATATGAAGGCCCTGAGAGACAACCCTCGCCCAGACTCTTTGTGTCTGATAAATGTCACTGCTGTCAGTGGTTTTTGTTCATACATTACTGATCTGGCACAGAAAGGCCAAGACGTGTCCAGTATTGCAGTTGCGTTTGGAGAATGCCACATGAAGGCCCTTTTATCTTCGTTATTTGATCAATCTATCCATTGTTCTTGCTCCATTTCTATGAACATAGTAGACACACATGATGGACATTAATAGAGTGATTTGGTGCATTGAAAGTTGTCAATAGCTGTCTCGCCTACAGCCAATGAGGGTCAATTGAGTCAAGGCCCTGTCTATCAATACATGACCTACTGACACTTTCCTCAATATTAATGTACTTAGCAAACATGAGCAGCTCTGATCGTACCGGGCTAGCTACCTACCGAACTTCACTACACTACAGGACAATGCTGTCCTTCAACAGAGTAAAAAAATAAAATAAAAAAATGCCAAGGTCGAGTTCCCCCGACCGCATGAGGAAAAGACAGATCAATTATTAACCCTCAGCTATACGTGCTCAGGTCTGTGGCGTACACGCGGAGCTAAGCTGAATTGGCTGTCAAGGTGAGGTCAGCCGGCAGCTGACACTAGAACAAAGGCGCTTGCCAAAGTTGACTTGGAATCACACCTCGCGTTGAATCATGCAGGTTGCATGTGAAGCACATTAAATTGCCTTGTTGTTGAAATACAAAAAGTGCCTTGCATAGAAAGTCCTCTGAATCAACCAGTATGACTTTGCCTAATATATGGCACTTTGTTTTGTATGTACTGCAACAATTACAGCCTCTCTGCACAAAACGTGTGAGTGTGTGACAGAGGAAGCCAGGGACGTGCAGAGACAGTGGCTGAAATCCCGTACAAAAATAGCGAAAACAGCAGATCCACAACCTCACAACGCGTCGCAGCGCGACGCGTTGAGAACTTGAAGATCAGCTGATCTCAGGGTGCAACCCAGCACTCTTTAGCTAGTGGAGATGCAGTGTACGACATGGATTTCAAAACAAATTTGTTCAACACAATTATCCTGAATGCAGACTTTGGGTATGGCATGGAAAGGAAAGGAGGGGCATGTGCATTTCTTTCACGATAGTGAATCCTGCATTCGTGGTCTGGAAAGGGCAGTGGTTTTACAGACGGGTAAAAGGGCAGGGGCTGAAGCCCCCTTTGATGTCACGTCCCTGGAGGAAGCAGTATATAAATTGGGGTGGGGTACTACTCCACCACTGATCTCCCACCACCTGTCCATTCAGCGGCTGATAGCGGGTGATATCTACGGTATATTACCATTATAGACTCCCTCTTTGCTTCACCCTCCACAGGGAATCACAACAAAGTAGGAAGTAAGAATGACAGTGATCAAAAGATACAGAGGGGGTTGTCACAAAGAGAGAAAGAGATGGAGAGAAAGTTAGCTTTAGTGAGGGAGACAGAGAGAGAGAGAGAGAGGGGGGGGGGCAGAGATGGAATGAGAAGCGAATACCTGAAATGCAAGCATTCCACATCCCTGGCCCTCCCTCCATGAATGCTGTTGTCAGCGGTTGGTGCTGGAGCAATTAATCTCAGACGAGAGGAGGCGAAAAAAGAAAAGACACACAAGCACAAAAGCTATCAAGATGACAAGACTACGCCTGAAAATTCGCCGCCTCTCCATTGCCGTCTAGGATATAAGCGCTATATGATAAACTTGTTGTGCGTCGCAGAGCAGATTGTCAATGCACAGCTCTGTGATGATATCGTTGTAATTGAGATTTTCAATTAACCATTATGAAGCCCATACATTCATTATTCTGCAAATGAGGATATTTTGCACTCTTATACATGCCGGGATGCACCATGGGATGCATTTGTGTGTGTGTGTGTGTGTGTGTGTGTGTGTGTGCGCGTGCGTGTGATGTGCAGGCATAATGCCTCTATTCCCTGGGAGAGTCATCACTGAGAGAAATACAGGCCCCGTCAGTCTATTACCAATAGAGGACCTTGTAGACGATCCACAAAGAACACAACAACCCAAAGAGCAGAGCCATCTAGTGCAAGGGCGCCGGGCAGATAAAATGCTGCTACAATGTGGTGACATCTGTCACATACAGAATAGCGCAATGGATTGGATACTTATCAACGCTTCAAGAGAAGAAAAAAAGAATCTGATGCGTCTGAACTGACTGGTGGTGGTGCTGTGTGTGTGTGTGTGTGTGTGTGTGTGTGTGTGTGTGTGTGTGTGTGTGTGTGTGTGTGAGAGTGTGTGTGTAATTTCCCATGCATTCTTCCCATAGACGTTTCAAAAAGTATTTATTTAAATATATTAAATAAATACTTTTGGGCCGAACAAATAATTACAAAGAAGAAAAACAACAAAAAAGTGTTGCCCAAATTGTGTTCGTTGTCATGATTTGTCACGATCCGGGTTGGCTTTGTCCGAGGCTTACAGACCTAACACACACAGGGTCTGTGTGTGTTAGGCTGCTCAACAGTGGTCAAGCAACGCTATTTCCGTACTCATTTGGAAACCGGGACGGACGGACAGACAGACAGACACACATAGTTGGTAGTTGGAGTGGCTAGCACCATGTACTCAAAAATCCGATACACAACCACAACTTTGCATACTCAGCTATATATGCAAAGTTGTGTGATTCACAGTATTGAATCAAGAGATGAGGAAGTGATGCATGGGTCCGTAATTATCAGAAACTGAAACTGATGACATCTGGAGAGACAGCGGACGGCTGGAGAGACGACACAGGGGTGGAGAGGATTGGCAGCCCAAACCACTTCATCCGTGAGGAAGAACCCAAAAAGCTACAGACTCATCCATGACTGTTGTACATTATTAGTCAAAATCTAAGTTATACGATTAGTCACATACGTTACAGCAGTGAAATTTGTTGTCCACATTTGACCCATCTCTTGGAGCGGTGAGCCGCAGTGTGGGCCGCACTCGTGAATCATTAGTTGATTCCCAACCCATTGATGCTGAGTGCCAAGCAGGGAGGCATTGGGTCCCATTAACAGTCTTTGGTATGACCCGGCCGGGGATCGAACCCCCAACCTCCCAGTTTCAGGGCGAACACTCGAACCACGAGGCCACTGTTTGGTGTCTGGTGGAGTATGAGTGAGTGAGATTAGAGTGAAGTGAAAATTTCAGGACTTTTAAGACCTTTGTAATACCTAAAAAAAAGGGGGGGAAAAATAGAAAAAAAAAACTGAATCTAATCTAAAGTAGTGAACAAACTACGGTATTTTCCCAAATTGTAGTCTGGGCGTTTAATACACAAAATCTATTTGGATGCTGGGTGTTTAAAAGGAACCAGGCGGTTATTAGTAGGATATTATTTATTTTTGCATATTCGTACAAGGTGTATAATACACAAAATGGTGTCAGAACACCGGCGGTTATTAGGTACTGCAGTTGGCGGGTATTTGCGGTAGGGCTACTATTTGGAAATATGTGGTATACTATAGGCTAATAACTGGACAGACAATATTGATCTGTGGAACAGATCTAGTCAAACTAAATGCAATGCCTCAACTCCTACAATTCCAAGTGTCAGGGTGGGGCTGTCCCCATTTCACATATGATTATTTTTAGGGTTGTGGCCTGAAAAGGTTGAGAACCACTGATGTAGAGTACTGCACAGATTCCACTATTCTTCATAGTGGTCAGTTTGCTACCTGGTTCCACCAGCTCACTGAGCTGTTAGCGCCAGCCAGCTTTGGTTGGGATCTGAGTGACTATTATGCACTTTACATTTGAAGCAAAAGTGCTACAGGCAGAAAAAAGTAAAAGAAAAATAAGAATAAAACAGTTAAAACATTCTGCGGACACCTAAGCAGCTAAAAGGTTAGATGCACACAGGGCAGCTTAAAAGTCAGACTGGGCAAATGCCTTACTAAAAGGTGTACCAAGTAGGCTACTGCAGTCTATCATCAGGAGCTAAATATGTGTGTGATGCATGTGCTGTGCATGCATGTGTTTGCTGTGCGTGTGTGTGTGTGTGTGTGTGTGTGTGTGTGTGTGTGTGTGTGTGTATGTATGTATGCATGTATACGCGTGCATGTGTGTGTGCATGTTTTAAAGTATTTACTCCCCATGACTTTGAACATTAATGGCACTGCAGTGCCGTTTCAAAATTTATTTATTCAGGAATTTCATCTGAAATCTATGCAAAGTACTCCCTTTCTGAGTGAAAAGGCACTCATATTAAATTGTTTCCCATGCTTCACCCATGCATTTATTACACACGACATTAATGACTCCTATGTTACTACTGGAGGATGCACTATATGGAGCAAGCAACACTGCCCTGTTATTTCTGTCTTTCTTCATAATAAAGCTTAAAGCAGGTTCCTGTCATACAACGTATCAAAGGGTGCCTAATGGGATTTCAGAACAACACAGAATGGACCAGAATATACAAGTACATCCAACAGTGCCTACATGGAATATCATTTCAGGCTGCTCAGATTTCAAGGGAGAATTCACAGACAGACAGGACGAGCTCGGTGAAATGACAGCTTCTATACGTTTTGTTTGCGCCGACAGGATAGTGATGATTTTTCTTGGAAATCTGAGATTGCAGTTCCAAGTGGTGATCACGGAAGTGATGCACCACGTTTCCTGGGATGGCAAATTGGTCTAGTGGCAAAGCTGGCATGCAGAGTTAAGACAGGCTCTGAGTAAAAGCACACTGCCAGTGAGTCACAAATGAACAGAGACACAGGTATAGGTACTGGGATCTGTGAAATACCATTTAGGTTTCCCTTAGTTGTTGCAAGTTGACACAAGGACATACATTTGTTTGTTTGCGTCTGTCACTCTGTCCACGCCTTTGACAATAACTAGAAAAAGTGCTCCTCGGAGCACAGGTCTCCGCCAGGTCAGGTAGGTATTTTCGCCTCCTATAGCTGGTGGCGCTATAATAGGCTAATATTACGCCTTCGACGGAAATTAGACATTCAAATTCATGATTTGATCCACCTGCTGGTGGCGCTATAACAGGCCAATGTCAAAAGAGTGGGATTTATTCCTCGGCCGAGTAGGAATATGCGTGCAAAATTTCATGTAAATTGCACACTGCGTTCATGATTTGAGGTAGTATTTTGTTCAAAATAGACCAATCCAATCCTGCAAACTTTGGAAGCCAATCTTAGCCAATCGGGAGGATCATGGTGGAGCTATAGCAGGCCATTCTGGAACCTTTGAGGCAGAGGTTTGGGATTGGCATCCAGGGCGTGTGACTGGGCCAACGGTGCCGGAGATTAGCTGGTAACAGATGAAAGAACGGACAGACGGATGGACGGACTCACTACTATTGCCTGCATGGCAGAGACAATAATTCATTAATTTATTGTGTCCACCAGAGAGTGTTTAAGTGGTCCTGACAGAATTGCCTTGTTGTGACTTGTTAACACAATTGTAAGTACGTTTATCTGGAGATAACATTCCTTAAAGGTAGACTGAAAAATGCAGTGGTGCATTTTAGAAGTAAGTAAACCACACCATTCAGTCCGCCAAATTACCAAAATCAATAGTTTTTCTTTTCTTATTTTGTATGAGTTGTATCGATACTTGGAGAGATTGCACTCCAGTGACATTTATAAACCCCTGCATTTAAGATTTCTGCATAATTAGCTAGCATCCCATCAATGGTAATTAGAGAATATGAAGTTGGAGATGTCAATATTTAATTTACCACTGTTCCATAGCAGCCTGCAGCAGAGATCCAAGCCCCATTAAAAATGCAAGCAGCAGTCAATAAGGGGCCAGTATCTTCTTTGCTGAGGGCACGACAATCCTGCATTTCGCCTTTTCAACACAGAAAGCTGCCGCATGCAGAAAACTATAAATATCTCAGTGACTAAGCATTGCTACATAGTATGGTAACCATCTCCAAGTTGCCAAGGTGCATTAATTCATCCGTTTCAAAGCTTGATAGAACGAATACCTGCATCAATAATATAATTGGAGGTACACTATGAAGCAGAGAACAGAGTTTACATTTCAAGCAGCCGAGGTACGGAATATCCCAGAGACGTTTGCAGTGGAGAAAATTATGTTTACACTCCACAGCGGCAAACGTGGCACCATCTACTCAGAGGTGCTCCACCACTTTACATTACAAAAGAGGAAAACAGCGACAGCGAAAGCTAATTATTCACCTGATATTTGCCATTCTGCCAGACAATCTAACACAGCAGGTTGTTTTTGTAATTTCTGTCTCTGTATTTAAAGAGGTTCCAAGTGCCGGACCAACTTTTAATAAGGCACGGCTGCTCTGTCTCCTCTACTCCTCTACAGAGGAATCAAGATTCCACTGGAATTTGTAAGGAGGCATAAAGTTTTCCTTTGTTAGCAGAAGTGATTGTACATTATACTATACTGTTATCACATCACGTTGTCCATCAGATATACTTCACCTTAACAATAGAGAGCTGGACATCTACCGGTACTAACATTTCATTTTATTCCACAAAGACAAAAATGGGAGTATATTATCAAGAAAATAGATCAGGGTATATCAAGAAAAAGGATCAGTCTAATAATGAAGCCTTTTCATGTTAATTTGTTCCATTATTTTGTGCAGAACATATTGCTTGATGCTACTAGACTCAATCAGGAAATGGATGCTTGTTTATATTGCACGCTACCATGGTCATTGCGTATGTGCAGTTGAACCCACGACTGATGTCATAAGTGACATATATATGACCTCCCCTCTCCTACTTCCACTGTAGCTTCCGTTCTCATCCACTTTCCTTTGAATTTGATAATGTCTTCTTCCTCCCCCATCACTGCCATTCTTCTCATTCTCCCTAGTCTAGTGTAGCCAGACAACTTTTACACAATCTCCGAATGGTATAGTCTGGAACTACACCTCCCGAAATACGAGGCAGGAAGCTGGTAATCATTTCTGTTTACGAAAATATATCTTAAAATATATTTTTTTTCAACTTCTGCTAAGCAGCAAAGCTATATGCTTTGATTTAGGATAAATTTGCGACACTGTAAAAACTAAACTGAAGTGGGAAGGAGGCGTCGCACCGTCACTTATCGTTATCGTTTGATCATTTTCAGAGCTTCCCTGCTCCAGACTGTATGACGAAGCATTTGAGAATTGTGGGAGGCAACAGTCTGGCCACACAAGACTTCTCCCATATGGCCTTTTCCTACACATTTTATACATCCGAGCAGTGTTTAGGCACACCTATTACTGAGCTGTGAGCACACAGCTATGCTGCAAAATAAATAAAACAATGGATATTACAGAATACAAAGGAACAAAGTGAAAGATAAATGTAAAAGAGTGCTATATCTTCCTTGCCCACCAGCAGTGCTTTGACAAGCTTGTCTTTTGATCTGTCAATCATATTGTGCATTTATTAATACTGAACCTTTTAAGAATGACATTCAATAGTACAGTGCTGTCAGTTTGTATTCCAAAAACCCAGAAGCTAGATTGCAATGGGTTGCCTCACCACATTTCAAATGCTTTTTCAAAATACTTTTTCGATTTATGTGGAAGATCTGTGGTAAACAAAGAGTCAGAAAACTGTAAATAATACATTCATAGTAGGGGTGTAACGATATGCATCACGATACAAAGTTGACGATACATGGCCGATGGTTCATTCATGGCGATACGATTCAATCATTTAAAATCGATACAGTAACTATTTATTGAAGATATTAAATCTGTGTCAAACGTCTGGATAGTGCAGGTTTGTTAAGGGAAACATTTATTATTATGAATATAAAGCATCCTGGCAGCATTCGCATGCATCGACATGTGAATGTGGCGAGCCTGAACAGACTGCCGAGCACATCATCACAGGCTGCCCCCTATACAGCCCACCCTCAGAAGCTGGCCTTTTTGACTTAGGACCGGAAACGAGGGCATGGCTGCATGAGTTGGCCATCTGCTGATACACGAAAGAAGAAGATGAATATAAATAAGTAAACACAGTAGTGTTAAACATTTCTCCACGGTCAACTTATGCAGATTATGGGTGTGTGAAAATGTTTATAATGACCAAATCTTCATCAATACAACACCTATAGGTCTAGTATGAATGCAACACGTTGTTGTGGGTGTATTGATAATAGTTTTATGCTTTGATTAATGAATGAAAGTATAGTCTTGCATTGTCATTTGCTCGCTGAAGTCACTGCAGTTTTGTGCCAAAACAAACCGACCTTTAAGGTTATTGTCATCTTAAAAAGAAAGAACAAACAAACAAACAATGAAGGGTGTGTGTCACAGGTCAAATGCATGTGCAATGTAGTTCTAACTGCACAGCCGTGATAAGTAAAAAACGACAACCTTCTTCTTTGTAATATTAAACTTTATATCAGTTGAACATAGCGTAAAACAACAACCTGGCCACTGCCATTGATTCATATAATAGACTGTCTGCTAAAGCCCGCGCATAGTGCAAAGCCCGCTGGGTAGTGGGATGTACCATAGTGACAGAACCGTAAGTACCATAATAGTAGAATGCACAAACAGAATATTTACAATCTCCCACTTTTCTTTTCTTTTTCCCTTTTTTTTTATAACAAAGAAACAAAATCTATTATTAATGTCCATAGGCATGAAAGAACATAATGACCAAAAACAAAAATTACTGTTAAAAGAAAAAGAGTCTCTATTCCAGTTTCCATACTCCAACACTGAGTGCCTTTAGTCTCTATTCCAGTTTCCATACTCCAACACTGAGTGCCTTTAGGAGCTGAAGTGCGGATGCACCTCGTTTTGTCAAGCAATCAGCTAGCTGCTCTCCTGTAGGTGCCCACAGTATCCGTTGGATTCTTTTGCTCTGAAGAAGTTCCTTGATACCACTTATTTCAATGCGGAGCCTTTTCTCTGTCACTGACTTAGTAGACTTGATGGCATCAGCAAGAGAGTGGTTATCAGTGACACACACTATTGGTAAGACATGCTGGGTAAGATGTCCAGTGGTTAGTTCTGCATGAAGGTCAGAAAGAGAAATGGCACTGTCAACAGCATCTGCGAGAGCGAGTGTTTCTCCAGCAAGTGTGCTTCGGACGACTCTCCTGATCTTCTTTGACTGCCAATAAACAGGTGAGAATCTTCCTTCCTCACCCATCAGCACAATGAGATGTCCCCCTTGAGTGCCACCATCTGGAAGGTTTCCCAGTGAGGCATCACAGAACACTACTAGCTTTAGAGAGTTGTCTTTTCCTAGGTTCTGAAATTTCAGTGTCACTTTTTCTGATTTTAGCTTTCTCACCACCTTGTTTGTGTCATGTAAACTCTGTACAGTAGCATGTTTTATGTTAGCAGCAAGGACACAAGTATCAAACATAATATCAGGTCGACTTTGTCTGGCAACCCACAGAAGTTGACCTATCTTTGATCTAAGGTCATCGATTTCACTCTCAGTCAGGGGAGCATCACGGCTCATCGCTCTGGAGGTGTCCATGTGAATTGGCTGAAGATTCTGTATATAATGGTCTTGATGCATATAAGTTACTCCACTTTCAGTGACATACTCCATGCCTACATAGCGAAAACTGTCATGTTCTTCTCTGCCCACTTGGAAGGCAGTTTGCAGGTGAGGGATCACTGTTGTTGCGAAACTGTGTGAACCACCCCAGATAAAATCATCAACATGACAAGCAAGCACTCCAGACACATTACAATCATTATCCAACCAATAAAAAATGGCAGGGTCAACTTGTGACATCTTTCCTCCAGTTTGCAACATTGTTTCTTTAACTCTATTGTACCAGTACAGTGATGCATAATTTAGTCCATAAACACATTTATTCAGCTTCCACAGAGTTCCTTCACTCTTTGCTTCAGGTGGTGGACGGAGATAAATGTCTCGGGATAGCTCATTTCCTTGAAGGAATGCTGACTTAATGTCCATAGAGTGGGGTGTCCATTGGTTTTGACATATCACTGACATGAGTAGTCTAAGAGACTCTGAGGCACATGTTGGAGAGTCCTTTGGGAGGTCCTTTGTGTTTAGCTCTTCAAAACCTCTCGCCACTAGTCTTGCTTTTGGAACTATGCCGTCTGCTGTGTCTTTGAGTGTGCACACCCATCTTGTGGAAATACACTTTTGTCCCATATTTTTTACTTCATTGAACACTCCATGTTTTTCCCAGTTACTGATTTCAGTAAGTTTAGCTGATTCAAATGACACATCCTTTGTAACCAGTACATCATCGTGGTGTCTGTCAGGTGGCTGTTCCACCCTGTCCAATAGTTCAATCTGCAGTGTGTCAACCTGTGAAAGGTCAGCTGACCTGGTTGTGCCAGTGAGGCTAACTGGCTCAGTGTACTCCAGATTGTACCAGTTCTTGTTTTTTCCTGTTGCTTTTCCTGCTCGGCTGAGCACTTTTGCTGTGTGTGAAATTCCAGTGTCTCTTTCCACATACTTAATGAATTGACCTGCCTTTAGATTCTCACTGCAGTCTGTTCTTCTGATAGTAGGTTGTCGGTTGGATGGATCATTGGTCTGCTCAATGTTGTCTGTGTCATTATTAGAGTCCCCTGCAGCATTCTCTGTGTCAGGTACATCACTAGATTCAGTATCAGGTACATTTACAACATTGTTCATGTCACATTCTGCTGCATTATATTCTGTCTGACTTTCTTGGCTGTCACCTGACTTGTCAGTGTAGTGATCTTTGGCCTTGCGTAGTCTACAGTGATGCACCCGGACATAGGTGCCCCCATGTCTAACAAATATGACCACGCCGTCCCGTCCAATTACCACTCCAGGGCCTTTCCATTCATTGCAGTCCATTCTTTTGTAGTACACTTTGTCTCCAGTTTCGTAGTGTTCATCTGTGGGGCGAAGCTGTGTGCGTAGAGCTCTCCTGATTCTCTCAGAGCACTCTGCCTCAGTAAACGCTGTCCTTGCTTCATGCAATGCTGAAATGTGCTGTCCTACCCATTTACTTATTGTAGTGCCCTCCAGGGCAGGCGGTTTATCAACTAGCACAGAAGGTAGATTTGGATTTTGCCCAAATACTAGCTGATATGGACTAAATCCATGTACATTGTGCATTGTATTCTTTGCCATGAGAGCCCAATCTAGGGCTGTTTTCCAATCACATCCACTGCTTTTCTTCACCTTTAACATTATCTCTGTAAGGGTCTGGTTATGCCTTTCACACAATCCATTACTCCATGGACTGTAGGCAGCAGTGGTTTTGGTTTCAATGTTAAAGTTCTCTGCCATGTCTCTCATTTCCTCATTGTTGAATTCTCCTCCGTTGTCAAAAAAAAGTTTTGCCGGGGCTCCATGAACACTCACCCAGGAATGAATAAAGTGCCTCACAATTTCACTGGATTTTTTTGTGGTCACAATACTACCAGCACTGAACCTGGTGAAATGATCAATCATGTGAAGGTACCACACATTAGGTTCTAGCTCATGCAGATCTAATGCCACAGTTTCATTGTAGGTTGAAGCCATTGGTAGACCAACTGATGGCTTTGGCTTGGGTTTGTTGTACCTGAGACATGTTTCGCAGCTGCTTACAATGTCATTCAAAATAGTAATGCTCTCATCATCATTACTTCCAGCACTAGTCAGTAATTTTTTAAGTTTATCAACTGAAGCATGTCCAAACTGCTTGTGAAGTTTCACCAAGGCTTTGTGTTTTTCATCTTTACTCATGTCATCTGTTATGGCCAGAACCTCATTAGCTTGGGGTTCATTCTCACAAGTGGCTGTGCAATCTCTGTCCACTATGCTGACACAGTAGTGTCCAGAGGAGGTGATTTCAAGGGGCACAGGTTCATGAAACATTGTGGCTTTATCATTCTCAATGTCAAGCACAGCTTTTGCCCTCTTAAGTGATGCTTTGCTTAGTAGTAAAGGAATGTCCACTGGGACCACCTCAGTCTCTATATGGCACTTAGTTTGGCCTATCTTAGCTGGGACTTTCACCTTTTTTGTAGAATGAACAACTTGACCATCACCAAACTTGAAAGCTCTTCTACTCTGTGTACTTTCCATTTTATTCCTCTCACTCTTCTTCAGTGTATGAATGTAACTGTCCAACCATTTTTCACCACAGACTGTTCTGGTGCATGCAGTGTCAATTACAGCTGAACCCAAGGCCTCCACCATGAATATTTCAGCATCAGATATTGACTCTTTAGAAAACAAAGTAATGTTGCACTTTTCAATTTGATCTGCCTCTGAATTTTCTTCCGTCATTTTCACATGCTCAGCTTTGTGTGGGCAGTCCTTAGCCCAGTGGAACGTACTCTGACAAATAGCACATTTTGTTCTTTTTCCATACCTGTCCAGTGGGTTTGAGCCAGTCAATGGCGCCCTCGCATGGTTGGTTTGGGGATGGAATTTGCTCCCGTATTTACCGTCTTTCCTCTGATCAACATACAAAGCATGCTCGTCTTGTCGCACTTGAATTCCTCCACTGCTGCTCGTGGATAACACAGTCTTGTCTCCAAAAATCCTTTTTAGAGCTGACTTCATGCTTGCAAATGTAAGTGTTGAACACGCTGTAAGAGCAAGCTGCTTATCTTTAACATCCAGATCGGCTGTATCCAACAACTTAAATGCTAAAACAGTATCAGGAAGAGTCATGTCAAATTTTCGCATTTTGTTGTACCTCTGCTCGAAATGGACGATGTAATCCGCCATGGAAACGTCACGTTCTCTCCGAGTCTTGTCAAAGTCCGTGTATGCGTCGTAAGCCCGGTCTTTTTCTTCTTTTAGGAATACATTATCCAATGCCTCTACAAGTGTCTTCATCCCATCATCTTTGTTCAAATCGTCCGCAGGTATTTCCAACGCTGTATCTCTAGCTCGTCCCGTCAGTGAAAGAGCAACAGCTAAAGCCTGTTTCTTCGGATCCAGTTCAGTGACACGTTTCCACATTTCAACTTCATTTTTCCAGCTCTCATAAGACTTCTTTTCTTCAAACGCCGGTGGGACTCTGTAGTTAATGTTGTTAGCCATCCTCTGCTACCATTGATAAGTAAAAAACGACAACCTTCTTCTTTGTAATATTAAACTTTATATCAGTTGAACATAGCGTAAAACAACAACCTGGCCACTGCCATTGATTCATATAATAGACTGTCTGCTAAAGCCCGCGCATAGTGCAAAGCCCGCTGGGTAGTGGGATGTACCATAGTGACAGAACCGTAAGTACCATAATAGTAGAATGCACAAACAGAATATTTACAGCCGTACAATAGTATTGTTTAGCGATCCTCATTTCAACTACAGTTTCCCGGAACACCAAAACAGCCATCAATGGTTCTTGCAAAGGAAACTGTGGCCATATTAGAAGAGAAAAAAATAAAATAAATGATGACTAAAGGGCCTCCCACACCGTCTGCGAACGCCGCGCGTCAAAACAGCCGCCTCCGTTATTTTCAATTAACCTATCGCACACCGGCTCCGTCCAACGCTCGCTGGCGCCTCGCACGCCGATAGAACCAGTTCTATTTTCCAGTCGTTTTCAAGTGCTGTTTCCATTGTGTCTGTCCCCCCCTCCTTTTTTCTTCTTCTAACGTTTCCTTTTTTTGTAACGTGTATGTTGTACCATTTTAGTTCAGCACCATGGACAGAGCAAGAACAGTAGTTCACATGTTCAAACAAATTAAAAATAAACTAGTCAATCAAGGACCAAATGGGGGGTGGGGTGATATCTCCACACTTGGGCTGGGAAAACCGGAAAGGTCAGCATTAGCCCTTCCCCTGTTGCCCTGACTCTGGATTATCGGTTGAAGATGGATGGAGAGATAGAGAGAGGGGTTGGGGAGCTAAAATCAACATTTCAATTCGTTCTCATTGTTGTTTACAATAATCGCGTGGCTTATTGCTTTTCTAAAACAGTTACAAACATATAGCAATATTAACCTAATAAAACTATTAAATTCACAAAAGTAGCTACGCTTTGCGCCCACGAACCACACTTCCTTGTTTTGCTGGCTATGTGACAGGAGAATATTTTTCCATGGGAATCAACAGAAAATAAACAGTAAAACATTAAGAAATGGCTGTTCAATGCAGGGGGGAATTGAGGGGTCAGGAGTCAGCGGGAATGCTGCTGAAAGTCTTTCTTCTGCCAGCAACTCTGGGCTTCACCAGGACTCGCTAACAGATGGCCACTCTTATTGCAGAAACTGGACCAGGGGTCATCCTCATTTGCATCTCAAATCACTCTCTGAACAAGAGACTTCTGCACTCACTCATTTACTCACTCACACGCTTCCCTGTAGAGCTTGGTGCATATTTGTGTGTCTATGAATGTTTTGTAGTACATGTGTTTTTAACAAAGGAGTTCATCATGTATCATGGGATGTCATTCAGTCCATGTCACTGTGCAATGCATACTTGCCGTTTACAGTTAAATTGTTTTATTCTGAAGTGGATGTTCTGATGTGTGTGATACATGTGAGATAATGTAGGCCAGGGCACTACAATTGTGTCAGTCTATGGACTGATGGTTTATGCACATAGTCCACTGGTTAACCATACAGCATGTTATAGCGTCCTTGTCAAGAAGATTTGACATACAAGGCTAAGGATCATCATAGCAATCGTGGTGTCGCTATGTCCATCAATATTTCCTCAGCAACAAGTTTGCAAAACCACCATGTTTCTTTTGATGTTTTGCTATGCTATTTAAATTATGAATAAAAAGAATGTCCATCATCTGTTATGATGACTTCATATATAAGTGTGATGCCCTTTTGAGGGCTCGAGTGCAATATATATTCTCGGCTTCTCGAGTGAACCTTTCTTTTCTGTCATGGTTACGGACAATGAGGTTTGTAATGAAGTCACTCACTTCCCTGCTTCCCAGTTATAGAGAAGGATGTATGTGCCTGACCTGCAGTATTCATCCAGGTTTCCCCTTCGCTGCTCCTCACCGCCGGTGTTTGGTGGGATAGAAATTGCTCATACAACGCAAGCTCACCTCCATAAATTAAAAGCAGGGGAATGTGATTTATCTTTCTTCCCCCGGTGGTTCCTTTCAGCTGACTCTTTGGAATAACAGCAAACATAAATAGGGGGGTATAAAAGGGGGCTTGTGTACGCTTCAGAGAGTGGATTACGTCGTGAATCAGTTTATTAACGGTGGGCTGCAGAGCAGTGTCTGTGCACAAGGGAATTTATACATTCATAAAGCAGTGTTTACAGCATTTATCTTTTCCCCAAGACCAGGCCCCTAAAAGGTAACGAAGCACTCTAAAGAAAAGATACGGCATGAGCGATCTAGGGCCACCTGTGTCAAGGCCAGTGGCGGACCGCGGCCCTAAAACGTAACAAAGCCCTCTGCGGTAAGGAAACAACACCAGGGATGTAGCGCTACCCATGTCAAGGCCACAGGCAGAGTATGACTGACTCACCATGCAGTAGGTTCAGAAGGTGTCAGACACTGGGAGGCAATAGACACAGACAGAATCACAATCACTTTAGCCACCAAATATAGCTGCCTTGTTTCCCTTTTAGAGTAAAACTAAGAAAAAGTTCAATATGATGTTATTCTGCAGGACCATTAATGAGTTGGAACTGAAATCCAGGCACTGTGATGAAGCCTTTAACTTTGATTCTGGACCCAAACACCTTGCCTCTCCAATGAGAATATGGTAGCCAATTGCTTTCATGCCACCAGAGTTAGCCTGCATGTTTTGATCTCTTTAATGTTGGGACTCCAAGGGCTTCCATTATGAAAGGAACAGCATGGTCAACACACCACGTCCACAACACAACTGTTTGGTAAACAACAAGAAGAAGGTGTGCTTATCGGGTGTTCTCAGTCCAAAAGATACAGACAAATCAAGTTGGTGAGATTCAAGATACAGATTAAATCATTTTTTATGATTTAAATGAGACATTGATTGGAAATTGATCTGGCATGTGTTCGGGGCAGATACAATACTACAATAACTAAAACTAAAATAAAACACGAAGTGACCACCAGTGCATTAAAAGTGTAACAGAAATGAGGTGGGTTTGTGTGTGCGGGCATGCTACTGTGAACCTCAAATATAAAGCAGCTTATCATTTAAGAATATTTAACAATACACAAAGTACACAAAGCACATATCTAATCACATTGCGGGTTCAAATCCGGTTCATGATCTTTATAACGTCTAGCCCCTTTTATCATCTCCCTGCCGAAGCATAAACACATTAAAATACAGAATACTGGGGGGCATACCACATTATGGTATGCATGGACTCTAATGCAGCCCGATAGCAAGTTGCAGGTTTGAGCCCAAGGAGTGTCACCCCCTGTCTCTCTCCCGGTTTCCATCTACTATCCAAATAAAGGCAGAAACGCCCCAAGAAAATCAGAATGTTGGAAAAATATGCAGGTTTAGTGAAAGAAGGACTACTGAGATGCACATCTGCTGTTGCAGTGTATAGTCACATGCAGACAGACAGTCATCATTAGTCAAATGACTTAGACGCCTCTTGTTGATTATATCATCTGGCAGGGCAATGTTTGTGTCAAGCCTTTATGAAAATATAAATATCCATTTTCAGAGTTCACACATCACCATTTTTTAAATGGTATTATATTTTAGCCTTTTCTTCCCTGTGGCTAAGAGGTCACCTTCAGCACAGAAAGAGTGCGCTGATTAAAGCAAAAAAAATTGAGGCAAAAATAGATGAGACATGTACAGTAGATGACCGCTGAGAGCTCCAGTGAACTCTGTATTCATGTTACAGAGATGCATACAGTATGAGCTTTCAGAGTAAAAAGTATATCTCTCTCAAGGGCACATGGTCTGATAGACTGGACTACTAGAGGTCTGGATGGGAAGCCACTTAACTCTTACTGTACATGTACTGTACATGACCTCTCATGTTATTAATATACAACACCAGTGATGGAAAAAGTACTACTTTTTGAGGCTATATGTCCAGCTTTGAGGTTTTGTGTAAACACAAACATCGAAGACAAACAATATAATGATATACAGTGCAGTGGGTTAACACATTTGAGCAGATACACAAAATATGTAAATGTTGAACCATATGTACATACATTATGTTCAAATATTCTGCATAATTACTAGCAAAAAAGTTGATAACCCCACTGTATTTGACCCTCTGACAGGTTGCCACTGTGAGTGGAGGAGTCCTGTGGAGAACGAACGAAAGAAAGAAAGACGACCACCCTGACTACAATGCATCTTAAAGGTGACCTCTGACAGGAAGAATACTCATAATCCAAGAGAGGAGATCACATAGCTGCCCTCAGACATCCCTCTGAACACTCCGTCGAGTTGGCAGATAGATAGTGATGGCATCCGTTGATGAACTACAGAGTACAGCGCAGATGGTGCTCCGCAGGAGGTGTCGGCCATCTCTGATATGGGCACGCACACTGGGATGTAACACAGTCTAGAGATGATTGGTTGACTATCTACCCCACTGGTTGGTCGATTGCTGGCAGCCTGGCACTATATGCACGGCAGGGTACAGGCCTGTGGTGTCTGTCTGAGGACAGCATTTCTACTCCGTGGATCGATTTTATCCTTTCACTTTTTGCTTTTTATTGTGGATAATAAGTGGAGGAAATCAATGGCCATTAACCCATTGAAACCGGGTAAGCATCCATGTCATTTCAGATGTGGGTCTGCAGCCAAATACATATCATTTTGGGGGTCCATGGCACAAAAAAGTTTGCGAACTACTGATTTAGAAGACATTTGTAGAGTCGGCATCAGGTCTTAATGGGTTATGGCATCTTAGGGAATGGTAAAATGGTAAATGGTGCATTTATATAGCGCCTTTATCCAAGGCGCTTTATTCACCCATTCACACACCGATTGCGGCAGAAGTCATGCAAGGTATCAACCAGCACATCGGGAGCAATTTGGGGTTCAGTGTCTTGCCCAAGGACACTTCGACATGTAGACAGGAGGAGCCGGGATTCGAACTGCCGACCCATGGATCATTGGACGACCTGCTCTACCTCTTGAGCCCCAGTCGCCCCATCTGGGATGTCTACAACGGTATAAATCACAGCGTGTCACTCAAATCAAAATAAATCTTGTCAGCGGGTATGTGTACTGTACCTCATCATGCCATAGGAGGAACAGGGTAATCATGGAGGTGGACTTTAACATTTCCAACTGATCTTGCTCAGGTGTTCTAGGACAAAGGGTGACTGAGTCTGAAACCTTTAAGCCCTGCTATAGCTGTGGAAAGAACAATTTGATTCCTTTGTTTCATCATACAGCCATCGACCCCTGTGACTTGCCTGCCAATTGCTCTCCATGCTGTAACGTTAGATAGGCCGTTGGTTGATGAATGATTTGGTTTCTCCAGAACAGAATGACATGTGAATTTGTGAAAGCGATCCCCTTTGGATTCGATGACATTTTGATGTGATTGTTCTCCCCTCGACAGGTGATCGCCCAACAGGCTGAATTATTGTATTATATAAGGCGCCCATCGATCAGCTCGCCATGGCTCAGTGCCTGTTAAATGGATAACAATGCTAGGCTGCCGTGTCCAAGTTGTACACGTCTCTCAGATTGCCGTTATCTTATGGCAGATACAGTATTGAACCTGGGTAAGCTTTATGTATCAAATCTGTCTGCACCAGCGATCAGCCAAATTGGATTTTCCATTATTTGAAGCGTAAATAATATAGTACCTTGACTAGTTGTCACTGTATTGGGCGAACAATGATATTACTTATGAGGATGTCGAGGACGACAGTCACATCACTGCTGTCATCAGAGAATTCCAATCACGACGGCAATCTGCTTGAATACCTCTGATCGCATGATGATATCATTAATATGACAGATGAACATTATAGCTTACTATGCAATCAGAATTCTGATCGCATAGGAAAGGTCCCTTTTCAGGCTGTGACCCTCAAAAATAATCTAAACTGAGGACCCCCCACGGCCCACCGTAAGCAATTGTAGGAGTTGAGGCATTACAGTACATTTAGTTTGACTCTGTTCCACATTGTTAAAATAGCCGAACTACAAGCTCACAACGAGGTTGTAGTTTGGCAATTTTCACATTTTTGCCTATTTCTTAGGTGATAGACATTTTGGCCAATGTTTGACTATTATTTAAATATCATTTTGGGTTATTTTTTACGTAGTAATGCTCTTATTAGTTTGTTTTTATTTATTTATTTTAGAGGTATTAAAAAAATCTTCAAAATGATTAAATTGTCACTTTAGAAAAGTGCAGATATCCTGTCTACTGTTGAGCGAGAAAACAATGTTGCACATTTTGCTAATCATCTGGGGACCCCCCCAAAATAATTTGGGAACCATTGATGTACTGTATACGATGCTCTATCGTCTACTTCTACTAAGTTCTACAAAATGGGTAAACATAATGGAACATGCTGGCCACGTTGTTCTGCTAGGTCAAACTACCGGTAGGTAAATGGCAGTTACATAAGATGAATGCTTGTATTAAAACAGTACTGCAGTGAGGGTGGATGTTGATTGCAATACATTAAACAGGTCAATGACAGTTGGCCATTTCTCTTCTACTCTAATTGAGCTTTAAAATCCATGCTATAAAAACACAGCTTAGATGTGCGGAGTACAAAAATTCATGGCGTGGGCTGTGGGTGCTCTTTTGCAGTGGTGGAAAATAACCAATAAGTACATTTACTTTACTTAAGTACAATTTTGAGTTTGAATTTTTTACTTTCTTCAATTTTGAGGGGGGGGGGGGGGGGTTCTTCACTTTCTTCATATTTAAAACGTGCAATACTGCTGTGCATATGCCTTCCAACAGCTAGCAACTGTCAATTATCAGCAATGGGCCGTGTACATGGCATGCCCCCGCTCTAGACTATTCAATGTGCCTCACAAACAGGGCAGAGCGGTCCGGCCATGTGTTACATTAGATAAATATGTATTAGTTTTTGCTAGAATGTGATGGCAGCAGAGGAGTTTCCATTGAAGAGTGTGTGGGCGTCAGGCTTTCCTCCTCCGTTTGCTTTAATCTGGGCCATTTGCCGAAGGCATTGACTGATTATGGGCTCTCTCTCTCTCTCTCTCGCTCTTTCTCTGATTACTAATAACCGCTAATCTTTTTGCTGTCACTGCAGGGCTTCATGAAAGACAATGTGGCTGAAGCTTTCATTAAACAGTAGGTATACCCAGGAGACTAACAGCCTAGTGCATGTCGTAGCATGGGTCCCAAACCATGTGGCACACTGCAATTCTTTGGCTTAAATTGGGCAGCATACTTCAAAAGAAGTAAAAAAAAAAAAGAAATCACCTTGCCCTAACGTGTGTGGGTGTGTTAAGGCTTTTCTTCTCTGTTATTTGTGTTAATCTGAGCCATTTGCCAGAGGCTTAACTGATATGGCCTCTCGCTATAGGACACTAATAATTATAGCCCGCTAACCTTTTTGCTGCCAAGTGAGGGCTTTCATCTTACAACCCTGTGGCTTAAGCTTTCATTTATAAGGTGTATGCAGGACACTGATGGCTATTGACAGTAGTGGAAAAAGTACTAAATGTTTCGATTTCGATTAAAAGGTATCATTGGCATTAAAATGTATTTTAAGTACCAAAAGCAAAAGTATTCATTATGCAGAATGTCCAATTTCACGTTTCACGTTAAAAAAATCTTTATAAAATAGCAGATCTACAAGCTTTTAGATCTTTTCAAATAGCTGAAGTAAATAATGTATGTTTTGTCATAATAATGCAAAATCTACAAAGTAACTAATAACAAAAGTTCTCAAATAATAGTAGTGGTGTAAAAGTACAATATTTGTCTCTGATACAGTATGTAGTGGAGTAGTAGAAGTACAAGTATTGAAAATTGGAAATGCTCAAGTAAAGTAAAAAAAAGACCTACAAATTGTACTTAAGTACAGTACTTGAGTAAATAAATGTACTTAGTTACTTTACACCACTGGCTATTGACTGTAGACATTATCCTTCGTGGCAACAGTTCTCTGCAGAATAAAACTGTGTTATGCTCAATGGGAGCTTTGCTTTGAACCCTAAACGTTTGATGTGGAAAATCCCACTATGAACCAACTCTCAAAATATGAATGACTTAGAGAATATATATATATATATATATATATATATATATATATATATATATATATATATATAGTAGTTAGTGACTACTTAAAAGCATAGCCGTTTGTCTAATTGCCAATATTTATAACAAGTGACCGCCCCGCCCACTGAGTTCATTGGACAGGTGGTGCAATCTTGTGAGGTTTTCTATTCCTATGGTTTCAACATCATAAAAAGGTAGATGCCTCCTTCGGCTCTGGCGCGTGTGTAACTCGAGAATAGGCAACATGGGTGTGATTTTTGTGACTCCAAGGAACAGCAATGTCCGTCCTAACCTATGTGAATATATGTTTAGAGTACCAGTAGGGGCAAAAGTGACGCTGTTGTGCCAGAAACAGAGAGAGAGAGAGAGAGAGATAGTGTTGCACTGTTGCCTGATAATTACAGAGAGAGAGAGAGAGAGGCAGGGGGAGTGGGAAGTTGCACCACTCAATCCACTCAGATTTTTAAATAGCTATGGGTTTCAAGGCTTCAAGGCTAGAGGTTTTCAGCTATTACTTTCATTGGTGTGTGACACCACGCTCTCTTTGAGCATTCAGATTAGGTTGACCCAAGTTATCTAAAGAAATACATGAATAAAGGAAGGGAGTAAAGGAGAGCTCAAACTCCCCTTTCTCTGGGGCCCTCGGTGGACAGCTCTGACTACAAAGCAGGTTAATTATTAAATGTATTCTAGCAAAACATTAACATAAAACATTAAGTTTTATGTTTATGTTAAGCATTCAGCATGGAATATGACTTTCTGACCAGACACACACTATTTTCTTTTTAGTCTGCTCTGAAGAAGGCTCTGCGTCAAATAAACATGAGAAATTGCATCTGAGCCAGTCTTATTTTGGAGTGCCGCTTTTTCCATTTAGTTGGTTATGAGTTAAGTTACTTTCAAAGCTGAGAACCCACTGCCTTAAACAAAGGGCAGTTTACAGAGGAAGCGTACCAGTTACATATTTTCCTTCTTCATGCAGTCACACACACAATGTTTGCATTGATGTCATCTGCAGTGATTTCAACTAGTAGTTACAAAAGGTTAGAGGTGCAATAATTGCTGAGCAAAACAGGGGAATGAGTTTGTTTTCTTCGCAACGTTATTTTGTTATGAACTTTGTTTCCACCAATCAAGTATGCTGCCAGCTTGTAGTTGTTACGTCCCCACCAAAGAGTTATAGAGTTATTTTGTGAAAAAGCGCATAATATTGGCTTTCCCCTACCATAAGCCCTCAATTAATTGCATTGAATTGAATGGGGCTATGGGATGTTGTGCTAATTCGCTTATTTCCATCGGTCAAAAATCAGCGGATTATTTCTAACCTATACACAACCTATATTTTAGTATGAAGATTACGTTTTAATACACTGTCTGGGTGTCATCTTGAATTGGATGAAAAACTGAGTAGTTCTTTAATCAAAACCATGCTGTAGAGGAGGAATCAGGAAGCATGGGAATCAAACTGGTGAGCTTCATTTTTATTGGCTTTTATCGACGTGTATCTCTACACGTCATCACCTTTTATCGATGTGTATCTCTATCTGTTAGGTATGCCCATATGATGACCACGGATATGGTCTACAGGTAAGTGTGAAAAACTTATTTTTTATTTCACTACGCCTTTAAGTCTGCCACGCACAACCACTACAGCATTTCAGACTTAACAGCATATAATGTATACGATATCCTCACATGAAGGTATTCCTTACATGGGGATTTGCGGATTTACCTATATATATTCTTAGATCCGTTGATCCGACTGACTTTCCACTCAGTGCATCACTCCAGGCGCTAGCACAGTTTCCATAAACTCTGTTAGCTTCTGATATCACAGAGCGATGTCAAAGCGTGACATCATCAGTCACACCTGCATGGTTTATATAACTGTCCGTGTGCCAGAATCTACATATACTGTACAGTAGGATGATGTTATGTTTTCTTTGAGAAATGTATAAGATGTTATGTTTGACAGGGGTAAGAGTGTGCAACACAATTGGCTCTATTGGGCCAACGGCCATGGGTCAATTCTTGGCCTACATGATGGAGCAGCTGTTGTGGGTCGATCCCAATCAAGGAACTGTGGTCTGTACCAATGAAAAGTTCAAAG
Organism: Protomyctophum bolini; assembly: GCF_963924005.1. NCBI lineage: Eukaryota > Metazoa > Chordata > Actinopteri > Myctophiformes > Myctophidae > Protomyctophum > Protomyctophum bolini. Next base: position 17,735,103 of record NC_137882.1, read on the forward strand.
TCATCAGCCTGAAATTTAATTTAGTTAGTTAGTTTTTTTAAAGCATCCGTCCTTGGTTTTCCTGATGGCTGGCCAAATCAATCAGGGGGCTGTTTGAAAAGTAGAAAATGGACAAAATAATTAAGGCCTACAGAGATGGCCATAGAAATAATGTATTATTTTAAAGCACAAATGTTCCCCTCTCAGTCTTCCTACCATCTCAATAAAAGTAAATTAAGTACAAATTGACACGGACTGACCATGCACTCTCCCCCTTAGAAACAAGCATGCGTGTTCTCCATCAAGAGTCAAAGAGAACACGCACTGTATCCTCTAATGGATGAATTGGTAAATTGACCCAGAGAAAGAAAAATCTAAACCTGTAAAACAGGAAATGGAATGGAATTAAAGGGAGAAGAGAAAAGATATGTACAATTGCCTTTACTGTAGTGTAGACCATACCATGGGCAACTGGCAGCCACATGCGCCCCCCACCGCAGGTTAATATCAGACTACTGATGTCAGCTCTTACAATTCCATACACGCAAACATAACCTGCTTTAATTCAGTCTATATAAGTAGCTTAATGACTAGTATTCAAATTGTATTCTTTGTTATGTCCAATGTATTTGTATTATTACGTTCATAAAGTTAATATAAGTATAACTAAATGCATTTGAAATTAAGTGCAAAAGTGCAAAGCTATTTTTGCTACTATTGTGTGACATAGAATGATGAGCGTTAGGGCATAGGAAAAAGGTCAAAATACGGAGATAAGAAGAGGTTTCTGCCCGAAAGTATCTGAAATGTGGCCCTCTGGAGTGAGGCTTCATGTGGCATGACTTTAACGCTGCCTGCACAGAAAACAAATATTTCTATAGAGTCCCAAATCACAGAAAGGTATTGTGATCAAGGGCAGCAGCTATCAGGAATTTGAGGGTCACTGTGCCAGTACCTGCCCAAAGTCTATACCATTGTACATAATAAATACTCTTCATGTAGAATGATGCTTTAATGAATGCCACTAGAGGGCATAGCAGAAATGGTCATTTGATGCTTTGAAAAATATGGAAGTCAGTTTCAGACAAGTCTCACACACACACACACACACACACACACACAATAGGCTAGGCTATATGTGTGTTTCTGTATTAGTCATTAGACACTAGCATGTTAGGCACTGAATAAATGATGAAATAGGGACATTAATGTGACTTCCTGGAGCCAGCAACAATTGTTCATCAATAAGCGATAAATAGTTTAAATAATACATTACAAAGGAACTTTATGCAGAACAACCAGTCAACCTGTCTGTGTGTGTGTGTGTGTGTGTGTGTGTGTGTGTGTGTGTGTGTGTGTGTGTGTGTGTGTGTGTGTGTGTGTGTGTGTGTGTGTGCGCGCGCGCGTGCGTGCGTGTGCGTGTGTGTGTGTGTGTGTGTGTGCATGTGTGCGTGTGTGCGTGTGTGTGTGTACGTAGGTGGGTCCAAGTGATCTTATAAGTATGCTGCTAATATTTTTATCCCTTTTCTTTTTTTAACCTCAGTTGAAGGTGACATAAATCACTTTCTTAGTGGGTACTCACATTCCACCTTGAGAGCACCTAGTCCCATTTTATCAGTATTAATGGTTGTCCCCTTACTTAGCCAAAGCTATTTCACACATGGTTAGCCAGGGTATGAGAACGTCTCCCGGGCTGTATATTTAGTTGGGCCCTTCCTAAACATTTTTGAGATCCCTAATCGCTGAGCCAAAGCTGCCATGTGCACCAACACATTATAAAATCTCACACACAGTCATTCATTTTTCTTCCCCCACGCATAATCGAGCATTTCTCCACTAATGCGCTGTAAGCCGTCTAAGAGGTTCTGGAGAATTCTAATTGGTAAGTGTTCAATAAATGCCCCGTGGTTCTGCCTCTGCCCTCTCTTTCAGATCACACACAGGCTACAGTACAGTACACAAGCATGCATTGTGTACCCATGCAGCCCTGGCCGGTTAACTTAGATAAATGGGGAGAATGTGGAAAGCATAAATGTTACAAAGAATAATGTCACATTATTAAGAACATGCATATCGTTTCCATTAGAAAAAGCATTGCCCGGTCATTAAATAAGGTATTCATATCAATAAATCAGTTGATGTAAATTGATTGTGTTGAATGCTCAAACGTCCCTTATGGATGAACACACTGTATGCCGGTGCTTAATGGACAGAAAAACACGGACATTTGCAGAAGCAGTGCCCGATGCACTACACTAGGCATGCAACGATATATCGTATATCGCGATATGTCGATATTATATCCCGACGATATGTATCGATTTATTTATTTTTTAAATCGATAAAAAAATATATATATATTATTTCTTTTTTAGGGGGGGCTAGTGTGTGATAAGAAATGTCAGCTGTAATTATATTCCATCATATTCACATGATTTTGGAGAGAAATGAGACAGTAGAGGCCTGGAGAGGGGAGCTGTATATGTGTCTGTGACTGTGCCCAGGTGATGGTCGTTATTGATGCTCATTAATACATCAAGGAATAAAGGCAATTATCTTTGCAATGTAGTTAAATAAAAATTGTGAAAAAAGCGTTGGGGGGGGGGGGGGGGGAAGATAAATCATAAAAAAAATGAAATTGGTCATTTGTCTGGAAAATCATTGTGTTGAAAATATCATGAAAAATCGTATCGTGAACCTCATATCGTGATACGTATCGTATCGTGAGTTGAGTGTATCGTTACATGCCTACTACAGTATACATACACTTGTACAATAAGCTAATTTCCAACACTGTCTCTTTATGGTCATCAATAGTTCAAGCAGCCATTGCCCTCTCCACTCTCAAATGACTCGCACAAGGATGCAACACCCTGACCTTTTTCAAGCTACCCCTCGGGGGCAGTTTTGGTACTTCTTTCATCCATCATCAGATTCATAAACCCAAAGGCACTTGTAAGCTACTGTATATAGGCCTATAGCTACGTAGACCTGTCACAAAAATATTACATAGACCCTGTCACCCTGATACATAAAGACCCTGTGCAATGGCGCTGTTTGGAGCATTTTATTTTGAAGTTTCACTCTGAAACGGAAAGCTGTATAACCAATCAGAACATTGCATCCCTTCAGATTATGCATGGGGAAGTAGCTCCGATACGTGTGCGACTGTGCGTGCACGACGTATCGCTGAGTTTGTTTGTTTATATCTCACAGAAAGAAGGGCAGCAAAGCTTTTGGCTTATTTCTAACCTATAATGTCTTCAGATACATATTTTAGCTTGCTGATTAAGTTTAAAACAAGTAATACTGCCTGGATGTCATCTTAAATAAGATTAAAAACGGAGTAGCTCTGTAAACGAAACCAGCTGTGTTTGGAGGACACTCATCAAGGGGAATAAGTAATTAAAATTGGATTTTTTTATATAAAAATGCACAAAGATGGACACTGTTTTGGCATAGATTGTTAGGTATGCCCATATGAGTGTGAAAAACGTATTTTTCATTTCCCTATACGTCTTTAAGCAGGCTGCATGCTACGGCTTTGATCAAAAGCTTGCCGACCTGTAGGCTACTGTACAATGCAGGTGATATGGAGAAGCACTATACTGTATAGACTGTATAGACCTGTAGGCTACTGTACAATGCAGGTGATATGGAGAAGCACTATACTGTATAGACTGTATAGACCTGTAGGCTACTGTACAATGCAGGTGATATGGAGAAGCACTATACTGTATAGACTGTATAGACCTGTAGGCTACTGTACAATGCAGGTGATATGGAGAAGCACTATACTGTATAGACTGTATAGACCTGTAGGCTACTGTACAATGCAGGTGATATGGAGAAGCACTATACTGTATAGACTGTATAGACCTGTAGGCTACTGTACAATGCAGGTGATATGGAGAAGCACTATACTGTATAGACTGTATAGACCTGTAGGCTACTGTACAATGCAGGTGATATGGAGAAGCACTATACTGTATAGACTGTATAGACCTGTAGGCTACTGTACAATGCAGGTGATATGGAGAAGCACTATACTGTATAGACTGTTCGTGATTCAATGTACTTACATTTGTCTGTTCTATGAGACATCACAACAATATTGAAGATAGTTCTCCCTGAATTTAAAACCATTCATTATTAATAATAATAAGTTATATTAATTTCCACTGTAATAAGGCAGCCATTATGGTAAGATAAGTTACATATAATTTACAAAGCCCCTTTCAAAAAGGTGAACAGTAAGTTAAAAATAGAAAATCTGGATAAAAAAACAATACAGTAAAACAACGCAAAAGGCAATCAAAAATCATGTGGCATCAAGTGAGAGTTGGGGCTACGACTGTAAAAGCTCGGTCACCCTCAACGTTTGGTTAAAATCTTTAGTAACAATTAAGGCCTTGGTCAGAAAACCTAACAGCTGCTACATTAAGTACCTTGGGGGGCAGCCAGTGTAGTGCATTATATGTAGTTTAAAATACTGGATAACCAATAGCAATGGCTGAGGGAAATAGGGGTGCTGGGAAAATAATAACAATTTCTGTTACTAGGCCTAATAAATATGCTAAATGACAGTATCGGCGCCTTATCCTGGTTAATTGCCTGTGTCAGTTTGCTCATGCGTGTGGAGTGGGAAAGTGAAAGTCTCTTTTTGTAACGGACCCCCAGGTAATACTTTTATTGTTCAGTGTACAGTATATAATCACAGTGTTGTGAGGCATTGAACAGGAAGTCTATTAATTGTGCCAACAACTGATCGCAGCTGATTGGGACCCAGCTCAACTGTGGCACTGGGGTTAAAAACAAGGAAATGCTGCCTCAGTAGAGAGAAGGAAATGCTGCCTCAGTAGAGAGAAGGCTTGAAACAGACAGCACACAAATGGTGTGGCTAAGTTTGTTGGTTATGGATGGCTAAGGAAAGGAAGGAAGGCCAAAGGAACGCTCAAATGCCAACTAACCATGGAACTAACCTATGCCACACACACACAAGATAGCACCTGGAAAGGGGGACAAGGTATTTTGTTGATTTTCTTGCACTGTTATTTGCTTGCACTGTTATTGGTATTATTGTTGCAAAATATATGCAGAAAGCTGTTTATGTATTGTGTAATGTACTTTAGTGATGTATGGAAAATGTATTACTGTATGTGCCTGAGATTTGAGCAGTTTATGGATTATATTGTAGTGAGTTATGACCATTGATATATTGTATTTTATTTCTGTCCCAGTTCTACGTTGATCTATGAATAAAGCAACTTCAAAATCATCAGTTCAGACTTCATCCTTAAGGCCAGCTGGGTCCGCTACACTGCGTGAAAATGCGCGAAAATCTCACGGCCATTAGTGTAATGTATATAACCTATAACCCGCTTTGTTTGTTAAAAGTCTAGCAGCTACATTTTGTACCAACTGGAACGAGACACAGAGAAACACTTGACTCAGGGTAAACATTGAATGCTAGTAATCCAGATATGGAAGTAAAACAAGAATATTTTCCCCCCTATATCTTAAGATATTAATAAGGATCTAATTAAGAAGACACTTCAGTAGAGGACCAAAATGCTGCTGTACTTTTCCACATAATGCTCTCAGGACCTATAATGAGGTCGTCAGTTTTGCCTGGATTGAGCTGGAAATCTTTGGGAAGCATGTACAGGGAGATGAGAAGAACAGGACCAATAATTCAACCCTGGGGCACACCACATCTCAATGTAGCCCATGAGGAGACATGATCATTAATAGTCACGGATATACACTCTTATTTGAAAAGTAGGAAGCAAACCCAGTCTAGGGCAGTCCCAGCAAGACCCACCCATTGTTTAAGTCTACTAATGAGTACCGAGTCTGACTCTTCGCTACCACAGTCTGCCAGGGACGAGATTCATGGATCAAATTGCCAGTAAGATAATTCCTACGGAGAAGTTCACAGAGAAATGTGAAATAATGATTCACAGCAAAAACTAAAAATGATACTGTAAGAGGACAGGGAAGCTTGACTCGGTAGCTGTATTCCACAAAGCGAGTCGCTTTTACACTTTATGTGGCCTTAACAGAGACAACCCTGTTCCTCTTCCTCCACTTCTCCTGCACACACACGCATGCACGCACAGTGTAGCCTGTGTCAAGAGACACAATTTATATTAGTTATTTCCCCAACTAAAAGAACATCTTAAAGGATAAAAAAAACAGCTAGGAGACGGAGGAGGTCTGTATAGACTAGAGTACACTTAATATCTAAGTGTGGAATGCCTTTTCCTCAGATACGAGTGCAGAAAATGACAGCTAATTTCTGCACACAAAAAACAACTACAGAAGCAAAATAAATATGTAGTTATTCATTCTTGGGAGTTATGTAATGCCATCATCAATATTAAATTGCTTATTAGAAGTCTGTCCTTTTCTTGGCAATATGCAAGGTAATAAAAAATGCTTTTCTATGCTTCAATTTGTACTGCATCATTCTAAACGGACCTCTGACTGTGATGCAGTGAAGATGCAAGGTCCTATGAAGACTTATAATGTAGTAGACATTCAACAGGCAATTCTGCCAAGCCTGACAACCATCATTATGACACCATGTTTTGTGCAGTGCAACCACATCCATTTTGCCCTTAAGATATAGCTATTTTCCTGGATGGAACATTTTCCTGGATGGAACAAAAACACTCTCAATGTCTAGCAGCCCATGAAATAGAGTTCAGTATAGTCTATCCTTTGATGTGCGATTTGACCCGAATGTCTGTTTTAACTTGGCGATCCCAGGCAGTATGCACATCGTTATGCGGCACGGGTGCATCAATGCGCCATTATGCCAATGAAAGGGAGATAGAAGGAGTGAGTGGCTGCAGATAATTACAAAGGCAAACACACTTTGTGGCCATTTAGGCCTAACGCATTTCTAATTTCACAGATGTGACCAACCTTGCCGGGGCCTCTGTCTCTGCGCCTGTCTCAGCGCCTATACTTCTCCATGTCTTAGCCAGCAATGATGAAGTGTTAAACAAGTTTCAGCTCCCTTACTCTGTTATCCAGGAGGCGCTGCGAGGCTCTCCCATGCAGCAGAAGCACACAGTAGCTTACAATATGGCAGTGGACCATGAAACAGCCAGGTTTGCTGCCGACATACCCTTGAGAGAAAACACTCCTGCACAATCCCCCCCCACCTCTGAAGTCATTCCATGCTATAAAATCCTACTTCACTAAGTGTTAAAGTATGCGCCAAGTGAATGTAATGCAAGGGCGACAGGCATGGCTATGACAAGATCAGATATAATGAATCACAGGCGACGGTGTAATAAGATGTATGCAGCAAGCTCCTGTGAGCTGTAAGTGCTATATATGTTGATTATGTCAAGTGCAGTTCATTTGGCGTAAAAGGTCAAACGAAAAATTGAAAAATAAAGAAAAGCATTTCACGTAATTGTTAGACTCTTCCATGGCCGAGGGCCCGGTGACATTACCTTTAAGTGTGACTGCAGGTGTAATCTGTCAAAAAGGGCTGCGGTGCCATGTGTTCGGACTCAGCCCAGACCCCTGAAAAGCCAGTGATTAAATGGAAAGTGTGACATAACTCTTGTTTAATGGTAGAAAAACAGCGGCCAGCATGTTGGCATAAAGCCTGGCTCCACGGAACATAAATTCCACCCCACCCCCCACCCCCCACAGATGCCTTGTGTAAAAGGTCAGTGTGACTTTGAGTCATTTCACTGTTGGAGAATTAAAAGGCAAAGTAAGCTAATCCATTGTTTTTGTGTGTTTTGTGTGTAGCCTCGTGCGCAGCATTCATCAAGCCCGAGGTTGTCATCATAGCGGTGGCGTGGGGGGGAAGAAAGGCTAACAATCAATGCAGCTGATCTTTAGGGAGGTGTCATTCCTCGTCTCTATGGAGGTTTCAACGTATCCCTCGCCGGCTTGTCACATGCAAATCACCCCGCACTGCAACGATCAATAGAAGGCTTTGGGGGGAATATGGATCTGATAAACTTGGTAGAAATGACAATACACTATCGGTTTCTGTGGATGAGCGAAACAAAAACATAATAACTAAAACATTAGAGCCAAGGACATGTGGAACAGTGAAGGTAAGATTATTGTGCACAGCACATCAAGCGTGTGTGTGTGTGCGCACAAGCACACACACACCAAGTAAAAGTATCAATACCACAATCTAGAAGCACTCTGTTACAAGTCTGTTAAAATCGACTTGAGTAAAAGTATTGCTGTCAAAATATACTTAAAGTACCAAGAGAGAGACAGAGTGTGTGTGTGTGTGTGTGTGTGTGTGTGTGTGTGTGTGTGTGTGTGTGTGTGTGTGCAGTGGTGGTTTCAACAGTAGGTAAGCTGCCATTTCAGGTCATCCACAAGCTCTAACATAACAATTTTACCACGCCTTGAATTGATAAATGCCTTTCAGCGGCCTATAATGCGGCACCAGTCAGTGGTCATGAAATTCATCATCCGATTGCCAAAGGAGACCCAATACGAGTGAAGGCACATAAGCATATGACACGGGATCGGCAGCTGCCCACGCTCGTGCTCAGCATTAAGTGAAAGGGGACAACTAGATGACTTATTGGGAATGATTGACTATTCCCTCAGAGGATGAGATGAATAATTCTCCTTCAGCAGAAGTGGAGGGAAAAACCTCCCCAGGGGTATTGAACCAAATCGTCTTTTCTCTCTTCATTAGAAAAAAGAAATGTCTACAGTCTTATCAGCATTCTGCATTCTCCATTGGAGCTCAGATAATTGATTATGTTTAGGAGGTATTCACTACTGAATGTGCTGCGTCTTGGTAGCGGAGAGGAGATATAGCAGTAAATTGAGTTTACCTTTCCCTGGGCAGAGCTAGACAGAGATTCACTGACCTCTGAAGACAGAGTGAAATTGAAATTACATTAAAGAAATTGTTTAATTCTGTGGCATTATCCCTGGTGGCGATATTGCATGCCCATATTTCCTTCTTTAAAAAAAAGTTATGTTATTTTCAGCACCACAATTTTATAGCTCCATTTCTTACATACTTACATACTAAATGAAAACTCCTGCACTATTTTGACGAATGCCATTTTCTTCCTCCAAAACATTTCCGTCCTACGTTCAAATTGTTCCATCTCACCACATTTACAGGCACATTTACAGGCTACAGCAGGACAGACCCTTTAGACGTAAACAAGTTAGGTAGCTCACAAATTGCTCTCTAAATTGCAACCATGTCAGAATGTGCAAATTAGCAGGTGCATTTTGTTCAGCTCCAATTGGTCCACCAAATAGAGCACTAGATTTATCTTCATTATGTAGCTTGGAACAGATTGCCCCCCTCGGTTTTGTCTCTCTCACACTCCAAACTGAACTCCAGGCCCCAGAATTATACATTGTCCTCGTCACAGACAGTACCCTCTCGAGGAGCACAGCGTTTCTTCAAGTCACGCTTCATAACTTCATTGACTGTCCTTCATTTTGCTTCCCTATGCCAGCTTTCCCCAAGAAAGTCGATTTGTCTTTGTATTGCATATGAGTAGTTGTCTGCAGACAGTGCAGAGTCCTAAATCCAAACCCTTTTACTGTTAGCATTACACATGCTTGCGCGCGTGCGTGCATATATGCAGACCTATGTATATCTATACATAATAATAATAATAAAGCTTTATTTATATAGAGGGTATGCGCGTGACATCATCGTACCTGGAAGTTATGTGAGAACGCCCACTGAGTGGCAAAAAACTACTTTCTGGCCTTGACAGCCCATTCATCCAAACAGAAAAGTCTTGTCTGATTGCATTAAACAATGTTAACTCACCAACATTGCAGCTGTACGAAAAACTTGAATTATCCTCTATCTGCAAAGTTTTTGTTTCATAAAAATCCACCATAGAAACGTTATGAGCTACTTTCTGTCAAGAAATGCCCTGTATTTGATTATTTTTGTAAGTTTGGAAGTGCTTGTTTTCAATAACACAACATTTTGCTGCCTCCTGCAATATGTGACATTTAGAAACAGGTGTTACGCAGGACGGTTGAGTGATTTTCAACAAGCGCTTCCAAACTCCAACACTCCACGCTGCTCAATGTTTTGCCACTCAGTCTAGATGAGGGGGGCGTGTCCTGATGGGAAAATCATGCATGTGCATACACTCTATAGCACCTTTCAAGAACAAGGTCACAAAGTGCTGAACAACAAGAGCATAGAACATATCATACATCCAAAGGCAACAACAAAAACACAGAACAGCGAAAATGGCGGCCGCTACCACGTGACACATATGTTAACGCCCCCTCCGGGAGATTTTGGTAGGCCCTATACACCATGCAGATAAAAATAAGAATCAAATTTAATGAAGGAAAATAGAAGAATGTATTCATAATAAGACATCTTTGATTGTTTTCACCACCAATGCTGCTGGCTTACTGGTACAGTATACTTAGCAAACAATAAAATGTAATATTGAAAGACCAGAAAAAACACGAATAATTAAAGTTTGCTTTATTAAAGCAAACATATTTTGCGGCTCCAGATAGAATTGTAATACGTTTTTGGGCCAAAAATGGCTCTTCTGATAATAAAGGTTGCCTACCCCTGTACTATAGCTACAGTATAGTGTGCAATCAATGCCATACATATAAGCACAGTAGCACACTGCAGAACTAAATGCCCACATACTTGTATGAACATAAAATGGCTAACACACGCATGCATGCATTCACCCACTTCCCTCACTCCCACAGAAATTACCCCTCTCCCACTGATAATGACAAAAGGGAGGACGTTTTAAATCAGCAGGGGAAATGATGGGACCTTTCACAAACCGTTGGTATGACTTTTGGTCAGATGAGAAAACTGCTTAAAGGATTATACATTGTCTTCTCACTAGCCTCAGCCATTATGCCATTAATTCACAAAGCATTTCTCTAACTAACTAACTAATGGCTAGATTTCACATTTGTTTACATTTTCTTCAAAGTCATTTAGACACAGAATGGCCATGGATAAATATCATTACACGATATTAATACTGTAAGTCACAGTTGGATTTTGTTTGTTCTTTTCTCCAGAGAATGTTTCTGTCTAGACTCAAATCAATCCACACTTTTCACAACAGAATAATGATACTTTGTGATTCTTATATTGGATAGCCTATATCAAGCATGCAAGTTTTTACAAGTTGATTTTCAAAATGGAATAAATGGAATGGTTTCCTCAAAAATCAAGCAAACTGCAGTATGAGTAGTCAGTGGGCTACACATGTAACAGTCCTCCGGTCATTATGTGTAAAAAACAAAGTTACACTACCACCTCCTCTCACCCACAATGCCAGTGCCTCCACTGGTTCAAGAGTGATTCTGTTATCAGTGGGCACCGGAGGGACCTTGGAAGATGAAGCAGCTATTAAGGAAATAAATAAGGGGCTGTGCAGACACTTAGCCTGATCAAGACCAAGCATTAAATAATTACAGTAATTCACTTAAGTTTCTTTTAAGCTGCATAACGATTTCCCCCCTCTCCCTCCTGCATAAAATTGATCTGATGAGGACTAAACAAACGACCTCTAAATGAATTGGGATTCTCTCCGCGCAACACACACACCATATATAAAACCACTCACACATACACCATATATAAAACCCCACACACACACCCCATAAAACCCCACACACACACACACACACACACACACACCCCCCATTCCAGTACGTACTTCATCTATTGTGGGGACTGGATGAAACCTTTAGAGATACAGAGATGCAGTGCGTCAGAAGGTTTATTAATGAAGAGGAAGCCTCTGAAAAAAAACCTTCACAGTACCTTGAGAGACACAAAACAAGTATATAGAGGTGTGTGCGTGTGCGCGCGCCCGTGCACTTGTGTGTTTTGTGCGTGGGTTTGGTGAAGAGCACTTGTCGAGGTCAGTCGGCTGTGAAAAAAGACCCGAGAGAGAGTGGTGGAGGAGGGGTGGGAGGGCAGAGAAAGAGGAGTGGGGGATAAACTTCAGGTGGACATCACAGGACGTGACACCAAGTTAATCTCGACAGCCGGGGCCAAAGAGAGTTTGGGGGCCGAATCCTCTCGGAATCAGATCACATTATCTTTCCAAAGTGCCTGATGATCGCCATCCATCTTCCAGAGTTGTGATGTCTCGAAGGCAGAGGCGAAGCCATGAAGTGAGCAGTAATCACCGGCGATGTTCCATACCATGCTCGCAGCCTCCCACTCCTAGGTCTGGGATCAAAGCACCCGTGCTCCCTTTGAAGTTGAGTGGCCCGCCTGCCCGCAGAAGGGGGCCAGGCAAGTTTCTTTCTACAGGCTAATGAATCAAAACCTCCCCCTCATTATCTCCCTGTGCAACCAGGAACATTTTGAAACAAGAACAGTGGCTGGTCATCGTGATGGCTGCCTATAATGTAGACAAACGGCAGCCGACGCCAATGCCGAGTTTCTGTGTGGGTGTTTTCAGGGCTTAAACTGAGGCCATAAAAAAGGCACAACATGCACACCATGTGGGCAGAGGGGTCATAACAGGCCTACACGTCGATGTCATTAACACCAAACCAAGAGCGATGGCCTCGTGAGGAGATCCAATGCTGACGTGGTGCAATCATCATAACGCCCCGAAAACGACTTGAAATAAATAAACAAATTAAAGAAAACGTCCAGTGCTGCAGTCATTCATTAACGAGATAACTTTGCATAATGATAGAGCTCGCTTTTGCGTGGGCCAATGCCACACATGCTAATGGGGCAATTAAAGCGCTTATTACTGGATGAGTTTGACTAATAAACATACTGTTATTAAAGGTGATTATAAGCTACGGAGATTGTGATTTGTCCGACAGTGTGAGCCAGTTTTTTGTGGTATACATAGACCTGAATTAATCCACATGGCTGAATGTGCAGACCCATCACATGGTATACTGCCAATTGTGCATTCTCTCTTTTTATTCTCAATGACACGTTAGTACGGCGCTAAAGGCATAGTAGTTTTGCTGCCCCAATGGTTTATCTGACTACAATGAATATACTGGACTGGAGGTGAGCCAGCTCTATCTGATTGCCATTGTAAATTGAACTTGGACTTGTATGTGATGAAGTTTGCCCTCTGTATGATGGGGCAGTTTGGCTGACCACCAGTACTGTAGATTCATACCACATGTATCTCAAACCCACGAGTGCGAGAGAGGAAGGCCAATAGATCTCTTGTAAGCACTCAATCATATGTGGGGCCTAAACTACAGCTACCTCTTTCAATTTCCAGCCCTCCATCCCTTCCAAGTCTGATGACAAAAACCCAGATCTATGTTTCTTCATGTTCTGTTGTATACTGCAGTGCAGTCCAGAGATGGCGGCTGTGGGTTGATGAGGGGTGGATGGCTGGGGGGGTGATAAAATATGTGGAATGGAAAGGAGAGCTAGAAGATAGAGGCCAGCTCCTCTGTGACTGCAGTCACTGCACTGCTTCAGACAGCAAATCATATACAGTAGACCTTTGTTGTGGAGATGGCCGGTGAGTTTGGCAGCTTTAGAGTAGCCACATCCTCAGACTTTGTGTGATTTGTTTCAACAATAATAGTTGTGGCCTTAGAGGGGGACTTTTGAGAGAGCACGACTGTAGGCCTTATTTAATGAACTTCTCCCCTGCAGGAAGTGTGGCCGTGATTCACAAGAGATAAGTGTCAATGTGCACTTAACCATGACAACTTTGTGTAAAAATATACTATCTAGCACACAGGGCTGGCTGTCATTTCCTTGGTTGGAAGATGATGTTCCATATATAAAGTGATTTACTTCACACACTGATGAAGGCTGAAGGATGAACCAAAACGTTGGTCATCAATTAAAGCATACTGTATTGTGGTAATTTATGGCATGGGCTAGGTAAGGGTAGCAAGGGGTGTCGAATTCAAATCTGCTGTATGTCCTGCTCAAAAATGTCCAATAATGCCTCAAGTTGAGAAATCCAAAATGGCCAGAAGTTCTGTGACATCAGTACAGTACATATCTTTTGATAAGTAAGTTGAACCTCTCCTGCTTGGAGAAATTGAGAAAAATACAGTGGGGTTCTATTATACAGGCTCCTATATCTGAACTCGAAATACAAGTCGTGTGCTCCATCCATATCGTCAAATCGCCAAAACAGCAGCATATCTTTCTGGCAGTGGCACATTATCTTAAGTTGCTAGAAGTGAACGTTCAGATCGTTCAGTCATAGATGATTTGAACTATATTCAACAATTGAGTTCAAATAAGAAGAGAAGAGAAAAAGTTTACCCATCGCACCCGACAACCTCACTGGACTGAATTCTGTACTGGCCATATACTGTAAGGAGCGTGTCTTGAATCTACAGGGTTTGATGAGGTCAGATCAACATACAGTATGGAATGTCAGAACAGGTCAGCTCCATATATGGAGATCTAAGGGTGGTAGCGGGGACATTCTCTTGAGTGTACAGGGTTTGATGAGGCCTTAATTTCCGGGCCTGTTGAGAACTCTAGTTTTCGCCGGCTGCCGGGCACGGCTGCACTAAAAACTTTGGGGCAGGCCCGTCTAGACTTTTAATCGACTGGTATTAGTCAAAAGGGAGACATCGAAGAGGAAGGATGGATGGGGAAGGATCAACATATGGAATGTCAGAATAGGTTCTGACATATCCATATATGGAGATCTATGGGTTTGAGATCAGATGTAGAGTTGGTGGCCAATATTGAATTCCCATGTATGGGGATATTGAGTGATTGACAGGAAATGTATAATTACAGTAAATGCGACTTGCAGTCGCAATAAATGCACCACAGAAATGCACAACGTCTCTGTACAGTACGCACATACAGTACGTACGGCTGTAATGCACATAACTCAAGAACCGTTCGCCCCACCGACTTCAAATTTGACACACGCATTCCACCCCCCCCCCCCCCCCAATCAAGAGATTACAACCCATGCAGGGTCTAATTTTCTCCTCGAGTGCTGTCTTTGAAACGCTTGAAGGGGGCGAACACGAGGTTGCTGCCACTTGCTGCTGCGTTGGTGTCTGTCAGAGATCACAGAACAGGGAAACAATCCACGAGTTACACTATAGCTACAGCACTACAGCTATAGCTACAGAAACAGCAGAAAGTTCTGTAACCACTCTATGAGCAAATTGCATCATATCATTGCGCTCTATCACAAGTGAAAAAAGTCCTGTCCCTTTAAAGAGTCAAACGTCTCTACAGGACCTGGACTTTCCAATTCCATGACCATTTCCCATCCTTGACAATAAAAAGATTTCGAAAAGAAAAGAAAGACCTTAATTCCAGTTCAACTGAGACCTTCAAAAGCATGCCTGCATCATGGTGCAGTGAGTGGCATGATCTTGGCCCTATGCAGGCCACACAGCTAGTGAATAACACTGTAATAAACCATGTCCACTGACTGAGCAAACACAATCAAACGGGGTCTTGATTTGTTGTTCCAGTCGAGTGGGATGCTTTCAGCCTTCATATGTCACAGGGTTTTACGGCTAACTAAATAATTCCTTTATGTTGCCCTTCCGTTTACAGTGGAAGCCAGGGACAGACTTTATTGAGACCCAGATTACCTTACATGTGTTCTTGGCCTTATGCTTGTCTGGAGAAAAGAAAAGTGTGGTGAGGTGTAAAAAAAAAAGGAAAAAAGAAAAGGCACTTCCCTGTCACTTTGACTCTCCCACTGGCTTGTCCCTGTAAGTCCATTCTACAATTTTAATGATTTCTGTGGATTGAAGGCTATAGCACAATCAAAAACAATTGTGAGGCTAGATGAATGCCATCATTTCCCCCTAACACAGGGGTGTCATTATTAGGTTCTTGACCAGATTGGTCAAAATGCCACATGTACACATTATGTGCGAGCTCCCAACACTATGAAAGCACGAAAGCTAGCTTTAGTCACATTACAGGAATCATGATTGATTGCATTCATAGAATCAGAATCAGCATCAGATTCAACTTTATTGTCACACCACAGGTTGATCCATTGTTTTTGTTATTTCCATAAAATAAAGGGAAGAAGGAGGGATGACAATTAAGGGGGGAAAGAGATCAACAACTGTTGATAGGATTATTAATCAGAAGCCTGATGATCTACAAACTTACTGAACATAGTGTGTAGTTAATAATGAGCCCCTCTTCGCACCTATTGGTTGCTCTTTCGTGGTTGGACAAAAATCCTCTCTCCATCCACTACCATTGAAATATTGTGTTTTTCAGTTGCTTTGTATTGATATTCTGTGCACTTAATTCTTATTTTAAACTTGGTGTCAGTAAAAAAAGATCATCACAGGTGCATATCAGGTCACTGGGCAGAACAAGGCAGAAAGAGCCTGCTGGTTAGTCAGTCAGGGACCAATCAGAAGGCTGACAAAATGGTGAATTCTGAGCAAACTTGCATGATAACCTTAAGCACATTTAATTGCTCTGTAAAGAAATATCCAACAAATAAATTGTGAGGCCTGTCTGGGTCATCTCTGCCACTGGCTTCCCGTTAAGGTTCATGAATAGTCCAATTTCTGCAATATACCTGACGAAGGCCACAGGGGCCGAAACGTTTGTTCTTTTGTTCGAGAACCCATTGAATTAGCCTGGGATGTGCGTGCACCTCCTGACCACTTTAGTCCAATTTTATATAACATATACTGTATAAAAAACAACAACACAGACACTTAATTGACTTCAGTGTGCCTGCCTACTGTAGGTGGGCCTTAAGTTAAATGCCAAGAAAACTGAGGATATCGCCTATAACATCTTACCGGAACATCCACCTCTGGCAGCAACAGGAGGCACTGTGCTGAAGGAAGTCAAGGACTTTAAGTACCTGGGTTCATGGGTCAACTCAACCGAGCAAGATCTGAAAGTGAGAAAGCAAGGAAGGCACTTGCATGGAGGGCCCTGAACGGAAATGACCAGTGTATGGAACTCCAACCTCCCTGTCAAACCAAACTCAGCTTCTTCTATGCAACGGTAGAGTCTGTTCTATATGGCAGTGAATGCTGGACCCTGAAGCCAAGCCTGCAGAAGTCGGGTGATGTACCACATTAACATATTATGTGGATGTACAAAAATCAACGCCTAATGATTAGACTACTGCTGGGTTTTTCTTTCTATGGTTTGCCCTCTGCGGAAATTACTGGAAAAAGTGATATTGACTCAACAAAAAGGCCTAAAAAAATACGTTGAAGATAATGCATTTTTTTTAACCGAAACATCAAACCCAATAACCTGACTACTTTGAAATGAAACTGTTGCAAAGTGTAAAAATAACCCATGCCATTGCTCATAATTAGTAATGAATACTTTCTCTTATTCATGCTTGAACAATGGCAGGTGCTGAATTAACTTTTCCCCCTGCAAAACTGATAATTATATGATGTGTGAACATCCTATCAACTAGAATACACTGATTTAATTGAGATTATTACACACTCTTTACCATATAGATACAGTAATGCTGCATGTAATGAACTGGAAAAGAAATCTAATAGGGTCTGCATCAGTGCTGTTCATTTCAT
The DNA here is from genome assembly GCF_963924005.1 of Protomyctophum bolini. Lineage (NCBI taxonomy): Eukaryota > Metazoa > Chordata > Actinopteri > Myctophiformes > Myctophidae > Protomyctophum > Protomyctophum bolini. The sequence goes on from NC_137882.1 coordinate 17,752,614, forward strand.
TGAGATATATAATTTAGTACTGTATAGATATGTAAATGTGACCTGACGTTTTAGAAATGTAGAGAATTTACATAGTGTAGAAATAGTTCTATTGGATGCCCGCTGGCCTAGTGGTCCAGGCACATGCCATATAGGCTCTGGCCTGACAGCGCGTTGCGTTTTGAGTCACATTCATGACGACCTTTGCTGCATGTCTCTCCCCTTCTCCCCCTCCCACTTTCCTGTCTATCTTCACTAATAACTATCAATAAAGGCAAAAAGCCAAACACAAATCTTAAAAAATAAAATAGTTCCATTGGTGGAAAAGAGTTTGTACATGAATGGCTTTTGCATCATTACCGAAACCTAAATGCATGGAGAAATAAGGTCTAGCAGCCTATATTCATGGATGATCAGACTACCGTAGGTGCATGCAGTGCAGTCTCTTCTTGATACATGATATGTCTTTTGGCATTAGACTGACAAGTAATAAGGCTCAAAGCCAACAGGCTTTATTAAGGCAGAACCTGGGCCCACATTTCAGCTCGGGCACATACACGGTTGTGGCAGACTGTAATGAATCACCCCCTCAAATCCCTATCTCAGCCCCTCCAGTCTTGTTTTTCCACACGACACCACTGCCAAGGCATCAACCCACCCGAGCTGCTGCATGCACCTTCCTCTGCTGACATAAATTGCCCAAAAAAAAAGCAAAACTTCACGGTTGTTCCTGCTATGCCACTCGTGTGCGTGCACAAAAACCTCCATCCTGAGTTCAAGCTCTAATCCTGTTTGACGGTGTTATTCTGGGGAACCTGTGGCAGAGCAGGAGAAGCTGTAAGCTATTCTGTCTGGGGGTGGCATGAAAAAAAAAGAAAGGAGGCACTTTAATCACAAGGGCACAAGTTCAACACTCGTGCTGATTAGTTTGTCATCTTAAAGGAGTTGTTCATTAAAAACATATTTATTTTCTATCAATTATACATTCCATGAAGCCTTGAAGTCAAGATTTTGTTTTTGTAATTCGAGGACTGGGTCAGTAGGAGACTCCGTAGGAGACTCTGTCGATCATCAAATTATTGCCTTTAGGGGCAAAACAAAGAATTCTCCATGAATTACAAAAAACAAAAATGGGGTGTGTAATTGATAGAAAACAAGTTGTTTCTTCAGTGAAGTACTCCTTTAAACTACAACGATAACTATAATGAATATATATATATAATGAAAATAATGTCTATCAAAATTAAGTGGATGGTGGGGTCCCTTCAAAACTGTAACGACAACTGTCGCAAGTTATATCGTTGGTGTAATTTGTAGAGCAATTTAATTAACAATAGACACTAACACTAACAGCATGATCCAAATGTATAGGTCACGTACTGTACAAGAATGTTACCATTCATCAGTATGGTGATATGGTTATCATTTCTGGTGTGGACAACCTTTTACCCACCAAATTTCCACTTTTACCCTCAGCTTCAGAATGAGGGCAACCGAGTACATCATTAAAGTCATGTCCCGCAAGACACAGCCATGTGTATAAATATTGTCTGCCAATGTCAAATATCAAGTGAATTGAAACTCTCAGCGTCTGAAACCTGTGAATAAAAATTCTGAATTATTTGTGTAGTCACTACACTGTAGTGGTAAAAGAGACAGAATCCTGTGAGACTGGGGCAATATTAGATAACAATTATTAGACTGGAATGAGAATCTTACGAGGCATTCTCATTTCCCACCAAATCAATCTAGTATTAAACACCTCTGGTAGCCTATTGTTGCGCCCGGAATATATTTAATGCCATGATGCCACAAGTTCAATATATAACTCAGTCTCTGTCTATGGGTTCAAGCCTGGATTATCTTTCGTCACACGATGGTGGGTCGTGCAGATAACATTATGCGATGTACAAGACCACAGATGGGACAAGTTGTCAGCCTATAGATCAGCTCTTACACAATGTACGTGCATTGTGCAAAGACGAAGCACAAAGAAATCCAATAGCCTCGAGGCGCGCAGCTCAGAAAAGTTGATAAATGCGATGTCCCCCCTCTCTCTGTTTACTGCTTCGTGTGTGTGTGTGTGTGTGTGTGTTCAACAGTCTCTCTCTCTCATAACGAGTGACCTTGATACAATAATCAGTGTGTTTCGTGCCCTGGCCGTGCTGCCTATTTTCACACCCAATCAGACATTTAATAAAGTACAAAACGAGATGATCAGCTTCCCAGCAGAGAAGTATGTATGCCCGCCCCTATCCAATCAGAAGCCTTCCCAGCCCCAAAGCTGCTGCGGAATGAAATAATGGGATCTAAAAGTATCGTCTCATTCGGAATGACAATTTCCCCATGTAAACCCGTAGCAAAAAACATTACTTCCGAATTATTTTATTCTGAAGTTTTTGTTCGGAATGAAAAGCCTGCATGTAACCGTGCTCAGTCACTGGACTGGTGCAGTACAGAATTGTGCTTTGGAAAAGTGATGTGATTAAGGGTTTGTCAAAATGATCGATTCACAATGATTTAAAACTGAGATTCACCTGACAGCAAACACATCATGACAAAACACATTTTCAAAACATGATTTGAAACATGACTAATTTTCAAATTGACATGTTTCACAGTGAGTGATGCAAGGTTTACAGTTTAATGAAGGGTGCTCCATTGTCCTGAGGTTGAGGGCACAGATTATGTCTGCCATTTGACCTCTCAGCTGACTGAAGGTGATTACTCACCAGTGGCATAATGAATACACTATATAAAAGTGTCTACAAATATTAAATGTTGCATATTGTTAATGCCTCATTCATACAAGTTGATTTTTTTATTCACAATGAAAAATTAACCTGGTTCTGAACATTGCATGTGTGCGTGGATGCCACGAACATAATCTCTGGGCAAATTAAGATTATCTTTTAAAGGTAAAAATCTGGTCAAATCTGATTAGACACATAAGTCTGTGTGTTGTGTTGAATATCAGATACTAAAGCATTGGCTGCTCTCTGTAGAGCCCCTGGAACCATTATAATGAAAATCATGAACGATGAGGGAAAGAAATGATCCTGCAGACAATTCTCAATTCTCATTGATCCCTGTGGGAAAAGTGTCTCTCTCTTTGAGTGAAATGACCCATTTGACCCCAGACCATACATTGCGTGTGTCTTGAATCCAATGAGATACCAAAACTCCTTGACATTACCTGGAGGTTCACTTTTAGAAAACTTCTATTTCCCTCGTCTCCTCAGCCCTGAGCAAGTTGTTAAAGTTGGAGCGGCTCATTGTAGTTCTACTTTAGCCAATAGGCTTCCTCAATGCTGTAGATAAAATAGCAATAATAATACTACCGGTACTATAAAAATTGATACAAACATTTAAAAAGGCAGAACACCTAATCCCTATAATATATCTCTAAAAGATGGAGATAAAGGCCGACAGCAACGATATTTATCATTTGGGGTCTAGAGTTGAAGAAAGTTCAAGCTGCTTCTAGTCAAGATATATATCTTGGCATAGTGCTTAACTGAAGAGAATCGGTCTCTGGTCGTCTCTGGGTTTGATGTTGATATTCCGGAGACAAAACCTCGTGGGTTTATCCACAGGTATGGCTCTCGTCTTGCCACAGTGCCTCTATTCCCTGCTGGGCGCCTGCAGCTCAAAGTTGTGGACACACGTTGACGTCAACGTGCAAATGATTTAAACTCGAGATGGGCCCGTCCTAAAGTTATTAGCGCAGGCTTGCCCGGCAGCCGGCGTCATCAAACCCTGTACACTCAAGACACTGCCCCCGCTGTTACCCTTAGATCTCTATATATGGAGCTGACCTGTTCTGACATTCCATATGCTGATCTGACCTCATCTCTCCATCAAATCCTGTACACTCAACTCAAGACACACAACATAATGGAATTCATTCAAAATGTTGATCTGACCCCCCATGCCAAAGTGCCAGCGCTCGCCCAGCAGTCTGCCGTCACCCAGGTGGATGCGTTCTCCCTTCTCGCCCTCAGGGCGTCTTACTGGTATATAGTATAGGTATATTGTGAAGTCATATCTATGATGTCAGTACTGTCACATCAGGCCATCTTTATTTGGAAGTAGTGGAAGCCTAAAGTGTGATGTCAAAGGATCCATTTGGTCAGTGGTGGAAAAAAGTGCATTGTCTAACTTTAAGAGTCATCTAAGGTCATTGAAACCTCCATATTATTTCATCCTAGGGTTCTATGGTTTTTTGTGATGGATTGAGCAATGAGTTATTTACTCTGTCCAAAGCTTTTCAGAAAACAGATTGCAGATGATGCTACTCTCTACGTATTCTCTTCCCTTTCTCACTAGCTTTCCCTTTCAATTCCTCTCACTTCTTCCTTATATAACGCAGCAAATGATCTCCCACCGGGTGGTCGCTGACGCCGAGTTGACGAAATGCGATGCTCTGGGGTTAAGAAATCTGTCACGAAGTAATTATGATATATTTCGTGCGTGTGTGTGTGTGTGTGTGTGTGTGTGTGTGTGTGTGTGCATCTATTTTTTGCCCAGCGTCGGCAACAATCTCTTAGCCTGGCTAATAAGCCAGACCGAATCAGCCGTTGGCAAGAAAAATGTGATATTAACAATCTCTACAATACAAAAGTAACCATCATCCCTCCTACTCCTACACAGCCGACTGACACAGGTAGCCCCCATTCAACATGTCTCCAGTGGTGGAAAAAGTACTCAATTGTTTTACTTAACTAAAAGTATCAATACTGCAATGTAGATGTACATACTCCATTACAAGTAGAAGTCCTGTATTCAAAATGTACTCAAGTAAAAGTACAAAAGTATCTGCATCAAAATGTATTTTAAGTTCTAAAAGGAAAGGTTTAGCCGACCTACAACCTCACAATGCGTTGCATCTGTGAGCTTGTAAATCGACTATTTTCAAATGGCCAAACTGTACAGTATATAGGACTGAAGTGTTAAATGTATGTTTTCTGATCAAAATTGCCAAAGACACACACACACACACACACACACACACACACACACACACACACACACACACACACACACACACACACACACACACACACACACACACACACACACACACACACACACACACACACACACACACACACACACACACACACACACACACACACACACACACACACACACACACTCTGAAGACCTCGTAATGATGATGATTGCTTTGCTGACAAACCTGACGAGGCTTTATAAAGCTGGCTTGGACTTTGGTGGGCCCAGATCAGCACTCAGGGTACAGCTGTTGCCCCAGGGAGAATTCGAAGCAGCTTTGAAATCTCAAATGAGGAGAAAGAAGACGCTTTGACTCTAATCCTCTTATCTGAAATACAATCTCTGCATCTCTCTGTCCCTCTGATGGCACGACTATATATAATAATTATATAAAAAAGGGAAATGCATCTTGGACTCTCTATTCCTCTGTTATGTTGCGTTGTGTTTATAGAGGTGTACTCAAAAAAATGTGGAATTGGATGGACAGACACAGTGCACAGTGACATATACAGTGTCACATGTGCATAAGACAGACAGACAGGCATAACGTGATAGGATCTAGCCTAAATGTCTACCTCAGCCTTTTACATTTCTGTCTAATAAAGTATTCAATGAATCAATCAAAAACAGACAGACAGACAGAGTGTCAGCATGAAGGAAGGAACCCTGATCAACAGGGAGAGCTGTCAGAATTTCCCAGTAGTCAGGCAGCCAGCTCCCATAACATATTGTTGTTGTACGCTAGTATCCATGTCAGCACAGCACACACAGAGCAGACATCATACTCGTGTGCACAACATTCTCTGCATAGTGCATCTGACTCATGACAGAATGTCACACCAGTAGTCTGCCATATCACTGCCCTCCACCTGTGTGATGACGTTGGTGACGAGTGACTCGAGGTCAGCATCATCCTTCAGTGCCGCATGAGCAGCACTGCAGCACCACGGGATTCTCGCTATGAGAGACTCATCTCTCTCGGAATCTCAAGGTTCTTTCTCGTCTCAGCCAGGTTGACTCAAGGCTCATTCATAGTCTGGATTTTCGGTGGTGAGGTGACCACCGCTCCGGTGGTGAGCTGACCACCGGAGCTGAAATAACGTTGAGCGGTTGTGAGTAAAAACAGAGAGAAGGGCTGGGGCGGTGGTTTGCTCTTCACCGAAAATCCAGACTATGAACAACGCTTCAGTCTCGACTCTCTACTCTACCCCTCTGCCCAGCTGACTCATACTCGAGCACCTCATACATGGGACTCAAGTAACACAAGCCCGCCTGTAATGCTTGCCGACAGAGCCCTCAGCAATAACTCCTACCGGCACAAGTGAGAATAAAATAGAGATAATCACAACGAAAGCATGCCTCCGACGGTGAAACTGAGTGCACCTTTTTCAATCTGGCTGGTTTTCCAATCGTACTGTGTATGACATATACCGGTACACACAGCATACAACACAAGCAGCAGCAGCAAAGAAAAACAAATCATACCTTGAGTTATCTTCTATTTGACTTCTTCAGTTGTGTAAGTGATGGCCATGCCGCCAGGGTCAAACTTTGGAACCGGTAGATTTGGGAGCCACGCCTCCTCTCCAGTCATCTCCATCCATCTGGCTAGCTCTCCAGCGAAATTCTATATAACAAGAGACAACACTTCCATTAAGTCCCATAGTAACAACCAGCAGTGCCTCTGCATTTTGGAGTGCTTCTACAGAACTCGTCTATGTTTACCAGAAAAAGTATTATCAATATGCATGCATACTGCTAATAATTATTTACTCATAATTATGAATGGATCAAAGTAGAAGTTAGTAACATAAGAGTATTTAATCAGAATTTCAGGGTGAATATACATGCATGTATGCACATGCAGTCATGCACACATGCAACCATGTTTATGTGCGTGTTTGAGGTGCCAATTATAATTAACACAACAATTATTAATTCAGAATATCAGTATGTGCACTGCACCTGCAGCCATCTTGGAGTGATGCGCCATCTAGTGGTGATTCAGTCTAGTGGTGATTCAGTCTAGAGAGAGAGAGAGAGAGAGAGAGAGGCCTCAGCTTGGTAATACCAGGCCAGTGTTGTGACAGGATACATATACCAGCTGGTATACCCTCTCAACAACACAGATCAAGAAAAGTCTGCACACCAATTTCTGCTCCCAGACATATTATCATACATCTTAAATGTGATTTAACTCTCACACCAACTAACTTCATGTCATCTTTCACTACATCCATAATCTTCTCTTTGGTCTTCCTCTAGGCCTCCTGCCTGTAGTTCCAACCTCAACATCCAATATACTCACTATCCCTCCTCTGAGTCTGTACGTGTCCAAAGCCAAACCATCTCAGTCTGGCCTCTCTGGCTTTATCTCCAAAACATCTGACATGGGCTGTCCTCTCTTGTACTCGTTCCTGATCCTATCCAACCTCAACATTTAAGTCTCTGCTACCTCCAGCTCTACTTCCTCAGTGCGACTGTCTCTAGCCCTAGACCTCGAAATAAAATAAAAAAATCTTCTAAATCCTCCAGTTTTCTGAAATAAATATTTTCACGATTTAAAAAAAGGCAACAGTGCAGCACTGTCTCTCTCTCTCTGTTTCTGGCACAACAGCACCCCTACCGGTACTCATTATTGAACACATAGGTGAATTCTGTTCCTTGGAGCAGTTGCGGTTGCACCACTCAAAAAATAGCAGACCTACAAGCTCGTAGCGCGCCACTCGGTGGCACGCTATGAGCTTGTAGGTCTGCTATTTTTCAATAACTAAATTATAACATAATATTTAAAACACCAAAAGAGGTTCCCGCCCAAAATGGGCTAGTCTAATCCATACACCATATAGCTGGTCTCACCAGTCTTATACACCTTCCCTTTCATTCTTGCTGATACTTTCCTATCTATCACACCTGACACTTTTCTCCACCAAATGCAACCTGCTTGCACTCGTTTCTTCACCTCTTTTACACTCCATTGCTCTGAAATGTTGACCCTAGTACTTAAAGTCCTCCACCTTCTTTTCATCTCTCATTCACTTCACATGTATTCTGTCTTGCTGCGGCCAATTAAGCCAAGCTTCATTCATTTATAATGGATACTTGAATGGCTAGAGCCAACTTTGTTTAACTTCTCTCATAAAACGGTTTGAATTTTAATATAAAATGTGCCATTCACATTCACTCACACTCACACTCACAGCATGGAACAACACATAGCATACCTGTACTGATTTAACACCTGTGGTGTGGTCTCCAAGGCTAACCACAACTGAAATAACCAAACAGCTCAATATAACATGTCACTTCACTTTCACAGCACACAACCATGCAATGCTGACAATTCCGGTTTTACTTTACTAAGAGAAATAATAAAACTGACTGACAGAAATTACACACAATTCAGTTCATGTAAATGCTAATTTACTAATGCTAATGCTAAGCAGCTAGCCAAACTCACCTACCTGGATAATAAACTCAAAGTAGGAACCACAGCTGAGCTGAACATTTGCCAACTAAAATAAGCCACTCTGCTTCCATGAGGTGTAACATTATATATTTATCTTATAAATGTCACTGTTTTAATTCAAAATCATAACGTGGCTTTTGTGTGAAAGTGTTTGGAGCAGATGTGGTGTGGGCGCGGGGCAAAGAGGATTTGAAACAGCCCGCCTGAAGCCTGCTTAGGGGCAGTGTTGCCAGGTCTGCTCATTATAAGCAAATCTGTGCTTGTATTTCTGTAAAGTTGCTGGTAAATATGAATGAATACCACAACGTATTGTGGAACCTTGCGGTTAGCGTTTTATTTTATTTTTTGGGGGGAGAGAGGGGGGGGGGGGGGGGATTGAACTTGACAGTTTCATGTCAAGGTCCCCAAATGAATGTGCATTTGTCCAGGACCCCATGATATCATATAACATGTATAAAATACACATTTAGCACTTTTTTCCCCCTCAAGATTCTGTTGAAAATAGCAAATCTACAAGCTATTTTCCAATAGCCAACGTAGGCCTGTAGGTATAAAGTGTCTGGCCTATAGTCACTTCTTTTGGGTTTGTTTTCGTAGACCAGGTTGGTTATTTCTCTCGCAAAATCTGGCAACACTGTTTAGGGAGTATCTAAGGCTCTGGGGAGTGTGTACCAATAACCTGTATTCACAGATAACACATTTTGTGACTTTATTTAAACAAGCTCACTTTTGATTAATAACAACTAAGAGAAAGAACTTTATTTAATTGTATAATGTTTATTCAAAACAAAATTACTTAAGATAAAATAAGCCATCATGTGAATATATATACATATGTATATACATATGTGTGTATATATACACATATGTATACACACCTGTAGAACATTGGTCTGTCCTGATGAAGGTCTAATGACCGAAACGTCGATTTAATAAAAGAGCAACATTTTTGGCAGTGTGCGGGTCCTCTTCTTTGTTTTAAAGATACCCTTTTTAATATGCACTATTGCCCTACGCACCTGTCACCCACCAACCCATTGAGGTGTGCATCAACCTTTTTCTATAAAATGGTCCTGTAGAACAAAATGCCTGCAGGTTTTCTGTGAGGGGCCTGTGGGCAAAATATTAAAAAAAGGTCTACAGTCAATCGTCAAAACATTGACTATAGAGAATGGTCACAGTAAATACTCCCTCCTACTACTGCCAAAGGGTCAATAATAAGCTACAGTCAGCTCAACTGAATGTTGCTAATATTACGACTCAGTCATAAAGCAGTGGTGAGTAATCATCTAGATGAAAATCTTTGCTTCATTTGATATAATTAGGTGTGCTGTTTATGGATCTTGACATAATCAGACCATTTGTATGATTGATTGATGATGATCGATTATGATTGATTGCATTTTACACATAACTAAAACATATAGCACTGCTTAGAAAACAACTACTTATACGACTTGGCAGTCCCTCAGAGGAAAAAGTTTGAGAAGTTTTGATTCAAGTAAAAGATAAATGAATCCTCGCTGTATCTTGGTTTCAAAGGCAAATAGAATGCAAGACTCACTGGGGATAGTCATTTGGCCATGACAAATCTTTAATTTTCTGAACAATGTTTAAAATATTGAAGCCTTCTCCCAATCTATCCAGACACAATATACACGGAATGATACATGAATCATTAGTAGACCCATTTTTCTTCTCTTTCTTCCAATATTATTCCCTGCAAATCCATTTTAAAAGATGGACTTCCTCAGACTTGAAATAGTTTGACTCTTAACGCCCAGACATGATACAGAGAACGTTATTGTGCAGTTCAATGCTCCTCGGTCACGCAAGCACGCACGCACACACCACCTTACATAACATAAAAGTACAGAGAGCGAGGCCATTAATCAATGTCTTACTTTCATCCAAATAGAACGAGCTCTTTTATGGTTCACATTATGTATGTGAAACGTTGGCAAAATCTGGCAGAGGGCCTCATTTAGGCACAGCACAAAATTAACCATGAAGCCAGTGGTCATAGTGGATCAACCGGCTTAGCTTGACAATGAGGTGGGGATTTAGAGACCACAACACAGCAGAATCCCTGGCCCTGACACAGAGGTTGCATTAGGTTGTTAGGGTATATGCAATGCTGAAAACACAAGTGATTGAGCAATGACAAGGTTGACAGAAGAATGACAGACGGTTTACACATTCTGTGTATTATTTAAGAGACACATCAAGGGCAGCAGTATACTGTTAGAGAGTGCCAACACCTAGTTAGACGGAGAGGACCTTCACCTTGTTGTGTTTGTGTCAGCTGGAGAAAAGGCTCAATACAAAGCGTATGTGGTAGGCTACCTGCTTCATCTGCATGCTATAGCGTTCTCAAGGCCGTATGAGCAGGGCAGGTGAGGATTCTGAGGAACAAGCAGTGTTCCGAGTTCCGACAGAGAGACAGGAACAACAAGGCATATCGGCGTGTACACACTGGTTTGACAAGCAGCTGCACAGAATGACAGCACTCCGTAAACTAAAAAAGGAAAATACTTTGTGGTCTTTGTGGTCTCTGTTTCAGTTTTGGAACACATGCACACATGCTTGTATCAAATACTTGAAAATAAATAGCATCAATGTAACCATAACAATAATGTACTGTATTTGGAAGCTAAGACATGTCGTAGTTTTTAACCCATTTAGACCTATTACAGTATACATTTTTAATCTTTTGAATAAAATGTTTTTCAGAAAACGTATAGTTTTGGCCTTTTGAATCAGCCTCAGGTCTTATTACTATTCTCACAAATCTCGCAAACAGATATTTGCAGACAAGAAGCAATCTCTACTCCAAACTCAATAATATTTTGTGCAGTTGCAGTTGACTGAACCACAAACAAAATGTACAATAAAATAATTGTCAACTGCTCTCTGGGAATAATAGCACAAAGGCAACATCTATTATCAGAATGTGTGATATAAAACGCTGATTATATTAGATGTTATCATCCGTCAAAGTCAGCTAATAATTATATATTCCCTCCCAGGACAAGCTAAAAGCATTCTCTGCATTGAGATACTGTACAGTATGTTCATAGAATAACATCATCCTTTGTAGAGATAAAACCATATGTCCCATTGTCCCCATAAACATAGACTGTATTTGTGCTTTGTGCGCCATGTATTTCTATACGTGTTGTGAATGTGAGAGAAAGGTACTCAGAGCATGAAGGGAGTAGAGGGAAATTAGAGTGAGTCTGTGCTCACACAGGCCACTGTGATTAATCTGACACTGTATAGGTGGCACAGGTGCTGTGTCTTGCAGAGTGAAGATAAACCTGGGGTTTATGCCCGATGGCCACTAAGATTACCGTTTCTTTAAACCAATCTGTCAGAGCTATAATTTCCCACAAGATAGTGTGATGATTTTTTTTACCACCTCCATTTGCTCAAGTAATTCAAGATCCTATTTCCTGACACACTTTGCCGTAAACACATACTATATAAAGTACACGTGACATCATGGAGACCCTTAGATCTCCATATATGGTTGTCATTCCAACCACTGTGGTTGCCAAATACAGTATGAAGATCACGACACTAAGGAGAAGATCGGATCATCACCTATATCTACAAATATGGAGCCGGTCAGCAAATCTATACATCTGACCTCACTGACACCAGATTAATAGTTTAACTCGTGCTTCTCACTGTGCCGTATTAAGAATCTCTGTTGTTTCAGGCCTGAAAACGTCAATTAAAAAACAAAATCCATAAATGGGCATAACAGGGATTGTATTAGGCCAGGGCATCGGATGGGAATGCCCATATATTGAGATCCCTGATGTCATCAATATCAAGCCCATGTGAATGTCAATATACAGTATGGCCATATCGTGACAGTCTCATGATAACCATGTTGCAGTCCCGCCCCCTACCAGGACCCAGGAAATGATTCCCCGTTCATTTTCCTCATAGACTTTTCAAAAAGTATTTATTTAAAGATGTTAACGCTGCGGAAAAAGCCAACTCGAGTTGTGACAAATCATGACAACAAACACAATGTTTTGGGCCGAACAAATAATCAGAAAAGAAAAAAACGGCAGGTTACAACAACATTTTGTTGTTGTTTTTATTCATTGTAATTATTTGTTTGGTCCAAAATATTGTGTTTGTTGTCATGATTTGTCACAACTCGAGTTGGCGTTGTACAACGCTTAAAAGGTCTTTAATTATACTTAAATGTCTATGGGGAAAATGCATTGGGAATTATTTCCTGGGCCTGGCATCGTCATGAAAGGGGGGCGGGACTGCGACGCTCTATAGGGAGATGCTTGAGAGGCATCCTAACCAGATGCCCAAACCACCTAAACTGGCTCCTTTCCAAGCGAAGAAACAGCTACTCTACTGCAAGTCTCAAGTCAAGCAGTTCAATTCCTAAGAATATTTCCCATTAAATTCATGTCATGTTCTGTGGAAGGAAGTAATATATTAGTGTAGCAATACCTTCAGAGAGAAATACAGCATCCAATATGACATGACTGAGCAATAACAAGCTAATCCAGCTATGTGTAACATGTCACAAGTAATTGAAGTTGCTTCAAAATCATTGCTAACATCATCAGGGTTGAGGAGCGCTCCCATTCTCAAGTCAGACCTGATTGACTCCTTCCTTGGGGGAGGAACTGTAAGACGCATGGAAATGACGCAAGTGAGGGATGAGAGGATAGAAAAACGAGAATTGTGATTTGGCTTCAGTCAGTCAGTCAGTCAGTCAGTCAGTCAGTCAGTCAGTCAGTCAGTCAGTCACATTATTTGAATGTCTAGGGTTGTTGTGGTCTAGCCAAAATAATGCACCTCTACTAAGTCTACTCTACATAATTTATGGCTCCTCAAAACTTTGATCAACATGAGGCTCCAGAAAGGCTGTTTCCCATTGTGGTTGTGGATTATGGGCAATTAATTGTCAGTGTACGTAGATGGCCTCACTTTGGGAAGATGAGGCTTTTCTGGGCTATACTGCTGGCAACAGTCCACCTATTTCCCACGTCACCAGATGGAAAATTAAGTAAATATCCCCATAGCCTTGTGTTTCCTGCATATCAAATGAAGGGCATGTACTGCAGGAGAAGTGAAAAGCCAACTTTTAATCACATTTCTAATGGTGACACACATCATGATTATTCCATTCAAGTCCATTTTCTTCTTGTCCCACAGCCCCTAATTACGGCGTGTGCATGGCAGTGGGTTTTAGATGTTCTGTGGTCTAAACAAAGCCGTTTGCGCTGCCAGCTGCCACTCCTCCATCTGATGGATGCCGTTTCCTCAGCACAGTTATTGGTTTTTGAATTGTCATGCAGGAACGGCAATTAGTCATCCACAAGTCTCAAGGTCGAACTTAATGGCTTCCAGTATAAACAAAACATCAATGGAGTGAGAGCCAAAACACAATGATTTTTATAGTAATACAATTTATTGGAATGCAACTCCTAGACTTGTTTATATATCATAATGGTACTGGAGGAAGCAAATCCAGTGTTTTTCTTGGTTTGGCTTTTGGGCTTCTGAATCACAAGTACCCCAGAATGAAAACATCATGCAGCTTCCATGTTTTTTATTTTGTTTGATCATGCCAGTAATGGCACACAGTTTAATATAATCTTAAAAGGCATACACCAATACGACCCCAACGCAGATGATTCAACATGACAGGCCCTATATTGTTAGTACTTTTATTTCCTGTCCTCTAGCTTTAGTACGTCATAGGGGTCCACTCCACAATCCTCATTATTTCACAAAGAGAAACATGAATAGAGACTGGCCAGTGGCCACTCTCATCCGGAAGAGGAAAAGGTACAACCCTCCTCATTGGGGTTTTTTACCTTAAAATACATTGGCCCAGGCAGAAAGACCAGATATCCATCAGTGTCCCAATAGAAAGAAAAATCACCACTATATTCCAATATACTCAATAGACTCAGAACAGAATGTGAGTCCCCTTATGAGTCATGAGGCCGCCATATTAAAAAAAAAAGTCAAAGGCAGCTACACTGCAAGGATCCAATGCTTAATTCAACTATACCAGGTCTAGACAGAAAAGTTATGCTACGTCTAAGCATATAAACTACTTTGGTACTTTATGGTGAAAGTTAGTGCCATGCTCATCTTCTGCATTTTTAAGTTATCTTGTGATAAGGGTCATTTTTTTAAACTGCCCTACATCTTTTCTATCTTTGTACTTCACAGCCATTCATATCACAAAGTTGGGCACAGATCAAGATCACTCCAATTACAGCCTGAGTCACCACATTTCTATTTCAGGAACACATCAGTTATTCACTTCTGAAGGAGAGATAGAGAAGCAATGGAATGTTTGGTGGTTCTTATTGAATCAGTTCCTTTCTCTGCTGAAATTGTCCCGTGGGGGAACAAAACAGTGACAACCAAACAAATTAGATGTGAACCTCTCTGGGAGGGTCAAGCGTCTGCTATTTTCTCCCCCCGATCACTGTTCAACAAAACAGACCATTTCACATTATGTGGCCCATGCCTCCCCTGGGCAGTACATAAAGCCACGGAGCGATTTCCCTACGCTAACCTCTACCACGATGATACTAGCTGCACCAACTGTACACAAATACACACTCTCTTATTGATTTGCAAAGAAGAGCTCATGCAGTATGTATGTATCGTGAACTAAATAAGTGATGCATGGAACTCTGTGAAGACTCTACATTTGGGAATACATGACGGCCAGAGGCAGTTAGTGCATGACATTTCTTCTGACATCTCAGCATAAGGCTTAAAGTATAGGCAAAATGACCCTTTGAAGAGAGGGAGCACGGCAAGAAATGATCTGCTTGGTGACTGGGTGCCAAAGTGACTGGCAATGACATCATGAAACTGTGTGTGGGATATAATAGGCTCAGATATATATGCAAACATGGGTAGCTGACCATAAATTAACTAAATAGTAAAGTACTAAACTGAAAATGATCCAACGTAAGATGAGACAATTGCTTCTATCTGGCCATTCATTTATAGCTATCATATTCACAACCACATCTCTGGAGCAGCCAGGACCATTTAAGTGGATTGAGTTATCCTCCTGTTTTGGTGCGCTGCCACATCCACGGAGATGCTGCGAGGAGATTGGGCCGGGCAGTTTGATTGGGTAAGGATTTTTCTGTCAGGGGAAAGGAAAGGTAAGGGGTCCATGCTGACGCCGGCACATCCCTACTCTTTGTTATCCCCGCACTGATTAATGGCACAGTCCCACAGTCCACTGACAGAGCGCTGAGGCCCACGGAAACCTCCAGAGATGAGGCTGCCTGCCAATTACCTTCCTCAATAACGTCCACTCAATGCCTGCATGACAGGGACCCGCCCCCAGGGCCCAGGGCAGACCACTATTAGAGACAGAAAGTCCAGGGAAACTGAATATATATACTGTATTTACAGTATATACAGTATACAGTTTACACGCGCACACACACACACACACACACACGCACGCACGAACGCACACACGCACGCCTACTCGAGACTGCAAACACATCTACTGTAGATTTGGAAATGATTCACTCATTTTTCTAGTCAGTGCAAAGCAGAGTGCATACAACTCAGTAGTAGTACAGTTGTGCTTATCCTATTTATGATACTAGGCCATAATCACAAGATCCCATGGGTTGCGAGCAAACAAAATATGTCGTGGAGAAAACTTTTTTGATTATGCGTCTGAGAAGAAGACGGTGTCAGATGTAAGTTTCTCAGTTCTTCAAGGGCATTGGCAGAGAGAGAGACTTTAAATTGTGCCACCTTTGGAGAACTTCCCTCTGAGATGTTGGTGATAAGTGAGGCTGAAAGGGAAGATTAGGCGCTTGGAGGAGAGTCAGCTTCTCCCTGCTGATTTGGACATCCATTTTAATGGGCTGCTTAATGCACCCATTCAGGAGCTGGGTCTGCGGAGATTCACTAGGTTCCTCCTGGCATGGTCCCTCTACTCCCAGAGCAAGGAAACGGTAGCCATTGTCTGCATTAAAAATGCATTGCCTTTGCTTCTCTCTGTCTGCTCAGCATTCTCACCACTGGCAGTGGCACCACCTATTATCAGAATACCACAGCACTGACAGCTGAGAGGATAGTTTGTATAGAGCAAAGAGAAGTAGAGTTGTTTCAGCAATATTCTAGAGTAGCCTATGCCTATCGTTAAATGGGGCCTTTTATGCTTTTCCTTATTTTCTGCCATGTATAAAATTATGACAATATCAAATGTTCATATTAAGTTTCCAAATAAAATAATTAAATGAAATAATAATAAGGTCAATGAATGTGCCTTCTTCCCCTTTTTTATGGGAATAAAAAAAACACGATAGACCTTGCACAAAAATCAATTCCACCTACTGTTTTACGACCTGTAACACTGTGACAATGATTCTGATTCTCACCGTGTGACACCGTGTGGCTCTAAAGTGGTTCGTTCGGATCAGAACTTTGGTCATATGCCACTGTATTTGTCTGTTTGTGGCACACTTTTGTCAGCTTTAGCTAAAAGACGGGATAGATCCACCTGTAGGTCTATACTCTATAGGGCCGTCGGGGACACAATATTGCAGTGAATCACAGTATTGATAAACGTAACACACATGGCTTACAGGTTCAGTGCATATGACGAATGAATACAACTTTATGGAGATAATGGTGCACGTGCACCAAGCAGTCAGATGTGTCGTTCTTTCTACCATATCTGCTCAAAATCGTGGCATTCGCTGAGCATAATGTCACCATACCTAAATGCAGATAACTGCTAAATTGCTAAAAGAGAACGATGGAGACGTTCAAGGAAAGAAAAACGTGGTAATTGCTGCAAAATTGCTCGACTACAACTAATGCACGTCATTAACAGAATATAATGTGTTGTGCATACAGCTATTGCCAGTGAATACATGAATGTACGGTCTGTCAACAATTAGTAGTACACGTGTGGATATTGACCAGCAGCATAATGCTGGGGCTGTCATTCAGTAGTAGAGGGGAGGGGGGGGGGTCTCTGTTGACTGCACAGGGATGGATGGGTGGTGAATTATAAAGCAAATGGACTGCATTATGTACAGTATAGCAAGTTTCTCCAAAGCGCGAAGAACTTCACATTCACCCACGCACAAACACAATGTCTTGCTCAAGGACACTTCAACACAAAAGCCTATAAGATCCATCCTCGATTTTTGCAAAAGACATTTCTGGAACAAAATTCCTCAAAACATGAACCCGGTGTCCGATTGCATCGTGAAAGGCAAGGGAAGAAATAACACCCTTTTCAAATTGGCCTATTATTATAATAGGCCATAATAGGATGAGTGGCAGAGGCCACCCCTCTACATACTATACATATAGCTTATACTGTATAGTTTCATTATATTCCACTATTACGTTCTTAGCTTATGCATTTTTCATGATAACTACTTTTTATGTATTGCCATGCTTTGTGTTCTTGCTTAATGTAAATCGCTCTGGATTAAGAGTGTCTGCTAAATGCCTAAATTGTAAATTATAAATTGACACAATAACCTACCTGACCTGGCGGAGACTTGCAGATGTGTTCCCCACCAAATTAGGCATAGAATGGTCTCATGACTTGAGTCATATGGCTGTCAAACAGGGCTTAGCTCTGTAATGGCCTGATCTGCAATCTGTGCTCCGATGAGTGCATATTTCTTGTTGGCCATTGTAACTGTCTGTCATAATTATAATTCTATGAGAAACATGCACAGAACGGCATAACATTTAACTGGGGGGTGGCCGTCATGCACAATGCATCGATAACCCCCTGTACTGTTTTTCGTTTGGTTAAATACCCAGAACAAAACATTAGTGAGAGATTAAACAGAATGTTCAACGGATACATAATGGTTGCAAATAAATATAAAACATAGTCCGTGGACCACCCAAATCCATGCATCCCAGGTTTGGGACCCCTGGGCTAGTGGAATGACTGCAACGGCAAGCGTGGCTGAGGTGGTAAAATAAAATCATCACACAATCTTGTGGAAAATTTTACTGTAGGTGTGACAGATAAGAAACGGTAATCTTAGTGGCCATCGGTATAAACCCCAGGTTTATCTTCACTCTGCGAGACCTATACAGTGTCAGATTAATCACAATGGCCTGTGTGAGCAAGTGAGGTACTCTGAGTACAGTACCTCACAATGGGACCTGTGGGAAAAGCAGAACGAGGAGTGTTAGTTTTTTCGGCTCAGGAGACCGGAGCCGGGCCACGGCGGGGAAATCTGAAAAACGTCCCGGGAGAGAGAGAGAGAATATTGAGTATTGAGGGTTTAAGTACAGTACAGTACAGTACAGTACAGTACAGTACAGTACAGTACAGTACAGTACAGTACCACTCAGTTCAGACGAGTCACACGTAGCATAATGTTGTCAGGTTCGGAAGTTGAACCTGCAACACTCTGTCAGGTGGCATTAGCAGCCTAGTGCCCAGATGTCTATGCCAGTCATCCAGGCCCTTTGTTTCTTTCTGGCTTCTCAGTGCCGTCGCTACCTATACGTGCAATATGCACTGCGCGTACAGGGCAACACACCGAGGGGGGCAACAAAATGTGCCAAAATGTTCGAAGCCGACCCTCAAAATCAAAAGATTCTCTGTGGCTCTGCCGTGTAATAATGAGTGGCCGTGTGTGCGTCCTCGCAATACAGTGAAAATAGCCGATCTGCATGAGGAATAGCAGCGCTCTCGTCAGGAGGGGGGGGCAGCACAAATATCCTACGAGTAGGGCAACGAAATGGCCAGCTACGTCCCTGTGGCTGAATCTCTGCATGTGGATTAAATGGTGCTTGTTAAGTGACTTAAGCGTGTCATAATAATGCATTGATCATTAATTTGAATCAGCTGTGTGGAGGGAGATCTTGTAGTAGGGTAAAGCAGGCAGACTAAAATACGACCCTTTTGGATTTCTGCCAGGCTGACTGACATTTATCACTCAAATTAATTTAATGACTGACAACAGGAATCATTGCCCACAACACACACACCCTTTTCTCCGGTTACACATTCCGACACACGCTGGAAGCCACGTAGTCGGAATGGCGGTGCGTCGGAATGCCACTCTGTTCCCCATTTGTGTGGCTTGACAGCCCGTACCTTGAGCAGCTACCTGTACCTGGAAGAGAGCCGGTGCCTACCATCCGGCACTGGATAAACGCAGGTCCTGACGTAGGTCGTAGGTCTCAAAATGAGCTTGCCCCTCCTGGGATAAAGACCTGATGGCCTTCTAACTTTGTGTCTATAGCTTCCCCGAACAACAATGGGTGGACTTTCGGGCTCATGGGAGCAGCTGCCAGCTTCGGCACTGGTTGGCAGTGTGTGAGTGGACTGGGAACATGCCTGCGGACTGGTTGTTAAAGCGTTTTTCGACAACTTGGGATGCCCAGAAACGAGGCAGGAGGGCTGGCTGTGTTGTGCTGTCTCTGACTACTATGATTGTCAGTCACCATGCGGAGGCATTGCTGCTTGTGCCCATGGACGGCTGGGTGACATGACATGCTTGTTGAGAAGCTTGTACCATGAGGACATGCCTTTGTGGATGTAACCTTGCTGCACCATTATTATTTGTGTCCTTGTATACATTTCCTTTTGTGTGGACATACATAATGGTTAAAGTGTGTGTGTGTGTGTGTGTGTGTGTGTGTGTGTGTGTGTGTGTGTGCGCGCGTGCGCGTGTGCGTGTGTGTGCGTGTGCGACTGTGCGTGTGCGTGCATGAGTGAATACAATACACCTCTCTATTGCAGAAGTGTATGCCTTGCCTCTCCTTGACAGAGCGGCTGTGTCTGAAACTCTGAGGAAGCAATCTCATTTCATAAAAGAAAACAGGAACAGAAATTCGAAACTAATTAGAACAAGTCAAAGACCGTAGAAAAGGGCTCTGACAATTTGCTTCCCCGTCTTCCTTTTCTTCTCACACAAAACAAAAATCACACCCGTGTGAAGTGAGTGGTGCAACTCCGTGTGGGGGTCCCCGGGGGGGAGGGGGGAGTTCCAGACCCACAGGAACGCACCCAGGGTGCCGGCCCATCTTATAATACTACAGCACCAGTACAGAGGGATTGTTAAACCAATGTCTTCCAACACATCATCCCAACTTGGAGGAAAAAAAATCCTCAGCTTGAACGATTTGCCAGAAACAACCAATCTGCCAGCAAAATGTTTCCCCTGCAACCATCCGTATCTCTGAAAATAGTGTGCAGTTCAAAATTGGTTCAAAATACATGAGAACCATTTCATTTTTATAATGTTTTGTATTAGTATTGCCTGCCCTTGGCCTGGCAAAAACAGCCTAAGAGAGGCATAGTACATATTCATTAGCATACAATATACAACCCCTTTACAGTCGGAATACTAATGCATTTTTTTCGGGTAATGTGACAAGCGCACATCTTGGCCTATGGTCTTATCTGCGCAGCAGAAGAATGGGAAGCAAAAGCGTAATACTGTGTTGGTATGGAATGCTGGGAGGTGGAAAGACAATTACTATATATCTATTATGCGGTGAAAAGAAAGTGTTGTGCTCAAATGGTGTGTTGCCAGAGCAGGGAGCTCAGAGTCAACAAACTGAGATTAGAGACAAGATATTGGAAAAATAGACTACAGTAGGTATAGTCCGTGCATGGTGGACGGTATCAAAGTATTTTACTTGAGTCCTATACTAAAGTACTTTTGAGTTTGTACTTGGATTATCTTTTTTTACTTAAAACATTCAGAAAATAGCAGATCTACAAGGTAACAACGCGTCGTATCATCCCGTGTTGTGAGCTTGTAGATCTGATAATTTCACTACATTTGATATTTTTTGAATATTTCTGTATTGGAATCATCTTGGAATTAGTTTTGGAAAATGACAATTTTTGCATTTTATAATGCATTGATACAAAAATAAGAACATTTTACATTGTAATTAGTACCTTTTAATACATCCGTAGCCCATTGTTTAAAAGCATATATGTACTTTTGAATACTTAAGTATTATTTTTAAAACAAGTACTCCACGTATAAATTGTACTGTATATTTGGTTACTTTGTGCAACATTGAACATAGTTTAACAGCAGTTAATGCTCAGTAGGGGTATTCGTTTTCTGGTCGATTTGGCTTGAGTCACAATTTAAAAAATTTCTGGTCTTAGAATAATTAATGTATCAGTTAGTATTGTATTATGTATAAACTCTAGTGATATACAGTAGGCTACACATTCCAAGATGATCCTTCCAGTACACCAACCGCGTCTATGATTTTTGTCTCCAGGAAACCATGCAGTCAGTGCCACAGCCAAGAAAGACACACATTGAATGGATTTCGAAATTATATCTTGCCTTTTGTATTTATATTGCAGTGAGTCACACCTTGACCTTCCACATTCTCAGAAATCAGAACTATTTACATCAGACCACTCTTTCTTGCAACTCCTCCATGGCATGAAACAGAACTATCTATGATCATAATAAGGGGCTTGTCAGCGTCTCTGGTTAACCTCGCCAGCAGCCAATTGAATTGTCTGGTCCAACCCAATTCGATACCCATCGACCTTATGTCTACGGTCTCCTGGAGCCTGGCAAAGGTTGTGTCTGAACCCGTCTTCTCAACAACCCAACTCATCAATGCCTTCCTTCCCTTTCCAATCAAGTCAGACTGGCATGTAAAATGTGGTTCACAGATGTTACACTATAGATACTGTCAGTGGTGAAAAAAGTACTCAATTGTTTTACTTGAGTAATAGTACCAATACTGCAATTTACAACTACTTTGTTACAACAAGTAAAAGTACGGAATTGAAAATGTACTTGAGTAAAAGTACTGTACAAAAGTATCAGCATCAAAATGTACTTAAAGTACTAAAAGTAAAAGTACTCATATATTGCAGAATGTCCCATTTCACCATGAATAGTTTAACTCCTGCTTCTCAACTGTGCCGTATTAAGAAGCTCTGTTGTTTCAGCATCACCTCACCCTTTGGGACGAGTTCGCTTCTCGCCTGGGCATCTTACTGGTATTATTTGACAATTTGGCCAACATTTGACCAGTTTTTATAGTATAGGTTGTTGATTACTTTTGATGTGGTTTGCCCTTAAATTGTCACTTTATATTCATCTGGGGACCCCTCCAAAATCATGTGGGGACCCCCCTGGGGGTCCCGACACAAAGGTTGAGAAAATTACAGGAAACCTTTCCTATTTCTAAATCAGTATGATTGGAAAACTGTCGGTAAAGAAAATAATTTCACGCAATGACTCAGCATGCACTGTTGTAGCAATGTACACTGTCTATCACATGCACTTATTACATTATGAACAGCAGAAGAAGGGGCCTACAAAATAAGAGAAAGCCTATAACAGAGGAATAATGTGGTCATTTTAGAGGCAATTAAAGTGAAATTAGACATTGACCCGGTGGAGACAGCGGGGGATTAGCCACCCAAAGATTGGTGAAGTGTGAGGTAGCTACCCATAAGGTAGATATCACAGGTAGATTATCTGTGATAGGCTTAATAGAAAATGGTGCTAGCCTAATCGCATTAAAGTGACAAACATCATTGACTACTCTGAGTAATAGGGGCCAGTTGGTGTTAAATAGTTCAGGGAGGCTAATAGGTTCTGAGTCTTTTATCGATTGGTGGTCTGGTGGGATTGGTAAACAAAACATTTCCCAACAGGTCTCAGTTCAAACAGCTATGCCTGCCACAGCACTTTTTTGCCTATACCGCTGTTTGGTTTTGCTCACTGTGACAAAAAAAAGATAAATGAAATTGTGCTGAAATATTCTATGATCCATCATTGGCTTGAAAAAACTGACCATGCACGCCCGACTGATGTATTATGGTGTGTGTGTGTGTGTGTGTGTGTGTGTGTGTGTGTGTGTGTGTGTGTGTGTGTGTGTGTGTGTGTGCGTGCGTGCGTGCGTGTGTGCATGAATCAGCACATTATCATTTCTTTTCAGCTTTGCTTCCTTCCTACTGTACCTTCCCCCTTTTGCAAAGAAAACAGACAATACGTTAATGATGTTAGTGTTTATTTCACTTTGATGCTGATACAAACCTCATTGCTCGTGCTTAGCAAACTTTTCAGAGGTCAAAACAGCACCGGATGTTTTTGCTTGGTCCAGCTGTCTTCACACGGAAATACATATTGCCAATCTGGCTACAGCAGGCTCTAAATCAGCTCTTTAGAGTCCCCAAAAAGCAAAATTGGCCTGCTTTCCCACAGGGCCTGGGGCAATAGAGTTATATGTGTGCAAGTCTATCAGGGGCTGTACAGCACAACTTATGGTTTATGGACACTGTAGATATTAGATTGTGTTTTCTATCCCAAATGAATGCAGTTTATTGCTCCATCCTGAGCCACCCAATTGGTGTAGATAGCTCTCTTTGTGCAGATGTCAGGGGTGACATTTGTGAGACTGCAGCGAAAATGAAATGCTTGGAGTCAGTCTGCGCCAGAGCTGCTGACGAATGCTGACATCAGGAGGATATGCCGAGCATAAGGAGAACACAACCCTCGAGTGAAATATTTTTGGTGACTGGATCCGTATGCCAGACGGAACAAGATTATGATGTAGTGACTGCTCTGACAGCATCTGGCCCAGTGGCCCTGTGCTGGTTACCGTGCAATGCTAAATATGTCCACACCTTTGACATTTGCCTGTCTAAAGAACCTGTCTGAATAATCTTATCGACAAAGTACACTGCCACTCCTCTGCATGTACGAGAAATTGCATCTTCGAGGGCCGACAAAGTTGGGACATAAATAATATAGAATGCACAAGCAAATGCTGAGATGAGCAACGAATAGCAATGTGCCATAGGTATTATGAGGAGGTAAAAACTTTTGTATGCGATTTCAATTACACAGCAAACAGCATCTGAATGCACTCTTCTTTTTTTTTACTTGAAGACAATGATGAAATCCTACCTTGTATTGACAGCTTCACACTTCCACTTTTGTAATTAGCCCCTTGGAGACTAAAACAACACTGTAGAACGAGATATCATTACTTTCTCATGCGCCTGTCAAGATTCCTATATATCCGACCCCAGTTGCAATCGTAAACGAAAAACCAACAGCAGCTATACACTTTTAAATGTAAAACACATCATTAAAATGTCAGTCGCTTTGTTTTTCTTCCCACATTTGCTTTTTTCTTTCCTCCTCTTGGATATTGGCAGTGGAAAGGGAACATTATGAACATGAATAAGCAAATTTAGTTTTTCTTTTCCTTTTTGTTTTTTGTTTTTTGAAATGGGGAGTGTGTCTGAAACATGGAAAATGATAACTATTCCATTTAATTTCACGTGCTTTTCACATCCTCTCCGACAGCTTGCAGCATAGCATTCCCCATATTACTATGACTTGGACAGACCTTGATGCAACACTATGAAATAAGGCCAGAAATAGATAGAGAAGGACAATCAATTAGATAATACTACAGAGAAACTGCCGGTAGCTAATGCACAAAAAAACTACGGGACCTCAAATACTGTAGACAGCCAACTGGGGAATAGCAATCACTGAGTGAGACAAGAACACTGACAGATAAATAACGGCGCAATAATAGTAACATTCTTCTTGGGGGGGGGGGGGGGGGGGATTTGGTGGAATAAAGTGTCTGACATTGAAGAAATACTTTGTATTACTGCTTGAATGAGGCAAGAACATCAATACTCATGTGCCACCAGGCATATCACGGTCGGGAAGCCATTTCCGTGCATGCATGTGCCGTCATAAGGAACAAGATGTGTTCATGCAACAGCCTGCTTTGATGATCATTACAGATGCTGCACCAGATGAAGAGGTGCATTGTCATGCCATCATCTTGTTTTGAGTCATTGAACCATAGAGGTGATCGCTGCCTTTTTAGAATGACAGCAACAAGCATACAGCTTACGGACCTTTCTAGTCAGTCACTGTCATAATAATAATAATTGATAGGCTAGACTATACTGTATGTCACAGGATTATAGATAAGACCTGTGCATACACACTTATCAGACTTAGTTAGACGCACACACGCACGCACGCACGCACGCACTGGGCTATTCTTCCCTTCTCTGGCAAACATTATTTGCTTTCTCTATATCAGATTGATTTCCTTGTGTGTACTTCTTCAGATTCAGCGCTGCTGCTGCATGCAGTGTCAGCTATTACCCACAGTACAGTATACTGTGATGCCCGACTTGTGCATTTGCGCTTGGCTGGGCAGATACAACAACACTTGAATTCCAGCACACTTTAACGGCACAAACAAATCAATAGCAGGTGCAAGAGCTAAAGGTGCAGGCCCTTTCAGACTTTAGGATACAATGACATTTTAAGCTGATTAAAGGTAGGCCTATGTGCAGGGATTCTACGTAAATGGCAGAGTTCCATCTGGAAGCATATAGCCCATGTATGAAAGCCTCTAATGAAGATGTATGATACAGTAACTGTTTGCCATGGCACATTGTCCATATGGAGAAGAAACCATGCTTCCTTATGACCAATTATTCCACCAATGAGCAGTTTGACTTGTGTGAATGAAACGCTCTCAGTATTGAAAAAAGTGCATTGTTATCGGGTGGCAGTGGCTCAGGAGGTACAGTATAGAGCGCATTTCAGTGCCCTGAATCAGCTATCAGCCTAGCCTGGTTTAACCACTCCCTCTTGAAATCATATTGCATTCATTTCAGAATGAAAATGAAATTGAATTCCGCAACCGATCCGCTAGCTATGGCCACCATGGCTAAGATCATTTCTGGATGCATAATACTGTATGTGTTAGCATTCTATCTGTTTCTAACCCATAAAACCTTACATGTTGAGTCACAGCAAGAACTAAAGTACAGTATAGCATCTGTTTAAATGCTAATTATGTGCAGTCAGGCATTTATATAATACACACAAAGCAGCTATGCATTAGTCACGTACTGTTTGTGTGCTGAATGATGCCTGCCTTGCGCTGCAGTGCAGCACACAATACATTAACATATTCTACAGGGAATCTGGCTCAAAATATCTACTTCATGCCCTCTCAAACACATTTTGTGTATGGTGAATATCATCTTCTGGATACTCTAGTACAATGAAGTGAACGGAATTGCTTATGAAAGCAAAGCATATTGATGCAATAGTGGTAACACCACTGTTTAGTCAGCTACACAGGGATCCATCTATGTATGTGAGAGAGAGTATTTACCGTATTTATATACTCTATTCATACACACACGCACGCACGCACACCGTGAGATATATCTCAGGAACAAAAGAACAGAAAAGACACATAAAGCACAAAAGATAAGCAGGAGGGAAATCAACCAGTGATAATCATTCCTTCGCCACAACACGCGCAGACACACACACACACACACACACACACACACACACACACACACACACACACACACACACACACACACACACACACACACACACACACACACACACACACACATCTGGACTATATTCTTCCCTTCACTGGCAAACATTATTTGCTTTCTCTATATCAGATTGATTTCCTTGTGTGTACTTCTTCAGATTCAGAGCTGCTGCTGCTGTGGTGGAAATTTAGAATGCCATAGTTGAGACAATTATACAATTAAATATACACATGATTGGTGACTGCCTTATCATCTCATCCAATCTATCCTTCACTATTGCCTCATTTTTAAGTGACTGACAGCTGTCAATCTGACAGCTGCCACCATGTTTTGTATAGATCACTGCAGCCATGTACCTATTCTAGAAATAGGTACATGGCACGTATCTAGTTATTTAGAATAGTCATTCCCTCTCTCTAGGGGGGAGCCCATGGAAGCATGACCTACACCTGTCAGTTGTCATGTTAAGCTAGACCACGGTATTTGTGTAAGCTACCTCATTTAGAATCGGACCAGCTGATGCGAGTAGGACCACAATATACCTTTGCCATCTCCTCTGTCACCCTTGTGCTACCTTTTCCCCTCCAAGAAGGACGTGTTAGGATGACCACCTGTTACTGACTGTCTATGTTACTATTACAAGTGTGTTGGGGAAGGAATAAAAGAAGAGGGATTCATTGATTGGGAGGAGGGATGATGGAAGGATGTTGTTGCTCTGCTGTTGCTCTGCTGTAAATTGACCGGAAAGATGCGAATAAAGAAAGATGCTTTGAAGTATCAAGACGAGTCTTGTGTCCTGATATACTTCTTCTGCCTGAGATCTTGATCCCATTTTATTCACTCACACTGCCTGCAGTGTCATAATAGGCAAACATTTGGTGAAAATAGATCTACAGCACGTTGTGAGCCATAGATGGTCTATTTTCAACGAAGGTATTTGATGTAAACTCTGTAGAGGGACAGAAGGAGGGGGCATAAAGACCCCTGGCCCTGGGTGATCCAGGTTCATTTAGTAGGGTTAAGTGAATACAACCTTATACACACGTGACATAAAAGTTGTCTCTATGGAAGCGAAAGAAAGAAGACAAAAATTGTCTTCATGTTATTCATGCAGGTGACGCTATGCTCGAGGGCATTTCATCAAGAATGAATCTGTGTCAAATAAAACTTGGTTATGTGCACACACAATGTCTGAAACATTATAAAGAGAATGCGTTACTTTCTTAAGGAACTAGGAAACCTGTCAGCCCTGACAACACATTATGTATTGTCGATTAGGAATTCTTCAAAAAGGCATAAAGTAATAAAAAGTGAGCACAATATGAAAATCTGTTGAAATCTTGTGGTACTATGCTAGCATAGCCAGAGGCATACAAGTCAAATATTCAGCTGTGGCAGAGAACACATTCCCAACAAAACAAAGCAACAGCGTATATCATTATGAAATGGTCCATTGTATTAATCTATCATAATACACGTCACTATACTTCAAGACTACTTCTGTCTAGCCTAATGCTCTCTCAAACCATGTGACTGTGACATAAACACTTGCTTTAGAACAGAAGTAACTTTTTGCTAATGCAATGCATCAAAGATAGCCTGGGGCAAGGCGCAGAAAATAAATCATGCACTCCGTATGTGTGTGTATACTATACTGTAGGTCTAGGAACATGTCTATGCATATTTCAATCAAAGGGTTTGCCTCAGCCTGCAAGCCGTTTGTTTTGAGAATCATGAAATGTAACGTAACGCACATTATACGACATGTGCATGAGCATTTCTTCATACAGCCTCAATTATGTTTTTAAAGTTTGGAAATCGAGCAGATTGAGGATATAAAATATGCACCCGTTTTCATTTCAAGTTTACCTGATTCTCCAATAATGACAAGCTTTGTGTTTTGTGACAAAACCATGCAATTAATGTTTACCCTTTTGAACTGCCACTCAGGAATAGAGTACAAACAGCATGACAACCATGGCTGCAGTTGTAGCTACAGCACATCAGATCTGTGTCTTTAGACTGAGACAGACCTGACGGTACGGTATATGATTGTTTATTCCTTTTAGTACTATTGACTGGAGAATCCCTTGGGATTCATTCAACTCAAATAAATATTGTCTTTATAAAAACTAGAATCCTAGCTACTGTAGACAGGGTTAGGGGGAAAGGTAGTAAAGTGACAGTAATCTGATTACAAAAGAATACAACTATTACTCAAACCTCTTACTGTTACACAATAAGACTATATACCGTTGAATAAAATAATGTAAAAAAATAACCAATGCAATAAAGGGTCGTTGGAATAAGCTACTGGACAGCACTACAGTACAGAATCTTTAACGGGGTATCAATCATTACTACTGGAAAGCCTTTTGAAACTATTGAAAGGAATCGTTTAGACAGAATATGAGGCAGCATCGACCTAAATGGACGTCACCTCAAGGCCAGGGTCGGACTCGTTACCGTTTTTTGGAGCAACAGATTTGACCTTTAGCATGTCACTTCAATTCGATCCTTCCGCCAGCAGCTTATAGATTGGTTTGAAGCATACACACTGACTACACAGTGCCTGACTGTGTATGAGAAATAATGTTGCTTTCTAATATACCCTGCTGGGCTTAGTCACACGATACCACAGTTTATTTTACAGAATTCCTCATGTTTCTTATTTTGATTGATTGATTGATTTATTAACAGTTTGCAGAATTACAGTACATTTCAAGTACAACTCAATACAAAATATGTTAACAGTGAGTGGACGACACCATAAAGCATTATAGGCATCAACAATTTAGTACAGTTTGAACATACCATTTTTTTTCCTCCCTCACCCCATCCCTCCCCCCAGTTATCGTCATCATTAAAACAATATAAAGACATAATATTAATAATTGAGTACAGACATACAAAAACAAACATACATACAGACATGTGATATAAACAGTAGGATACAAAAATTATAATTTAGGTACAGATAACAAAAACAATATAAATAACAAAAAATAAAATAAAATAAAACAAAATAAATACAATTATGAGTTGGGTTATTCAAATTAAAAAGATAGTCACAAGTTGTTGGAAAAGATTGTGTTCGGAACGTTGTCATACATCACCCTCTATACACAGTTCTATTATTATGAGAAAGCAAAAAAACACATAGTATCGATTCAATTAGTCTGTCGGAAGTACTCTCAGATTCTCAAAGTAGGTAATAAATGGTTGCCAGTTAGAAAAGAACCTTTCTGTTGAACCTCTAATTGTAAACTTTATTTTTTCCAATTTTAAAAATCCCATAATATCCTTAAGCCACATAGCTATAGAAGGGGAAGTTGGGGATTTCCATCCTAACAATATTCTACGTCTTGCTATCAGTGTGGCAAATGCTACCATATCAGACTGTTTCTGGGTTAGAAGTTCAAAATCTGGTGGTACCCCAAAAATAGCGATATGGGGTGACGGCTCCAAACGAGTCTCAAATATATCAGATAAAATCTCAAATATTTTAAAGAAGGCCCTTTTCAAATGAGATATTTTTGAGACTGCAGGTCACAGTTAACTATGGAATCGTGCATTTCCCGTCAGTGTGTCGGTGGTGCCCAGGTCTCGTGACATCATGTGACATCATCAGGAATGGAGATGTGGAGACCCTGATGTCATAGGAAATGCGACCTGCTGTCGCAGTTAAGTCCATATATGGATATATGTCAGAACCTGTTCTGACATTCCATATGTTGATCTGACCTCATTAAACCTTGTATATACACTCAAGACATGCATGCTCCTTATATGGCCAGTACAGAATTCATTACATGTTGAAAGCGTGCCAAAGCGCCAGCACTCGGCCAGCAATCCTCCATCAACGAGGCGGATGCGTGCAAGCAATAACCTTTTAGGGCGAGGTCGCTTCTCGCCCTGAGGCGTCTTACTGGTAATATATTCTATCAATAATTAAATCTGTATTAGTGAATCTTCCAAACTGTCTGCCACATATCTAAAGAACTGAGAGACAAATTTGGGATTCTATTTATCTTCGATGTGCAGTACTCCAGGCCAAAATCAATATAGGCCTATGTTAACTGTCACTTAGGGTCAGAGTGGGTTGTGTCACATTCATGAAAATAATATGTGGTATATTTAAAATGTTCAAATGGCTCAGGATCACTGATGGTGTGACATAACAAACAAAGACATAGATTATACCATGGAACCAATGTTATTGCCATGGTTCCAGCTTGGTGGTTAGCTTTTCTGGGGTATATTTTGTTGTTGTTGCAGCATGCGCTATATGTTCAGCGATGCCATCTCCTCTGCTCTAGAGCAACCAATGAGAACTGCTTCAAATAGTGCTTGCAGAGTTCTGATGGTGTATCAATTGCCAGGAATACTAATTCCCAAGATAAAATGAATAAGAAATAAGGCTGCATGCTCAGAAGAGAAACTGGCGTAAGAGCCACATGCATCAGTTGTCTCATGCTGCGTTTGCGACAGGCTACAAATAATTTTCAATGTTTGCTGATGACATGAAGCTACGAAGCGACACTTGTCGCTGCATGACAAGCACAACAAACTACAAATCAGTTAAGCTGGTCTTTTCAGCTCTCCAAATGACTCAGCAGCAATGTAGCCACGCTTAACCTTTTTTCTTTTTTTCTTTGCTTCCGGCCTCCTACTCTCCCAATTCACCGGATCGCTGGGCCTCACCCTCCGAAAGTGAAATGTTTGTTTGCGAGAGAAAGAAATGGAAAAGGCGGTGGCTTCTGTCTTTCGTTATTATTTCTTTCGTTTTGCGTTCAACTTAAAGTGCCCGTCGTAATTTGAGGCACTTGGCTGTGATCGCCTGAAGACTGTCCACAATCTTCCGGTAGGCTCGGTCCCTCCTGCTCTTTGTGACAAAACCAAGTGCTGCTCCCGGTTCACGCTTCATTACCCACAGTAATGCCTCGGCACAATGATGTATGGAACCACTCTGACTCCTAGACTCGCTCCTGGCAGGAATGGTCGGAAAAAAGAGAGAAAAAAAGAAAAGGCCTGTATACAAAGAGCTGCCATGAAATTGTTTCAAACTCAATACAGACTCGAACTTTTCTCTTCGAAGAGTTTGGGAAGAGGACGTTGGCCTCAATTTGAGACAACATCTCTATTCTTCTACATGGACATGTACTGTACCTTGTACCAAATATTGCCATCTGAAAGCAATGTGCCACAGCTATAAGAGGGAAAAAACACAAAGCATGATGGCTGTCTATACTAGGGACATTTATCAACATTCAATAGTGTACCACAACCTTATTCTCACATAGTGATTGACTGAGAGGCATTCTAATGAGCACCGATTAGAATAATCAGGGCTAATAAGTAATATGCTACATCTAGAAATATCACTCTTAGGCCTCATTCACACGTATCAAACACCAATCAAGCAAATGTTTGGTCGTTTTTTTTAGGCCACCACAATACTTTTCCAATGGGAGTCACATGGTTTGACCAAACATTTTTGTTTGATGCGGGGGGAGGGGCAGAACACCACCAGCAATCAGTAATCAAACACAAATGTTTGGTCAAACAATGTGACTCCCATTGGAAAAGCATTGTGGTGGCCCTAAAAGAACAAAAAAAACGACCAAACATTTGCTGGTTGATTAAACTGTGGTGCTCATCACAAGGTCAGAAGACTACTTGACATTGATAAATAATTAACACATGGCATAACAATTTATTATAGGAACAATATAGCTTGTCAACAAGTTTTTGGATAATGAATAATATGAGGTTCTGTTTGGAACCTCATATTATTCATACATGGCATATGTGTTAATTATTTATCAAGGTCAAGTAGTCTTCTGAACACAGTAATTAAGCACACTTTGCATTAGGCTTCCTTGCTCTCAAAACATTGCCAGAAAAAGTGTTGCCTAGAGCGGGCCAGTTTTCACATAAAGATTTAAGTCTCATAGGGTTTTGCTGCTCTTTTATATATAGTAGAGGGGACTGTCTCTCATATTTTACAGAATTTGTCCTGACTTAGGCCTGTGTGAGATGTTGCTGCCTTTTGTCTTTGACATGAGTTATATTTGGCCGTTGCAATTACAATGACGCAGACTGATGACCATTACAGCAGTCTAAACATTCAACATTCAATATCATACTGCTCTGCTGTAATGAAAAACCTGTCTAGGACGAGGGTTATACGTCATTTAAGGCAATAATGATAGAACAGTAATGCATTACCTGTCAAATCTCTAATGGTAACGCTTGAAAACATCTATTAACCAAGACATTTTTTGCTTTTGAACTTGATTGTCTTGCTGCTCAAGCCTACCAGTACAAACAGGAATGGACAATATGACATTCATTGAATATTGTACAAAATGTCTTCTCCCAACTGTCCCCATCAGCTTCCCAGTGTGTATATTATATGGATGTCAGCAATGTTTGAAAGGCAGAAATCTAGAGAATACGTTATGATTACAAATTTAATAAAACCATTTAGCAGGTCCTTAATAATAATCTTGTCAGTTATTCCATTCTTATCTCCAAAACGGTTAACTACAGTTCAACCTAGATTCGACGGAACATTGTGTGACACTCGATGTCTTTGTGATATAGTTTATATATAGTCAACAAGTGGCCTCATTTTCACTCACTATTACCAAACATCCCTACATCAGGTACGCATGTTTTCGAAAATGATTAAAAAAACGACCCCCGACAAGATCCCCACAGTACATAATACAAACACGTGCGCGCGCACACACACACACACACACACACACACACACACACACACACACACACACACACACACACACACACACACACACACACACACACACACAGACAGACTGAGTGCAAAACATATTCTCTCCCCATGCCTTTGGCCTGGTGGAGACAATGATAGGACTATTCAGCAGATAATAAGTAACAAAGGGAAAATAGAGAGACTGCAGGCAAGACACATCCATTGTAAGCCAGACTAAATAAAATACCCTCAATTACCTTCACATTATTCCCTCAATGCCTCCCAAAAGCCATCAAAAGACAGAATCACAGTGACAATTGCTCATTCAAACTGCAGCAGGCCAAGAAGGAATGCTACTGTAGCATTCTAAAACTATGAATAAGACATTCTACCCCCATCTTTTAGCCCCACTAGAGTCATAGGGCTTTAAGCATGGTGATCTCCATCTCAAACAAGATATCTTGAAAAGTGCATCATTGTAGTTCTCTTTTCCGGAAGGTGGCATGTACCTGTTTCCTGTTTGAAGTCATTTTTTCATATTTGATTGACAGCAGATTTGAGCCCGAAACACATGAAGGCGTCATGTAATTCAAATCTGCTGATGATCCAATCAAACAAAGGAAAAACTGACCTGGAACAGCTTTGTGTGCATCTTCTTCATGCTCTCTGAAGTATCAACCCTACTGATTGCGATGACCCAAGTGACAGTATCTAAAAATTAAGTAGTCGGGTTGCCGTGAGCTGACAGAACCAGAGACAGAGAGTGCATAATCCGGCAACGGCATGATACGCTGCCGGGGGGAGGACCGGCAGCTGCTGGAGTATGACACCCGACTGCCGCTCGCTTCCACGGCAGTGCGTTTGGTCCGACATGCGTTGCGTCGTGCTTGCGGTTATGGTTAGGGTAAGGGTTTGGGGTAGATGCCGGACTGATGCCGCCGAGAAATATTGTCGCCTGCCGCGGGTGCTCCGCGACTGATGCCATGCGTTGCGTGGTGCTTGCGGTTATGGTTATGGTTAGGGCAAGGGTTTGGGATAGAGTGTCGGACTGATGCCACCGAGAAACACTACCGCGGCAGATGCCGGAAAATACACTCGCTTTTTACGATGAACCCCGACAAGTAACCATTCCTCTCCAATTACCCTCAGATTAAACTTTCAACATTTCACAAAATAAAATTAAAAATATCTAATCAGAAACTAATGCTGAATCTAATGCAGGGTGAATAAACCCTAATGATTTTAATGATCCTACTTGTGAGAGTATAGGGTGCTATAATGATGTCATTCATGTCAATGTCGGTCGGATCAAACAACTTTGGTATAATATACTGTAGAAGCACTGAAGCAGGCAGAATGGCCTCTACGTAAGCCTTACGTATTTGTTGAAATATATTGTGATATTTGATTTTGTTCATATCGCTTGAAGAAAAATAATATATGAGACTATATTATAGTCTCATCAATCTCAATATTCTGTATCAGTACTGTATATTGCTCAGACCTATCACAATTGATCACAATGGACTTTTACTTGTGATTGTTTTTATGAATTTGATTCAATAAAGTAGTGGCAACAATCAGGTATAAAGTGGCTGATACTGTTGGTGATATGCAATAATTGGTGAAGGTTTACACACCTCCTTAAAAAGAGCTCAAAGACATCTGCAGACGACACTTAAATTGCTTGTGTCACTTATACTTGTTAATGTAAATGTGTTGGTTGAGAAAATACATTATTTTTATCAGTGTGAGACAAGCTATCAATCATGACTGCTTACATTATGATTATTACTGCCCAAATATGCCATCTCCATGCTACTTTTACCCTTCAAAACACGTTGATTTATGATTGATTGACTCTGAGTGCATTTTATGTGTTTATTAAATATCTCCGCCAGGTCGATAGGCTGGGAGGTGAGGAGCATATTCCCTCTGTCTGCCTATGTCTATGAAACAAGTTCTTGAGCTTAGTCCAGTTACCCTGGGTAAACATAGTACCTTTCCTTTCCTTTATGTGTACAATTAATCTCAGACACTCCTGGGCTGATCGGCCTCACATTGCACACTCCCAGTAGACCACCAAGGATGACCATCCAAATCTTTCAAATACTCATGGTAGCAGTATAACAGACTGCTTCACATTTTGGCTGTTAGGCCTAATTCTTTAGCCTGGTGAAACCACTCCCCCTGCTGGGCAACATTTGCATTCTGCCAGCAGGGAGAGTCTGGGAACTCTCAGGCAGAGATGATGTACTCCGGTCCAAATCTGGCCGGAGCGATATGCGGCTATATGAGGCCGCTAGAGGCGATATTATGGAGATATCAAATGTTTGTCCCGCTGCTTCCGGGTTCATCATTTCTGTTTTAGAGATCCCAGATGCAGGCAGGAGGAGGGAACTGGTGAACTCAATACTGCCGCAATCTGGCGGAGTCAGGTTACTAATTCTTGACCCATAGATCATACAATAAAGAAGGAGATCCCCCTGGATTCCTTGGATCATGATGCAAGTCCCCATATAGGCCACTCCCATTTCCGCCTAACTAGATTTTCCACCATTTTGAATTTTATTCTAAACACTTTTTGCTACACATTAACTCTGGAGCCATGTGTTAAACATGTGTCAAGTTGCATTGTCTGTCGTACAAACTTTCACCCTGCAGTCTACTCTGCACCCCACAACTGATCAGCCCTGCATGCAGTATAGGCAACTGAGCCTGGCAGATATGTATGTGCATTTGGCATTTAATTGTTACACTTCCATATTATCAGAATCAGCAAAGTGACAATGGAAGTATAGTATCATCTCTTTAGTCAGATGTCAAAGACTGATCGTATTGCACGAGCAAAATAAAAAAGACAATGTGAATGTGAATCCAAATAAAAAAGATGTGCTGGTCACTGGTCAGACTGTGTTGGCTTTTGAAAATGAGCGTATGAGTTTTGATCATGTTGCAATTTATAATAGCTGTGTGCTTGTGCCATCATATCAGGCGGTTTACAGAAAACAAGCAGAAGCCCACTTAACCTTGCACCCTAGCAGCCAATTGCATTTCATTTCAGAGTAAATAACCCTGGGTACATGAATGCCTTGCTCAGCTAAATTATGCATAATGTTGCCAAAAACCTGTGTGCTGAAAATGTCTCATAAAACTTAACAAGCAGCCCTATTTTCAAACATAATGACTTAGTTGTCTCTTTGTAGCTTTGCAATACAACAAATGTTTTAGAGTTGTTTCGTTGTGTTCAGTGGGGCGGAAAGATGATTGAGGCTGGAAATGGCCCACCTCAATGTTTAGGCATTTCCAATAAGTTTTCATTTGCTTCATTGGAAGTGTTAGTAGGTCGAACACTTTTGGCTGTTTGTATTTGGGTCCCATGAAAATATTATGGGAGCAGGCGGTGCATTAAATCTGCTGTGGCATGGGAGCATTGTACTGTATATGGGGAACATAACTCAGTAGAGTAGCTATATCAATGATTGCAAATAAAAGGATGTCTCTCATCTTATCAATTGTGGCATTATTCTGGCAGAAATGAGTGCATTCCATAATTGTATCCATGAAGTGGTGGTGTGGGTTGAGTGATCTCCTTCCCCTCTCTCTCTCTCTCTCTCTCTCTCTCTCTCTCTCATGGATGACCCATTCACAGTGAGATCCATGTGATAAGATGTTAAGTCTCCACTCTGCATTCAGCTGCCACCCTGAGCAGTTAGTGTCCATTGTAAGCGCGTCTTAGAGTACATTAGCATCGCGCTAATTATCATGCCCAAAGGTGGTGCCGTGGATCAAAGGCAAGGATGTACTGTTAAATATTTCTGCTTCATTACGGTACGAGGGCTTTTGATTACTGGCCTTTGTATGCCTCTGTCAATTTGAGGCAGTCATGTCCTCTGCTCTTCAGCAGGAAGTGCAATATTAATATCCGTGGCACTTACATCCCGAGTTAGGGAGTCGTTCTAAGGCGCTACCACACACTATGTTACCGACTGAGCATAGGCCCTGTAATTGGTCTTCGTGTATCACCTGCTTGACTTTATGTCACGTTTCCCCCCTATGGGAGTACTGCTGGCCACATTAAACTTCTCCCACTGTCTCTCATTCTCATCTTTCCACCTTAACGACCTAGTGTTCCGTGTATGGCACTTATGATCTACTATAATGGTTGTGCCACCTACTCCGCAGTAGCATCAGGTGCATTAGACGTCTGTTACTAATGGACCAAAAATGTCACCTTTAATAGACCCGAAGGCCTTGGAATTTCAAAATCCTCCATCATTTTCATATGGCTAGGCTATATTTTTAGATTAACTGGAATAATTGACAGGGCGTGCGAATCTGCAATATAATTGCAGCGTTCGCGGTAGGAGAACTGTGCTGCCATTCACCTCTCTGCCCTTGTCCCTGCACAAACGGTCTAAAACATAATCTAAAAAGAAAAACCTGAGATAAGTAATCAGAGGTTAAGTTTAATTTCACTTCCAGTATCTTGAGCGGAGCTTTCTTAAATAGTAATTCATTGTCAGAGGCAGAGCAAGTCTGTGTGTGCCTGCCCTGCTGTGTATTATGTCTGTATACCGCTGATCTCAGTCACGAGTCACCTCTGGACTGATCGGCGTGAAACACTTAATGCACGCACATGTACACTCAGTAGCCCAAAGAAAAACCTCCACCCCAATCTGTTTGGCTGCGATTGTCGTTAACAAACTTCACAGTTTGCTCGAAACAACACAGAGTGAAAAGTGATTTCACCCATAGGAGGGCATCACAAATGATAGTGTACAAATGTTGACATTTGTATAATGTCAAATGCACACGCACGCACGCACGCACGTCGCACGCACGCACGCACGCACAAACACACAGCCCAAATCCTTAAAACACCTCCGCTACCCGATACATTATGCATAGGTATGGATTCTTTCCTACTGTGCACAGATATGCACCAAGAACACTCGTAATTTCATTAAGTCACAACTCGCTCAAATTGGAAGCATTTTTAAATATTCAAAGTGCTGTGTAAGTTCGAGTTCGAGTGAGTGTATTCCCTCTCTACGAAACAGTATCAAGTGAAATGGAAAGGTCAGGAAATCGGATTAATTAAATGGGAATTTAATGTTTGTTTAAGAAGAAATGTGGGGATGGTAACTAAAAGGTGGATGTAGGAGGCCCTCAAAAATAGGCCTGATCGAGATCTGCACTTAAAGAAGAGCACACTTTTCTAGTCGTTGCTTTTGTTGCCAAAGCAATAACAATTAAATAATGCACAAACAAAATGCGCCCGTGCAAAGCCTGGGGAGAGAATACATTAACATAAAATAAACAAAAGCAATACTGTATGAGGCAGAGGCACACCCTTGGAGCCAGTATCACTGACTAATTCCACCTGAACCTGGCCACCTTCTCAGTGGATGTTCGCCATGCTCTTGGTAACCCATCCCCAAAGGGCAGAATTATGCACACGAGCCCATTATCTGCTCATTCTTGCCTTATTTTCCCTAACTCAGTCTGCCAGCACAAATTGACCCCCTTTTGGTGTGTCTATATCCTGTTTTCATACACCTGAGTAATGAGAGGAGGAAGTGTTGGAGGGGTCGCTGCTGTTTACCGTGCTTGAATAAACAACGTGATGAGATGGACCGGCTGGCTGACAGACGGCAAAAAAAAAAACGGGGGGGAAAAAGTCTTAAAAAAGCCGACACATTGATTCGTTCACGAGCTCAAGCTGCAGTTAAACAAACCTGTCTGTGCCCGCTTCCCTATAGCCCTCAGCTTAATCTCCTATCGATCAGCTGGGAATACAGATGCAAATTGTGCTGTTGTCCATCATCTATTTTTCACACAATGAGGTGGAATTATAAGGGGACACATCTGAATGTGTACAGTACAGTATGTGTGCTTGCGTGTGTGTGTGTGTGTGTGTGTGTGTGTGTGTGTGCCGTGTGTGAGTGAACGCAAATGCAGACTACGTGCGTGCGTGCGTGTATTTAAACCAGGTTGGCCACTGGCACTGACTACCATGCACCTACGTACATAATCATTCGGCTGCCATTGCTGTATTGACTTGTCCAGGCTTGCAGAGGCGAAGTAATTATCTGATAGAGTTCTAACTTCTTTCCACAAACTCCAACTTCAGAAGCAAAAAGGTCAAGTGTGTAACTGCAGCTATAGGCCTACTCTGTGCACTGCCACAGAGCTCAAAAAAGAAGCTGTTTTGACAGCGGCAGGTAGAATCGGGTATACGTGGTTGCGGTGTGTTTGTTGTTGATAAACTATTGTGTCAAGCAATGAGATAAGCTCCGTATCCCATCTACTGTAATTATAGGGCTATAGAGTACAGGCAGGGTGCCAGACTTGACAAGTTGACAGTGTCTCCAAACTGTCATCTCAAAAAAACACACAAACAAATTCCCAAATGTTTCAATATTTTTCAAATTTTCCAACATAATATTTTAAGAAAATGTTTATTAAAGAAAATTAATAAAACTTTCGAAAACACAATTAAAAAAAATCTGATCTACAAGCTCACAACATGTCACGCCACAATGCATTGTGAGCTTGTCGGCTATTTTCCCTGCTGAAGTGGTTGTTTCAATAATGTATACTGTATTTTGTGTTTGTCACCAGTTTGCGCTTTTGGGTCTCAAGCTAGAGTTTGGGAACCCCTGGCCTGTAGCATTAAACAAGGCAGCATCGCTGTGATGTTATTATCACCTCGACCCCCTCCTCTCCACGGTCCATTAATTCCCCCCCCCCCCGCTTGACAGAGACGATGCAGTATGGAATGAGATGAGCTGCTGGCCCAGATATGCCAGGCAAACATACAGCTCTGCGTTCCTCCTGCCCAGTAGGGATGGGAGTAATTACTGGCAACATTATCACCAGCTGTGGGCTGCTTGGGTTGCAGTACTATTTCTACACTTTGACATGGAGCCTAGAGGTCTGCAGGGATTCCCTGTTTCGCTTTGTGTTGATTTCTTGTGTTGTTGCTCTAGCTGTTTCAAAGGAAATACGAAATGCTGCTCCGAAGATTTCTCTCAGGAAGTAAATGTGTGTAACCAGGGCCGGATTTATCATTCCAAGGGCCCCCGGGCTAGACAAAATGTCAGGGTCCCCCAGGGCTGCGCAGTGCGTTTCGGTCGAATTGTGCTGTCATTTTGGTGTACCCAGCCCTCCAAAAGATAAAGGCAGGCAGGCAGACAGACAAACTAGCCGCTGAATGAATGGAGCCACTAGTAGCCATAGTGCACTAATGAGCAATAAAGAAAGAGTAAAGCCACTAATAGTGCACAAATGCAGTTGCCAGTTTTACAGCTATACACTATAGTCGCACAGCGACATTGGCAGGCTTTAGAGCTTTCCACAGCTACCCCACAACACAGCGTCACTGTCTGCAGACAGCAGAGCAGAAGCTCTCAATGTTTTAACCATATAATACTAAATATACAATAACTAAACATAAATCTCACTTGTGAGTGTGTAACCGTAAATAGAGCACAATGTGATATTTTCAAACTATCCTTCTTAGGCGCAAGAGTGTGCGAGCTGACTAGGTCAATACTACATACACACAGCATTGCAGGCTAATTTGCAGCATAGAAGTGAAAAGCATTGATCTCGATCTGTGTATCTTTTTACAGATCATATTCAATGCCGATATTTGTCAGTATAAAATTGATTTAGTTCGAATTAAATTTGCATGAATGTTCATATGTTTGCTCTTTTAGGTATCTAGTATCTATTAAACAGATCTGTACTGATATTTACACTGAAATGAATTTCTCATTGATTTTAGTCAAATGTTATCGTGAGTACCTTTCTGCTCTTTTAACATCTGGTCATTTTCAGTTAACTGCTTATTAATCATTATTATTCATTCCGTGCTCAGCCAATAAAATCATCACAAAAGTCATTCCGGCCAATCACTTTTGGCGTCTTTACTTTTCTGCCCTCACTTTTATCTTCAATATGTACTTTGCTCAACCAATCAAATCATCGCTATGGGGGGATCAGCCAATTACAAGCCAATGTTTATGTTTACACAAACCTGGGAAGCTGGGCATAGACACCCCTCAAAAATGAACATTGAAGCTAGTGTTGTAGACACATCCATCTTTCATCCTGACACACACAACTCATCTTTAGCCAAAAGCAGACTAGCCATATATGTTAGTTGATAATGGATAAAGTTCTGAAAACTGTGCAGTGCACTGCACAAGTAATTTTATTTTATTTCTTTTATATATTTTCACAATGTTCATTGTTCAAAAACATATAACCATAAGGTACCGTTAATTCAATTAAGGTAGGCCTATTTAACCTCAGTTATATCCAACTTATAGGAAAATGTGCAAGTCCTGTTTTCATTGTTTCATAAAGTCAGAACTTTTACCTTGCAGCACAGGAGATATTACAATTCCCTATACTTGTTATAAAATACATCTCGGCACATATATATAACGCGTACTAAAAGATATATATAGACAAACAGAAAATGCGGTAATGGTCTCGTCTGATTTCCTCTGATACATGTGTTTTTATGCAGGCTATATTCCAGTATTCTGCTGAGCTGTTTACCTTGATGAGGGTTCCCTGCAGAGCCATGTCAATCAAAAAAGTATGGGAGAGCGATCGTCTCATTATGTGGGGAGAATGAGGATAGCCTTCATAGATTCTAGTTCCCGCTATGATCAAATGTAGCTACCGCGCCAGGTTGCAGGCATTCACCTATAGTCTCGAAATAGAGGCAAGGTGCTTATGGAAAAGCACTCTTGTTTGCTGCATCCACTGCACCCCCTTTTAATCTAACAGTGCAGGCAGGTTTCTGAGGTCACAGTGGAGACAGGAGTCCACAGATTAGAGGTTGCAAGGTACAAAATCAAGTAAATGGTTTATTGATTCCCCCCCCCCCCACACACACACACACACACACTGAGACAGAAGATATTATGCGATGAGAAGGCACTGCTTTGAAGGAAGTCAATGACTTCAAGTACCTGGGCTCATGGGTCAACTCCACCGAACAAGACCTGAAAGTGAGGAAGGCCCTTGCATGGAGGGCCCTAAACGGCATGGCCAGTGTATGGAACTCCAACCTCCCCCGTCAAACCAAACTAAGCTTCTTCTACGCAACGGTAGAGTCCGTTCTCCTATATGGCAGTGAATGCTGGACCTTGAAGCCAACCCTGCAGAAGTCTCTCGATGGGTGCTACACCAGAATGTTACGGGCAGTACTCAACATCAATAAGAGCACACATGTTACAAACACAACTCTGTATGATGGAATGCCAAGGGTGACCCAGAAAATAGCAGCCAGGAGAATGAGACTAGCAGGACACTGCCAAAGACACCAAGAGCTGCCAGCCAGTAAACTAGTGCTGTGGGAACCAACACACGGGCACCGGTCACGAGGACGTCCAACGCTAACATACGTGGATGTACTCAAGAACGACGCAGGAGCACAAAGTACCAACGAACTGGCCGGATGTATGGAGAACCGGGATGACTGGAAACGACGATGGAGGGCTCGTCTGAGGACGACCTAGAGATGTTAATAAAGACTAGAGACTTCACTGCAATGCAACCAAGGCAAACGGTGTCTTGCTGCGGCTGCTTGATCTGCCCGAGTCTTTCCTGCACCTTTGAACATCCACAGTCTGATGCTCTTCCACCTCCTCTGTCAAGCTCATGTGCTATCAAATCAAATAGAGAGAGTCTACTTTCTAAACTAACAGTTTGATCATTTCAGAGGCATGAAACATTCCCATGATGCCTAGGTCAAAAGGCATTGATATAGTACATAACTGCTACGTACATAAGATATAAAGTGTTATTAATGAGATCCATCGGTGCAAATTGATCAGAGCCTTAGAGAAGATTATCAAAAGCATTTGAGAGAGAAAGAGAAAGAAACGCTATTGATTTGTTGGACTGGTTTTGCTTAGCCATTCCACTGAAATCTCATTAAGGATGAGGAGCCCTGCCACAGTTGGCTTTGAGGGGTGTTTACGATCTTCCACAAAGAATTGTTTAATTACGGAGGCTGCCTAGCAGCCAGAATCAATGGTTGCAGATTTCACTCCGCCAGGCTAGGAGATAGAACTGGTGACACGAAACAGATGGACTGTGGTTCTTCGATCCCACTCTCTCCCCTTACGACCTTCAGAAAACCTACGCTATACTGTGCTAATTTGGAAAGAGTGCACTGATTTCTGGTTGGTTACAGTTCTTTTTTACCTTGACAGATTTTATATATGAAGGTCTGTACCATTTTTGTGTGTCCTTGTGCATCAATTTTTTTCACCAGTTTCTGTCACTACTACTTCTACAAAAGGGAGCGCTGCTTGATGAATAATAAAGTATGTTTCCCCTCAGTCTCAGAAATCGCAAACAACATGATTAGAGCCATTCTCTGTGAATTCCCTCCCAGCACTCTCCAATCAGGCTGCTGTCAAAAAGAACGTACTCTTCCTGAGTCCAATCATGGTCAATGTTTCTATGAAAATCTAAATAAGATATTATTTGCATTAAAAGAGAATGCTTCTCAGGGATTTTTTGTTTGTTTTTTAATTGCAAAAAGAAATGCTATTTCTGTCTATTCTCATACCCTGGAATAATATCTATATTTTGTTTTTGTAACATGAATATTGATTACAATATCATTGTTGTTAAA
The DNA here is from genome assembly GCF_963924005.1 of Protomyctophum bolini. Taxonomy (NCBI): domain Eukaryota; kingdom Metazoa; phylum Chordata; class Actinopteri; order Myctophiformes; family Myctophidae; genus Protomyctophum; species Protomyctophum bolini. The sequence continues at coordinate 17,796,886 of NC_137882.1, forward strand.
TTATGTTCTTTTACTACTTCATTAATGACACAGATGAGACATTATGTTTGATTGACAGTTTAACGGTTTGACTAAATACAAAGTAAAAAAAAGTTAACTTGACTTAATACAAAAAACAAATGAGGCATCTGTGCATTTAATTTGTTATTGCTTTATTATTATTATTATTATTATTATTATTATTATTTAACGTTTATATTTCATAATTATTACACCGATCAATATGCATCTCTGGCTAAGATTTACATTAATGCAGAAATACATTAATGATTCATAAAGACATATTTCATTTCTTATAATTAACATCTTCCTTGTGTTTGTGCTGCAGCCACACCACCCACACTACATAGTTGAAGCAAATTATGACTTGATGAGAGAGGTTCTCGCGACGAAGGAAGTGCAGGCCTAGTGAGAAAATATGCATTTTTCATGGGAAGAGTTTCACAGTCTCTGAATTTTGCTGCAGGCAATGTGGCAGTGGAACTATTTTGAAACCTGTCAGAGTACTTGACAGTACTTGAAACAATTTTACAGCGACCGAATCAAAAACGGCTGTCAATGAGAAATGATGTTTCTGTGTACGCCTGCATGTATATTCACAAGGAAATATGCATCCGCCTGGCTCAGACCCATCAGAGCACAGTACAAAGAACATGTCAATGTTGATTAGTGGGCTTTCACTAGCAGAGCATTACTCGCTCATTATATATCTATTGATAAGTGGTGAAATGGCCAAATTCAATTAGCCAATTCTCCAGAAGCCCTATCAAAATAATGAACTTCTCTGTTCCTCGGCAGCGCATCCATCCATCATCCAAGGCAGACGCCGATAAATAATGCAGTTAGTAATTAACACATGTCTGTGGAGGTTATTCCTTTGCATATACCGAGAAATCCTCGCGTCAAAGATTCCTCAAGTCAACCCTAATGAGGACGAGAAGAACTAAATTAAGACCTAAGAGCTGCCCTCCACGAATGGATTCTGCTGGTGGACGTGATAACTCATTCAGCTCTTTTTGCTAGCAGTGTCACATTTCCCACCATTAAACCAAGGTTCCAATCTCTATATAACACATGTTCACTTAACTAGCTCATTTTGGCAGAAGATTTCTACAAACTCCTTCGATTCTAACACCAACATCGTGTTCATTCATCGCCGACTCACCTTATTTTCTAGGCACTGAAAACAATTCAATATCGCTGAGCCCATGGTCCGAATGCACGAGGGAGCAACAAAAACACTATTGACATGCAGTGTACATGGTGTTCTTGATGTTCTCATCAAATGGCCAGGCCTAAAAGCCAGCTGCTCTAATTAGCTATGGATTCTGCTGTAGCTCTCTCCACCATTATTTGACGTGGTGTCACTTGTTTGCCCAGCAAACTGTAATGTAATAACAGCACGTGTCTAAACACCTGCTTTCGCCCCTCCCTACACTGAAAGGCCTCTAAAAAAGGTGCCTATTATACATCTCCAGTAAACAGAGCTCAGAATGATGACCTTTGCCAACGTTTGTGTACGCTTTCCTTGTGCCACACTGTCAGCTTACATTTGTTTATTTTTGTTTGCTGTATGAGGAAGGAAGGAGATCACTCTTTGAGGAAACACAGGCCAGCAGAGATGAGGTGAGAAGGTGCAGAAATCGTAGTTACAAAAATAACTGCATAGCTTTCCTGGGAGCTGAGCTGGGGAAAAAACGTCTCCCTACAGTATAGCTGTTGTTGAAGATGTGGGAAGAAGCGCTATCCTCCACTGATGTGATGGGCGTACATGAGACAAAGTGGAAAATGGAGAAACTTTGTGTGGATTTGCTGATCCGTAAAGTGTGAAACCAAAGTAATAAACAACCAGACTACCACAACTGTTATTGAATGGAAAGTAGTCTAGCGTAGCCAGACGATCAGAGATTTCTGCTTACTGATATGTCTGGTGAAATATATTCAGTGAATTGGCTATAACTGTGTAGAAACAATAAAAAAAAAGTATCACAGAACCAATGTAAGGTCTTTAGCACCTTTCTAGTCTTTTTCTACGCTTCAAAGCACTTTCCAATGTACTTCACATTCACCCATATATTCACACACCGGCTGTGGACACAACCATGCAAGAAGTAGGTCGGGAGTGGCTTATTGTCGGTATCAGCCGGTAACACAGTCTATCCCTGTTACAATGAGCTAGACCCCTTGGAGATGGATTGCTGAGGTGGAGCGCCACACCTACAGTACCATCAGCTCCCAGTACTTCCCACACGACTTGCTGCACCAAAGCGTGCTACTCATTCGCTGAGTTGGTGGTGCCAGCCGGGGAGCCTGATGGAGGGGAAAGGAACTGGTTGGAATAACGTGTTCCTTCCACGCACTACGTCCGGCCGGGAAAACTCTGTGAAAAGAAGCAGCTTGGACTCCTCATGCATAGAAGGAAGCATGAGGTCAGTCCACTGCCCCACCAGGTTGGCAGAGGAAGTGTAGCGCCCAGGATTACATTATAATGTAATGTAATGATAAGATAATGGACACAGGGTGAAAAAAGGGTTGCAAAATCATATAATAATAAAAAAGGGGTGCTGTTGGGCTTCACACTGTTCACAGGTGCATGATGGGAAGTTGAGTTTTTCGCAGGCATAGAGCGTCCCCTTTCAGAACGACGAGGGCACCAGGAAATAATTCCCCATTAATTTTTCCCATAGGAGTTTCAAAAATAATTTATTTAAAGATCTGTAAGCCTCGGACAAAGCCAACAGCCTAGTTGACAATAAACACATTATTTTGGGCTGAACAAATAATTAGAAAGAATAAACCAACCGCTATTTCGTGCTCGGACAGACAGACCCTGCCAGCCAGGGACACACATACTGTAGGAGTGGTTGCACCACTCAAAAGGGCAACAGGGTACAACACTTTTTTTTGTTTTTCTTCTCAAAGGAAAGTGCATCAACACGCCCACAAACACACCTCCACCCGCAAATATAGGAGTCGGCAAAATGTATAGTGGGTTGCGTGGTCGCAAGATGAGGTTATAAACCTTACATTATGCAGCGGTGGCCGAACGGTTTGCGGAGCGGTCTTGATATCGGAAGGTCGCTAGTTCGTATCCCCGGACCGGCACGTTAAAATGACCACCGCTGAAGTGCCCTTGGACAAGGCATTGAACCTCTACCATGAAATGTTCTATGAGCAGGGCCTGGCTGTAAACAAGTTATTGAGCTTAGTCCAGTTACCCTGGGTAAACATAGTACCTTTCCAGGTAAGGCATGGCATACATATCTGCATCTGTGAAATGAGATTTGTGTTTCATCATTTCATCAGAGCTCAGGCAATGAATTAATTCAGCTCAGTGGTTCAGAGAAGAAATCCACCTCTCAGATTGTTGGAAGTTGAGATTTCCAGGCCTGTCAGTGAGTGGGGTAGGCCTGCTTTGTATAATTTCTAAGTACATCATTAAAATGAGAGCACATACTGTATATGTGTAGCCTATACTAATGGAGTTGCTGTGGGATGGTAAACTTTGAACTGCCCCCAGGACGGATTTTCTCTAAATCTTAGTTTGGCATGGTTTCTGTTGCATTGCTTGTCCTCTACTACTAAGTCAAATGTTAATAACCCTACACGCCCATGAGCCATTAATAATTGTCCTCCCTTGTTCTGCCTTCAGTAAGAGGTCAGAAAAATGTGTACGACACTATTTCAAACCAGCAGGTCATGTGTTTTTAGCATCCAACTGTGCTGATGCTCCGGGAGGCAATAATCCATTGGATGCAGCACCTGTGCAGACACCTGCAAAGATCCCCAGTGCATTTCCGCTTTTAAATTGCGTGCCTCGACACAACCTGAAATCAGCACGGTTTGTTCTTGCTTTCAGCAAACAGCATTATACCAAGGTGCACATTTTCTGCTGCTAACATAGCCTGGTCACCTGGTGTTTCCCACCCAAACTCCCAGCCTCAGAACCACTCAGCACTTTTCTCTCAGAAGAGTTTTAATCAATCAGGAAGCCCTCCGGCGACCTCCACAAGAGCTTTCTTCATTCCCAGGCAGTGGAGACAACAAAAGGCTTCAGTGGGTTGGCAGATGCGGGTAGAGGAAACACTCAGGTCAATGGAGGGGAGGGCCTGGAGTCTCATTTTGGTAGAAAGTCTGAGAACATTGGGGTAGAATCAATCCCTTGCCAAAAGTAGCTACACATCTCACTGCTTAAAGCCTGATCAGCCACTGGGAAAAGAGAGCTGCCTTTGTTTCAAACAGTCTAAATTTCCTGGCAGAGGAGAACCAAAATGGCATATGCAGTGTGATTGTTTTCCTCTCACTTTCTATTCAATTTGAACTAAATTTTTGTGGCAGGGAGATAAATGGACATCCAGAAAATGTGCACCCATAAAACTGCAACAAAGATGCAAGATAAAGATATTTTATTAACATAAACAAAGGCTACACAGACACTGTGCCTTGTGGTTAGGAAATAACTGTTTCCTTTTCAGATTGTGACCATGTGGCCATTTTACCCTGCCGTTTGTTGACTAGCTCGTCATATGAGCGTCTGCTAAATGAGAAAATTGAAAATATATAACATCCTAGAATATGGTATTTCAGATTGTTACTGTGTATGCAATTGTATGCAAACTATGCATTGGCACCTGTTCTTGTATAAAGCCATGCTTGGAGATTGTCCTAAATACATCTCATAATTTCTGAAATGGGACTCTGAGTCTGAACCCTACCACACCAGATCAAGTCAAAGGTACTGTACCAAAAGTTAACTCTGAACTTGGTATATCTGCTTTTAGCTTATGTGGCCCTAATACATGGAATGACCTGCAAACTACATTAAAATTGACCACATTGGTACTCCGAGTGTGAAGTGTGAACTGGCCAAGAGAAGAGGCAAAATAAATAACACCAGTAACATTAAATACAAGACAATAACAGGACAAACATGCAACACTGATAAATACAGTACCCATGTGCACTACCAAATAAGCTCAGAGGGAGAACAGGAACGTCTAATAACGCAACCAATAAAGGCTAATATATAAAAACTAAGCAATGAAATTAGCTAATAAACAAAAAAGCAAGAGAACCAACATTTGCTATACGTCAAAGCAGGAGCAATGTTTGGAAAGTGAGTATTGAATCCTCAAAAATTGCACCGGTTTATTTTATTTCACGCTACCAGTCCATTCCAGTCATGTATAAAATATATAAAATATGATTAAATACCGCATAGTATAATTAAATGTATTTACGACTTGGTTGAATGCATGTTTTTGATTGGAATCATGCACACACAATGTGATTTACAACTAAACATTGCTCTGAAGAATGTTTTTGAAAACATTTGAAGCGAGAAATAGACGATGCAGTAACCAAAGATTGATTCTATTAAATCAACACTTCTTTGTTTTTCGAGGCTGGTGTGTTGGGCAGGACTTGTGCTGGGCAGACGGCCAGCACTACACTGATGGAGTACTTTCATTGCCGGGAGGAAATACCTTTTTTTTCTTTTGCAAAAGTAGGTCACAGATTACTATGAAAACCTGCAAAACCTGTCACTCCGTCAGTCACGCCACCATATATGGCCATCAGTCCATCACGCCTCGTGACACGTCATGTCTCGTGACATGTCACACCTCGAGAAACGTCACGCCACCATATATGGCCGTCAGGTGTCAGTGACAGTCCATCACACCTCGTGAGTCTGACATCACGCCTCGTGACATCACGCCTCGTGACACGTCACGTCTCCTGACATATCACGCCTCGTGACATCACGCCTCGAGACACGTCACGCCACCATATATGGCCGTCAGTCCATCACACCTCGTGACACGCTCTAAATATGGCCATCTCCATATATGAAGATCACAACACTGACATCAAACCCTGGATAGCCATACATGGAGAAGACTGGATCATCACTGATCTGCATATATGGAGCCGGCCAGCAACTCTACATCTGACCTCAAACCCTTAGATCTCCATATATGGAGCTGATCTGTTCTGACATTCCAAATGTTGATACTCCCCACCCGTCCTTCCTCTTCGATGTCTCCCTTTTGACTGATACCCGTCCATTTAAACTCCAGAGGGGCCCGCCCGAAAGTTATGAGTGCAGCCGCGCCCGGCAGCCGGCGAAGAATTAGATTTCACAACAGGCCCGAAAATTTTGGCCCGGCCCTACCTGGGCCCTCATCAAACCCTGTACACTGAGTCAAGACACTGCCCCCACTGCCACCCTAAGATCTCCATATATGGAGCTGACCTGACATTCCACAAGTTGATCTGACCTCATCAACCATGTACACTCAAGACACACTCCATATATGGCCAGTACAGAATTCATTCCATAAATTGATCTGACCCCCCGGGCTCCATTTTCATCACTGCTAAACCCCTTATCCTAAACTTCTTTGCCTTTTTTACTATTTTGAAAAACATTTTTGAATAGTTCAACTAGCCAATCTACATTGACACGTTGTGAGCTTGTAGACTGGCCTTTTCAACTATTCAAAAATGTTTTGCAAAATAGTAAAAAAAAAAAAAGGCAAAGAAGTTTAGGGATGAGGGGTTTAGCGGTGACGAAAATGAAGCCCCCCATGCCAAAGCGCCAGCGCTCACCCAGCAGTCTGCCATCACCCAGGCGGATGCATGCACGTGACCTCGCCCTTTAGGGCGTATTGTAAATACAACTGTAGTGTCATACAAACGTAAATGTACTTTTATTAAAACCACAATAGATAGACCTTTATTTTCCCACAGGGGGAAATCAGTCGCCCAGAGGCGGCAATGTAGATAGGTTTACCTTTAACCATAGGTAATAAATCCATAAATGTTGGTGTCGTGCCATTTTCCAAACGCCAGCGGTGTAGCAGGTCAGACGTGAATCGCAATGCAACGCACTCAGTGGAGCCCCGGCATAATAGAGAAGTCACCTTGTGAGAAGATGCAAAGAATGCAAAGATGCAGCGGGGTCAACTCACTGTTGCTGTCTGGAACAAAATGTCTAGGACTCCTCCATCTCATTATATTTTGGCAATATAGAAAAACCATTTGTTAAGGGAACAAAAACACTCACAATAGAAATGTCAAATAGCAAACAGTGTGTGTGTGTGTATGTGTGTATGTGTGGCCTACTCCAAATGACGATGCTATAAAAAACATTCCACTGCTGTGCGAGGGGTCCAACTTTACCGAAAATAAACAAAACTACTCCGCTAATCACCGAAACAAAGCCTGTTTTGTGTTGGTGAAAGTCTACTCTCCAGGCCGGGAAGCGTCTCAGTTCTCCAGCTTCTCCCTAAAATGCATTATTTTTGTCATGAGATAAAAAGTGGAGCGGTGCAGGCACAACCCGGAAATGCCGTAGTAGAAGAAGTTACACTGTCCGGTACATTGCTTTATTGAATTGGCACAAAGTACATTTTAGAGAGATACCGGGGACCTGAGATGCTTCCCAGACTTTTTCCTAGGTCTAGGTCATTGTTTTAAGTGAGTAGCTACCTGGTTTTGTTTATTTTCGGGAAATTCTAAACCCTCACAGGACAGTGGGACATTTTGCTAGACAGCAGCAGAGGCGGTCCACACATGGCGTTAGTGAGAGACCCTCAAGGCGCTGGACCAGTCCAGGGCTACAGGGTTGGAGCTACAGCTTATGTGTCACTAATGTTCTCGGGAGACGGCTGCCTGACAACATTTTAGAGCAGCTTCCTAGACAGTGATATCTAATTATTTGTTTACAACCTGGGGCGGGCAGCAGCCTAATTTCCCGATTAATTCTATAGTGCACGGCAGGGGATATATAACAAATGTAAATATTGGAGTTGTGTGATATCTCAGCAAGCAGATGTGCTACTGTCTTTTCTTCAATTAGGTACACATGGTGAGTCGGATTAGCCTGTCGCAACCTTTTCAACTGTAGATTAGATTTTTGGCATATGAGATAAATGACCCGTGACATTGCTTATTGTGGCCCCGGGTGCACAATAACTCTTTGGCAAGCACACTGTCTCACTCAAGCACACAAACAACAATATGAAGGGATGAACACACACACAAACACAGATTCTAATCGATCTCTGATTTGTTTGTTTCTCTCTCTCATAACTCAGCAGACAACCTTACAGCAACTATACGCCCCATGGCACTGGATGGTTAACAGCTACATAATGCATGACATTTTTGATTACTGGTCAACCACGTGTTTGTGTAATGCAATAATCTATCTTGATTTTAGATGCATAGTTAATTGCATGTCAATTGAAGTACCGGTAAGGATGTACAGTATCACAACAAAATGCAAAAGGGACTAATCAATCTCAAGTAAAACATTACAGAAAAGGCTACATTTCAGATTGACTAGTGATTGTCTTTAAGTCATAATACATGAGAATGGATTATTGCTAATATGCTATCCATAACAAGCTATAGCTGGGCTCAAGCCTCTGACCTTCACTTTGAGTCTGTTTAAAAACAGAGCTCAAATACTCAAGATATTGTACGAATGTGAGAAATCAATAATAAATGTAATTATCCAGTGAACTAATGAGATGTACAGTTGAAGTCGAAATTCCTGATCAACTGATCAGTCACGTGCTCACTCCATCTGGTTGGGGCGGGCTATTTAAACCTCCCTGCTCACAGCTCATTCTTCTAGCTGCTCTGCCACCTTGCTGCTCTGCTACGGTTTTGTGTTCTGCTCTAGGAAGTTATTTTAGTGCTCCCACCACCATCCCAGCATCCACCTGTCATTCTGTCTCTATGATTCCCTTATGGGGGTCTATTCCATTCCGGTGCCTGTAAAATATAGTTGGCAAATCATCTAACTCATAATTTTAGTAATGTCCTCAAAATTTTAGGATGGAATTGGTGCATTTCAAGGTGCCGAAAAATGCCCATGTATGGCGTCAAAATTCTCACTGTGATATTATATTATTAGTGGCAGATCGAGGGGTGGAGAGAGACAGAATGGGTCATATCCCTGAACGGGTATGGATTAGTTTATTATAATACAGGGAATGAAATGAAATGTCGTGACGACAAATATGGCTATAAATATTTATGCTCAGTATATTTATGCTCAATAAATATAGTTATTGAGCGTCTGACTGAAATAGTTTGAAAACTGAAAACTACTGCACAATGGTTAGAGGAAGCTAGAGGAGAGACTTCATCTTCTATTAATGAACTCCATTAGTCAATTAACATGCTTTATGAGCTGCTACGGGGTATGTGTTTGGGAGTTGTGTTCATTGTGTGGGAGTGGGGACATGTTGACAACTGGCTTTGTTTACTCCCTAGTTTAGCTGCCAACATAAATGGCCAGCCTCAATCTGCCTTCTTGGCTTGTTTCACAAGGGTGTGGTCTGATTCAGTGGTTAATTGTCAAACTAAATATTTTCAGATGGAGGTCCGTACCCTCATCTGAAAATATTTTGTGCAAGGGACCCCCATACATGTGTTGTCAAAAGGTTTAACAAAAAAGTTATTAGACTATTAGACGATAATTGATCGGTAGGCACACCTGTCCATGTCTGGACAGTCATGCCCTGAAAATGAAAACACCAGTGGGCTGTTGTTAGCAATTAATAAATGGTAATTCCATTGCAGTTTCCAAATCAACTGTCTCGGAATTAGAGATGAAAGCAACTCTTTTCATGGATAATAATGGTGTATTATGAACAAGATGCTTAATGATGTTCACGCAACCTGCAAATTACCTAAATCATCAGATCTTTAAAGTATACAACAAAGCCAATAGGGGTATATGTGCGGAAAATGAATAACAAAGTGCACAAAATACACACAAGTGAAAGTTAAATTGGACTGGATGCGATGAAAAGTGCCAGTGTATGAATGCCAAAGTGTGAGGAGAGATGAAATTAAGTGGATGAAAGAGAGGAAATGGAGAGTGCTTTGGAGCAGGACGCAGCCAGTTGTGTTGTAATTAAGGCAGCCTGCCATCTCGCTGGTCCCGTGCACCGGAGGAAGTGCGCCCGCAGGCCTCCGCTGGGCCTGCTGAGCACAAGTGCCAGTGGGCCTCAGAATTAAGTTGTTAACCCATTCTGACCTGAGATCAGATTCTAAAGATGTCTTCTACATCCTGACAGTTTTCATTCTGACCTGAGCTTGTAGATCTGCTATTTTTCAATAGTTAAAGCACGACATGATGCTAACACCAAAATGGGTTAATGTCAGAATTTTAGACACAAATTGTACTTGAGGACTGTAGATTTTGTTTCATACATACCAAAAATGAGGTGTTTGGTAATTCACCGTAAATCATGCACGCATAAACTATTCTGCATGGGATTTACATTACACTAAATGTGCAACTATCTTTTGGGAAGCGACAGGTGGGGCATTAAACATCGTCTCCACCTCCTCATCATTCTCGTAATCATCATCATCATGGTTGTCAACAATACCAAAAGCACGACCAAATGAAATGTGTTAACACGTGAAGAGATTATAATACTGAACAAATGTCAAATTAATAAATGCTGTGACCTGATAAGCACCCCTGCTGCTCTCTCATTGGTAATGGTATTCATCTTGAATCGTGTCGACCAGCGTTCCGGAACAGTTTAACCCGCACTGGCCATGTAAAAGATTGATGCGTCTTAAACACCAAACATTAATCTTTCACGGAATGTGCCTCGGCAGAGAGACTCTGTGTGATATCTTAATTTTCAATTCACACATTTCCAAGACCATTTAATTCGCTGCCACTGCAGAATAATAGCATGGTCAATGTACTTAGAACATGCCTACATTGATGTCAGACGCGAGAGCGATTAAGGGTGCTTAGCGGCATGCATGTGAGCTGTAAAACAAAGTACTTCAACGGGACCATTTTAACCTCTTCTGGATGGAACATTTGCCAAAAACAGATCTACACAAGCGCTGCGATTCGTTGTGAGCGTTGTGATCGGCTATATTTTCAAATGGCCGAAATGTATATAAGGGCTGAAATGGTTAGTGTGTTTTGTAATAACTAGAGCGGTGCCTGTTGGGCACTGACCTACTTGGAACGATGCAAGTTGGAAATGCATGCCCCATCCAGTTAAGTCTGCGTCCCCAATTGTATATGCCCATATGGAGTTCTTTATCAGGCATGCCCAAATATGGAGTCTATGCAGATATCAGAACATAATTGTGATGTCAGAACAGGCGAGCTCCATATATGGAGATATAGGGGTATTCAGGTCCAGACCCCAGTCTAAGGCTTTTGTGCTGGTTCTGGACAACCGTCTATCCGAGGGACTCAACACGGCACTGCACTCTCTGTGGTGGTGTGGAACGCTTGTGTCCAATTTGAAGTCGGCGAACAGTTCTCGAGATACGTGGATTACAGACGTACGTATACAGATGTAAACACGTACGCACAGAGACGTGGTGCATTTATAGATAGATAATCAAAATTGTAGTAGAGTAAAAGTACAATAATGTACAATCAGATGTAGTGGGGTAGAAGTAAAAATACTGACAATTGGAAATACTCCAGTAAAGTAAAAGCACCTCAAAATTAAGTACAGTACTTAAATGTACGTAAATGTACTTAGTTACTTTCTACCACTGTTAAACAGAAATACAATGTAGAAGTCGTCATTGCTGGCAACAACTGAACATTGTATTGAACACAAGCTGACAAAATGTCAGGTCATTATCATTTAGGCAGTGGAGGCAATCACGGGGATTGCACTGGAACTCATGCATGAAGAGGCAACCGCTGAAGTCGGGTATCATCACATCGATACGTTCACGCTGTTTGTCATTCCATACAGTATGTTGCCTCGGCTGCATGGTGAACATCACATGCTTTTAGATAAATGGCTCGTCAGCGTTACTCACGACAGGGGAACACAATTAGTTTAAGTACTAAGCAGCACGCATCAGATATTCATGACAAGCCTATATCTGTCGCAAGCGCGTTTTAATGGCGCATAACAGAGTTTACATCTTCACAGAACACTAATCAAATATGTGTAGCCTATAGTCACTCACTTAAACCTGTGTACTTAAAGGATGGAAAAGTTAATAGTGGCTTATTACTCTGTGTGGCATGCACAGACTAGCTCTGTATAGTATTAATCATTCTGTTAATCATTCTGTTCCCATTCTTGTTCCCATTCTTGCCCGAGAAGTCAGAAAAATGACACACATGCCTCAAAGACTTCCCACTGCAGCTTGCAGAGCTATTAAACAAACTATTTAGCCAATACATTTCCAGTACAGATTGTCAGCGAGTTTCACACACATCGTCAGCACGACACACAATGGTGGTTCAATCCAATAGTGGATGTGTGCAGTGATGATAAGCATTCTGTCTAATTTCCCAATGCTTGGCCTGCTAGTCCAGAAGGTTCCCCTTGTTGTCTTTGCTCTGTCATTTTTCTTTTGATAACAATGTCAATACCAGACTATTTCCCTGGTTGGCCGGCTGCCATTTATGCAAAGAAATTCTTTCAGAGAAGTTATTAATGCCTGATCACGAGGGACTTCTCCCCTAGACGTTTTGTGAACACTCCATATTGTCTCCAATTTCTCTTTTTATTGGCTTATGGGTATGGCTTATTGTCCGCCAGAGAATGTGGTGAGGACACAATGCAAATTAAAATTCTTCCTCTCTACTTGGGGAGAAAAACAGAATGGTCATAATGATATTCATCACACAGTGATTGAAATGACAGATGCTAGGATAGTACCACCCCCTGTGTAATTACTTGCTCATTGTTATTCTCTATTGAATCTCCTAGAATATGTGTTAATTGCATATTAAACAATGACATATAAGCATTGCAATTAGGAGCGGAGACAATGCTCTCACCCTACTGAAACACAAACAGAACGCACGCACGCACGCACGCAGACACACACAGGTCCCGCAGGTTAATTTCTACATTGGTCACACAGTTGTGGGCTAGTTAATTAGTTAGGTCGATTTTTAATTTACACCAGTTTCAGGCAGATCTGAGTGTAAACAATTATTTACTGAGATGTTTCATGTCTTTGAACCACCTGAGTTGTCCTTGATTTATTTTACTGGCTACAAGAACGGTATGTCTGGATACATCACAATTGAGATATGAAATATATATCACACACTGCTTGTATTTCAAGCACATAGTAATCAATAATAAGTGTTGTTCAAGTTACTTTTAAAAAGTAATTAGTTATAGTTACTAGTCTGAAAAAGTAACTAATTACTTTACTAGTTACTACATTTTGAAAGTAACTAGTTACTAGTTACTTTACTTTACTTTACAAAAAAATAAAGGTTTTGAAAAAATATATATATACACCGGTATATAAGATTTTCTGTTTTCAAGGAAAAAATATTCCCTAGTCACTGGTTCAGTTGTGGTTTGTTTTAAGCTCTACTCTAAAAAACAAAACTTATGCGGCTGCCAATAGTACAATATCCAAAATCACAGACAATATCCAGTCTAATGATATGGATATAATACTGATGCCCTGCCCATGCACAGACAGGCCTAAAGTAATTACCCTATGTTAACCTATGTTGACCAATCATCATCATTATGATGACGTTATGCCCTGTGGAAGCCACTTTCTCTTTCTCATGTGGAATGTGTTTCACTCTGGGAGTGCACTCAGCGCACGTCAGTTTACATGACAGACTCCGCACTGGCGCGCACACGCACGCATGCACACATACGTACGCACACACGCACAGTAGCTTTTGATTGATTGATTATTGTATTAACAGTTTGTAGAATGGGTACAGTTCAACGAAAGTACAGGTCAATACAAATGTAAGAGGATGAAACCAGAAAAAGACTTGTTTACATAAGGGGAAAGCCTACATATATGTTTTTATTGCTAATAGTATTGATGATGTCTGGTATATTATTGTGGTATATTATTATGTCTTTAAAGGTCTCTTTGAATTGAATATACACAAGGACCGAAATAAGCCCTCAGGGTTTTTTTGTGTTATCCATTTAGCACCATTGTATAATCAAACTATACTATTTGCAAACTCTTAAGAGACTACAGTTTATAATCGTACAGTCTATATTATTTATCACACAGAAATACTGATACCACTATCTTAACAATCCTGTTTCATCTTCCTCCATGCTTGAAAGATCAATCTGTCCAATACAATTTGCGTGACAGAGACAGAGAGAGGGAGAGAGGGAGAGAGGGGGGGGGGTTGGGGGCGGGGCCAGGTCTAAGGCCTCTTCTGTGAACAATGTGTAATTTTCAACTGATAATTCATGCGAACATCTGCTGCTCTGTGAAAGGTTATGACACTCACTGCCATGTTTAAGTTAGCACCAGCGCACGCACAACGTTACAGATGAATGAGCACACACACAGGGTGAAATAGACTGGGAAATCCTACAATCCTACAATTTATATACTCAGCTCTGCTTCATTACATTTTTAAACATATAAGTTACAAGTATTTCTTTCAATAGCTTTCAATCTACAATAATTATACATCTAATAATTTAATGTTTGTTTCAGTTTCCCTTAGTGCCAGCAGTAGGTGAGCTCGATACCAGTAAGACGCCTGAGGGCGAGAAGCGACCTCGCCATATGCACGCATCCACCTCGTTGACTACAGACGGTGAGCGCTGGCACTTTGGCATGGGGGGTCAGATCAACATGGAATTCTGTACTGGCCATACAAGGAGCATGTCTTGATCAACATGGAATTCTGTACTGGCCATATAAGGAGCATGTCTTGATCAGTGCCGGTTCTAGGCCTTTTGAGGCCCTAGGCAACATATTATACAGAGCCCCCCCCCCCCTCCTGCTTTGCCACGCCGGATAAAAATTGTAAATTTGCCATGAAAATGCTTCAATCTGGTGCACTTTGAGATCAAAATTAAGAAGCTAGGTGGGGGCCACATATGTTTATAAACAAATCACAAATGTTTATAAACAAATCCCAAATGTTTATAAACAAATCCCAAATGTTTATAAACAAATACCAAAATGTTTATAAACAAATCCCAAATCCCATGAGACTTGGTCCTACCCCCCCGACCATGAGACTTACTACAGGTCAACTGGTAGTGGTCCTACCCCCCCCCCATGAGACTTACAAATCCCAAATGTTTATAAACAAATCCCAAATGTTTGTAAACAAATCCCAAATGTTTATAAACAAATCCCAAAATGTTTATAAACAAATCACAAATGTTTATAAACAAATCACAAATGTTTATAAACAAATCACAAATGTTTATAAACAAATACCAAAATGTTTATAAACAAATCCCAAATCCCTTGGTCCTACCCCCCCGACCATGAGACTTACTACAGGCCAACTGGTAGTGGTCCTACCCCCCCCCCCCATGAGACTTACAAATCCCAAATGTTTGTAAACAAATCCCAAATGTTTATAAACAAATCCCAAAATGTTTATAAATAAATCACAAATGTTTATAAACAAATCACAAATGTTTATAAACAAATACCAAAATGTTTATAAACAAATCCCAAATCCCTTGGTCCTACCCCCCCGACCAATATGATCAACATGGAATTCTGTACTGGCCATATAAGGAGCATGTCTTGATCAACATGGAATTCTGTACTGGCCATATAAGGAGCATGTCTTGATCAACATGGAATTCTGTACTGGCCATATAAGGAGCATGTCTTGAGTGTACAGGGTCAGATCAACATAATGGAATGTCAGAACCGGTCAGCACCATATATGGAGATCTAAGGGTGGTAGCGGGGACATTCTCTTCAGTGTACAGGGTTTGATGAGGGCCCAGGTATGGCTGGGCCTTAATTTTGGAATTATGGAATAATTATTAATTATGGAATGTCAGAACAGGTTCTGACATATATCCATAATAGATCTAAGGGTTTGATGTCAGATGTAGAGTTGCTGGCCAATATTGATGACATCAGGGATCTCCATATTTAACTGCGACAGCAGGTTACATTTACTATGATCAGGGTCTCCACATATCCATCCCTGATGCTGTCACATGCTGAGACCTGGGCACCATATAATGGTGCCCGACACACACTGGTGCCCGACACACTGACGGGAAATGCACGATTCCATAGTAAAACAATCAAAAGCATTACTGCTTAGCAAGAAAAATCATATTGTTAACATGACAGCATATAACTACTTATATGTATACAGTTAGGAGCAGATTATGTGTTATGAGTATAGTTCATTATGCATTATAGACATGGGCTTCATAGAAAGAGTTACGTAAAATGGTATGGTTGCTACAACCACGGAACACCCACATAATCCCCCTTGTGCTTATCAATCACACAGAGTAAGAGAGTGGAAATGAGAGCGGGCGTGAGAGATCGGAAGCGCAGGGAAAATGGCCCATATTTCTCCTCTTGACACTTTCCTTTTAAAGCTAATTCAGCACATCTCTTAATCAAATGCGTCTGTGGGGGAGAGCATAAATTTAGGATTTATGTTTTGTGGTTAAACTAAATGAATCGCATCTTTTGTCATTAGCGAGTGCTCTGTTGGGCCCCGGACCACCACCACCACCACCGACAACAACCCCCTCCCCCCACCCCTCACACCCGCCCCAATCGCTGTGTTAATAGAGAGTACTGTTGGAATATGGCAGCAACGTCCTTTGTCATGTAAAGCTATTCAGCTGGGAAGGACGCACAGCGCAGGGCCCCGATTATCCAATGACAAGTCCCATCGTCTCGGAGACAATGTCACCCTAATAATGAACAATTCTGTAACTGTCAGGGCACGTTTGTAACCCGCGCACTTTTTTCCGATCACATTCCGGCTGCGGCGCCATTGTCTCCGGTGAAAATGGGCCGGGGAATAATCGCGCGGCTAATGGAGCTTTAATGTAGAGTGTCATAGAACAATCAATCTGGACGGATGAACAAAAAGATCTCGCTAATGAATTCCTGCTAATGCAAGAGAAAACATTGTTCTTACAAGAATTTCCTGGCACCTCCGTTGACACGTGCAGTCGACATTGTGAGACAATGGAAAGCGGACGTGCGTGCATGGCCTCGGGAGATAGCCTATTCAGGGTTTCCTGAATATGATCTGTAAATTATGTATAGAAAAATATACCACATTATCCTCACAGCCGCTGTCTCTCCTCCTTAGTATCTCAGTATACATTAGATTACGTGAAGATTAAACTGGCATGCGTCTTTGTTTTTCTTTCACTGCATTCAGAGCACAGGTTCCAATATGGAGACAATTTATTCAGGGCCGCCAATAGAGGTGCACTGTTTGTCCTTGCTGTGTTTCACCCTCGCAGACAGAGCTATTTTCATGCCAATGTGTAATTTATCCGCCGTGTGGGTGGAGAAAAAATACTTTTGTTTGTGTGTTTGTGTGTGTGTGTGTGTGTGTGTGTGTGTGTGTGTGTGTGACAGTGTGAATTTTATGAAGAAATAAAACTAGATCTAAGCTACAACAACAACGTATTGCTACTCGCCATTTAACCTCTTTGACTTAAATTAGAGCTGGAGGGCTGCCTAAAACATAACATTTTACCTGTTGTGTGCCAGCAATAAGCCCTCGATTCGCCATTTCAGTCAACAAAGCCTTCAATTTAGGGTCGCGATGTAACATTAGTACATTACTAAGCGGCCAGACAAAGCGACCATGCAGCAGCAGAGAAAAACACACGTTCAGTGGCCAAAGATAAAGCCGAGAGTTGGATTAAGAAACTGTTGGTTCTGGCAAAAGATTTTGCCTAAATATGCTTTGAACAATTTAAATAATGTAGCCCACAGAAGGCTATACACGAGTGTGTGTGTGTGTGTGTGTGTGTGTGTGGGTGTGTGTGTGTGTGTGTGTGTGTGTGTGTGTGTGTGTGTGCACGCTTTTGATTGATTGATTGAAGTATTTATTAACAGTTTGCAGAATTACAGTACATTTCAAGCACAACTCAATACAAAAACTGTCAACTGTGAGAGGACGACCAATAAAGCACTGCGCTTGTTTCCAAGAGGGTCCACCATGTTCAGTGTCAGTGTGCCCGACACACTGACGGGAAATGCACGATTCCATAGTAAAACTGTTACCACAATTAAAAGCTTAGCAAGAAAAATCATATTGTTAACAGATGACGGCATATAACTACTGTTATACCTAACTACTGTCCTTTCACAAAATGTATGTTCTTTTATGATCCATTTCTATTCCCTTCCACCCCACCCCACCACCACCACCACCACACGTATATTAAATTACCTCTTCGTATTCCACTGCACCAGAAATAACTCCCAGGCCCCTCAACTGGCAGATAATAAGGAGACCTCCAAGGATGACCGATTGATTTTGGGCCCCCTAAGGACCCCCCCTCCTCTGTAAGTAGACGTGATGAAGACAGCAAAATTATTTAGAGTAGCTTAGATGGGCCCCGCTGAACATTTTCCCATTCATTGCAGGTCGGAGTCCCTCGAGCAACAGGATCAATAGTGCCTTGTTGCAGATGCTGAGAGAAAGGACTGTCTGGCCAGATTTGTAGTCAGCCTGCGCCGTGGCTTTGATATCAACCACCGGCTTTTGGGAGATTTTCTTGTCTTATCCAATGAAGAGAGCATAAACAGAGTTTGAGATGAATGTGGAGGGTGGACATGTTTGTTTGCCTCATTGCTTGCAAGGAATGATGCTTCAAATGCTACCATACATCGAATTGCCCCCCAACCCTCTCCACAAGAGAGAGCGAGAGAGAGAGAGAGAGAGAGAGAGAGGCAGGTCAGGAAGATGGGATTTTATACTGAAAGCACTCAGATTCATATTCATCTATGCTTCCGTTGAGTAAGATGATGTATTGCCCCTGTGTATTGAGGGATGGAGTAGGTGTTTAGTAATCAGCTCATCTCTCAACTTCCTGACTAGAATGACAATAATAGCTTATGCCGCTTTCTTCATGTGTATACAGTAGTAAAACAGATACAGAGATGGAAGCATTTATGATGATAAAGGGCAGGTCTACAGTTACATGACACAAGATATGTTTCTTTCTCTCCATATGCGTGCTTCTCTGCCTGCCAGCAGAGTCTGCCTGTCAAAACATCTTCATTTTGTATTCGCACCTGAAAAGCATGTTAACAACGCGGGAACGTACCAGCTAAAGTGTGCCGGTCCCAGATGAGCTGGGCTATATTTCGGTGTTCTTTCCAGTTACATCCCTTATGCACCATGCAGGCACTAACGTGAGTATACCGACCATCCTAACAATCAAGCATGATTTGCAACTGGCTTTTAAATACCTAATGGGGGTATTTAGCATTTGATGAGCATTATGCTCTAGAGGGTTTTTTTTGGAGTGGGGGCAATCATTTTTGAAATATTCTCTGCCCTAATTGGTCCAATGTTTTATGTTTTATAAAGGTTGTTAACCTTTTAATAATGGAATATAAAGTCACCACTCTTGGTTGAGTAGATGCATGGTACACCTTCTAATTCATTAACTCATCAAGCCCTGAGGCCAATTCTACAAATGCCTTTTAAATCGGTAGTTCTCACAGCTTCATTGCAGATATACAAGCTTATAAATTCTTTATGCTTTAAATCGGTACTTATGGAGAGCTGTTGCACCCATGGAGGCACGCTCCCTCTGAGCGTTTGCTCGAATCTAGCTACAACTGTGAAGTAAGTTTCATAATCGATATCCACTTGTGCAGACCCAATTCCCTCTGGCCCCTCTAGGTTTTCAAACTATGGATCCGTCTCACTGTTCCGTGTATTGTGTTCTCCACCAAATTCCCCTACAACTCCACCTCTCCATCAACAGCGGCTGTGCTCTCCTTCTGCAGCATGCGGATCAATGGCGAGCTATAGCCTGCCAACCGATCAAGTCTATAATAACACAGTCCCTCCATCTCATCCTCTGCCGCAGTAAATTACCTGGGCTCGTCTTTTCCCCTCTTTGACCCCCGGGGGATCTTTATTAATGCCCAGGCTTTACATCAAATGCAGTCAGGTGGCCTGGTAATGAGATCACAGTCAAGCCTGGCCTGATTTAAATGCTAAATATGGGTCAGAGCGAGTCGATGACCCAAACACACCCTCACCGGCTGGGTGTAATGATAAGCTCAAACATGGCCGTCGCAAGGGAAAGAGAGACGTTGTGATTATAAGAGAGGGGGGAAGTGAGGTTAAGAGACATGCTTTAAATATCAAGCATAAAATGGGGAGATGAAATGCCAAAATAACAAAGTTGGGAAATGTGAAATATCTGAAAAAGAACCCTGCTGTTTTCTTCTTCTTTCTAATTATTTGTTTGGCCCCAAAAATTGTTTGTTGTCATGAGTTGCCACGATCCAAGTTGGCTTTGACCGAGGCTTACAGGTCTTTAAATAAATACTTTATTAAACCTGGAAAAATGAATTAGAAATTGTCTTCCGGGCCAGTCGTCGTGTAAAATGTCTCTGTGTGGACGTGGCCTCAATCTAATCTGCCGGCTACGGAATATGATTGTTGAGTTCTACACAGCCGTCATCAAGTCCACCCTCACTGTATCCATTAGGTTGTCTCTAGTTTCAAGGACAGGTGGAGATAGATTATAACCGATTCCCATCCCATCAGTATGCAACTCAAACGGTGCTGAGTCAGACTCATCACACCCTGTACTGTCACACAGCCCGATCTACTGGCTAACCCAACCTAGCTGAGATATGCGATCTGACGAGCTCACTTTTCTACAATTTACAATTTAGGCATTTAGCAGATGCTCTTACATCAGAGCGACTTACTGTACAGTAAGCAAGAACAAAAGAAACATGGTAATAGGCTACATCATACGGTATACATAAAAATAGTCATCATGAATCATACGTAAGCTAAGAACCTAACAGGAGAATATCTATATAATGAACCTATGCATATAATTATACTATATGGTGCTATGTCTACATAAAATGCCATCTAAGTTACATAAGTTGAGCCTTAATATGCCTGTAAGGTCGTGGGGGCTAGGGCAAGTGCCAAGTGCTATGCCTAAGATGGGGTCTGAAGAGTTGGGTTTTCAGACTATGGCGGAAGATTGGCAGTGAGTCCGCAGTTCTGATTGCAATGGGAAGTGCATTCCATAGTTTTGGAGCCAGAAGGGAGAAGAGTTTGGGATGTGTGGAGCATTGTCCCTAACCTGACTATTGAGTTCACAAGTTCCCTCCTCCTTCCTGGATCTGGTCTCTCTCAAGCAGAAACGATAAACCGGAAGCAGCGGAACAAAAATGATGATATCTCCATAATAATTTCGAGTTGTAGTCCTGTTTTGTTTACATTTGCACTTCAATACCTCATCAGTATCGCGTTGATCCTGCCTCTAGCGGCCGCATACGGCCGCGTCTGTCTCCGGTCAGAAATGGTCCGGAGTGCATGGTCTCTGCCCGAGAGGGACCAGCTGGGAGCAGGAGGATGAACTGCTGCCACAAGCTGGCGGAGTCAGGTTACGTTGTCCCGGCGACATTCACAACCACCTGATACCGTAATCTGGTCTCATATTTAATGAGGTTGGCTGCACCACAAAAAAAGACTAGCAATGACAGGCAACTGTGAAACACAGAACTTGTGGTGAAACCACAGTAACCCTCTTTCCCAATGACATTTTAGTTAGAAACTCATCATTGAATGACAACCACAACACAAGTAGAAAAAACACTGGACCACAAAAGGTTGACCTGGCAGTCCGTCTCCCTCAGCCTGATGAAACCTCTCTAGAGAGGAATATGCCAGCTGATTTCAGCAAATAAATGCTAGCCCTAATGGAAACTGGGTGAACAATAACGCACTCATACTAACCCTGTCCTAACACGAACTGCATGCGGAAGCCATGTAGTCGAACTGGTGGTGCGTCGGAATTACACTGTTCCCTATGCGTGTACAGCTACACACATACCTGCGCACACACACACACACCTTTCTTTCCCTTGACACCTCCCTTGTGAATATGCAAAGCGTAATTTTCAAATGATAATAGACCCATTTCACAGGAGACAAGTGACAGGTAAACACACAGCTAAATGAAATTGCATTAATTGTCGGTGTTAAAGGTGTTGCTGAGTGCCAGCACGGACAGCTCCAGTTAACTTCATGCTGGCACACATCTGAAACATACCGTATACATTACAGTAATTAACATAATTATCTTCTGCTACGTTTTCCTGACACCAATGGCTGCTGCGAAAAAGCTCCATTCAAGTAAATTTTTGCTAGGCTACTGGCGTCCCGGTCGGGGCGCATACATTGGTCCGACGTACAAACTGTCCGACATGTGTGGCAGGTTAAGACACATGTGTGGCCGGTTAAGACACATGTGTGGCCGATTAAGACACATGTGTGGCCGGTTAAGACACATGTGTGGCCGGTTAAGACTCATCCATGGCTCCGACATGCGTGGCAGGTTAAGACACATGTGTGGCCGGTTAAGACTCATCCTCATACTGTATGCACGCACAGTGACCTTACAATTGAATGAGCGTGTCATTAGAGCTCTTGCCTTTGGACCACAAGGTCATGGGATCGCGACGAAGTCGTAGGGTAGGAGGTGTGGCGCTCCACCTCTGCAATCCATCTCCCAGGGGTCTAGCACATTGTAACAGGAGCAGACTCCCTCTGTACCAACAATTAGCCTCTCCCGACTCACTTATAAATCTGCAGGCAAAACAACAGTAACTTAAAAATGATCATCCAAACTCACTATGAGAATCTAGGGACTAAGAAAAATGCATTCTCATTGTGCTAAAAAGAATCGCCCTTCAGCCAAACAAGGCAAATACGGGCAGAGCTTTAATTGCAATGTGAATGTCAACCTGGACTTGCTTCTGTAGCACGACAGCACACACACACACACGCACACTTATCTTGTAAAGACTTAACAAACAATTCAAAACATTATCTTCATCAAACATTTCTCCTCCCTTCTCTGTCTCTCCGTGCTACTCTCGTCCTCTCTCTGTTTTCTAATTACTTATGACCCACACCCACAGCTGTGCGCACGCACACACGCACACACGCACGCACAATACCGTTCTTTCTTCCCCACTTGATGATATTGAATTTTGTTGTTATTCTTCATGTCATGTCTATGAATTGATTGCACATTCTTCTGGGAACACTAACAGCATACTGTATTTGCTAGAAAGAGAATGTGACATCGTCATTGAAAGGAACAGCGAAAACCTCTCAAGATGGTGCCACCAGAGGCCGTCCAGGTTTTTCAAGCTATATTGCTGTGACTTCTAGGTATCAGTTCTGTTTATTATGGCGGGTTGACTAAGGTTCATACTGCTTAAACCAGCCATGCAAGTTGTGGCTGCAATATGCCTATTGCACTTATAATGATCCCACTCCAAAGCCTCAAAGTACAGAGTAGCCTAATCCATAATGTTTTGTCCATCCAGCATAAGGAGCATCACATTAAACAAAAAGCCAGTGCTGTGGGTATAGCCCAGGAGGACAGAAGTGGTAGGGGAGATAGTTACTGTTAGTGTTTACACAGACAATACATTGTGAAAATAGCCCATATGCTGTGGCTTAATATGTTGTGCTATAGACTTTCAGTCAGTTTACATTTTTGAGTGGTGCCTCCGCTCCATTACGCAGCTATGTGTGTCCCTATGTACTGTACTATGTACTGTACAGTATGTATGTGAACGCATCCCAGCACGGAAAGCTGCAACACGAGAACTGTCATTTCTCAACCGTTTCTGACGTGGGAAGGCTCACCGGAACAGGGCAGGCCCCCTGGCCGTGTTCCTGGGGGTCTGGATGACCCCCACACGGTAACTATGTTATTTTTCATCTTCGGGCTGGCCCCCTGGGGGTCTGGATGTTCCGGGGACATTTCTCAAAGATTTCTTTCAAAAATAATCACAGTACAGTACAGAGCACAGTACACTACAATACATTACAGAGCACAGTACCGTAACTATAACAATAAATGTACGTATAGTTGCACCGCTCAGGTGTGATTTTGAATGCATAACTCCTAGTAGTTGATTCCAGGTTTCATGTGTCATGGCTGTTGACACAGTATGTAAGGCTGTTATCAAGCAAGATTTCAACATTTTAACCATGTGAATATGGTCTATACTAGCATTTAGTTTGCTCTTGAATGGCTCCTGAATCCAGCAGTATCATCATCATACATGCGATGCACTAAATGACCAGTCATCACGTTAAAGGTTTTAATACTTACTTACTTTCCTTACCTTTCGGAACACAATGCCATTGATACGTAGTTTCCAGCCTAGCTTGTCTGGCTTGGGCCATCTTCAGCTGATTCCACGTCAGTCGCTTCTTTTTAACTTGATCCGTGTTCCTTTTGGTCTTCCTCTGCTCTGTTCACACAGGTGGATGTTGGTACGGTTTGGTCAGAAGGTCATGAGGAATTGAGGATGCGTCTAAAACCCAGAGGAACAATGTTAAATCCCTGTCATTTTGGTAGGGTAGGTGCTGTTATAGACTACTGAACAGCAACATGTGAAGTAAATCACATAGGCGTTGCAAATACAGCTAATTAAAGATGGCTGCTATAGCATTTGTGCTATAAATGTGTGCACACACACACACACACACACACACACACACACACACACACACACACACACACACACACACACACACACACACACACACACACACACACACACACACACACACACACACACACACAACTGTATGTCAAGCATAGACTGTAAGTTGTACTGTCTGTACTGTGCAGTTGTGCACTGTGTACATTGTGGAGTCTTGAAATTATACAACTTCACTGACCCAAAACCACATTTCCTGATTCCCCCGACTTGCAGGCAGAGGCTATAGTCAAACACACACCAATTACTCAAAACAGGCACAGAAAAGAAAACAACAAACTTGTGGTAATTAAACTTCAAGGCTGTGGAGAAGGAAGTGTTAATCCGCACAAGTTAGAGGATTCCACTATTGCAAAAGCATTTACACTTTCATTAAAGATAAAGAGTGCAGCCAAGTGGAACAAAATAATTTAGAAAGCCCTACATTTAAACACTGGTGGTGAACCTGTGAATGTCTACACTGCACACTTTACCCTTCTATAATGAGGACTAGCTGAGACCATACAATCTATTCACAGATTAACATTTCTCAGCAAACATAAAGAAACAGCAACCTTAAAATAAAGAAATTAATGAGAACTTTGGGTAGAATGATCAGGGTCAGATCAATGCTTTTCAAATATGAGGCATGTGCATGCAAAAAGAAGAGGCATGTTTAGTGCAAATTAGATGAGTCAAGCTAAAAAAAGTGTTTTGTTACAGGGGTTTGCGTTTCTCCTCCATGCAGCTCTTTACTTAACAAAACAAAAAAGCATGTTCATGTTAGGACACCAATTACACCAATCAGGGGAGAGAGCTGCAATTTATCAGCTTAAATTTTATTTTGTGCCAGTTCTGTCTGCTGTTAGTATCATGAGGTTGTCCTCTGGTTTCTGCAGACAGAGGTATAGCCCCCTAAATGCACAACTAATGAGGAGGTGTGGCTGGTGTTGAGGTGTCGAGCCAAGCATTCAATATGAAATACGTTTTGCTCCATACGGTTTACCAACCAGCTGCAGCTAATAAGACTGTGGTGTGTTTGTTTTTACGTCTGGAGAGACTCCTGCCCAGGACAGCTACTGTAGGCTTCAGACGCGCCTCCTTAGGAGACTGTACGATCAGATAAACTTTTGTGACCTGACCACTACAATCAGACATTGCAGTTATGTGTTGCTCAATATTGTTAAAAGAGGGCCCAACCCATGCATGCCTACAACATTTATTGGCTCCCAACCACTTTGGACTTGAATGATTTAAGGGAAAACTTCCAATTAGAGAATATGTGAGCCAAATGTAGGCGAGTATTGAAGGTAGGAGTAAATAAATAAATAAATTTGGAAAAAATAAAATAATAATAATAATAATTAGATCTCCATATATGGATAATGATATACCGGTATGTCAGAACCTGTTCTGACATTCCATATTGATCCTTCCCCATCCATCCTTCCTCTTCGATGTCTCCCTTTTGACTTATACCATCACTGAGGATACGTCCCAGGTGCATCCATGCAATGTTTATTCGTTCTAGTTATTCTATTTATAGTGACTCATAGGAGTATAGACTATGTGACAACCGGGAATAGTCTGGTGACCAAAGGAGAGATGGGTGACAGCCGGAATGTAGACGGCACCCGGGTGAGCAGTATGGCTTAGCACCCCAGCCTGTGTCCTCGGTGAGGAGGAAGCCCAAAAAACCCACATGGACCTTTGGGAGGGCCATTCAAGCTGCAGGCTGGCACCACAGTTTCCCTGCAGGTGGCGCCTGCAGAATCTATCCCGAAAGAATTCTGTCTGGTGCTGTGAATCTGGTGCAACGCACAGGTCCTGGCTGCACCTGGTGAGAGCAGGAGTGGACCTGGTCCAGGACCTGGTGAGGAGGAGGTGCTCGGCCAGGAGTCAAGTTCAACCCACAGAGCCTAGTCCCTCCACACGCCGGATGGTTCTACCTCCTAACACTGTGCCAATACATGTTCAGACTATGACGCAAATCTTTGTTGACGGAAATGTTGAAACGATTTATTTATTCTACATATTTTGACAATATTGGAGAACACAAGAATGTCATGTTTGGGTATGTATGTGTCATATTTGGCCTACTACAGCATCAATAAATTGCTGACCCCTGCATTAGTCTCATGTAGCCAGACAATCAGAGAACTCCGCCTGCTCATAAATACAGTATATCTGGGGAAATTCTAAAGTCATGGACACTGGAGAAAACCAGCGGTAATACAAACTTATACGCCCACTGCTTTGAAAACAAATTCTGATACCATATCGTATATGAAGGAACGCCCTAAAGACTTTGCATAATTGTTTCTGTGATGCAGACTTTGCATAATAATGTCAACCCAGTTTTAGACCATTCACCGTATTTAGATTTCCCCAGACATAGCAGTAGGCAGAGATCTCTCGATCTGACCATCTGGCTATGCGAGACTAGTATGTCTGTGTGCGGGTGTGCGTGCGTGCACGAGCACGTTTGTACGTGTGTGGGTGCATGCATGCATGCATGCATGCATGCATGCGTGCGTGTGACTGTGAAATAGACTGTGGAAAACAAATAAAAACATTATGCATGGATGACAGTTGATAACATTAAAGTTTATTACCAACAATAATAATATTTTCCCCCAAGGGATCAATTTGGTAATACAGTTGATCAGAAATGCCTTGCAGACAGAGGCCATGCCCATGCAGCCTTTTGTTCAAAAGGGAAATACTGATATGGATGTTTAAAGATGTAGCTAATGTTTAATTCCAGAGAGACATTCTTTTTGTTTATTTTTATTATTAACTGTTAAAAAGAGCCAACAAAGAAATGCTGTGGGGAAAATATTATGTTATACATCCATATAATTGCGGTTCTATACTGTCGTGTATGTAATGAGATATATTGTATGGTGGGGGATACTTTTTAGAAATGTGTCCAACGCTAGAGGTTTTCCTATAACTTTTCCACCGTAGCAGCTCATACGCGGTGAAATCTTTTTGGTGTAATAAAACCGGGTTTCCGTCTTCAAAGGTAAAAACCCCAAAAGGGGTCCCATCCTAAATGGGTTAAGTGGGTCCATGAAAAAGGCCTGCATGTGCGGTCCATCACAAAAAATATTCAAAACAAAAAGTGAATTGATGTCTGTATTAGTAAATTGCTGTCTGTATTAGGCCAACTTAGTCACATAACCCTCTAGACTTAAGGCTCATTCATAGTCTGGACTAGTTTCGGTGGTGAGGTGACCCTAGCTGAAATAACGTTGAGCAGTGGTGAGTAAAAACAGAGAGAAGGGGCTGGGGGCGGTGGCGGTGGTTTGCTCTTCACCGCGGCTCGTGGCGTCATGTTGTAGTTCGGTGGTCACTTCACCACCGAAAATCCAGACTATGAATGAGCCTTCAGTAACCCACTTTTTCCCTCTACATCAAATCTCTATCTCTCAAAAAAAGCCAATCTACAAGCTCACAACTCATCACAACACAATACCAGTGGTGGTCCACCGGGCGGCCTGCCCACCCACCGTTGACCCATAATTATAATTATAGTAAAGCCCTTAAATGTGTTTTTTACTGATGATGCTGTTTTGGGGGGATTTATAATTAAATGTTGGCCAACTTAATTGCTCCATCTTCCCATCTAGATAGCTCATCATCATTGCATGCAAAGGTTCTCTGGGCCAAAGGAAACAAATCATAGTTTACTGCGATTATGAGGAAACTGTGAACATTATTCTAAGGGAGCTTGTAAAAAAAAATATTAATATTAATATTAATAGATTGTTAGACATCTAACGTTGTCATATCATATGCATTGCATCTATCGGGCCTGAATAATACATTTGGGGACTGCTTGTCCCGAATTCCAGGAATTCAGGATTCTCTGCCCACATGCTGTGCCTCAAAGTTTGCATTGCGCAGCCATCGCCCAACCTGTCCTAGATTAGAAGGCATGCTTCAGTCGTACATGAACACTGCATCTCATTACATGCATCTTGGATTGGCAAGGTCTAGCCTTCTCTGTTCCTGTCATGCCTGTTAACATAGCTCAATGATTATTTCATTGTTCACTGTTTTAAATCATGTATTCCATGGAACCTTCTTCAAAGCATTGGTAGCTATGCATTCCATTATATTTAAGATATGCAGATGCTTCTGTACAGAAGGCCTGGGCACCCCTCCATTCACCTCGATCCTCTTCAACATGCAGATTAAAAAGATCACCCAGGAAGCAACAATGAGTGCCTTCCTCTCTCATTACTTCATGTAAGCCAGGAGTGTTTTGGATCACATTCACATTGATTACTGGAAGCCGTTTTCTTCACAGCATCGTATGGGATCCTCATGTGCAGCAGAAATCCAAATAATTCAGACTCTTTCGATCATTACAAATTTGATTTAGTTTAGTCATAGTCATAAGTCATAGTCTCTAGAATAAAATTCCATTTCGTTTTAGTCATATTTCAGTCATCTGAATTGTTATACTTTTAGTCTGGTTTTAGTCGACTAAATAGTCGAAATAAATAAGATTTGTCAACTAAATCTACAGTTGATTTTGTTGACTAGAATGTATTTTGGTGGGCCTTGATGGCGTCATAATGGCTGGTTTTAGCTCACAAGGCGTCGCAGTGGTGGGGGCTCCTCACTGGTACTGTAGGTGAGTCAGTAGGATATAACAGCAGTGACAACACAGAAATGTGTGTGGGGAGGAATTAATTTCATAATGACTAAATTGGGTAGAAAAAGAGATACAAAGAAAAAGAAAAGTAGGCTATAAGCAGCAAAATGTTGGTGGGAAATGTTCTTCAGAACATAACAATACAACACAACATGATGATAGTGATACAGATAATAATAAAAAGTAATAAAACTGGACAAGATAGAAATAAAGGTGGAGGCATCAGGTACTGTAGAACGGCAGTATGATAAAACTCATAGACATGTATAATATCTTTTTAACAGCAGTGTAAAAATCTGCAAGAGCAGAGCCATATAATGCATGTGTTTACTGACACAACTTTGCGACACGTGAGCTTGTAGATTGGCTATTTTTGGCGAAGAGTTTTGACGAAGGTCAAGTTTACAAAGTATTGATGGTTTAAGTCGTTAAATGTCTGAAAATACACATTAACATGAATCCATATGGGGTCCCTGCTTCATCTCACTCTCAGCTAAGGGGTCCTTGGCCTGAAAAATATTCAAGTAGGCCAGTGCCAAACGGGCACCGCTCTAGAGGCTCTGGACAGGGCCCCTGCCCAGGCTCTGGACAGGGCCCAAATTAGCCAATAATATTGATCTCACCTGATCACCCCTAGATCTCCATATATGGAGCTGGCCTGTTCTGACATCACAATTATGTTCCGACATCTGCATATAGACTCCATATTCGGGCATGCCTAATAAAGAACTCCATATGGGCATAAAAGGGACACAGACATAACTGTGGTGGGGCATCCATTTTCAAGTATAGACCAGTGTCCAACGGGCACAGCACTGCACCACATCTCTGTCTGTCTGTCTATACGTACAGTATACGTACGAACATATGTACGGTTGTAATACACGTAACTCGAGAACCGTTGGTCCCACCGACTTCAAATTCGACACCCAGGGTGTGACTCTCCATATTTGGGCATGCCTGACACAGAACGCCATATAGGAATAAAGTAACACAGAGAGACGGATACAGGAATCTCCATATATGGGCATAAAAGGGACAGACAGATGGGTGGAACGGGTACTCTGACACGGGTACAAGGGGTATTGCATAGCCGGGTGGGGCATGGATCTCCAACTTCCATAGTTACCGATTCAGTGCTCTACAGCCGGGCACCAGTCTAGTTTTTTAAATGGATGTAAATTGGTATATATATATATATATATATATATATATATATATATATATTCGGAATTAACAAACAGATGACAGCTTTCATTCTCGGCTTTCGGGAGTTTCAGACTGGCATTCAGAGCTCTGAGAACCCATCGTCAAAATGAAAAACAGCGCCCCCTTTTCCTTGAATTTGTGTGAGTCAAAAGTCTGTCTTGAGAGACAAGGCTACACAAGACTACTGATTGCTTGACTTGTCATCGCTCTCTCTCTCTCTCTCTCTCTCTCTCTCTCTCTCTCTCACACACACACTCTCGACCTCTCTCTCGGTGTGTGTCTCTCTCTCTCTCTCATACACTCAATCTCTCTTTCAAAATCTCTCTCACTCTCACTGTCTCCCTCTTTCATGCTCTCTTAAAATGAATGGTTGGAGGATCATACAGTATATTCTTGTTTTTATGGTTTGACACTGTGTACTCTCTGTTGAGGGATCACTTTCTGTTGTATTGTGTCATGCTGTGTGTGTGTGTGTGTGTGTGCATGCGCCCATTTATGTGAGACACTTTCTCCTTCACTCTCAACATGAATGGTTAATAGATCATATAGTTTTTATGGTTTGACATTGCATTCTCTCTGTGCTGAAGGATCATGCTGTTATTCTGTTATTCTTTTTTGACATCGCATATTTATCGTTTGTCGTTTCCATTCATGGGCTTTAGTTCTCCTTGGTTTGACATTGTATATTATTCTCTGTTGAGGGACCATAATTGTTTTTCTTGTGGACTTGTTAGTACACACACTACTTTCCACAATACTTTTTGTGGGCAGTCTTGCTTGTGTTTCTGGTCATATAAGTTGTGGTTTGAGTAGTAGTATAGTAGCAAAAGAGGCTGAACAAACAGCCGAAAGACACGCACATCCAAATACTGGGTGCCGGATCAAAGACAATCATAGAGTAAGAATAAAAAAGTCTGCACAACAATTTCAGCTTACGCAATATTTGTGTTTCCACAAACAAAGCTGCATGGAATGGCATTCAATGTTTGTGTTTGCACAAACACAAAAAACTAGCCACTCATTATCAATGGCATTCAATGTTTGTGTTTACAGTACACAAACCCTCAAAGCGGGACATAGGTATAGCGCCCCTCAAAAATAAAACTGCAGGTCCATTAGGCCTACAACGCTATAACATGTCATGGGGTGGAAGATCGTTCCACAGTTTGTATACAATGCAAAAATAAAAGAAGTGCCTTGCATGTGCTTATTCAAAGGGGGGGGGGGGGGTCTAGCATCAACCCAATTTAACAGGAAACAAGTTATTAAAGACCTATGGTCATCATAATTATGGTCATACCCAACTGGATGCCAAAAAAGAGAAAAGTTTAATTTTTGTTTATTTTTATATCAAAAGTACATAAAATCTAATTTGAATTACTTCCTTTGAACAAAAACGTGCTGTGTGATGACGTGTAGAGGTAGAAGCTTGATGAAATTCACCTGTTTGTCCCATATCTGCACTGCACGACCATCCACAGCTGCATGCTACTGATTACAGAAATCCTCCGTTTTTAATCCTATTCAAGATGACATCCAGACAGTGTATCATTCGGTTTAAACTTCAGCAGCACGCTAAAATATGTATCTAAAAACATTAGAGGTTAGCCATGAGCTTTGCTGCTGTCGCTCTGTGACTTTGTTTACAAACAGATCTGTGTGCACGCATCGCGCACGTCGCAGAACGTCCCATAGCCTGGAGGGATGCGACCTTCTGATTGGTTCAAAATCACAGAACTTAATTTTATTTTCAGGGTGAAACTTCAAAATAAAATGTATTTTCCATTGCACCAGACCATTAAGGTCATAGCAGTATTGCCCTGATGCAGACCATATGTCATGTAGGCCTGTACAGTTGTGTACCACAAGCGAGTGGTCTGACAACTGTCAGGCCACATACTGTACAATTAACACGAGTGCAACTTTCTGAGAAGACGCCCCATGCATCCATTAATGAAAACATCACGCTTTCAATTATGCATGACAAACTAACTCATTAATATCAGCCACTGCAGGAAGGCAATGCAGTTGAAGGAGGGGGGGGGGAGGGATTTCTTTCTTCCCCTCTTTTTTTTCCTTTCCTTCCCTTTTTTTCCAGTTCATTAAGTTTTAAAATAGGAAAATCAATGGCTGGGATCCATAGAGTCAACTGCGGTTTTGAGTAAACGCTTTGAGTGGTTATAGACAGGAGGTGGTGTGAGGGCTCACAAGGCTACCACTCCCTCCTCCTAGTTCATTGCCATCGGCGTTATGTATTTATTTTTTAATGACTGTATTTTGTATAGTGTAGGGGGGGGGGGGGGTATTGAGGGGAGAGTTGAAACAGGGAGATGGAAAAGTACAATCAATCTACAAAGCTGGTAGATTGGGGGGGGGTGGAATATTTGCCTGGCATTCAATTTCTTAACATCGAGTCCCCTGAGTGACACTGCGTTTCTCTACAAATTGACTTTCCTTGCGGTACAATATTGACATCCAGTGATGTCAGCGCACCGCAAGATGGAGAAGACTCAGTCAAGTCGAGCATTCTGTGCAGCAGAGTGCTGCTGGATGAATCTTCCCTCATCTTTCGTTGATGGCACATATCTCACGGGAACAGGTCCATCCACTGTTACGCCAATTATGACTACAGTGGAACTCTGGGGGAGTATATAGTGCTCCTCAGACCCCTAGAAAGGAGCTTGAGAAATGGCAGCAGATATAATATGGTCGAGCATAGCATTTTTCTTTCTTGTTGTTATACACTACATTTCCGTCCCTGTATTTTATCTGTATTCTAATGTTTAAGATTTGCATGTTCAATATGATTGGTTTTTCTTTAAGCAAACAAAGACAACTATGAATGTATAAACATGCCTGGAGAAGCCACTTGCAAGCCCCTGGAGGGTTTTTAGGCCATTTTTTATTGACCTTGTGTATATCATTTCTGAAATATTTTTGTATGTGAAAATAAACAAACAAACAAACCAGTCAGCCTCCTATACATTTTAAATATATAATCCTGACGTTAGATGTATATCCAGTCATCGCTCTTTAGAACTTCAAAAACAAACAAAGTGACTTTTTAGTTGTTTGTGAGTTTAGTATTGCAGACGACCCTATAGGTACGGAAAAACATTCAATGTGTCATGGCTGAGGTCAAATATGCAGTCTACTGTTCTGTTCTAGTCATGATGAAGATGGATTAGTCAAGGCAGCTATCTGAGCTATGTGTCATTTGATTGATAGATGCTCCATTTCCAAACTTTGACAGGGCCATATGACTTGACTGATATTATGGTAGAATTGTTCCACTTCAAGGTCTGCTTAACACAAAATATTCAGCCGGAGCTTTTTTTTTTAAAGGTTAGTTTCATCACCTCCGCTATAGAAAGTGAAATATGCTCCGACTTTCAGAGTTCTGTTTCACCATATAGGGAACCCGGTGTGAAATAAACTTTAATGAGGTTATATTTCAAATGAAAGTGTTAACTTCAACAACTTGTGCATGAATTGTAGTTATGCATAATGTTTAAA
This sequence comes from Protomyctophum bolini, assembly GCF_963924005.1. Taxonomy (NCBI): domain Eukaryota; kingdom Metazoa; phylum Chordata; class Actinopteri; order Myctophiformes; family Myctophidae; genus Protomyctophum; species Protomyctophum bolini. The sequence continues at coordinate 17,830,808 of NC_137882.1, forward strand.
GGCCACGGGAACCAGTTATATTTAGTAGAAAGGTGACTTCGCTTTGCCCGACTTAATACCCCAGCAAATACGAAGTGGGTTCACAAATGATCAGATGACGCCTTCAAAAGACAGTGATAAAACAATAAATCTCGAACCAAGTGACTGGTTGAGACGGTGTTATTTTCAGTGTATTGTTTAATATAAAGGTGTACATAAAGGACATAAACCATAATACTGTACAGTACATAAAATACATCCTTCCATAGTAAAATTGGCTAATATGCATTCTGCATCACTATGATGACTCAGACATGATCCATCACATAATAATAATAATAATAATAATAATGGATTGCATTTTTACAGCGCATTACTATGCACAATGTGCTTACTCAAAGTGCTTACAAAAGTCCATTCATTCATACCGTACATATGGGAGGTGAAGCGGCGAACAGTCAATGACCTCACGTCCCACATTCACTTGTACAATGTAGTTAGAAGTTGATTAAATACTACATTTCTGAAAAACATAAGGATAGTTGCAGATGAGTGTGCATAATGCTATAGTAATAGTTGTAGTAAATGTCTTTCTTTGTTGCCGGTAACCATATATACCTGGACAGTATTGCTGCTGACAATAAACAAAGTATACTCACCACCTAAGATTCAATACTCGGGGACGGGGGGGAAAGGACATGCCAATTTATTTTTCCCCTCGCTCAAATGTGGCCTTTGCTGTTATACCCCCACCCCCCCTAATTAATACAGAGTATCTTTGCAGTTGAACGGTCTCGTCCTTATCCCCGTGTGCAGGTACACAAACAATCAATGTTTGCCAAGTGCCTTCTCGCTTTTTAATTAGGGCCGCTTTCAAACGCATTACAGACAAAATACGCTGTTCCTCTTTGTGTCCGACAAGCCGGCGTGTGGCTAGATTGCAGCACAACGTTTCCAGCTCTCCAGTCTCCATGCATCCATCTACAAATGCGACACAGAGGCTTATAGAAACTGATATCATCAGTGGGCTGCCATAGCGCTTCCGTCTGCATGGCCGACCACTCCACACCCGAAAGGAGACAAATGACAGGTAAATACTGCAAACAGCTTGTCACTGTGGCTGATCTCCCGCCCATTTTTTATTTCATAATAACAGTGCAGTGGGAAAGTTCTTTCTGCCGGGCGTGCCAGTGTGTGAATGATTTGGGTGGAAATAGAGCCCGGTAATTATTCTTTCCTCCACTTGTCCCCCCTGTCGTGTCTCACCATCGCTCACGCTACTGGAGATGCAGGGGCTATTGAATCCTGATGAAATCCCAGCACAACAATGGCCAACATAGACTGCGCCATGCAGCCGCGCGTGCGCGCGCGTGTGTCTACAAGTGATTGTTCCTGGCTGAACACCACATCGGACTCTGAGGAATAGGCAATTATTGGAATTTCAATCATGCAGTCAATGGAGAATGCGGCATTGCCGCATGGAGCAGGCAATGCGCGAGAACAAGTGGATTAAAGCGTGCTTTCATGCATGCCGCTGGCTGATAGAGGTGATATCAGTCAATGTAGCACCACCACGAATGCCACTCAGGCAATATAGCCTATATGCACGAAAACTCCTCTAAGCAATGACAGCTGCAAGCTTTGTTATAGGGGAACGTGGATAGAACACGCGAACATCACCTTGAATTGAAATTCAAATGTCCAATAGTGATGGTCCAAATGTATCTGTTTAACAGAGGCGAGTGGAGAAGAGGGGGGGGATTATGAAAAACAGTCCACACTGACCTTTGCTATGCTAATGTAAATGCATGAAAATGACCTATAAAAAGACACTGCTGCATTTTATTCATCTCTACATTTCTGTTTTACGGCACGGCCTATAAACCTGCAGAAATACAAATGTCCAGTGACCTGTACGGAGATGGGAAGGGAAGGGAAGAGAAGAGAAGGGGGGGGGCATCCTCCTTCAACCCTGTTCAGTAGAGAAACGATTCCGCTGCTTGACAGTGTCTTTGAGCACATGGTGAGAATATCAAACAGAATGAAATGTCCATTATTAATATGTAGTCTTCTCCTGTGCCAGATTTTCATATCACATGGGGGCTTTCATGTCCAGAAGAATAAATGAGACTGCCTACCGGTTGTTTGGGTTTGCATCAGTGGGTTCTGCTGTCTACCGTGTGTTCTGAATGAGAGTTCTTCACTCTGTGTGTGGAGAGAGCGAGAGAGAGAGAGAGAGAGAGAGAGAGAGAGAAAACCCAAGACAGAGGAAAACACTGAGAGAAAGGAGGAGGTGGTAAAGGCAGAGAGAGAGAGAGAGAGAGAGAGAGGGGGGGGGGTTGGGTTGGGGTGGAGGAAGTCCAGATGGCAGTTCCTAGGCATGTGGAGGATAGGTCATCCAGTGGAGGGCCAGCTGGGGGGAGGTCAGCTCGGGTTTCCCGCGGGACTCTGCAACCGCACGGGCAGCCAACAGGAGGCAGAGACAGCAGCAGAGAAATGGGGCTCCGCTGCATGACTGGGACCCAGGGCCAAGGCCGAGCCGCCGCTGTGCTTTCTCGCTTCTCTGCCAATTCACAATGCGTCTCATTCCCTCCGACAAGTGCTTTTTGCCTCCGGGCATTGTCTCTGTAATGATTCACCACGCTCATGCTGCCTCTACTTCCTGTACGGTGTGTGTTCTTATGAAGGCTAAGAGCATCCACATCGTTCTCAGCTCTGTGTATTAAGCCGCTGCTCTGAGAATATGATTCATACTGTATATGAATTATTTATATCGTTAATCTTCCCCCCAGCCCTGAGTGCACCCACCCCCAGCCCTGTGCCTATACGGGTTCCACATGTTGGCATGGCTTGGTATTTTAGGGTCATCTTCTAGGTTGCAGGAAGAGGAAACGCATGCCATGCTGTGACTAGTAGTGGCTCAGAAGCACTGTTGATGCCACGCAGCGCATGTGGAGGCATCCAGCCAGGCAGAAACAACGGCAGGACAAGTGAACAAACAATGTACATCGTGAAAAGGGCCACAAGCGTGGCCTTTGAGCATGATCATGCGCAACTTCCTTCTGGAGCCATGTTTGAAGCCCGGCTCTGTATATTCACGAGACAGAGTCAAAGGCATGTCATATCAGAGTTGGGGTTTAAAGCAAGACAGATGTATAGGGATGCAGCCCCTGTGTGTTTGTTGTGAAGCGTGCGAGGACGAGGGCTAAAAGTACCTCCATGCCCTCGGTCAGCTATGTGCTGAGATGCCACAACTCATTAGTGCTCAACAATAGGTGTTGCAGCTTTGCTTGCAGTCAGCCGGTATATGTCTCCCAATCAACAAACCCACCCAAATTTGCATCACATCCCTGGCCACACTCAGCAGCTTTGATTATTCCATTTCGCTACAATGTGTTTTAGTCGAGGTCCATTGACTTTGTTTGCCCCAGGGCCTTGTCTGGACAATGTGTAACCTTGGATGTATTAGGCCACTGTTTCGCAAACTTGAATGTTTCAAAAGCAGTAGAACTGCAAGCTCACAACGTGCTGCATACGATGTGTTGTGACTCTGAGTTTCTAGAGCTGCTCTTTTTGAAAGATGTTGACAAATCTTACGACAGACAACTTATCCGTTTCTGATTTATGAGGTTGTTCTGGAATAATGACAAGAAATAGAATTGTGTGGCGAAATGTATATTATTGATATGGTTCGTTTACAGTGCGTGTGTGTGTGTGTGTGTGTGTGTGTGTGTGTGTGTGTGTGTGTGTGTGTGTGTGTGTGCGCTTGCAGTGATATTTGTGTCACATGTTTACTACAAGGGAGACTTTGCTTACTGTACATCCATCTGCCACATAGGAGAGAAGCGGTTTCTAATTATGTGCCATTACAACCACCCAGCCTTGAAAACGATCTTTGTGCATCGTAAAAACAGTAGAGCAAAGGGGTCTGGCCAGGGTGACCAACCTTTCACAAATATGACCTCTGAGAGTGTGTGAAGCTTTCACTCATTCACCACAGCCATTAAATTGTTAACAAGCTCAGTCCTTCTATTCGCTCCCTTCTCGTCCCGAGTCTGGTTGTAAACAGGCTATTAAAGGGCTTGGCTCGGCCTCAAGCGGCCCCTGGCCTCGGGCTCAGAGCACCAGTACTGGAGACGTTAATGAAGCGGAAAATTAAAAGGTTCAGTCGGACATCGAAATCCTGTTTCATTCTAACAAGGCTTTGCTTTTTATCTATCTTGATTTGCCACCCCCATGCACAACCCATCTTCGGCACCCCGTTTCTAATTCACAATGAAAGATTCAACGTTAGTCACTCATGTTTATGCACTTCAATAATTATGCAGTAGCTGAACCTACAAGTAAAAAGAAAGGCCTACAATGAAAAACAAATAGCTGCCAAGATGCAGAATGTTGACTGGATGGTACATCATGTTCCCAGTGTGAAACTGAATCTGGTCAGTCAAAGTAATCTTTGCCAGTCCTTCAGCATAGAATACAGCTGTGGTTCCCAAATTGTTTAGCCCCTGACCCAAAACATGCAGAGATTGGACATTTGCCCTGGACCCAAACTGGGGTGCGCACGCTTTTCCGACACACCGAAGATCCGAAGCGGGGGGACATGCGATGCGATGCAAGCAGATCTACGAGCTTAATAGGCTATTTTTACTACTATTTATTAATGGAATTTCTTAGATTTGTTTGTTTGGTTGTTTTAAAATAATTAAAAAAACAAAATCTTTTGAAATATAAGGGGTCGTGACAAATAGAAATGGGTCTGTGACCCACAAATGGGTTTGGGAAACAGTAGTATACAGTACCTGGAAACACTGATGGATGTCATGACATTAATGACTCTGCGTATGTACTTTAATCAGTCTGCCTCTGACTAACCTTACCGGAGGGCTGAAGCAACAACATTAACATCCTGTTGAACTATTGCTGTGAAATATTTATGACAAGTCTGCGCAATGCGCGCATTGCCTTTATAGCCTACTTATGCAACAAGCTCCCACTCACAGTCACTGCACATTACATCTAAATAAGTGGTCAGGTGATGATGAAGGCGAGATACTGTATCATTTCATCAATGCCATTCTCCAGTTTTCCTTAATAACTGCAACCACAGTCACATCCTCTATGTCTCACAGGGCCACTTAAAAACTGTGGGCAGGCTGAAAACATGCTTGGTCTTTATGTGTTGCCATTTTCGCCGGGGAGTCAAGAGACTCTTTGGTCTCAGAGGTTTCAAACGCAGCTGTAATGGAGTTGGAAACCCTTTCACAGGGGGGAACGTGACAAACTTGTCAATACTATACCAGCCCACTACCTCCAATTAAACGTTAAGGGCCAAACGCTGAGCAAGCCTAAGAATACTTTGGAGGGAGGCAAAAGGTCTGACAAACTACTTTGATTGGTTGCAGTGGGATGGGAAATTGTTTTGCCAAAGGTAACAGGAACTTTGCACTGAAAAATTGACCTCAATCAGACAGCCCGCCCGCTTTCCCACAATCCTGTTGACTTTTGGCAGTTTCCCCTGTGTTGCCATGGTGATGACCTTATTTGGAAGAGGTTGCGAGAACAGAGAACTTGGCCACTTACTGGAGGAAAAGAGCAAGGACTTGGATTGGTCTCCGCGAGCCCAGTCTCCTGCTTTGTTCGTGTCCTTGTTTCTCAACATCTCAATTGCCCTGGCTTTTGTTTTGGCTTTGTATCCCAGGAAGCGCCGGAGAAGAGGCCTCAGTATAAATGGTCCAATTCATTCCAGGCCTTTATTTCTTTCTTTCTTTTTCCACTGTGGGTTATACTGTATGCATAATCTATTTGCTAGTGCTATGATATCTAAGGCTCAGTTTAACATGGTTGCTAAACATTTTCTTTCTTCAGCTGACTGAATAAAATATGTACTTACAAACTTAAAAAATAAAACAGACCGGTCTGAACTGAGTGGTGCTGCACTGTACTTGTTCTGTACGTACTGTACTGTACGTGTACAAGCTCTCCTCCCTGGCCTCTGTGTGTGTGACTGTGTGTGTGTGTGTGTGTGTGTGTGTGTGTGTGTGTGTGTGTTAGGCTGCGCAACAGTGACATATAGGTACAGAGTCCTTGGGCCGGACGAGATATCGGTACGCCGAAGAGGCGGCAAAACCTTACCTATATTAAATTGTTTATAGGGTATAAATATAATATAATATAATATAATATATATATATATTATATATATATAATATAATATATATAAATAAATATGATAGACTTTCCATAGGAGCAGCTTTTTTGAGTGTCCGCCCTGAAACTGGGAGGTCGGGGTTCGATCCCCGGCCGGGTCATACCAAAGACCCAATATCTCCCTGCTTGACACTCAGCATCAAAGGGTTGGATTGGAGGGTCAAATCTACTAATCAAATTATTCCCGAGCGTGGCACGGCTGCAGCTCACCGCTCCTTGGCTGCGGCTCACCGCTCCAAGAGATGGGTCACATGCAGAGAACAAATTTCACTGTGGTAATGTGTGTAACAAATCGTATGACTCGTATGATTGTTATTTTCCTCTATAGGCGGATTTTCATTAATTCCAAAAAGACAGTCAATAGCAAATTTTATAACTTCCTTTTTGGACGTTCCTTTTTATAAATTAAACAAACCTGTATCCAATTAAATTAGTTGATTAAGTGGGTGTGGCCTATTATTTGGTGGAGCAGTTCTTTGAGGAATCAAAGCTGAATGGACACAGCACACAGCTGTCATGTGGCATCATCCAGGCGGGCCAGGTCAACTTAAGATTTAGAAGTGAGTTTGTCATCTCACCGGAACATCCACCCCTGACAACAACAGGGAGTCAAGGACTTCAAGTACCTGGGCTCATGCGGTTCAACTCAACTGAGCAAGATCTGAAAGTGAGGAAGGCACTTGCATGGAGGGCCTTGAATGGCATGGAACTCCAACCTCCCCTGTCAATCCAACTCAACTTCTTCTGTAAACGGTAGAGTCTGTTCCTTTATATGGCAGTGAATTCTGGACCCTGAAGCCAACCCTGCAGAAGTCTCTAGACGGGCGCGTACAGGAGTGTACATGTTACCAACAAGACCAAGAGGGAATACCAATACAAGGGTGAGCCAGAAAATAGCAGACTAATAGGACACTATGCCAAAGACCTTGCCAGCCATGTACGTAGTGCTGTGTGAACCAACACACGGGCACCGATCAAGAGGACGTCCCACATTAACATAATGTGCATGTACTCAAGAAACGAGCTGGCCAGATCAGGGATCAGGTCTCCAGACTAAAGTTTTTCACCAACATCCCAGAACCGTCCCAAAATACAATTTGAACCGTCCCAAAGTGAATGTATACAGTCCCGATTTATTTTTATTTTTAATGTTGAAAGAACATTTAAAACAGTTATTTAAAGACTTCCAGCATTGCTTTTGAAAGTGGCAAGGAATCATAATAGGTATAAACTATCAAGGTAATATAGGTATCATAATAATCCTTGATAAATGCATTAATCCTTGAAGTAAATGCCTTTTTAGAATCTTTAGATCAGCGCCAGAGGGGTAAGCAAACATTTTGGAGGGGTTGCCAGTTGCATTTCTGAATATGTGCAAAGTAATGAAAATCTGAATAAAAATAAATATATCCATGTGTTCTAAGTTAATATTTTAGTAAAAGCACAGTCACAATACAGAATATTTAGGTAATTAGTATAGGTAAAAGCTTTCGGTCTGCGTGTGTGGCACTGAAAACTTAGTTTATCACTGACGTGCGTCAGAACCTCAGGCTCAGACGCAGGGCTGATCAATGCACAGCCTCAACTTGCACACTGTGATCTTCTCACTTGCGGGTCGAAGTTGTCAGTGTGGGGTGTTAGGGTAACATCTCCGGTGTTAGGTGTGTGATATCTTTTTATGGATCTTAATTAACTTACCAATAGCAGGATGCTATCACATTGTTCCATCCACCGTCCACAGGCTGTTGAGAGCCACTGTTTGATGTACAGTGTGATAATGCTGGCAGTTGGCCGGAGGTTCCAGGGAGTAGACAGGTCCACAAGTATATTTCAGGCATTTTATTTAACTCCAAAGTGCAGTGACAATACAAAAAGTAATAAATACTGGCCAAAAATAGGAAAGAAAATACAGCTGCTGGCTAAACTTTAAGAAAAACACAACAGAACTTGAGAGACTATTTAACCTTCGATGAGGTCCTGGCTTGCGCAGCTCTCTCCTCCTAGCCTCAGTTAATACTGAACTGCCTCCACCTGCCGCAATCCTGCTTTTATACAGGTGGGGCAAACCATCCCCTAATCAGCAAGTGGCAATCAATTGACTCAACCACACGGCCAACTAAGGCCTACGAGTAATCTTCCACACTACTATACTTTAGAGGAATATACATATACACTCAAACATATTTCAAAGGCCCAATTCATTCACAGGGCCTAACATAAAGACCAAACATAATACACACAGGAACAGTCACCCCCCCTCCTCTACAGTATTTGGCACCCTCCAATCTAAAGAGGAGTGCCAGCATTGCAGAGGAGAGGCAGGTGACAAACATACAGTAGGCTACCAATGCAACTTCAGTATCAATAAATACAAATAAACATTTTAAACTCTTTCGACCATTGTGTCAATAGGGCACGGGCTGGCCTGGCCCGTGACATACAGTATTTACAGCATTACTTAATTTACAATATACAAGTGAGGCAGTGATATTCACCATAATGTGTTGGACAATAATCATCTTTGTTGTTATTTATTAAGCGGACAGTATCTTTTTTGTGTTTCTGGGAATGATGCAAGTCATATTTAACAATACAATGGTTGCAAAATCCTATTCTGCTACTTACCCCTATGTTACAGGATACTACTATCATATCAAAACCTAATCTAGGGATGTACAGTAGAATCCCTACTAGAATTTTCCGCCCCAGGTGGTACCGATATGTCATATCTGGGGACTTGGCCCAAGGACTAATAGGAGTGGTTAGCACCACTCCACAATAATAGGATGCATTTTTTGGCATTTGCTGCTTTTCCAGACAGATACAGTGAGAGACATGAAATGTGTGGGAGAGAGAGGGGAGATTAAATGCAGCAAAGTTCCTCAGGCCAGATTTGAACCTGGGTCAGCGGCTATAGATCGGACCATAGTCCATAGCCTTATTCATATATGCGACATTATACATACTCAGTGATGTTTGATTCATGCAATAACAAGCATACAATGGAACAGGAGAACACCAGCAATTCTTTGCAACAGTGATTCATGTAATAAAACAGAAGACAGCAAGTCATGTTGGATGCTGCAGGCAGCAGGACAGAACTGCCACACACAAAAATACACACACACACACACACACACACACACACACACACACACACACACACACACACACACACACACACAATCCGCAAATTACAATGAATTCTACATACAGTACACACAAATATAACATGGTTGACAGTTCATGGGCACCAAGGATACACATGGAACCTTCTCCGCCACACAGACAAACTGCCTATAACAGCCGAAACATAGCAGTATTTGGCAAGTTTGGCACACACACACGTCATACACACACACACACACACACACACACACACACACACACACACACACACACACACACACACACACACACACACACACACCTGCTTGGATAATCTTAATTAATGCAACAATAATGTGTTACTTTCCCTTTGCAGACGCACAGAGTGTGAAACACAATTATTCCTATAAAATGCATAATTCACGATTTCCTTGGATGTCTCTCAGGGAAGAACTTTGACAAGTATATTTAACATGCAGGGAACAGACCTTGAATATTCAGGAATAGTAGTATAGGCTAATGACTTACTAAATAAAACAATGCAGGTGTAGAAACTAATTTGCAGCTTTGCCATCTCTAAGGCACACACACAGTAGAGTAAAGCTCTTAATAGCAAAATTATGATGGGTAGAGAAACCCGCACATGCTTACGCCAATAATTAGCCTAAAACACTTAAGCATCTCTGTGGAGAGTTGGGATCATTTTGTAGCAGTGCAGATAGAATCCTACTTGACCTGCGTTATCTCCCTGTGTGTTTATTACTGTGCTGCTCGGAATGATTCCCTGGACAGAGGAAGGGAGTTCTGCCTTTTTCATTCTCTCGGCTGTATCAGTCCTTTGGGAACTGATGCCATCAGTGTTCCGGGCTTTTGTACAGCATGTTCCGTGGCATGCGATATTTCCCTGCTGATGTTGTCATTTTTTCCCTTCGTGTCCACAGCATAATGTGACTGCAGCAGTGTACCCACAACTGTGTACCTTCCAAGAATCCTAACACTGGCCCTGGTGTGTCTCCTGCCGCCCACATAGCCAATCTGTGATGTTCTGTCACCAACCAAAGCTTTTCCAACTGATGGCACTAACTAAGTACAAAGAGCCTTTTGCTCTGCCGTGCCAGGTGTTTTATTTCAAGAGTAAAGGCATTCGGCAGCAAGGAGACATTAATTAAGTACAAATATTAGCTACACAACACACGTAGAGGCATCAAAAACTCCAAAACAAAAGAACTGTCAAAACCGTGAATCTATAGTTTAGAAGGTCAGCTTTCAGCATGTGAAAAACAAGTCATCTGTTGTTGGACAAAAAATGTACTTGGCCCGACGTCAAATTCTTAATGAGCTTCTTAGACAGCTTTGGTGTGAAGTTTACTTTGATGCTTTAAAAAAATTGTGAATTTGTGTAGTTTGAGCCAGATCAGAATCCAATGTACTAAATGGACTAAATGAATCTGCATGCCAATTTCCCCCTTCATCACAGATTGAGGTGATGCTACTGTATTTATACACTCTCAAACCAATCAGCAAGGTAGCAAGGTAAGCAACAATAATGCACGACTTGCACGTGTTTAAAATTTTGTGGTGGCCTATTGTTTGTGAATTTCATTTACTGCTTCGATACTACAGTTAATTTGACTGCGTAATTAAGTATCTTTTTTGCAGAGCCTGGGTTCTGATGGGCACTGATGGGACGCTTGTTTTACAGTGCCAGCTACTACTAGTAGGGCGGGGTTATATAACCTCAGAAACACTATGCCAAAACCTAACCTTAGGCCTAACCTGTAACACAAGTGCCCCCTCAGCGACCGTCGACTCCCAGGCTCTGCCAAAGCGTCTCCCGCATCGATCGCATAGGAATACATTGTGGGGACTTTCCACTGGCCCCCTACAGTCACGGAGAGAGTTGTTTTTTGCTTCGGTCATGTGATCCAAACGTGTGTCGTGTCACAATTAAGCCGCAGAAAATGTATGATGTAACTCAGAAAGTCGTGTTTAACAGGGAAATACCCAATCAATTATCTCTCGAAACTCAGGTTTAGCAGTCTAAACTATTGCTCTTAAATACAGACAGAAAGCCCACCCCTCCTCTACAATACTTCTCCTCTACTGCCAGCACTGATGAGGTGAGGTGACCACACCCACGATTGACACCACTTCAATAAACAGAAAACTTTGCATTGGGAAATACCAGGATGTTAACACTGACAATGAACTTAACACTTCCACACAGTCATCTGCCGTCCGGCAAAGTTAGTCAAATGGAAGCTGCTGTGTAGTTAGAAGTGTACATTGTCCTCACGAAAACTGTAGACCTATGAGTTTAGTGCCATATCACTTTGTTGGTAATGGGTTGATAGTCTTTTGATTAAAGGAAAGTGACATTTACATTAAATATCCAGTCTCAATAAATATTTATAACATAACACATTTACATTATCACTGTTGAATGTTTTGAATTGTATACTCCCCTATAGAAACAGTTCAAGGAACCATTGTCAATAACCCTTGATTCTCTACCGTCTACACCATATATTACACAAATCAATCAAAGCAATTGTCATTTGCCTTTTTAAATGTGTTACGTAAATGCCTGTGCCTTTTTGTTCCCAACATTAGGCTACATCTATTCAAATTGATTTAAACAGAATGAGTGGATACAGTTGCAATGTAAACCCACAGTGCTCGCCAATTTACAGGAACATAAAGCTACCATGCAGTTGCTTTTTGTCACAGTGACTTTCATTTTGAATTCAACTATGCAGGCATGCTGCAGTACATACATCTTCTGTGTAATGTAGAATCTGTGTAATGAAGCCTCTTATAAAAACGCACAATGAAACATGCAATGAACCTTTTACGGATATGTGGCTAAGACAGACTTAGCCTATGAATCAGTGATTGACAGATGGAAGTCATTCCTCATGACAACATTCTGGCTGATATATCAGAGAGACTTTAAATATATCTGCTGCACTTGGCAGAGAATAGTGTTCAAAACATTGGTGCGTTTCTTTTCCCCCCTCTTGATAACTCTTGATAACTTGATATAAAGCAAGGGGTGTGATACAGAATCTCTCTCATCATCAGCCTCCCCCCAGATGAAAGAGAAACCAGAGGAGGAAAGGAAAGTGGCGGCACAGCTTCCCTCACTTATCCTCTTCTCATGCATGATTGAAAGGCCCCTGCCAGCTTGGAAGACTACATCATTTATACAGGGCTCCTTCAACAATAAAGAGGCAAGCAACAGCCATGGTTAATGTTGACAAAGCATTGACACATGAAGAAAAAGAAAAGAAAAGAAAGAAAGAAAGAACTTAAAAGGCAAAGAAAGGTCTAAATAAAGTATAAGTTGATCCCCTCTCGGGTAAAGCTGAGACTTTTGTCTTCTCTTTTTATTTCCGCTCCTACGCTAATCTTTTAGATGGATTCGGCAATTTTTTTATAGTCTCCCACGGAATAGAAATGGGAAGCATCCAGGGATTTGTGGCTGCTAATAGGGAGACAAAATCACCCGTCAAAGCAGCTGCTAAGGGAAGGAGCTGTGAAATAAGGAGGATGTGACAGGAAAGAGCTATTTTTGTATGAATGCAATGTGGTGTTTTTGATTCTTCTCTGGCTCTCGCTTGTTCTGTTAACTTGCTTTGGCTGCGCCACTGTGGTGAGCTAATTTGTGCTCCTCTGCCCCCTGTGTGTGCTCTATACACTTGGCCTTCAAACGAATGCATTAAGCATGGCCCATCTGAGAGCACTGCCACCACAGAAGCACCAGCAGCAGCAGTGCTGGCTCCCATCAGGCCTTGGCGCTGTGCTCGCGGATGGAGGATCACAGCTGGAGACGCTCTCTCCCTCGCCGCCTTGCTCATTCTCTTCCCCCGCGCCGCCGGTGTCGATCCACCACTACCACTTGGAACTCGAGCAACATATTGCGTTCCATCGTTCACGAGGCACAGAGTGCATTTGAATAAGACGAGGTATGTCTGCATTAGATGCCTGGCATCATGCGCTGACAGGGGGAGAATGCAGTGGAGGTATAAGAGAACAGAGGAAACAGTAGGCGAGAGAAGGGGGATCACCATGGTGATTAATGACTTGGAGCAGCAGAGCGCCACATTCTCCATTTCCTGCACAAGCATGGCCCATGAACGAGGGAGATATACGTCTGGCACATCACCGCCACAGAAGCTATAGAGCCTCATTGCCAATATCTATTCCACAGCCCCCGAGCAGGGAGATTTCTTCTCTCCTGCTATACTGCTGGAGATGGAAAGCTTGCACCTGTCAGTCACAGTGGCAGTTGCGTTGTGATGCCTTTAAAAGTGTGACAGCATGCTGTGATAAGAGACAGCAGTCCAGGTTTATTCTGTGGCCGTGTTCACCTTCCAGGCTTCCGTTGGGAAATGAGTGTATTATTGTTTAGTTTTTGCAGCCATTCTTCACCGAACAAATCCCCTCAACTGAAGACATTGGTGGTGAAGGGAGAAATAACATGACCCTATCTCCGGAGGACACGACCTAACAAGAATCGATAGTAATTTTCAAGCGTATCAGGGTGGACAGTGTACAACACGGCGCCACAAAAGATCATAATGACCTGGATAGATGCGGTTGTTCAATTCCGTCTGAGCTACAAACGCCCTGACAATTGATCCAAGAAAAAGATGGCAAAAGAAGGACATTTAATAATTAAAAAATGTCTGTTTTGTTGCCGCAGAGTAATCAATACCTTTTGCCAGTGCAACCCAAGAATGATAAGATGTAATTCAATAAAAAAGTACTATCTCAAGTATCTATCTATACATTTTCTGTCAGTCAGTCATGCTGTCTGTCCTTCTGTCTGTCTGTAGCCTACACTTATATTAACCTGACTCCACCAGATGGGGCAGTAGAGAATACTCTCTCAACTGCCCCATCTGGCGAACATCATTCGCTGTTCATATTTTCAGAACGGGTAAGGACTAGTACACATAAACAGAGGAACAGCCTTGCTTTCACAAACCACGCTGTCAGAAACAGAGTAGCAGACAGACACGCACACACGCACACACACACAGTGTGGCCCTGTCGTCCTTGGCCACACTGGGGTCCTGTCCTTCAGCGCTGTGCAATGTGATAAGAACACTGATGCTGGCGAGCCACCAGATATAGGATTAGACTAAAAAAATATCCTGCTCAGAGGAGGGAGGGAGGGAGGAAAAATAAACTGAATCTGACTGGAATATAAAACGCAACATTTTTAGAGCAACAGCGCTTTCACCGATGTCTGGAATATTATGCAAATTTAATTAATGACTCATTGAATGCTGGCAGAAGTTATCAGGCCATTTCACGGTGACAGTGCCCATTTATTACTAGTGAAGTGCAATGTCAAGCATTTGAGCATTGCAATCAGTGCTCGTCTTTCCTGATTCTCATTTTGCTGGACAACCGCGGGAATGGAGCAGAGCAAAGCGAGACTATCTAGCAGAGCAGTTGACACCACCCCTTTCCCTAGCTGGTCCCTCTCTCTCTAGGAGGATATCTTTCACATAATACAGAAGCCATATGAATGAATGAATACCAGAGCCAGAGAACTACGATAATCATGTCTCACACGGTGGTGAAGTGTTGTCAGTGTTCAGCGGTGGTTGCAAACTGCACCGGCAATGTGTACTCTTTGTAAATGTAATACCCTGGATGAATCGTGGGGTGAATTAGTATATAGGCCTACAGGTTGTTTTGTTTTGCTTACATGCTCTTGCAATTTACTCATTGTCATTTCATTGTCAAATTAGTTTTAGGCCTATGTGTTAATAATGTGTTTTTAGATTCGGAGGTGTTGCAATTGGAGTGTATATATCTCTCTCTGGCAGTGTGCAGCACGCATACACACAAGTAATAGGTGCAGCTGTGTGGTGTACTATGAATCATATAGCATATTCATAACTACTTGGTTAGTCATAATTGTACATATAACTTCTCTCCCTGCATCTCCCACAGTGCCTTAAACTAAAGTATATTTGCATATCAATTGTTCCACAGGCAGGAAGCCAATCTATGGCTAAGAGACAGTGACTCCAAATTGTAGGTTTCACCCTTTGACTTCTCAAGATAATTCTTGGGGAGTGAGCTTTGATCTGATATTATCTTTAGGGTCTCAAAATAGACCACCTGGGGCTCTCGCCTTCCTGTTTGACAGAGCTATTATTTAGGGTCGGGGGCTACAATTTGCTCTATGCATTTTATGAGACACACACACACACACACACACACACACACACACACACACACACACACACACACACACACACACAGGGACAAAGGTTACACCCACTGCATGTTATAGATGTATAAAGAGATGTGTTGGGAATTGGTTGGGAGTTAGAAAACGGAGGAGACCATGAAGGACAGGCTTGGCATTAATGTGCTATACTTTGGAAAGATGACTTTGCTATGCTTGTAACCTCATGTAACTATGGGAGATGCCTTTTTTGTCTCTGCACATTCTGTCTCTGCACATTCTGCACAACACATGCACAGGTGTCGCAGTCTCTCACTGCCCATATTCATTGTTCTGCACATCACCGGCCCTTGACCCTTGACCCCAGCCAACTTCACAACCTACTGCCGGCCTGTCGACAGTATACATTGTTGTTGTTAGAGGGTATGAACATAGGCGCACCACTGGAAGAGGAGCTAGGCTAGGGTCTAACATCCTGCTATGCACATTCTGTTTGGCGCCCAGATTGGTTGTCAATAGATCCCATATGCTAGATGGACATCTTGCACCTGTTTAGCAAGTTCTACTCCATAGCCTCACGGACAAATTACGGAGGATGGATGGTTTCTGAGATTATGAATTCACAAAAATAACGTGATTGAGGATTGACACACACAGACATGGGTGAAAACATACCTCTACCCCAGCCATTCTCGCCTGGCAGAGATAAAAAACAACAGCAGAGCTCACCACATTTTCTTCAAACATTGACACTGTTCTGGCTCCCTTTGCCTTTTTTCAGAAAACAACCAAGAGTGGCTTATTGTCTGTCTGTGATTGATTGCCGTAGCCTAGCTTTCCAAGGACTCCCTGGAAAGGTACGCTGGGGCCAGGTATGCTCCGCTAACCTCTCAGGCCACTGATTAATACCAACTGCCAGTGATTTGCACCCTTCTGGTAGAGAGAAAGGCAGAATGGCTTTAGAACACACCGTTTCTGTTTGCTTTAATAAAATAGGAGCAGAAAAACACACTCTTCCCTCTGTCTGCTCAGGGGGCGATGAGGAGTGATATAGATGGCAGAAACACTCAGAGCAATCTACCACACCACTCTGACAATCTATAGCAGGGTAGTGCTGCTGATTCCAATAAGTGGCAGAGAGACGCAGCCCGGAGGCTAGCTACTACAGCCAAAGTGGATGGGAGCGGTGTTGCTAGCTGACCGACATGAACCATAAAATGGAGCCAGGAAAAGTGTTGGATGAACACGACTTGTTTGTATTTCACATGGCACCCCTGGGGTCCTATAGGGGATGTAGACTGTAGGATCTAGATGGCTAGATAATAATTATAGGCCTGTATTGATCCCACGGGGGAATTTCAGTTGTACCGCAGTAAAGACAGATACAGAAAAAAGAGAAACACAGCTAGGAAAGCTACAGAAAAAGAAATATCTATTAGTAGGAGTTAGGAGTACAATACAGGGATTGTGTACCAGAAATACATCTCAAAAGAGATGTATTTAGAGTAGGTATACTACACTATATAAATCTTGCTTGGCCCATCTGCACTAACCTGACGCTGCCAGATCCAAAAAGCTTGCTACACAAATTTGTTTCACAGCTTATTTGGATCTGGGATCGCGGAAGCAAATTCGATGACGGGGCTGTTCCTTTTTTTCAAGATACATGGTAGATGATTGGATGGGAGCATCTGTCTATCACCGTGTGGGCGTGCAAACACAACCAATCATATCGACGTGTCTATATACCGTCACATCCGCATCCCGCCTTTAGCTCACGCTGATTGGTTCGGTGCGAAGCAGATCTGACTCAGGGCTCAACTCTGTCAGAGATCCCAGATGAGTGTTGTGTTGGGGAATATGTTTCCGCAATACCGCCCTCATCTGGCAGCGTCAGGTTACATCTGCACTGCCTGGGAGTGAAATAGCTATTAACAAGAGTAGATATACGTATAGTGCAAAGTGCAGTATTGCTACATTAACAGTATATTAAGATGTATACATTTATAGTGCAAGAGTACACACAGTAGAGCAGACAATCTACCTTTGGTAGTGTGGGTAGAAATGAACAGTCAATCCACAGTGGATATGCAATCTATACCTGGTCAAATTCTATTACAGTACACGGCCTTGTGGAAGATATGGCATGCGTATAAATATGATACAGATATAGGCCTAGGCTACAATATATGCAGTAATGTCATGAATATGGACATTAAATCAACAATAAAAAGAGGCTACAGTCTAACAATACTATATGGAATACATCTGCCGGTAGTAGTCCCACCGAGCAATAGGTGCCAGAGTCACGAGCGTGAGCAAAGAGTCACTTGTCCCTGAAGCGGGCAGAGCACCATGGACAGAGCATCATTGTATAGCCACCAGGGTACTGGCTCAAAGGCTGCCAATGTCTGTTCACGTCTGTCCATGAGCTCCAGATAAGGATGCTGCCGTCCTATAAAAAAAAAAACAATAATCAAAAATAAATAAAACACATCCAAGGGGATTCTTAGCAATAAGCCCATGGTGGATGAAAACGGCTCAGGAAATGCAATCCGCCATGCATTACACATGTTTATCCTCAAGGCTGATGGGGAGGATGATCTTGGGCTATACGTCTTTCCCCAAGGAGTTTTGTTTGACACATAGGCCTACAGATCTGTTCAACTTTATTTACTGCATTCTTGCTTCTCTATTTAGTTTCCTCAGTGGCCCCTTTTCCACCGGTTGGTTCCCAATGGGAACCGGTTCAGTTCTTTGAGGTTCTTAGTCCATGAGCCAGAGCTCATGGACTAAGAGTTAATTATGAATTGAATGGGAAAAATCATACCTATATGATATCTTGTACGTACAAGATATTATCTTCTCCGTACGAGTTATAGGAAAATATGAAAAGATTTGAAAATATGAAAAAGCTACTACTGTGGAAGGGTTATCATAAATTTATATTATTATATTGATCCTATAAACCTATAAACTATAAACCGTCCATGGACTAAGAACCAAAAAGAACTGAACCGGTGGAAAAGGGGTCAGTGTGTGTGCGTGTGTGCGTGTTCGTGCATGCGTGCGTGTGTCTGTGTGTAGCTGCTGCAGGGATAAACATGTGTGTTTGCTCAGCTTGGTGTGATGATGGAGGTCCCCTGGTTCAAAGCAACGGGTGAGGGGCACAGAACAGTCAGAGCAGAAGGTTATATTTGATTGATGGGCAGGTCTGTTCCCATTCGGGCCCTCGGCACTCGCCCCGCCTCTCCGCCAACCTAGACTTACCTTGAGAAGAGTTGTTGGCCTCAACTCAGCAGCGGGACGGCTCTGAAAACAGAGGCGAATTGGCTTTGATGTAGTTCAGGTCCACCTTCACTTTTATTGCTTCTTCGCTTTATTTTATTTTTTGCATTCTCATACTTTATGCCCTGTAGACTAGTACTGTATGCTCGAGAAAAATACATTTACTGAGCTGTGAATAAAACATCATCAGTGCTTTTGTTTTGTTTTCGGTCAATATTAAAGGCTCTACTGTATTTGCGGAGGAAATTTATACTTTAGGCCCCTACCTGTTATTTTATTTCTTCATCACGCATCAATTTCCACTGTTCCAAAAAAAACGTAATGGATGGTGGTTCACTGACTAAGAGCGTATGTACCATATAAATAAGGCTATTTTCCATATCGCAGCTGACCCTAGGGCGCTCTACCACTGTTCCTCTATCTCTGTTAACTGAAATAAAGCATAAATAAATAATTAAAGTAAAACACTGAACCTAAAAAATGCGGTTGAGTGAGAGACAACATGTGCAGGCCAACCTCAACCTTACGCCACAGATAAATTATAAAACAAAAGACAAAGTTTGCAATACAACGGGACGGAGAAGATGGAGGACGGTATCAGACGAGACAAATCGCTGCGGGACAGATGAGCACCTCCCCAGGTGCATGTAGGGGGCGGAACCCTAACTGGAGCTGCCACACATGCATTCTGGGGTCACTGACACACCTGTGTGTGGGCATATGTGCAGACACGCGTGAATATATGCAAAGTGCGCCGCAACCTATACGCACGGTAACAAATGGCCTGGAAAGCATGACAAATTATTGTCACAGAGACTAGAGATGGCGTGGAGGGTGTGTGGGACGAGGTACGCCATCCATCCTGGTCCAGAGGTGATCAATCAGGACAGGCCGGGGTCCAGTAAAGGGCGGGCCGAGAGATGCACCCCCCCCCCCCTCCCTCACCCCCCCATATGTTGAACACTATTCCTGGGATGGATCATCTGGCAAAGGAATTGCATATAAAAGTGTGCACGTCGAGCATGTGTGTGCTGTATGTGAAAGACACTGTTGCAAGCATGCGTGCGTGATGCGTGCATGGTGCGTGCGTGGTGCGTGCGTGGTGCTTGCGTGGTGCGTGCGTGTATGCATGCGTGGGAGAGGACACACACCTGAACAGGAGGTTCCGTCTGAATGCTTGCATGTGAATAAACCTGGGTCAATGTGAGATTATGGCGTCTGTGAGAGAGAGTCTGCCTGTATACGTACATACAGGTACGTCACTTTTGTTAACATGATAAAGCCACTCATGATTCACAGAAGCTCAAGGTTATCAGCTCATTCTTCCACAGCTGACGTGTGTCGTCTGACTCGTCTGGCACAGCACTGGCACAGCACAGCAGTGGTTCCCAAACTGCGGTCCCCAGATGATTAGCTGATGCAGCATCATTGTTTTCTCACTCAAGAGTAAACGAACCAACATACAGTATTGTATACAGTTACAAGTTACATTTCTAAAGTTACAATTTATTGACTTTTAAGCCCTTTTTAATAACAAATTGGCCAAATAATGTCAAATATTACAGAATAAAGAGATATTGTGAAAATAGCCTATAAAAATCACAACGCCTCACACTGCGAGGCTTTGTGTCGGCTATTGAAAAAAAACAAACAGAACCCAGTCAAACTAAGCCTAATACCTACAATTCGTGCTTGTCAGGGTGGGGAATATTTCAGTAAAAATTATTATTTTGGGGGGTCACTGCCTTAAAAGTTTGGAAACCTTTGCACTACATATACCTAGTGTATACCTGGACCGGGCAAGAAGCCATCATATGCAGACAAAAGAAACAACAGGTTAAAATAATATCCATTCTGATAAATCAGGCTGAATGGGACAGAGATTTGCTCAGGTGATTATGCAGTCACACATGGGGATTTTGATACGTGATCATACTGCCAATGGAGAGTTATGTATGGGGAAAATGACAGGTTCCTATTCAAAAACACACACACACACACACACACACACACACACACACACACACACACACACACACACACACACACACACACACACACACACACACACACACACACACACACACACAAACGATATGGACATACACAAATCAAACATGCACACCCAAAAGAGACATAAACACAAACACTAAGGACACTAATCCAGGTTGTTCGCTGGGCAACGCATGCTAGACTGTGGTAGCAAAATGCAATGGGGAGTCAGCTGGTGAAATAGATAGACCTCCATCGCATACAATGTTCTGGAGGTCGTGACATCAGAATTGAAGAGCGCCTCTGGTGAAGAGTGCCTGTCAAACATCATTTTACACCTCCCCTCCTCCAGGTTTACATATTGGCAGCATGCGCTTGTGCATTATGTGTGCTGAATTGGCAATGAGTGACAGAGACACAGACACAAAGTGGACCTCCATTGTCAAAACAACCCCCCCCACCCCCACCCCCATACACACAGAGGTTTGTCATAGTATTACTATAACCAAGTCTGGAATGCTTGCAGTCACGTATTGAGCGAGTACAAAGTAAGAAATGAAACCGGATGCATAGGCCTTAACAGCACTTTTACTGCCATTACCATGCCGGAAGGTTATACTACTGTATACCACTGTAGTGAAACCCCAATTTATTTTTTTGGGCCATTTTTAACCCTAACCCTAAGGCCAAAAAATAACAGATCTAAAAGCTCCGTAGATGTTTTCTGGTTCATTATTTAAAAAAATAGAAAAAATCTATCTATCTACGCAGTGATATTAGCCTGGCATGGCCAGGCTAATATCACTGCGTAGATAGATAGATTTTTCTTTTTCTGTGGCAGATTTGTCTGGTTTCCAGGCTAGGTTCATTACACCGGAGTGTAACTACGTATAAATCAGGCATACAGTAACCCCAAATCCTTAACCTATATAGGTAACCACATGTCTTAATACTAAACCCAATCTGAATCTTTTCCTAGTTATAAACCTGACAATAAAAACATTATTTTAACCATAAACAGCCGTTTCTCGAAAATTGGTGTGTGCTTCTTAGGGATGCATCGGTCATCATATCGGTATCTGCTTTCAAAGTCCAATATTGGTATCAAACCGATATCGGTTTAGTAGTAGGCCTAAGCTACTGCACAAATTATACAATGCTTTTGGCCCTCACAAGCTCTGGCGGGGTGAGAGCATTTGATCTATTAATTGTTTTAGATGTTAATATTGATTCATTGATTAATGTAGTTATTTTCTCATACAGATTTGTCATTTGCATACAAGTGGCATTACGGTACTTAAAACAAGGTGTTAATAGGTGGACGGAGCTCTCTCTCTCTTTGATCTCATGCTCCAATCTACAATAATAACACACACACACACACACACACACACACACACACACACACACACACACACACACACACACACACACACACACACACACACACACACACACACACACGCACAGGCACACAGGCCATCCAATATCCTTGAGTATACCATCCCTGCCACGTACAATACGTGACAAATGACACGTGTGTCCTTGTGTCTCGTCAGCACTGATTAACGTCAACAAACAATGGGTAACAATGGCAATAACAGCTGTCAACAGTGTGTTCATCCTTCATTAGCGTGCAAGAACGCACTGCAGGCTTGCACAGTTGATCGGTGACAGGATTTCAGAATTTCATGGCGTGGAGATTGACACTTAAATTAAGAAGGCACTTCCTTGAAGAAGCTATAGTGGAATAGTATAGAGCAGGTGTTCCCAAACTTTTTAGCTCGAGACCTTCCCCTTGGGCTTAACATTCTTCCAGGAGAAGGTCTCTGGACTGAATTTCCACAGATCATTGAAAGTCTGGTTACTACTTGCAACCTCCAAATATGTACATCTCTCCATTGTAGGTAAAGGTAAAATGATTCCAGTGTCTTCTTGGAAGGAGCTGTGCAGAAGTTGTGCTCAGCTAGAAGTTGGTCTCTGTGTCAAACACTTTGATATTATTGTTGTAGAGATTCCACCAGTGGGCCCAGCCTCCAAATACAAACATCTTTGTCCCAATGATTGTGGCAGAGTGAACAGTCTTGAAACAGTGGAGTTCCTCTGGTGTAAATTAAAGACCAGACCAGTACACCTTGTTCTCCACTGTAACAGCAGTATGGTCTGTGGTCCATTCTCCTGTCCGATGAAGTGTCCAGTGCAACATTCTGCACAATGGAATGGATTCAGATCAATCACGTAACTTCAGATTCATGATCAATACTCAGGGGAGTGTGTGCATGGAAACAAAAGTAAGCACAGTCCAGGGAATTCAATCTAAACCGATGTTATTTGTGCTTTCAAGGACTGCTTTTTGACAGCTCTGCCATCCAATCTAATAATTGCTCCTCAGCTGTGACAGCTGAAGTAGGCCTACTACTACCCATGATTCTACCAACACGTAACTGAAAACTAGAATGTGGTGAAGGAGGATGATGAAGAATATTTGCTATTTCGGCACTTATCTCTGGCTTTGTTTGATTATTAAGTCATATTTTGTTTACCTTAACTTAAGGCACCATTCGTGTATTGTGTTGATATTGTACCACTTAGCTAGAATAACAATGGGAAAAGTGTGGGCTCAAGAAGCTTGCCAAGTGCATTCTGGCATTGTGCGGATGAGATGTGTAACCCCCCCTCCCTCTGTCTTCCTATTGGTTGACCCACATGACATCACAGAAGGCAGAGTGTGAATTTTGTGATGCAGACAGACTGATCTAGTGGGGATAATTAAAAGCATAGAATTATTAAAACACCATAGTCTGGTATATAGAGCATTTGAGAAACTCAAAAGGGAATCACATTTACATCCACACATTAAGTCTGTAGGCCTACTTTATTTATGAAATGTAAATAACCAGAATAGAATTAATCAAATAGAAGAATAAAGACTACAGAGTAATAGTTTATGTATATATTATGTATAATAGAGAGCATGAAACAAGCAGAAATATTAATAAACATGATGGATGCATTCCTCCTCCTGGTGAAGCGATGAGCTGACTAGCTCACCACAAAATGAGTTCCCAGCTGGTTTTCTCAGATGTCTTTTAAAACTAACACATCCAATCAAACACTCAGAGACAGTGGACAAAATACTCAACCTACTTGAGTGAGAAGTAAACTTTGCTCAGTCAAATGTACACTTTGGTTAAGAGTAGCCTATACTGTACTTGCTTTTTTTTAAAATACTTAAGTATTCAAAAGGAACGGGTGCCCGCTGGCCAAGTGGTCCAGGCACATGCAACATATACTGTAGGTTGCGTGTTCGAGTCCCGTTCATGAAGACCTTTGGTGCATGTCTCTCGCCTTCTCTCCCTCCCACTTCCTTGTCTGTCTTCACTAATAGCTATCAATAAAGGCCAAAAACGAATCTTAAAAAAAAACTAGACTAATACTAATACTATTTTCACTATATTTTAAAAAGGACTTAAGTGGCTAATTCATAATTTTACTGTACCTTACTAGGAATGTAGTGGAGTCAAAAACTACATGTAGTGGACTGAAAGTTATCCAAAAATATAAAATACTAATAAAATACTAGTAAAGTAAATTAACATTAAGTCGCAGTTCAGATGTCCGAATCCTCAGAAAAATACATCTCTGATAAATTATTTACATGGCAAGTATTTGTTAACAGTTCATATTAAGTGATTCAATCACTAAGACTCCAGGGCCATGCCAATAGACAGATTTAAACCGTATGTCCACTCCTTCACTCATTCAGAGATCCAGTGCAGATATCTGGGGACAACAGTATTTTATTTTGTACTTTATTTATTCCTATTTATCTTTGATGTGATTACTGACTCTTAACCATCATATCTAGTACCTGTTTCTCTCCTGTGTTTCATTTTTAGTACTGTTGTTGCTATGACACCTGAATTTTCCTCCAGAATCAATCAAGTTTGATCTTCTCTTATCTTATCTTATCACATCATATCGGTGCCTCCAGATTGTGAGGTACTGATTAATTGATTAGGCCCTTCAGAAAGCAAGCATTAGACGGGCAATTAATTATTCAGCCCCTGTGCACGCTGCCAGATGGCGATGAATACTGCGTTTGGTTAAAGTAGTAGGCTAAATATTGACAGGTGTGCCCGGGATCCTCTCTCACTCCCCGCGGACAGTGGAAAAGAGAGAGCATGCTAATTGTCAATCTCCACTTCTCCATTAAAAGTCCCGACTTAGAGCCGACAGATGCCTGACCCAACATGCCCCCTTCAATCGGTAATATACAGAGGAGCTGAGCTGCCTAAATGCTGACACATGGGCAGGTTTTGTGCAGACAACTAGCTGGCTATGCTGAACATTTAGAGCAGAGAGCGCTGCTTCTTGAAGTCAAGCTGCTTTGTTAGCTTTGTTACAGTAGCTCCCATCCCCATGACTGGGAGGTTGGTTTTCAGCTGGGTTTGGGAGAACTCCATCACACAATAGGGCCCTGGCAGGTCGTTTCACTCTCTCCCTCCGGTCACAATGACTCGGCGTCACTTCAATCAGACAGCCGAGAAAACTCATTTCTGAGCAGCCTTGACATCAATTGCGCGCAGTGGCAATTTCAAATCGACTCCCTTGCACACAACCCCTGCAACTGTGTGAAATTGACACAATTTCAGACACAACACAGACATTGGAAAGTGACATGGAGGCGTATAAAATGGTCTGAATTTCTATAACACCTTTATCCAAAGGACTTTACGATGTGCATAGATTCACCCATTCACATACTGACTATCTCCTGAGCAACAATGTAAGGAACAACAGCATTGCCGAAAATGAAGGCCCGGCCCTACCTGGGCCCTCATCAAACCCTGTTCCCTCAAGACATTGCCCCCGCTGCCACCCTTAGATCTCCATATATGGAGCTGACCTGTTCTGACATTCCATATGTTGATGACCTCATCAAACCCTGTACACTCAAGACACACTCCCTATTTGGCCAGTACAGATTTCATTCCATATGTTGATCTGACCCCCCATGCCAAAGTGCCAGTGCTCGCCCAGTAGTCTGCTGTCACCCAGGCGGATATGTTGATCTGACCCCCCATTCCAAAGCGCCAGCGCTCGCCCAGCAGTCACCCAGGCAGATATGTGCCTAAAGGGTGAGGTCGCTTCTCGCCCTCAGGCATCTTACTGGTATTAGATTAGATTAGTTGAACTGACATGCTATGGCCCTGTGTGATTTATGAGGTCTAGCTTAAGTTGCACTCAGAGGGAGGATGATGTGACTCCTTGACTAGGTCAAGGTCAAACTTTATTGTCCACGAGGAAACTTTGGCTGGGGCTTTCACCACTGCTACAGCCCCATAAACATACAACAATACTGTGCAATAGAAATACATAACAAGTCAGGGACACACACCTAGCCTTTATCAATCAGTCCTATAGCATCATTTAACAGTAGCTGAGTTCATACTCATCATGCAGAACATGGGTAACATCTCTAACATGCACACACATATTTTACACACAGGTTCACCCATTCAGAGAATCACCTGGGACCTCCCTTTTATAACAGGTGGGACCGACCATAACAATTAGTAATTGGCAACTCAATTAACTCAAATTCTACACAATTGCATAAACGTTTACAATCAAATTCAAATCTCTTTCTGCATGGGCACCCATATATTCACAAGACAATCAAAAACAAATAACAGGCATGCCAGCACTGCAGAGGAGGCACATCTAACATTCCACAGTTTCAATAAAAAATTAAATTAAATTGGCTACATGTAATAGTACTCTACCATATTGCCAAGTTTTGCGAAAACCGGTTCAGCCAGAACTGCTATTTTTGGCAGAAGGAGAGAAAAAACAGACAAATGACATAATAAGGGACAAAGAAGTCCCTTCGGGCATGGTCCCTTAATAAACATGCTTAAATAGTTGTAATCCTTCAATGTTCAACGATGCACCAATGATAAAACATAGTAGTAGTAGTAAGTTAATAAACATAGTAATCAAACAACAAATACCTTGTGTGCAGTTGAATGTGTGGGTGCGTGTGTCTGTGTGAGTGTGCCCGTGTGTACGCGACCTACAGTACATGTGTCTGCACATGTGTTTGTGGATGCAGAAGGCTACATTATATGGTAGAAGTAAAAGCATGTGGAGAGGCTTGATTCATCAGGCTGACCCTCAATCTATGTTTAAAGTTACTGAGTGAACAGTGATCATCCAAAATTAATTATCAGTATATTATCAGTAAGTATCATACTTAAACATTGCATCATGCTCCACATTATGATATGTAGGATAGCATAGCACCTACTGCCTCCATCTACAGTATGTTACGTAACATTTAAAATAGGCTCACATCCTTTACTTTACTATAAAACCTAAGATGCCGTAAGGCTCATATACTGTACAATGATCTCTGTATACACCTCATCCTGTTTACCTGTCAGGTTTTTTGCAATACAGTATGTGTGAGTTACGCTTCTATGGTAATCCTTGCAATATTCCACTACTTTGGGCAGTGCCGGTTCTAGGCCTTTTGAGGCCCTAGGCAACATATTATACAGAGCCCAAAATGTTTATAAACAAATCACAAATGTTTATAAACAAATCACAAATGTTTATAAACAAATCACAAATGTTTATAAACAAATACCAAAATGTTTATAAACAAATCCCAAATCCCTTGGTCCTACCCCCCCGACCATGAGACTTACAGGTAAACTGGTAGTGGTCCTACCCCCCCCATGAGACTTACAAATCCCAAATGTTTATAAACAAATCCCAAATGTTTGTAAACAAATCCCAAATGTTTATAAACAAATCCCAAATGTTTATAAACAAATCCCAAAATGTTTATAAACAAATCACAAATGTTTATAAACAAATCACAAATGTTTATAAACAAATACCAAAATGTTTATAAACAAATCCCAAATCCCTTGGTCCTACCCCCCCGACCATGAGACTTACTACAGGTCAACTGGTAGTGGTCCTACCCCCCCCATGAGACTTACAAATCACAAATGTTTATAAACAAATCCCAAATGTTTGTAAACAAATCCCAAATGTTTATAAACAAATCCCAAAATGTTTATAAACAAATACCAA
This sequence comes from Protomyctophum bolini, assembly GCF_963924005.1. Lineage (NCBI taxonomy): Eukaryota > Metazoa > Chordata > Actinopteri > Myctophiformes > Myctophidae > Protomyctophum > Protomyctophum bolini. Next base: position 17,858,709 of record NC_137882.1, read on the forward strand.
AATGTTTATAAACAAATCCCAAATCCCTTGGTCCTACCCCCCCGACCAATGGGGCATACAGTATTAGTCCGGTTAATGCATCAAAGATCGCAACTGTGAAATTGGCTGGTATCCAGAATATAGGCATATACATTATTAATATTATTTACGTTCATGTAAACAATTAAAACCTCTATTATAAAAAACACATATTGTCCTTTTCCTCAAGTCGTAGTTTTGTACATTTGGTTTAAGGTACATTAATATTAAATTATATATAGAGCGTGTCATCATCAACGACAAAACATTTGTTAGGGGCGCTTGTATTTTCATGCTCGCCTGAGCTTGTTGCAGGCAGTGTTGTTTTTGTTGACTAAAACTAAAACTAAAAATATTCGTCGACCACCTTTTTTCACTTAAGGAAAACTAAATAAAAACTATAAAATAATAAAAATGAGCTACGATGACTAAATATACTGACAATTTTGTCAACTAATAAAAACTACTAAAATGCCAGGGAGGGACCAGAAGAACTAAAAGACAAGTCACTATATATTTCTAAATTACTTCTAAATGATCTATTCTACAATTGTGCAATTTTGTAACCATGTGCGTGTGTGCGTGCGTGCAGGTGTGTGTGTGACTGTGACTGTGAGTGTGAGTGTGACTTTGTGTTTGACTGTGTGCGTGACTGTGTGCGTGTGCGTGTGTGTGTGTGTGTGTGTGTGTGTGTGTGTGTGTGTGTGTGTGTGTGTGTGTGTGTGTGTGTGTGTGTGTGTGTGTGTTAGTCTGCGAGCCGTGGGGGTGAACCTGGTTTGTCAGATAAAGTTGTTTTCTGAACTGATTCTTGTAGCTTGGGGTCACCTCTTAACAATTCAAGAGGGTGCCAAGTGATATCCCTTGAGCATTTTTTGTTATTAAGCCCTTAATGCCCGAAACACAAACAAATCCCTGAAAATAAAGCTTTATTATTTAATGCAAAAATACTTTAAATAAATAATTTTCTTTCTACAGTGAAGACGGAAAAGTGAGGACACAAATTGTGATTGACTTTTGAGAGGATTTGATGGTTGAGCACGTAATGTGATGTATGATGATGGATGACATTGATGATGTATGATGATGATGTTTGATTGATTTGATTTTTTTTAACAGGGTTTAACAGTCAATTCAATTCAAAACATTGAACCTGACCACAACCTGACCATGTATGAATGTATGTATACCACATGTATGTAGGCCTAATGTATGTATGAGGAGAAAGTCAATTTGATGGTTTGATCTTTGCATGAAATCTCACAACCCTATTTTTGTGCTATATTTTCTGTGGATGTTTAGTGCAAGATGCTCAAGATAGATGGCCTGCAAAGTGAATATGGGGTAGATATTGTTTGTACTCATTGCAAGCTTTAGACGAAGATTTAATTTGTGAATGCACTAAATTAGGGCTGCACGATATTGACAAACGTTCAGTATTTATGCAGAATCCTATAGAATGACAACCTCCATATCTTCAGTGTGGTAGCACGGGCATAAATGTATATAGTGTAATGTTATCACTGTTCATTATCTCTTATTAATGTTCTTTCACCTACGTATATAGGCCAGGCTTTTAATTGGGTTGTAAATTGTCATATTCAGTCAGACAAATGCAATTACTGGAAATGTATATTTGATTAATTGTCTGGCCACCTTGTGAATGAGGCAACATGCTCTGTTAGCATTGTTCTGGTTAGAGAAAAGAAATGCAATAAACCAAATTCTCTCCAAATTCAGGCCATTTGAACAAGTGAAACTACAGTATATGAAGTTCATGTCAATAATGCATTTCAATACTGTACCTATATTGAAATAGCCTTTTCTATATATATTTTTTTCTTTTTTTGCGTCCTCAGGTCGCATTTACTATCGTGCATTTCCCGTAAGTGTGTTGTTTGGTCAACCCAGGCCTGACTATACAGTATATGGGAATGCCCCCATACAGTATGGTGACATCATCAGGGATGAAGATCCCTGATGCCCCCATATGGGAAAGCCCCCATATATGGTGCCGCCCAGGTCTCGTGACATCACGTGACCTCATCAGGGATGGAGATTTTTAAGCCCATATAGGCGTCTTACTGTTTGTTATTATTTTTTCATTGTATAATTGCAGTTATAAGTAATCATAATGCTTTATAACAATCATAGCACGTTCTTCACATTAAACTTCATGGTGTTAACAATTCGCTTTAGGCCTAATTGCTGTAGCTGCACAATAAGGAGAGAGAAAAAGATGTTCCTTATTCATATCGATTAATTTTTATTCAACTTTTGGTCATTTCAGCAAATCATGGATGAATGGTTACTAATTGCCCTCAATTCTGCCTATAGTGTCTATAGGCAGAAGCAATAAAAAAAAAATCTAATTACCGCCATAATTGCTGAAAGGTCTTTCTCCAAACTTTAATTACATCTTAGAAACACTGGGCTAGACAGGCACACTCTACAGAGTGCAGATTTCTGCCAGGCCGGCTTGCTGAGTGCCGACCTGATGAATAAAAATCAGGTGTTTTCTTTTCAAAAATATCTGGCTTTTTGTCTAGGGTTTTCAAAGGTGAACACATCTTTCATGTTAAGTTGTTGACTGGAAATACACTGGTCCTCTGGTTAAGGAAAAACAAAAGTATACAATCACTTGAGTCTTATTAGGGAAGTGAACGAACATGCGGCTTAAGAAAATCATCAACAAAGGGATACTTGATACAATGGGAAACAGTGAAGCTATTGTGGATTTTGGCTAAGTCTACCTATAGTCCAAATGCCAGATGTCAATATGTGGCGGATTTCTTTGGAGAGATACTAATCTCTGTTCCTCCTATATTTAAGTTCTCGGGATAACCATTGACAAAAACAATGTTTCTGTTTCCTCACTTTCAAACATTTCCCATACTATAGCCTATCTATATTGAATGTGTTTGTGTTCTTTGGATGTACCCGTCTCACTACTTTCCCCATGTGAGATAGAGAGAGAGGGTAGGCGTCGAGCAGTGAGCCGGGATATTGTCTGTGATATTAAAATTGTATTTGATTATTGCCATCTGGAGTCTTGGATGCGACACATTGTGAGCTTGTAGATCGGCTATTTTCTATACCACGGTAAAGTGCCTGAGTCGGTCTACGTGATGATGACTTCCACTCAAGGACCAGGGAAATATTTCAAATGGTTGCATCTGTAACTGTCATAATATTCCCTGCGCAAGGGCATACCACATGCCAAGCCCTGGCACAAAAACAGAGACCTATATCTTATCTATCCACCAGTCTAACTGTTCACCCATCTATCATCCGCTCATTCATGCAAACAAGGCAAGCAGAGTTTGTGGTGGGGTAGAACAATCAGAACATCAATATGTCCGTACACGGACAAAGTGTCTGAGCCTCCGTGGCAAAGACTTGGTCTTGTCGCTGCAAATTTTTGATTTTCTTTTTTACACAACATTTTAATGTCCTTATCTTATCTTCAGAATATGTATGACAGCTTTTGCTGTTATGTGTTGTTTTTATATGTGTTTTGTTTTCTTTAGTCATTCATGATGTTAACGTGTCTTATTGTGATTTATTGTCTTGAATAAAAAACATTTGATAACAAAAAAAAGAATATGTATGACACTATATGCATGGCATATTAAGAGTACAACTAGTACTAGTGCTTTCAAATGACCCCTATAAGCCATAACTCTGAGAGTGTACAAATGGAACCAAAAGGGTACAAAAGGGTCCATTTGGTTCCATTTGTAGACCCGTTATGGTCATTCAGGGCTAGTTATTTATGTGTTTCTGGTGTTTTTTTTGTCTGTGGCAAAAATGGAATTTTCACAAAAATGTCCACCACAAACCAGCATGGTGATTGGTGATGACCCCTGAGAACATCCAATCAGTCCAAACCAAAGAAAATGACATTAGTGGAATTTAATTTAATTTTGTAAATGAATTAATTTAATTATGCAGAATCTCATTTTTGAGGGGGTCCCATACAAACATGAACAACAGACATACAGTACAAGTACACAGATGCATTCATACAGAGATACGTAGCTTGCTCACCCTCACCATCAGCTGTTGAACAGCAGAAGAGAAGGGAGGGTATAGTGTACAAATACATTTAGTTCCACCATCAGCTGTTGAACAGCAGAAGAGAAGGGAGGGTATAGTGTACAAATACATTTAGTTCCATGGAAGAGAAGGGAGGGTAGTGTACAAATACATTTAGTTCCACCATCAGCTGTTGAACAGCAGAAGAGAAGGGAGGGTAGTGTACAAATACATTTAGTTCCACCATCAGCTGTTGAACAGCAGAAGAGAAGGGAGGGTAGTGTACAAATACATTTAGTTCCATGGAAGAGACAGCTAAAGCTGCATCTGCAGGCAGGAGGACTGTGTTATTTCTCCCCAGGCAACAGCCTATGTACTCTCTGGTGAGAACGTTATTGTTGTTAGTCGACCAGTTATTACCGTCAGGAGGATGTCGCCACGGACGATGCTCAGATGAAGTGCCTTCACCGGAACAGAGGGAGTAATAGCCCTGCTCAGTCTTTCTTTGCTGCTAAGCTCCCTCTCTCACTGTCTCTCGCCTCGTTCTCTGGGGACAAGGAGGCCACTGTACCTCCTACACAGCTCCTTCATCCATGAAGACACAGAAATGAAAAGATCCCCTGCAACCCATGTCCCAGTGTGGAACTCGGTTTGAGTCGTGCTCTTATGCTTTCATGCTTACTTTTTTCTATGTAGTGTGAAGTCCCAAATGGCCTTCACTATGAACTTATATGCCCGTGGAGAATTGGTGTGACATCACATCTGGGTAGGGTACACAGCACTGACTGCAGCAACAGTCGTTAACCTCCAGTCCTTGTGTACTGTACCCTAACCACCACCCATTAAGAGCCGTTATATGGCTGTATAAGATCAAATGCTACATATGAGGGGTTTTCAACCCTTTTCTTGTCACAGACACCCACACTATATGACTCATTGTCAGGGTGCGTTCAGAGGACCCAAAAGCAGTACGTCAAACAGGTTTCAAAGTTCAGGATGTTTATTTACTAACTTAAACTTCCCATAAAATGGGAAAGGCAAAATAAAGACTGAATAATACAGAAAGGCTTGTGGCCGAAACACAGTAACACGCTGACATAAAACGACGATCTGACAAGGAACTGAACAAACGAGCATATAAATAGAAAAAGACTAACTATAGACACATGTGAACTGAAACAGATAATCAACACTGGGATAGGCTAACAGGCAAACAGAACACAGGTGACTAGAGTACGGCAAAGATGGTTTATATATGAAGATGGGCCAAACTTCATTGGAGCCACTAGTGGTGAAATGGTACACAAAGCCTACAAATGGTCTCCTAAATAAAGTAGGCGTGGTTTGCTTCTCCCCATGTCCATTCATTTGACGTTATAATATTCATATCACATAATTATTCTCGTCTTAAATATGGGGCCAGAGCCAGTTAACATTACTCTAATACACGCCCACGTGTGGTTATAATCTTCAAATATGTTTTCCCTGTGGATTACACCACTTTAGTGACATCATAATCCTAACCCCTCCCCATTATCATACAACAACAGCTGTGGGCCAGGCTTTAGTTCAGGTGGGTGGTGCTAAGGTGAAAACCTGCAGAGCCATAGAGTTATATACAGAGTTACGCCATTGAGGGGGCAGAAAACAGTGCTTGAGCACTATTCATGCAGCCTTGGAGAGTTACAAGCTGGAGTTTGAAATGCATTGTTTTCAACGAGGGCGGCACAAACATCAGCAATTTTAGGCATGTGTGCGAAACTGTGGATCAGGTTGGCACGTACGTTAACAATAAGGCTAAAGAGTCAGGCTCGATAGCCAGTAGCAACGCAGCACCGTATAGAATACAAGTGTTCTTTAAACCGTATTATGCATAGACAAGTTGAACGCAAATCATACTTCAATTTCGAAGGTGGAAAAAAAAGCTCAAACTCATCGGTTATCTCTAAAATGGTCCCCCTCAAACAAAAGCTGCGAATAAGGTCTCTGTCAGCAGTTAAAATATCTCTCTCCCCCTCCTGGTCGCTGGAGGGGAGATAAAATAATCAGCAAAGTTGTGTAATGGCTTTTAGCAGGATCTATATGAACCAAATTGTCACCTTGGCGATAATTACTTTCACAATGTCATGTAGCACCTGTCCTGCGTATTACAATTCATGGTGAATAAATATTAATGGGTTAAGACTTGGAATGCCGGCTTTGCCACGGTGAGAAGTCCAGTTAGTGTATGTTCAAGTATGTGTGCGCTATTAACCATCTGAAATACCATTGTGTGACAAAAAACATGATTCTTTTTAATTAGGAGCCCAGTGGACTTAACCCTACTTCATCACTCTGCCTGAGCTGTGGCCCCTGTGATTAATTGGCCCCTCCGTGTTGTCACAGAACCTCATCTCCTTGGGACACTTACAGTGTCTGCCTCGGAGTTCACGACACACCTTTGCTTGCGCAAATATTTGAACCTTTCGTCATTGCATACGGTGCGGTCCCATGAGGCTTCGCTGTTCCAGTTTTCACTCTCCATCACAAGCCTGGAGACATACTCACCCGCCCTTAGGTATATTTATAACCGTATATTTAACGGTTCGTCTGAGTATTGGCTGGACTCATCAGTGTGTGTGTGTGTGTGTGTGTGTGTGTGTGTGTGTGTGTGTGTGTGTGTGTGTGTGTGTGTGTGTGTGTGTGTGACTTGCACTGGACCAGTCTGAGGCTGCAGGGAAAACTGTCTCTTCTTCCCTTTGCAAACCACTCATTATCACACTCTATACTGTCAAATAACACCATAGGTGAGGACATTCTCATTTTCACTATTAAAGCCTGTTTACAGGTGTTGCCGATCAAGTTCAACTTGGCAACCTGGTACCCATCAGCACACGACCCACACTGCATCCTACATCAAGTACCACACGATAAAGAAACAGTCACACACATCTTAAATGGTTGCAGCCACTATAAAGGACATGACCGTCTGGTGGACCTGGTCTCAGACAAGATCAGAGGAGTACAGGACAGGACAACAAGAATGTATAAACACAGCACTGTAAAAATAGACTGGTTTGATCACAATGACACGCATGTCAATTCACTACAAAATATTCCAAATACCCCAGATATTGTGTTCATCAATGAAATTAGAAAAACTGTCACTATATTTGAAATAGGCTGCCCATTTGATTTGTATATGGACACTTGTTTTACATCCAAAACAAATCCAAATAAAATAATTCAAGTGTGTGTGTGTGTGTGTGTGTGTGTGTGTGTGTGTGTGTGTGTGTGTGTGTGTGTGTGTGTGTGTGTGTGTGTGTTTGTGTGTGGGTGCGAGTGTGTGTGTACTGTATGTGTCTGATTAAATCTGCGTGACTATGCCATCTTCTGCATTCTATAATTGGAAATACCTGGGATGATCTATAAGGTGCACCTGAAATAGGACGGTGCCATGGGAAGCATACATCAGTGAATGGGTCTCAGCCCTTGGGCTATGTAGGCATTGTTAATCACTGTACTGTACAAGTCCCACATCATGCTGTGACTTTACATCGATGCAGGGGTCATGTTATAGGCCTAGCCTACATGTTATACAAAGGTAAACGCCTGAGGGTGACAAGCACCCTCGCCCTAAAGGGCGTGGTCGCCTCCGCCTGGGTGACAGCAGACTGCTGTGGGGGGTCAGATCAACATATCCCCTAAAGGGTGAGTTCGCTTCTCGCCCTTAGGCGTCTTACTGGTAATAATAATAATAATATTATTGTTATTATTACTCGGTTTCCGGCCTACTCAGAAGATGGGAATGATGCTAGTTGGGAACAATTTGGAAATGCATGTCTCACGCTGTTATACAATATACCCGTTCTACCCATTTGTGTTTCTGTCCACATATTGAGATCTCGGTGCATGTCTGTCTGAACACTCCTGTGAAACTGTCGTCACAGACACACACACACACACACGCACGCACATACACACACGCTTGCCAGAGTTGGAATGCATTGAACCTTTTCTATGTGACGTGCAGATATGCAACCAGTTTGCAGATCTAAACGAATACTCAAACTTACTGTAGTATCAGACGTAGCCTACTGTAATCTCTTTCAGCCCAGTAGCCGCTGGGTGAGCTCGGTGGGAGAGAAGAATCAGTTATCGCTATTTGAGGTCTCTGCTCTCCTGTAGAGCACACTGACCCAGATTTATAGGGGGAAGTAAGAAGTAAGAGAGAGCATCCAAGGCTAACCTGTATAAGTCCTGCGCTGCTGTTATACTGATGCGTGCACTTGCGCACAGTCGCACACACACACACACACACACACACACACACACACACACGTCACACACACACACACACACACACACACACACACACACACACACACACACACACACACACACACACACACACACACACACACACACACACACCAAAATAAAGTGTCAGACTGGTACAAACTTGAATAAGCATACTGTAGATATGTGCATGTGTGTCTGTGACTCTGTGTGGGGCGTGCATATGCAATTCACTTCCTTGTTGAAATTATTGTACCATTCAAAACGCTACACTATCACACTCCAATTAAAATACCATACATAATTTGGTATAATAATAAGAAGGCTCTCATTCTTTATGTGTGTGTATGTGCGTGCGCATGCATGTGCACACATGAGTGTGTGCGTGCGAGTGTGTGTGTGCATAATATGTTCTTGATTCTACAGTGAAACTAGAACAGTAAAGTACCCTGTTGTGTGCGCTCAGCATGAGGCCAGCCTTTATTTTGAACCTCATCAGTTCTACCTTGCTGCACAGGTTACTGCTGTTCAACTACAGCACACTGACTGAAAGCAACGAGAACCCCCCCACAGACACACACACACACACACACACCTCCAGTCCGCCCCATCCCAACCCTCCATATCACCCCGTCAAATGATAATCGCCTCTCAGCACCATGCATTACATGCAGAGTTTGCAGAAAAGTCGATATCTCTACGACACACCTGTGCGAAATTGTAACAGCTCTTACGCATTGGTATATGGAAACGCAAAAAAAGAACAAATGCTGCTATTTTTTACTGAGCCTTATAAGTACTGTCAAAACTATTGTGGACAAGAGAGATGGTTTTTGGTAAGGCACAGAGGCAGTTCTTCTTGTCTCTAAAGGCCTTGGTTTGCGAGCCGGCGATGGATTTTTTATGACGTTTACTGTGGAAAAAGTGTTGCTAGCTTTCAGCTTCCAGGTATCTCCCTCAGATATGAAACTGGCCCCCACCATCGAGACTTTTGAATCTCGCCTTAAAACCCACCTTTAGTTTGCTAGGCCTGAGGTTTGTCCACCAGTTATTTTCCTCCAATCAGTAAAAGCAATTTGAACAACTCAGAAACAAGTTTAATCTGCCTAGAACTGATTTGTATAGATACCTCCAACTAACTGGCTGACTGGGACAAAATTCAAAACCCTTCAAGTTTAGAATCTCTTTTGATGGACCTTCAAAAGTATGGTTCATTTACCAGATTAATTTCTATCTTATATCAAACTCTTCTAGAAATGGTTCCCAATGACTCTCTTTATATAAAAGCCAAGTGTGAGGCAGAAATACAACAAGAAGAATGGGACACTGAAGTGCATAAAGTAACTAACTCTAATTCTTGGAGAGAAAACTGTAAGCAGATCTGGAGTACTTTCCTGTAAATGGTGTGGAATATAAACTTATAGATTTAATCCAAAGCGCTTTACATAGATTGTGCATTATTCACCCATTCATACGTACACTGATAGGGGAGGAAACCATGCAAGGCAGAAGGGACCACCTGCGCATCGGGAGCAATTAGGGTTTCGCTCAAGGACACCAAAGGTGGTTGCACACTGGACACGTTTTTCGGAAAACCGACGGAGAAACGCAGCTAAAAATCAGAAAAACGCACTCTGTGTGCAGGGTCCTCCTTGAGGAGCCCGGCATCGAACTTGGAACCTCACGTTCCCATCCAGCCACTCAACCGGCCACTCTACCACCGAGCCACGGCCGCCCAGTCCTGTGCTGTATCATGAGCGTCTTTGTAAGAATTCCAGGTTTTAACACCACTGGTATCCATCAGCATATAGGTTATTCCACAAAACGTGATATGATTGATTAGATCTTTTCTCTTCATGTTTATATTTCCCCTGCCTCATTGCTGCCGTCTCCCACTGCTACGCTCGTGATCAATAATGGAAATTCATATGCCATATCGTAGCGTATTCCCAGGCTATTCTGTGGACAATTCACACACCATAGCTCACTATTAACAGGCTTGCGCCTACAATTCACAACAGATCATATTGGACATTTCAAGGCTATATTTTAGAATACTAATCCGAGGTCTTTCAAAAAGTCCCATTACTTGCGCACACTTTCCATAAATCATTTTGGAAGGGTGGTTTATTTTTTCTTCGTTCTTTTATTTTTTCAATCGGTTGATATCTCATTCTGTTTACCATACTAGTGGGAATTTGGGACTTCACTGTCACATGTAGAATTCACAGAGCACAATATACTATTAATAAACCAACCAGTTCATACTGTTCACTAGGGCTACAACAAGGAATTGATGCAATTGGTATAAAAACAATAGTTGGCAATTAATTTCATCTCGATTAGTTGGGTCCAAGCTATTGCAATTTTTGTTGCAGAGATGGCTGTGACTTATGTGTTAGCTGCAAATTAAAACCGATCTTACCATTTTCTCAGATGGGCGGGTGGCCGGCCTGTCCGTTAGAGATAGGGTGAGAAGTTCAGTCATCCGCTAGAGACTCGGAGTATGCTCCTTCACTTTGAAATAAGCCAGCTTACTGTGGTTCGGTCATCTCCCAATCGTCTCCCTAGAGAGGTCCTCGCTGCGTCCCACTGGGAGGAGACCCCCTGGCAGACCAACGACAAGATGGGGGGGATTAGATTATCTCCACACTGGCCTTGGAACGCCTCGTGATCCCCCACGAGGAAGTGCATGGCTAATGTTGCTCAGGAAGGGAAGTCTTGAGCTCTCTGCTGGAACTGTTGCCCCTGTGACCCCATTCCAGATACGTGGTTGAATATGGATGGATCTTGCATGGCACAGGAGCCATGGAATGAAAGGGACTCGACAGCAGAGTAAGTCAACCAGTAAGACACCTGAGGGCGAGAAGTGAGTAGTGACCTCGCCCTAAAGGGCGCACTGGCCATATATGGAGCGTGTCAGGGTGCGAGGAGGTCAGATCAACATAATGGAATGTCAGAACAAGTCAGCTCCATATATGGAGATCTAAGGGTGGGGGCAGTGTCTTGAATTTACAGGGTTTGATGAGGGTCCAGGTAGGTCCGGGCCTTCATTTTCGGGCCTGTTGGTTCGCCGGCTGCCAGGCGTGGCTGCACACATAACTTTGGGGCAGGCCCGTCTAGAGTTTACATTTTCCCCAAACTCCAGTTTCACTGCAATAATTCTTAATAGCTATATTACAGGCAACAAAATAAAGAAAGGCCAAAAAAAATACATAAATACTTGGGCAACACTTAAGAAAACCCAAACAGGATGAGAACTCTCTCTCCAGGCTGCACCTTGATCACACAATGCCATGTAGCTCTCCCTCAGGGATGTTATCTGTGTCAAAGCCCACATCCAACTATTAACTAACTTGTCTGTCCCTGCAGCCTCCCTTAAATAGGAGTGGATCCTACCACAGGAAACAATCAATTAGAAACCCTTCTTCTCAATAAATACTTTCAATATAAATACTTCCATAAATAACGCCTTGCATAAAAGTAACCTATACATTCCTAAATAATGCGTTACAATTAAACAAGTATAAATCAGCATGAAACTCAATGACAATGACTCAAAGCATTAGAAACACCCCTCACCTGCACAGCACTTGGCCTATTCCTAATCAAGGGAATTTCCACCAGCTGTGCAGGAGAGACAACTAACAAATCAGTGAACATACAGTTTTTAACACACTAGTTTAAAACATTAGTCCCTATAGAAAGCAGTTTGATGCATATACTATGGCACGGGTTGCCTTGTGACATGGTCAATTAATTCAAATACTGAATAAATAATGAATTACTTTCAGTGTATTTAACAAGCTGCTAAGTGGTAGAGCACTAACGTTATTCTAGGAAGCTAATTAACACTATCAGGTGGAGCTAATCACGTTTGGAATATAGCAATTGAAAGATTAAACTATTTTAAAGTGTTAATTTGCTGTAATTAGGTCATCTGGAAGGAGTATGCTAGGGAACAATTGCATTGTTTGGAACATAGGTCTTTACTCTTTACTGTATAATATCACTATGGGAAATAATGTGAATCTCAAACCTAATGATGCCAGTCGTCTATGTCTATGATCTATGACACATCATGGCAGGCACCATTGACTTCCATTTTGACATTAAAGTTAAATATTTCAAATAAATATAAAATATAAATGAGAAAATATTAGAAGAATGTCTGTCACCTACTGGCACCGTGCATACAAAGTGTGGTGCTGATCAGTCAAGATTTGCAAAATTAGTTCCGGAAACACAGACACAGACATAGACACACTCATAGATGCCACACTAGATCTCAGGATCCACATTGAAAGCCCAATGTAAATCTCACAGTGCGTTTTAACAGCGGGAGAACAACGGCGAGCGACACTTGAATTTCATTGGCTATCGCCCAATTGCCCACTATCGCCGGACGACGTCGCCCAAAAGATGAATTATTTTCATATTTTCGGCCGACGTTCCTCCGCCCACTTTTAGACCATCGCCTGTTCGCCTGCTATCGCCAGCTATCACCAGTAGTTGCTGGGTCCCATTGACAAATAATGCACTTCTGTAAAATTCGTCTGGCATGTCGCCCGCTGTTAAAACGTACAGTCAGAGTAGCCAGCCTGGCCAACGTTCTCACGGAAGACAGTTGACTGGCCCTTAAATAGACTACCCGCTGCTATATTATTATTATTATATCACAACATAATGTTATATTATCGTTTCGACATGAAATAATAATCCTGTACCGTCACTGTGTAGTGTTTTGTTTCATTAGTGCGAGCTTGACAAAATAGGCTACAGCTGTTCTGCTGCTGCTGCTCGCTGAGCACACATGAACGGTAAAGATACCAAGACAGACAGTGATGTCCAATCCAAGTCGAAGCCGTTTATAAATCACAGTCCACGGACGAAATCCTTGGTATGTTCATTCGACCGGACAGAGTCAACTTTTCACCGCAGTTTGGAAAATCCTGGGGATGGTTGAGAAAACTTGGGAATCCCTTCTCACGTAGAGAGAAGAGCCAGTGGCACATGTTGGTCCGCGGACCGGTGGTTGGGAACCTCATGCCCTAGGGTACCTCACAAAAAACATGCAGTAATCCTGGTCTCTGCCTTCCTGTGCTTAACCCGGGGAGCCTGATGGAGAGGAAAGGAACTGGTTGGAATAACGTGTTCCTTCCATGTGCCACGTCCTACTGGGGAATTTCCCCCTTCTCAGGTGAAGAAGCGGCCTGCTCACTCATCATGCATTGAAGGAAACATGAGCTCAGTTTGGGGATCTCCCCAGGTTGGCAGAGGGAGAGTAGCGCCCAGGATTACAGCTTGGATTACAAAATCGTGGCATAATAATAATTATTTTTAAAGTTCAGAACAAACAAGAGGTAGGAGCGCACACCAATAGTGGGGAGGTGCTGACTATGGGAGACAAAAACTAGACAAAAACTATGGGAGACAAAAAAGTAAAGGAAGTAGAGGTCGCACAGTCACGATGCAATAAACCTTTATTATTAAAAGGTGACACGCTGTTGAAGAAAGGTATAGAACATACAGTATGTGAAAAAACTGTGGTTGCATAGGCCTACTTCTGTGGTGTATAGTGGCATTGTGCAAAAGACATTTGGTGCTTGTTATTCCAGTGGTCTGTAAGTTTACTACCACATGCACACTGTACAGCTAGGCTCTAAAATCGTTTAGTGTCTTGGTTGTAGTTGGCCTTGGGTTACTGGCTTTTATATAAGCAATTAAAATGTATCAGGACTCACTCACAAACAAGAGACAACTTGAACTTTATAGAACAGATGTGCCATCATGAATACTCATACTGTTGGACAAGTGAAGCCGCTGAAGCCTTACCTTAGCCATTACATCAAAGATGACATGGATGAAGGAGTCCATTTGCCTATATTGCCTGCAGTATTAGGATGTATTAGGATGTTGATATCCATTCATCAGCCAACACTCCCCACTGACAGGTAGTTACCCTCCCCCCCCAGGGAGGACGTATAGGGCCTTAGTCCTACTCCTCCTCCCAGCCAACACTCCCCACTGACTGACAGGTAGTGGCAATGTGCGTGCAACAAAACTTCCCTTCAGCAAACAAATACTAAGCATTCTTGAAAAAATGACATAATTCCAAGTTATTTTTAATTCCGCCAACCGGAAGTCACAATCTTATTTTGACCGACTGGAAGTCTGAATTGACTAATGTGCTACTGTAAATGTTTAATGGTCAAGGAAGATCACTGATCATACAATAAACGGATGTCAGTACTGCTGATATAAACATCAAAACACTGAGTGGAGAGCCCAAAGCGAAGGATCTTATCTGTTATCTACTATACCAAACAATTGATTCTACACACATCAAAGAAAAACAACCTACTTGAATGCGAGTTTTCGCATTTTCCCATTCATGTCAATGGGGAAATTTAATGCACAAATAAATTAATATCAATTAAATGATACAACATATCTCTTAGCAAAATACGCATGCACACCATTCCCGATGAAGCCGGTCCAATTTGACTTATGGCTCAAGTGCGTGCCGCCAAACTGTGGGAGGAGTAGTGTTTTAAAAAAAAGTTACTCTAGAGAGAATAAAGAAAGTGTTACAATGATTATAGTCTGGTTGACCTTTTAGGGCAACCACACAAAAAAGAGGACAAAAAAGCAGCCTACCAGTGTTGTGGAGCTGCTGCATTGATGCGGATTGGCATGACGTTGCATTGGGTGGGGAGAATGAGGCGAGCCGCGAACAGAGCAACGCAAATTAATTCATTAATTTACCCTCTTCCTCCTATTTGCTCAAGTTGAAATATCTGAACTTCAGCAAAGTTTGATTAGTTTGACAGCCGTTTTAATAGATTTTGACACGACAATAATGAAACTATGTCTACAACTCCCGTACTGTAGACATGTGCATGTCCGGAGCTATACTGTCACGACCAACTGCTCACCAAGCAGAAAACTGGTATGCTGGTGAGCAACAATGATTTGTGACATTATTGACGGGCAAAAAGGGCTTCCATTTGTAACTCTGAGAGTGTACAAGACCCTTGTGGGTCCCTTTTCTTCCGTTTGCACACTCCCTGAGTTAAATTACACTGGTAAATGAATGCTGGAGAGGCCCATGTGCACATTTTCAATCTGTTTCATGAGTCTGCAAACACAACAACCCCCCGGCTTGATCTTTGAGTCAACAAACTGCATTCTATTTATTCCCGACGTGTCAAACTGTCAACTAGTCTAGCAGGAGCTCCTTAGTCGATCCAGGCCGCAGAGATGCCAGCTAGGAGGGAGTGGAAAACAACCACTCAGGATGGGGTCTATGACAACTTGACTGTAAACAAAATAGAATTATGTAGTTGCCAAATCGTATACACTTCCTCATAATGGGTTTAGCCGCTAAATTAAAACATTGTAATTAGAATTCTTGAGCATTTCCATAGTATTCGCAAAGTGATTGATAGCATGTGTGCATAGGCAACTAGATGAACATGCAAATTAACTTTTGTCCCAGCGACCATGGAGGGCATTGGAGGGGTGGGTGCCTTGGAGTCAAGCACGGTTGTTGACTTAAGCACGAGGGTTGTAATGACCCCTCCTGCGAACCCAATCAGCATGCTGCAGGGGTCAATAGGTCGCACTCGGACATAGGGACATACAGAACTACACACAAAGGAAATGTATTCACAAAATGTTACGTTTGGGGAAGTCTGTGGGGAGGGTAGTCTTGCGTTGCCACTGCCAGACTGTTTGTTACGTATGGGGAGGTCTGTGGGGAGGGTAGTCTTGTGTTGCCACTGCCAGACTGTTTGTTACGTTTGGGGAGGTCTGTGGGGAGGGTAGTCTTGCGTTGCCACGGCCAGACTGTTTGTTTCCTCTCAAATGCTTCTGGACTCTGGAGTAACGGAAGCTCTGATGAGTAAGCTAAGCGATAAAGTGGAAGTGGAGCCTCCTCCCCTTTGTTTCATCTTTACAGTTGCGCAGATTTATCCTAATATGAATAGAAATCATCTAAGCATATATAGCTTGCTTGGGCAATCATGCTCCTCACCGTATTCATCATGGCCATGAACAAATAGCTGAAATCATGGTCCACATCTTAAATGGTTGCCATGTATACAGTAGGCATGACAGAATAGTGGAATAGGTCCTCCATCATGCTGTAAGCATTCTACTGAGCAAATGAAAACCATAGGGTGTGTGTGTGTGTGTGTGTGTGTGTGTGTGCGTGCGTGTAGTATTTCTAATTGTCTAGTTGACGTGGCAGAGACTATGTTTTGCACCTTGTCCTTCCGTAGGTCCGTCCATTCATCCACCAGGAGGCCATTTTTTGCAAAACACATTTCTTTAAAACAGATTTTGTCCAAATATTACGCACATCGGTACACAGTACCGAGTCTCTATAGTCATTAAACCAAACGGATCTTTCAGATTTTTACAGTATACCTGGACCGTTTGGTGTGAAACTTTGCACAAACACTCCCTATAGAGGCCAAGGAAAAACCTCTGCCCTCTGACCATCTGCCATCTGCCTTTTATAGCACCACCAGGAGGCCGATTTTTGTGAAACACTCCTACAGATTTTGTACAAATCACGCAAAACAGTAAAATTGTTGTCTATATCTATGGTATGTGATCAAGACGGATATGTCAGATTTTTTATAGTCCATCCTGATTGGCTAAGATTGGCATATGAAGTTTGCAGGAGTGGCTTGTCCCACAAATCAACATATTATGTCTGTGCAATAACTTCATCAAGATTGATCTCTCAACTTCTACAGATTCCACTCACCTCTATATATAATGAATGAATTCCGAACATTGCTGGCCCACAAGGACCTACCTGACCAAGGAGCACTTTTTCGAGTTTAGTATAATTTTAAACTGCTCACCCTATCTGCTTTGCAAGTTTTTTGTGTGCAATTTAGGTCTGTTATTTCTGATAATATTGCAATAACAATTTGTTTATGAATAATTTCTATTTCTATTTTTGTGTTACTGTCAATCATCATCATCATCAGCATTGATTAATCAAATAAATAGACAGATTAAACAATCAACTAAATTGATTGGTAGTTACAGACCCCAGACTAGAGTATGTGGGCAATGAGCAGAATAATACAATGAAGAATGTCCATTTATTTCAATATATTTTACAGACGGCTAGTTTCAAGGGGAAATAAATAAATTTCATTTCCATGAGCAATTTCTAAATTGCTTATCAGGTCTATTACATTGCTGTGAATGGGTATCTGAAATCAGCCATCGCTCTTATCAGAACATTTGCTTCCTCTAGACAGTAATTTGGCTAGGCTTTAAATGAAAAATAAATAGCCTAAAAACCTACAGTAAATAATATGTGGTGGTGGGGCGATGTCTGAGAGTATAGTGACTCACTGCAGCATCCACCCATGTTGTTGTTGCCTGAGCATTTCAAGAAAAGAAAGACAATCCTGATTTTTTTCTCTCCTCCTGGATGTCACCTTGAGGTGCACTTTTAAAAAGGCTTTTAGTCTAATTTGTTCTTCCCACTTCCACGAAGACTGTTTCGAATTAATGGCCTCCTAAATGTCTATCAGCTGAATACATTTAGCAGTACTTTCCCGTGCCTCAATCACCGCCAATGCTTTCAGGCGTCATAATTTTACTGCTTTGCAGACATTTCAAACGGAGCATCTGCACATGAACTACAATCCTTGAGGTTTTTTTGCACAAACAACTCTAAAGGAGAGGGGGCAAATCAAAACTGCATGCAATAAAAGCTCAGTGCTCTGCTCAGTGCATGCCACTTACACAAACTTTAGGACGATGTCTTGATCGTATTTCATGCTCTCACATAGGAGAAGATCAGATTAACAATGAGCTGTAGATCTGAAATGGCACTGCTCCATGTGGTGCCGTTTGTTGAAGACGTCTTTCCTCATCATCACGATCTCTGGCGATGTACTGTATAGCTGTCTCCAGGGCAGAAAAGGGAAGAGGGTTGTCAAGGCTTAAAGGATTTCCATAATCGGGTATTTCTATTTATTTAGAGCATATAATATGGAGATCCTGCCATTTCAGAGACTTCAAGGCTGTAAGAACCTGTTTGTTGGGGGTGATGTCTAGGGGGTAAGGAGGGGTTGTGGGTGGTTTTAATAAAGGGGAAATATATGAGCAATTACATTGGGTAAACAGCTGAGTGAGAACATATAGGACAGCTCGGAAAAAAGGCCCTCTGTATGACCAGCTGGATCTACTATTAACATTAATATTCTTCAAAGACTAACCAGGAAGCTCCCACCATTCAGCCTTCCCTGTCCAGGCAGCTGCGGACAAAGCTGCAAGTGTCCAAGATACACTCATTTCGCCAAACATGTCTCTGAAATAATTATAGGACTTATGCCGCCATGATGCTGTCACGTCACTCACACTCAGTGACAGTGGAGGTACACCGGCTGCTAACTGGCATGCTGGGTGGGTGTTTGTTGAGGCAGCGCTGTGTACGAACACCGCTCTTCCTTTTGTTAAGCTGTCATGTGGGGATGTACAGTAGCGGATCATGCAGCTCCCTTGTTTGTTTACACCCGTGCTGCTGAACGATGAGAGCCCCGGACAGGCACTGTGGTGATACAGCTGGCTTCGGGGAGCCATATAGCCTACTCATCATACATACACAAACACACAGTGGCTTCCTAGGTAACAACACACGCACGTACAGCACGCACGCACGCACACAAGCACACACACACACACACACACACACACACACACACACACACACAAATGGATAATAACATATACACCTATCATATTACACTCACAAGGCTGACAATCAGCTATACACATGCAACCACACACACCCACACTGCGATGACAGCCCAGAGGGAAGGCACAGGAGTCACAGAACAGAGATACAGAGACAGAGCTGAGACACCAAGGCCACCATGGAACATTCTTTCGGCCCTTCCTCTCCATCCATCTCTGCCTGCAGGCGAGGCAGGCTAGTTGAGTTGGGGGACAGGCAATGGGGAGCCGGCTGCCAGGCTGGGAACAGACACAAAGCAGAAGGACCTGACACCCAGAGAGCTCTTCACTTCTGGAAACACCCCCTCCCATTCAGCTGCCTGTCTGCCAGGAACCAGGACAGGAGCAGAGGGGAACAGTAATTGACCCAGATTAGACGTCAGCACAGTGAATATGATTAATTACAAATGCTGAAAACAGGAAGAGCAAGGAATCATCCATCCATGATGCTCTTGACTTGAACAACCTTTCTGTGGTTCAGTAGGCTGGGTCACTGGGAATAAAATTAAGATATGTAACAAATATACAAAGTTTTTGGAGGACAGCCAATGAAATGGCCCTCCTGACCAAACTCCTAGTTAGCATGCAATTCATATATAGTTTACACAAGGACGTGCCTTTGATGCCTTTGATCCACAAAGATACGATGCATTCAAGATTGAAAGGCGAAATCTGAATTGAGTGGGTACACATCGTTATATTTCAGATAAAATATGCTCATATTGATCAGAAGACCTTTTTTATACGGTATACATGATGTGTTCTGCATTTGAAAACCTCATTTGAGTTCCCAAGAAAAGGGCAGAAAGTGAAAGTGCATAAGCAGCCGCATTTCAGGCTTGTTTTGCGGTGTGAGACATTTTATATGTAATTAGCTGTCACGTCAGGGACATTGAAATGGGGCTAATTCTCCTTTCTATTTTCACATCCCTGACTGGAGGCTATGCTCAAGTCTGACACTGACAATGATTAAAAGTGTGCCTTGCTGCAGCTCTCGTGTGCGCTGCTATACGATTGTTTTCACCCGTGTAATGTATAATGTGGGCCCGAGCATGACCCATGCAGCTCTCCAAGTAATTTGTTCCCCATGAAGGGTTTGACCACTTGACAATATTATAGGCTATATACAGTACTTAACTATGCTATCACTCACTCGTCTTGTTAAGTGTTGAAACCATAGAGGATTATCAGTTTATCAGTTACCTGAGCACTGTCAGTATCTTCACAAGTCACAACAATGAACAGTACCTTTTTCATCACGGTCACAGCGTTGTTAAAAGATTCATATTTCATTGCTATAATTATAGTGCCGTAAAGCTTTCTGTTTCTCAAATCTGCCATTACTAACTCAACTCCGTTTTCTAAAGTGTATTTCTCTTAAGAAGCGTTAATATTGTACCTGCTACGCAGCATAACATCAGACATGATCCCAGCGTGAGCACGCACGCACACGCACACACACACACACACACACACACACACACACACACACACACACACACACACACACACACACACACACACACACACACTTTTGTTACTTTTGTGTGACACTCTAGTAGCCTACGATAAAGCAGAAACATTACATTTCCGTGTCAGGATTATTATGAATACCCCAGGACCTGAATGGAAACAAGACTGCAAAGATGTTTTACTGTGATATCCTTTCAGACTATAGGGCCCTATTTGCTATTTGTATCCCTGCCTTTAGCCGTGTTGGTCGCGGAGTGGATGATAGAGGAGCTATACTGGACACACAAAACCCTGTATCAAACATAAATGTATTCTAAGACAGCAAGTCAGCAACACGTCGCTCTTCCATGGGCCATAAGGAAAGATACTGTATATCACTGGGCATAATGGAAAATGAATAATGGATCTCTTCAAGGCAATGGCATGGTGATTGGTCATTATTGATCATTATTGCAAAGTCCAAACCACACCTATGCATAATGTAACGGGTAGCGGAGGTGTTTTAGGCAGGTGACCAAAATAGCCACTTTAGTGGGGTCAACGCCCCTTCCCCAAAGCTAAATCCCCAAATAGTGGCTTTAGCAAACTTGGACCAAATTGGAGCCCTAGGGGCTCCAATTTCGTCGCCGCCATTACCCGAGACGTGGTGTTTTGGTCAACCGTTGGACACCGGTATTTGCGCTTAGAGGTGTGGTCATTCAGCTTTCCCCTAAATTGCTATATTGGTCACACACATTTGGGAAAGCAACAGTGGAGTTTAAAACCACCCGTAACTTATACCCGTAAGCCGTGCCAAATTAGTTTGGTAGAGCGGCGCGCGCCTGCAGCCCTGCATGAGATGTCCTTGGAGTAAGGCTGCCTCATCTCAACGGTTTCTTTAGCTTTTACCACAAATTGTACAACAGATCTGTTTCACAGGGTACATTGTGTCTGTGCATACAGATACAATTTCAATCATGTACAAATTATGTGCAGGTTTGCAAATGTTCAAACAAAATGTGCAAGTATGCAATGAAATAGGCGAAGAAAAAATAAAGAGACCGTAAGAAAAGCAAGAGCAAAACAAGAGCACTGCACATAATAGACATCTTTCCCTCTTGTCCAAGTCAGGCCAGGAAAACCATGACAGAGGAAACAATGGAATGCCTCAAAATGTGGGATTAGGGCTCAGGGCAGCTGTATGCTTACATTGCAACTAAATTAGGACATGTCACTATCTATGCATACCGTAACTGACTTCAAAGTGTGAAAGGTATTTCAAATCACTGATGACTGAACTGAACTAATGTGAAATTTGGCCTTTAACTTTTAAACACAAATGTAATTCTGCTACATTTGCATTCATAACAGCGACCAGACAATTGTACAGGAGATAATCTAATTAAGACAAAACAACAGACATTTCTCAATCTCAACCAGGCAATAGTATTTTTAGCAACTGGAAATCATAAATCGTGCATCTGGGAGCCAGCATCTGCTATTATCATCATCATGTAGCAAAAAGAAAAGAAAAGAAAAAAGGCAAAAACACCCACGTCCCTCCACTTGAAAGAATAGTGTCTTTAAGAATAGCATACAGACGTATACAGCATGCATCACACAGTGCGAGATGAAGATATTGGCGTGGAGAATTGAAATCACTTAAATCCCATTAGTGCCGCGCAGTAGCCTGGTAGCCATGGTAACCTTCACAATACAGTATGCATCTGATCAAGGCATGTCTGTATGTGGCACACAGATGTTTGCACTGGTGTTAGGCAGGCAATCAGTATTGCTTTTATATTCTCACCTCTGAGCTGCAAGAGTTTTAATGTCAACAACAGCGTTAAAGATGTTGCGCCTATCCTACCAAGTGCATCAGTGATGTAGCCCAGATCATTAGAATTTGTTTCATAACAGTATACGTGGTCATAGTAAATAGGCTAAAATATGCATGAATAATTCAAGAGATGAGTCAGAGATGAAAGCTTTATTCTTTTTTACTTACCAGTGGCTTGAAAAGCACTGGTCTATGATTGAATACCCATGAAAACTTTGCCATGAGAGTTGACATATTGTCATACTGACGCGTACTTCTGATTGGCTGCCTTTCTACGAAACCCACAGTTAACATTAACATTTCTGTGATTCATGATTTGCTGCATGTGCAGGATTCAGCCATATGGATCAAAAGGAGGACACTTCATTTTCCTCCCCTCTCCCCATTAAGTGCAGCGAGGATAGAGGGAGCGACCCTCTCGAGAACACATTTGATTACGTTTTATCATTAGCAGCTATACTGTCACTCTCTGTGGGGGTACATGCGGCCTCCCCAACTCAGCTCAGTGCATCTGATACAATTAATGAGGGGACCCTCATTTTCATTTTTTGTAATGCACCACTTGTAGCCGTACCATTTTCTCATTTGATTTTAATTGATAAATGATTGCAAGGTCTGCTCTCCGGCAGTCACTGTGGAATTTAACATGTTCATGCACTTGCATTATTGTACGATGTTCTGCCACAGACTTGTCTTTAACCATGCATTAAGAAACTGCTCAAATAAATTCACTAATATAGGCTACTGTACAAACCATCATATCTACACGGAAACATTGGTTAAGTTCAGTCTGTATGCAATTTTTAACCACACTGTCCTCTCTACAAATGCTGATGTATTCTAACCATAGACTGTAAAAAATATGGACAAAGCGTTCCGCGGGTCTAACATGAACGTAAAATGAAGCCTGTCAGTCCTTGACAGTGTGAATCGCCATCTGCGAGCTTAATTATCCTCGCATCTGAGCTTTCTGTTGCCTCTGTTTCTCTCAGTCTTTCTTCCTCTATATGGTCAACTCACCACCCCCATTCTACCAAAACCCTCTCTACAATTGCAATGATTTATATTTTCAAACCACAGTACAGGATAATTCATTTTCCAATTAGATACACCGTACTTCCATCCCTCAAGTGAAATGAGTATAATTTTTTCTATCCGATTTGCTTTCCCCCATATAGGCCTATCCTTTCGCCCTCTGTGATATTCTTTTTGCTGTGTCTACATTAGCATAAGTGCAGCAGTGATCTGCTTCAGGTTGAAGGTTTTTAATGGGACAGCATTTCCATTTCACAGAAGATCCATGTGGTAGTGGGATGCTGAGGGGGTTTGTGGAGGGATGCAGTACAAAGAGAATGGCAGAGGCATTCTGCAACAAGTCCCGTAGCCAATAATAATGCAGCCTGGGAAGAGAGCAGTCACTAGGGTGTCATTTCCCATTGGGAATTATCAAGAATTGATTGGGAATGAACAGAAAATAAGGGATATAATATAGGTTATGGCTGTACCATAACTGATGGTACAAAATATATTGAGCACATTCTCAATTCCCCAAATTCATGGGTTTAAATTTGCCTTCTCAGACTGTTTTGGAAATTTCCCAGAAATTGTCCGGTAATTTTCAGACCCTTTGCAATTGTAAGTCACACTACCGTCTCTCCCACCCTTAAATGACAGATCTATATCCCTTACATTACCCTTGCATATTGCCTGACCTAATTACAACGAAGGGCATTGCCGTCCGGCATCCGTCCATCCACAGGCTCACCTGCAAGTTTCTCTTAAACCAC
The DNA here is from genome assembly GCF_963924005.1 of Protomyctophum bolini. Classification (NCBI taxonomy): domain Eukaryota; kingdom Metazoa; phylum Chordata; class Actinopteri; order Myctophiformes; family Myctophidae; genus Protomyctophum; species Protomyctophum bolini. The sequence continues at coordinate 17,882,892 of NC_137882.1, forward strand.
AGGAGGATGTGGAAGGTCCCTGGGGGTCCCTCTGAGCTCTCCTGACAGAGAAAGTAACACGTGGACCTGTCCCATGCCGTATAGGGGACAATAGCACAGCCACCAGTGGCTGGGACTTGTCATGGATGTCAACAATGTACTTGAGGAGGACGTACATTCACTTGTGTATAAATTGCTGATCTATGGAAAAACATTATTGTGTGCAGTCGCGACTCGCCAGTGAAGGAAATATAAGTACAATTTTGAGGTATTGTTTACTTTCTTCAGTATTTACAATATGCAATACTTTTACTTCTACCCCACTACATCTCAGAGGAAAATATTGTACTTTTACTCCACTACAATTATATGAAAACTTACTGTAGTTTGTAGTTTGTCAATAGTTTGTAGATTTTGATTATTATTACAAAACACAAAACCGCTTCAGGGCTGAGGGTGCACTATTTCAGCCATTTGAAAATATCAGATCTGCAAGCTGTCATGATGTGATACATTGCATTATGAGCTTGTAGATCTACTATTTTCAACATTAGTTTTTTACCAAACTTTTACTTTTAGTACTAAAAGTATATTTTGATGCCGATACTTTTGTACTATAATTTACTCAAGTACATTTTTAATTTGAATACAGGACTTATACTAAGTATATACTGAGTATATACCATATTGCAGTATTGATACTTACTTAAGTAAAACATGCGAGTACTTCTTCCATCCCTGGTGCAGTAGCAGAGTAGAGAGTTTTTCCACAACAGGCATTTTGGCACGAAATAGGTAAACACACAAAGTAAACACAGTTGTTGCCAATGATGATACTAATTAATTAAAATCCCATTCAGGCCAAACTGAGTCAGGGTTCTATGTGTATGCTCACTGTATTCAGTGTGGATTTACACTGGTTTACAGGCAGAAGAGACTTGAAGAGAGTGACCAAACACGCACCTCAAATGGTATTGGTTTGCAACCTCCTCACCTCGTGTCATCAGTCTTTAATTCTGCTGTACTTGTAGAAAGCCTCGTTTCAGTTTCAAATGAACAGTGTCAGTGTGATCTGGTCTAGAGGCCTTTCGATCGGCCGGGGGTGACGGTGACCATCGCCGCAACCTTTCCGAACGGCGTTCGCCAATTCCTTAGGACCGACTGACCCATGTTCAACTGCTGTTCACATGGAACCCTTCTCAACCTCAGCCTTCAAAGTTCTCGTTTGAATATTTGCTACACCGCGGCCCGCCTCGCCTGCACCGTCAGGGAGGAGGAGCATGAGTGTGCACGATAGGACCCGAAAGATGGTGAACTATGCCTGGGCAGGGCGAAGCCAGAGGAAACTCTGGTGGAGGCCCTCAGCGGTCCTGACTACAAATCAGTCGTCCGACCTGGTACTGTATCCGGACAGTACTGACCTGTACTGTATCCAGACATAAAGTCTGGTGTAGAGACCTATACTGTATCCGGACAGGTAATTCGTATCCGCTCTAGACCCAGATCGAGCGGATACGATCGTTCTTGGAATCAAGTAACATTACTGCTGACCGGTTTCCAAAGTATATACTTTGGTTCATTTCATTCATTCATGTATGATTTGAAAAAGGAAATGGTCTGTGATAGTAATTATGGCTACAGTGGCATGTGGTCTTGTATCTATATCAGTAGCCTACATTTGTTTGTTCAAAACAACAGTGCCATGGTAATCATGAGCACATCTCTCCATGGGAAATGTGTCCTATTTGATTTGGACGGATTAAGAGGCTTCTGAGACTTTCCGACACCAATTCACATGGGAAACAAATGATTGCATAGAATTTGTGTGCTTGTCACTGACAGCCAGGTATGCATCACTGTGGCATTGTGCTGGTGAAAAGATGAGACAGATTATATGTAAGAATGCAGTTTGGATGCGCAGTCATCCAAACAATTTGTCATGTATTTTTTTTATCAGATTTTCTCTGAACAGTGTTTTCTGTCTCTGGCCTCATTTCCCAAATACTCATATTACCAAAGCAGCCCACCTGATTTGTTGTACAACACAGGGAAAGTAAAGCTGTGAATAGTGTAAAAGACGACGTAAACAGTCCACAAAGAAGACCGCCAGTGAAACTGAATTTGATGACGAGCTCTCATTTACAATGGCTTATGGCTCCTGCCCTCTCCTTTGCACCTCTATACTGTAGTTTCTAGTTTGAAAAGCCTAATCGATATTTAGTTACACAACCGTGTTGCTTGAACTAATTGTCAACTTGTGATTTCCAGGTTGAAAATCTGTTTTCATTAACACGTTGTTATGCACCTGACCTGGGGGGTGCCAAGGTACACAACAAAAAACTATGGGAGATGCAGTTTACCAAAGAAATTGAATTTATTAAGCAAAATTAAGCAAAAATAAGGAATCAAGAAAAAAATCATGAATAAACAGATGAAGTGTGGAAATCAGTAGTCAAGTGTATGCATGAGTGAAGTGTATGTGGGTGCGTGTTGCATGTATTAACCAAAATGTTGAAAAGGGTGCATAGCAGGAGCAGTGCACAAAGCAAATGAAAAGAAAAGAACTAGGGAAAGACTGGGGAAGCAGGCATTTAAAGAGCGTCGACACCCGGGCCCAGGTGCGAGCCACTTAGGCTGATCATAATCAGGCTCTGCTCCCCAATCTTATTGGACAGAGAACAGAAATTATTAGAAACAAAGCAACTACACACAACCACATAAATAAGTGAAGTAGGCATCACCCCCCAACCCCCCACCCCCACCATAAAGACGGGGTCCCGTCCCAAAGGGACCCTAACCCGCACCCACTACTCTGTTTGCTTTAAATATATCCAATACTAATATTTAGGGTGCTCCTACCATAGCCAACCCCCCTTGTTAACAGCCTCCACCCCAACAACTTATATATCGAAGCATTTAAGGGATGAATGCCAAAACAGGGAGGAACCATGAGAAGACCCATAATAACATTAGTCCTCAAAGACCGGAATGGCCTCAACGTAAACCTAAAAATGGTCTGTCTACCTATGTGGAGCCGCTGAAACAAAAACAGTTGGTTTCTTTCTTACGTTTCTTTCGTTTCCTACCACGTTTCAGTGTAGAAATCCTGTCATTTTGATCAGAGACCTGCTTTACCACAACTGTGGTGGGGCACCACCAGGGCCTGCTGCTGCTGCCGCCTAAAAGGTGGCCAGTTGCCTCGTTACCATGCAGGGGAACAGACGTCACCACTGCTGGTGGCTGAAACCCCACCTGAGCACCAACCAGGTGCTGGTCGCACGGCCGGCTTTGCTTCTCCCTGAAACAGTTCACATGTAAGCACTACATTATGCAAGAGAACCATCTGCGGAATTGAAATCGTGACATAACTTTCACTGCTGAGTATTTCACTAACTTTTAAAGAATCACCCCGGCGCTAACGTAGGTCCATTTCACGAATATATTCCAATCGTTTGTAATAGTGTACAAACATATTCCACAGTCCTGACAATAACAGCTGGGAACTGGGGCACATGGGCGTGGCCTTTGCCCCTCGTTGACTTTTTGTCCGGTTTAAAGTGTAAAAAGTCAGGTGATTACAATATGAAACTATCTGTCTTGGGCACAACCAGCAGCAACTGGTCAGACGTTCTGAAAGCTCTGAATGAGTGGATGAGATGTGGCTGTGAAGAAGTTCTGCAAGATCGTTTTGAACTGTAAAAAGTACTAAAAACTAAACAGGCTAGCTCCCCCAGGTGCAACCAGGTGCCCAAATGTGATGACCTCAGTACATTTGTGAAGACGACTATGGGCTTTGTGTGTTTGAGTGTTTTTTCATGCAAAACTAATGCTTGCAATTGATTGACATGAATAACCCATAGTTTGACATGTCACATGCTATACTTAAAGCATAATTCAAATTTGAAATGTTTGCCTTATAGGTTTTCAATGATTCCCCAACGTTCCCCTGTATTTACCATTATCCAAAATGTATAATCCATTTTTTATATGTTATTTGGATGACCCTAAGGATCATAAAAATGTAACGATTACTATTGCAATTTATTTTGGGTCAAATCTTAGATTGACTGGCCTATTTATTGTCATCAGAAATCAATTTGATTCCAGTTAGAGCCAACTCAGACCAGCAGTAATAAAAAGATGAGTGAAGAATGAGGTTTCAGACTTATCTGCCTATTCTTTAATTTTCGTTTTCTATTTAAGCTCCTGACCTAGAAATACAAATCTGTTTGGCTTCCATTGAGGAAATCCTACCCATGTCAATCTAATTCTGTCTAGCTTTAGGGACTTGAGGTGAACTACAATGAAGGTTGAGGTAATCCAAAAACTGTGCGGTATAGAAATGCTGCTCACACTACCTCTACCACTCCAGCTACCACCTGTCGTTTTGGATCAGCTGTGTCCCTATGGTTGGGAGATGCGCTTTATCAGAATACCTAAAAGCAATGAATTGCCAAACCATAATAAATGTATTGCTCATTTTATATTCAATACATTGTATTGGTCCATTCATGAGTTGTCCAGACTGAAAATTGGGAATTGGCATAAAAGGCAAACAATAACAAAAATAATAGTAAGAGAATAGAAAATAAGGTACTACAATAAGACTATGCGAGAATAAAGTTATGGTGGTGTGCAAGAAAAGGAAAAAAGAAAATAAACTCAATAATAAACTCAAACTGAAAAGTCTCCAGCTTTGAAGACTATAGTTGTAGCAGACATGTCGTGTTCTGGCAGTTCCATATACCAGAAGTCAGAAGATCAGTCCTGTATTTTGTCTCAAAAACACTCAGTGCTATTTTCAAATACATTCTTTGACAGATAGTGTAAAGATTTGAGGGTGATATCTCCACTTTCTCTATCTGGTGAGGACTGTATCAACTGCTCTACTGTAGATCTTTTTTATGGAGACAAGCATGTAACAATTATTCTGCTGAAGATGTATACAATATACATGGACAAGTTTTTCCCAAGTCCTGCTGAGACATAAGACATTTAGTGTAGGCCTATATTCCAAATGTGATCGTTGCCTGTCTTATAGTATAGCACAGTACGAGTACAGTACCAGTACAGTACCAGTACAAGTACAGTATTTAACATACAGGTGTTCAATAGCATTGATGAAAAAAAAGAGAGAGTTAGGTGATTTCTTCCAAACAGAAACGAAAAATTAATATACTTGAAAAAGAAATATGGGGATAAATGGACGGACATAAAGTGCTCGTTTTAGGTTTACGTCGCAGGGATAGAATGAGTGAGAAGAAAGTGTCATCATAATCCCAGCAATTGTACGCTCTGCCCAGGATGATGCCATTGTTCCGTCATGGGGTCTGTTGATAGCTAGTTCTCCTTTGTCTCATCTCTCCAGCTCATCCAATCTTTCTTTTTTCTCTCCGCCTTTCCTTGAAATCAGCCGCCTCCATATCAGTCTCTCTCCGCTTCTATGTCTCTTTAATGTGTCTTGTCAGATTGTGTGTTTTAGAGTCACAACTCCCTCATTTTAGGATTATACAGCCCTCAAAGGGTTTGTTGTCTCTAACCCCCCCACAGCCCCCCACCACCACCCCTCCACTACCCCCAACCCCCACTTCCTCCATTTCTCGAGCATTCCCAATAAGCCTCTTATCGTGCCTGCCTGCTATCATATCCAGGAGTGGCGGTCCATCTGTCACTCTTCCAGATCCCATGACGAATCCTATCCGTCTCCACAGACTCAGCAAGACCCTTGGCCAGGCTAGGGTGCCCTGTTAAAGAGTGTGTCGGGCGGTGGGGATGGATAGGTGGTAGATTGATTGTGTGTGTGTGTGTGTGTGTGTGTGTGTGTGTGTGTGTGTGTGTGTGTATGTACTGTATGTGGGGAAGCAGTATTCTCCTCAGCTTTCAGCATGCAGCTGTGTAGACAGCCACACTGCCGTCGGCTTCTGCAGAACTGTGAGCGAACAAAAAAATATAAAGCAACAACTCAGCATGAGCGGCCTTTTTAACCCAGCAGTTTAATACGCTTCCGTTTGACTGATTTTACCACTCCCAGCTCCGTGGAGGATTTAGCCTTTAAACCACGCTGAATGGTCTTAAGGGCCCAGACCCCACAAAATGATGATGTCTTTTTCATCCTTAATGTCTTTGGTTTCAGTGTAACAATGCATCTGAAATATTCATAAACTGACTGTAGTAATGGCTACAGAGAGGGCCTCTATATTTGACGTGTGCAGAAATTTCCCCTGCGCACTACATCCCTTTTATCATTTATGTAATTGCTTCTAAGTATTATTAAATAAGTATGATCTACATCTCACTCCCTTTTTTAATGCACATTGTAATGTGAATTCTGAATGAAGCCACACTGCGAGGTGATTGTGCACCCTTGTCCACATTTGTAAGCAAGCTTATAGTGAAGAGATTGTCAGGATGTTTTAGTTCAACATTTTGTTTTTTTGTTTCTCTCTCGCTCTCTCTCTCTCTCTTTCCCTCTCCGGGAGGTTGTTTTTGTTAATTTCTCACGACTCGATGGTGGAGTGAAGGTATATGCCGCTGTGCTGACAGAAAAGGAACCCCCCTCCCCCTTATTGTTTGTGTGTTAGTTCCTCCTCTCTCTCTGTGCGGCACCCCGTGGCGCAGCAGAGCACAGGCAGACGGACGCCCAGACTCCCTGGATCATTACATGGGGATCACACTGAGAGAGGCGCATGGGTAGTGGCTGCATGTGAAACTCGATGTCCCTGCCAGTGTTTACTTACATCCATCTCCTTACTGTATGTCTGCGGTTCTCACCGTGGGGTCCGGGGACCCCCAGGTGTCTTGATGAGGTTCTACTAACTAACTAGGGGTCCCCCGCTAAAGTGATATTGATTGCTAATCTTCACCATTACATTTGCAATTAAATAACTACTCTAGCATTCAAGAATGGCTATTTTGTACATAATAGACAGTAGCCTAAAGGAACTCAGGAGCAAATAACTGACCACATTGGACCAAATCTAACAATACAAATCAGTTAGGAGAGAATGTAGGACCCAAATTCAGGATGAGGCAGAGGAGATTGCGGTTCAAAGTGTTTAATAACTCAAAACTAAAAGACTGCAGCCAAGAGACACGTATGCTAACAATGCACTAGCAAGGAAACACTGGGAACAGGGGTGTATAAATACCATAGACTGATAAATACACAAGGACACAGATGATATTTAATTGATAATCAAGACAGGGATATTGGCAAGGAGACTAACAGAACATAGGTGGAGAAAACTAATCACAGGTGAGACAAGACAGGTTCAGAGGAAACCATGAAGGACACTAAATACTAAAAGGAACACAACAGAAAAGAAAAACACTAAACTAAAACTATAGGAACACAAGGAACACTAGAAAACACAACAGAAATACAGAAAGGACACAAATCGTGTCATAAGTGAGTGCTGGTGCCCGGACGGTTAGCTCGACCGTCTGGGCACCTAGGCTGCTGAGCCAACCTGACGGTGTGCCGCGGGTTTGACTCCCGAGCCCGACGGCCTTTGACGCGTGTCGCTCCCCATCTCTCTCCCCCTTTCCTGTCTGACTACTGTTCCCTATCAATAAAGGCATAAAACAAATCTTAAAAAACAAAATTGAGTGCTGGTGATCTTGCCATGATCACGGACAGCCCAATACCATGGATCTTTGGCCCCATTATGGTGGCTGCATATAGTATATTCTGCATGAATTACCATGCAAAATAAGATTGTGTAACCACCAGTTTCTATGTCAGCATAACATACTGTAAGCACAAAACCACTTCACGTGGGAAAGTCTCAAAAGCACACGCATGCTCTGAAATATTAACTGAAAACAAAACCGGTTCTGGTACAGACTCCAATTACTTTCTGGCATATCAGTCTGAGAATACAGATCCTCCAAAGCAAATTAAAGCCCCCTATCCCCCCCGGCAATTCAATTCTGTACGGTGCTGGAATCACTTTCCTGACTGCACTGCCAATCTCTACATATGAGAGCGAATCACTCCAGCCTGTTTCTGAAAGTCTAATACGATGAGCCATCAAACTTGACATGCTCAGATAAGGAGTCACTTGAGTGTGTTCAAGTGTTTATCGTGGGCTCACTGTTGCCTGCCATTGCACACAAAATCCTTCTTCTACCTTCCTTTATCTTATGCTTTTGATTTAGATTCTATGCCTAATTTATTATTAATGACCTAGGAAGAGAAAATGTTTGTTGAGGGTCTATTAGCAGTGTGAAGAATAGTCCAAATGAACCCGTAGTGGAAAAGATTTGGGCATCATTGCGGTCAGTGTATTGTTTGGTCATTTATACTCTCTCCGGGTAATGACAGGAGCACTGGACGGATGCGGGCTGGAGGGCAGATTGTCCTCAGAAGAACAGTGCAGAGATTAAAGATGTGGTGATATACAGTATTGCTCCTCGTTGTGCCTTTCAAGTCATATTAATACTACTAAAGTAACCTGTTATATTACTTTCAATTGACCATATTCACACAGTGGCCATCTTGGGATGAAATGCCACCCCAAAATGGCCTAATAGCCGCTGTGTGAATATGGTGAATTACTTTGGTTATATGTGTACCCCAGAGTCATCTCTTTTTATAATCTCTTTTTATTAGTCCGACATACAGTAGGTGGCCAGTTAAGACTCACCCCGTGCCTTCTGCGTGCTTTATGGTTTAGGTCGGACTAATGACATGGACCTGTATAGTGTACTTAATTCGCAATGGAAACCAAGTTTTTATGTGTGTTTCTATGTGCAGGGCGGTGCTGAAAATGAGCACTTGTGCTCAGCTACTACCCTGGGTAAATAAAGGGGGGGAAATATATATATAGTGGTAGAGGCGAAAAACTCCATCCGCAGCGCACCTCAGCTCCGACAGGGCTCAGCGGCATTTTGATTGCTCGACATTTTTTGTTGTTTACATCCATTTTTCATAATGTCAGAGATGTCTCCACAAAGTTTTGTCTCAAATAGGATGCCCTAAAAGGCGAACTGCCGATAAACCCCACCTCCTTTGTCAGAGCTTCTGGGCTGTATTTTGCGTGTCTCAAGTACCAGGTCTTATTCCCTAACTTGAGTAAACTAAAGACCTGGAGGCATGGTCAATGCTCTTTGGCCACTCAGAATAGCCAAATGGCATTTATCACGCCTCCAGGTCTTTAGTTTACTCAAGTTAGGGAATAAGACCTGGTACTTAAGACACGCAAAATACAGCCCACTGTGTGGTGTGCGCTAGAGATGGAGTTTTCTTTTTGCCTCTACCACTGGTTAATGGATAAATAACATATTGCGATAAGGGAAGTGCTATAGTGTTACGCTCGACCGGTGTTGCTTAGCCAAAATGTGTCCCGGGGACCAAAGGCAAACACACAGAAACAGGAATAGAGGCAAAGAAGGAAATGTAGTCACAAAATGTTACGTTTGGGGAGGTCTGTGGGGAGAATGAGAGAACGGAGCCTGGAACAAAACAGAGGAACGAACAACACATTATCTACAATACTGAAAACTCTCTAAAGCCCACTAGAGAATACTGTTCTAAACTGCCAATTACAATAACCACAGTATAGTCAGCGTCCAAGCGTCGGTTCTCAGCAGCTTATATTGGTAGCTTCTGTTGATGACATATATAATGTGCCATATAGTGTATTAGTGGCTCTGATGAAACACAACATATTTAATAGGATTTGTTTATGATGCAAAGTGGGGCTTGTCATCTTCACTGTTAACACTATTATGTTGTCCAAAAGGAGAGCGCCTCTTGCACTACTTGAAATGCATTAAACACAATGCTTTCGATCTCCTCCCACGCAAACACACTATTACAGTACGTAGCAACAGGCATCTTAAGAGGTAAAGTGAATTGTATTTAGAATGGAAATGAGTGCACTATCCATTTATGAATGCATTACATTTTTCTGAGTGAGAACGGATAGGACGTTAATTGTGATGATGCCTGGTGTGAAAATGTATCGCACCTCAGAATGAGGTGAGACCTCAGGTCAGCATGCAGGGTCTTGTCTACTCCATCTTCTCCCGGTGTGTAAACTGGATTGCTTTGAACTAGAAAACAAATGTGTTTTCCTCACATTATTACTGATGAATACTTGACGACCATGTTGCATTCAGAAGCCTGCGATATCAGTTGTCTATGCATAATTATGATGTATAACTGGAATGAAGGGGTGGAGGGGGAATCCATGGAGACACTAAGTTGGCCTACCAACATGTGCACAAGAAATAATGTGGTGCTGATTATTGGCTCTGGATAAACACAAAGACTGGAGAGCCCAAACCGCAAAAACAAAATACATATACTATACTTGTAAATGTGTGCTTGTGCATATAAATGTATACATCTATATCTGCACCTCTTCCATGGTCACTAGCGTTAACATAACAAATAGTCTTGAGTCTGGATGTAGGAATGGGTTTAACCATAACATAGTCACCCACAATTTAATCTATTGGCTTGTAGAAGATCTAATCCTCTTTCCTGGACCGTGACCCTCGGCTCTCACAGGCTCGAGTAACAATCTCATTCCGATGATACAATAATTATAATCGTCTCATCCTTCTGTCCCAAATGCTTCCCTCCGCTCCCCATGCCAGTGCAGATCTTTGCAATTATCCCAGCACTATACAGATGGCAACATTTGATTAAAATTAAAAAATGAGCTTTATTATTGTGCCCGCTCCTCCAAACACAACAGAATGTAATATATTGCCACAGAATGTTCAAACCTAGCTGCGAGGGGTCACTGCAGAATTGACTCATCAAAGGTTACTGATGCTTCTCTCAGCGTGGCCCGGGGTGCGGAGAAGAGTGGGGAACAGATCGTCTCAACATGTCTGAAGGAGACGTAACACGAGGTCATAGAGTTTCCGGTTCTCCCCGACCGATTACTATCGGACACGCGCTATCAGCACTGCTGCCCTCTCACTTACATCCTGTGTTTTAAAAGGAAAAGAGAAAATCTATGTCTTGTAAAGACCACTGGAGAGGTCATGTCAGATAAATTACAGCAGTGTGATATCATCTCCTCCCAATCATCCTGGCAATAGAGAAGGAGAGCCCTGCAGATGTCTAAAAACAGCAGCCTATCAAGTGATCCTTCACGCTATGAAGTATAGGGCAGGATTTGATTAGCAACAAGTGTTATGTATATAATTATCATCAATTAATTGATGATCAGATTTAATAAACAAGAACCGGCTCCCAATGTGGCAAGTACATGACTGTTCAAACTGCCTAAGATGCTTATATTGCTTATTATTCATGGAGACGACATTTCTCGGTCTGCTCCAGTCCATAATAACCCTTGACAGAAATATAATATTTCTCGTTGATGCTTAGCTCTGTTTTCACGCCATAGGGTTAACAAGGAGCTTAATGGTGTAATCCTCATCTCCTGTCTGACTGGCAGAATGTCCTCTCACTGACCTCTCCCCTGATCCGGAGGTCAAAGTGCTTAACAGGGGAAGTGAGCAAGATCTACCGAGGCGAGGACACAAACCCAGACAAAGTCACAGCTCAGGGCTATTTCTTTTGTTGGTGCACTTTAAGGGTGACTCATAGTACGCACGCACGCACGCGATGAGTTTCGAGTTTCCCCTTGCTCACAGACAGATTGCCCCTGTTAAAGCCACATGACCTTGACTAACCCCAAATCTGACCATGGTGGTCTTCCCCATACGTACCCACACACCCCCTCCCATCAATCCGGCACACAGCCTGCACACCCCCAGCCCGCTGCTGGATTATGGGAGCTGTGCCTTGTGGGAGGCAGGCTGGATGGTTTCAGTATATGTTGATTATGACCCACATCTCTGCTCCCTGGATAATCCCTCTGTCCCTCAGAGATCTAAGAGTATCTAGCCACATCTAATCTCGTACACTCCTTTATTTTAGGATTAGGTCTCAACCCTTCTGGCTATGATCTCCATTCACCTTGCCAGTCAGTCTCAGATGTGACCGGAATCCATGTGCAGTGCTCTGCCTTAAGGCGAATGGAAGCTGGGATAACGTGAAATGGACCATTGTGTGTTCTGCCAAGTCTGACGATAGTACATTGGATATTAAATGGCGATATTAGCCTAAAAACAATCTGTAGACGACAGCTTTGCCATTCTGGGGTATTCTGACAGTTAATAGAAAAATCTGAGCACAGCAAAGTGAAGATATAGGGACTCTTTCAAGCTTATCCTATCTTCCAATAGGCATCAAACGAGTGAACGAGCAAAATGAACCCAGTTTGTAAGCCCACAAACTATGCGATAGTCTCATGATGCCCCAGGCATGGATCAATTTTAGACAGAGAATTACTGTAAGTGCTCCCAAAAATCTTTACTGCAATCAATATGAGATCACATCTCCCTCCCTGGATCTGGGACACAGTCACACAGGTATTCCATTATAGCCTACTTTGATTTCTGCTAATTCAAATAAAATCCATAAAATAGGACCACAATGGAAAGATTCCCCTGGAATTATTTTGTGTTATCCTTTTAGCCTAAATGTCTGGATGTATCTTGTGCTGTATACATTTCTGTATAATAAAGTTTTCAATCAGTCAATCATAAAAGATTATGCTACAATGACCACCATCAACTCATTAAACATTTCTAATGCTTGAATTCATGTCTGAACACGCACAAAATATCATAGGCATGTCGAAAATAGCCAATCTACAAGCTCACAATGCATCAAATCACACAAAAGATATTTGAAAGTACAAGGGCTTATGTGGTTAAACATTGTTGATGTCACTAAAGCATTTTTATTCATTGAGTCATTGAGCAAGACACTGCATCCAACTGCTCCTGATGAGTAGGTTGATGCCTCTGCACTTTGGAGGAAGGCACTATACAAATGAAACAATTACCATTTACAAGGCCTTAAAATATACTTTAACAAATAAAACCAACGGTATGTCATGCTCATCAACTTTCAGTTCCTTTGATCTATATGTAATCACAGAATGATCTTTCTACACAAGAGTAGCCTATAATATAGTGCCACTTTCTCAATAATATGTCCATGGCTCAAGCCACAGCAAATAGCCAAGCTATGCAGTTTTCTACCCGTGGAATCTCTTCTTTCACTCTTTTCTTTACCGCAAAGGCCTTGAATCAGCAGTTAAATTCTATGTACAGTTCAGAGTGAAGTTTCTGCAATGTTCTTGAGTTCATGTGCACAGTGCACTGCACTCATATTTCCCGACCTGGAATTTAACCTTCTATTGACACCAACTTTGACAATGCATGCAGACATTTCAATTTCCAAATGAAAATGACATGATGGCAGTGTGAAATTGAGGGCGGCCGGGGATGAGCAATTATTACTTGGAAAACAAAAACAAAGCACACTCAGTCTGTATAATGCAGTTTGCCGGGTGCACGGCTCACGAAGATTCACAATAAGAAAATAATAGCCAGCACTGCAGCCTTCTGGTACTTTTAAGTCATGGGTGCGCGGACAGCATATACACAGACACATTTCGGGGTCTGTCCTTCCTCAGCATGTATCTTTTGACTATGAGCAATTCATTATTGAAAATAATTGTAACTGCATTTGTTATGGAGACTTGTCCTACCTTAATTTTCAAGTCGCCGGCTCAGAGACGGTGTAGTAGTTCAGACGCACATTCAAGGGTCCATTATTGTTTGCACACAGCGTTGTTTATAAAACAACGACGATCAGCTTCGCTGTGTGTATGTGTGTGTGTGTGTGTGTGTGTGTGTAAATAAATCAGTGTAAATGTAAGAGTTCAATATAACGTAAACAAAACTATTCTCTTCTTATTTCTTCTTGTATTGTGTTGTGGACTTGTTTATAATTATGTGGTCAAAAAACTGTTTGCTGCCGTCCTCACTCACGCGTGTGCGTGTCCAAACATTTTCCCCAACTGTCACACCCTCTCTCTCTTCCTTATCAAGAGGTTCCATCCTGCTGTGTGAGCTGTGGGCCTGTGGCAACTATTTCATAGCCCAAACAGCGGGGGGCAGCAACGAGTGTTCAAGCAAATCAATAAATAAGATAGAAATAACTAAATTGGCTCTAACAGCATTATTTCATACAGAAGGATGGTCTTCCTGCTTTCTTTGTCGCACCTCCAACGGTGCCATGGTGGACTATGCATAGCAGGGGCGTCCTCTTCCCTGAGCCAAGCCTAAGCCTGACCGCATACCAGAAAGGTACGTTTTGCTGCAGGGTCATCAGCTGGGGACCACCATTCATGGATGTTTCGCCCCTTATCCAGAACATCTCCTGGTGGCGGGGCAGTGAACAGGGACGTCTCCCTGACACCCCCTGCAGCGCAACTTATTTTGATCCCCCCCAAGACTTGTCTCGACGTCTCAGCCAGAGCCAGTAGCTTGCTTTCTCTGCTTCCTCTGAGAGTTCTTTAGTGGCCTTGCTTAGCCTGGCTCCCCGTAGACCCATGTCCTTGAGCAGGCGTGACGTGGAGCTACCAACAAAGCCTCTAGCTCCCACCTCCACTGGGTACGTCCTCTCACTCCATCCACTTTCCCTGCACTCCGCAACCAGGTCTGCATATTTTGCCATCTTTCTTTCATAAGCACAAGATGGCATGCACAGAAACAGTCAAACATGCATAAATTCATAAATGCACATACTAGTGCACACACACACACACACACACACACACACACACACACACACACACACACACACACCTGAGGCCGAGTTGGCAGTCTACACCATAACAAGTCAACAAATTGCTACCTGGCCTGTTGTAGGCCTACAGTATGTACGTGCATCATGTCTTGGCGAGTTGGCGTTCAAGCAACTGTTTTGAGTTGCTTATTATGCAGTTTCTCTAGAGTGGTAGCCTACTTACTGCTGCTTGCCGATGCAAACCACTCTCTCCGTGAAGCAGCAGCTGACTATAGGGAGGGCAGCTGTAGAAATAATTGTTTGTCGTAACTCGCTCCTCATTGGTGCCGTGATGACTGGCGATGTACTGTATGCTATTTGTGGTGCGCTAACAGAGCTGTTTGAAGTCTCTATCAGCATTATAGGAAGTGCTTAGTGTAGCGGACTGGCGGTTAGAGCATATGCTTCCATGTGGAAGGTTGCGGGTCAAACCTGGCCTGGGGTTGACTTCAGCAAGGGCATGAGCTTGCAGCGGATTCCTAACGCCAAATCAAATGGGTTCAGATCTGAGTCGAGTCTCCTGAGGAGGTGTTCATGAAGCCTGACTCACCACCTATGAACACAATTTATTTGCGTCCTGGACAGGAGTCTACAGACGTAAAAACAAATGATGGCAGCAGTGTGCGCACAAGTTAATAGTATAGGGCACGGAAATGTATACTGAAACCGATATTTAGAACTAACTAGAGAGGTGCCCGTTGGGCACTGGCCTACTTGGAATTATGTAAGTTGGAAATGAGCCCGGGTCAGAGCCCGGGCAGAGGCCTTTTTGGGGTGGTTCTGGACAACCGTGGGTCCGACCGACTCTGAAATCGAAGAAATTGAAATTGAAGAAATTTAAATCGGTGGGGACAAATAAATGAAAACAGCTCCCTCATGTATTAGGACAGTATCAGTCACCAGAAAAAAGACGGTGCACATGTTTTCAATGAATGAGGGGGTGGGGCAGCTACAATGAATATCTAATTACTGAATCGAGCAACAAAAAAACTGAGGGGGTGTTCACATAAGCCTGAGTAGACGATAAAATGACAAAACGTTTTTTTGAAAGTGAAATATCCCTTTAAACTTGTGTTATACTTTGTTGTACAATGGTGGTGTACAAAAACAGCCGATTTAGAAGTTTACAATGTACCACGCTGCGTTGTGAGCTTGTAAATCTGCTATTTTCATGTTTTTTTTATAATCATTCATTAATGGTAATCGAGGCAAAATTAGCCTAATACTGATTTGAAGTCATGTCGCCCAGCCCATGAGATGGGACTATACTGGCCATGTGAAGGTGCACTGGGTGGAAGGGAGAATAGCAGGCTGAGTAGAACAGCCCAAGGCCTGACCCCGGGATGGGATGGACATGATGAGCTCTGCAGTGAGACTTTGCTCAGGTTTCATCACCGCCTCACACATTTCCCTCGCGGGCCGAAGGCGGTCGACACACAATGGTGGCTCTAATGACCAGTTCTAATGTGCAGCAATATACTAGTACTATCTGCAATATGCGGAGAGAGGGATAATGTGTGTGTGTGTGTGTGTGTGTGTGTGTGTGTGTGTGTGTGTGTGCGCACGCGTGTGCGTGCATGTATGCGTGTGGTTGTGTGCGTGTGTGGTTGTGTGTGTGCATGTGTGCATGCGTGCGTCCCTGCGTGCATGCGTGCGTGAGTGAGAGTGTGCGTGTGAGAGAGATAGAGTGGTGTCGGATGGATGCATGTATTCTGTTTGCCTCTGTGTTCCATTAATTCTTTTCGGTAAAGCTCAGCCTGAGGGGCACAAGCCAAAAAGCAGCTTTCTACAGCAACATTTTTATCAGTGCTTTATCTATCTTGAGTGTGTATTTGTGTGTGTGTCACACAGTGTGTGTGTGTGTGTGTGTGTGTGTGTGTGTGTGTGTGTGTGTTTTGTGTGTGCGCGTGTGTGTGTGTGTTGTGTATGTGTGGGGGGGGGTTGGGGCTTCAGAGAAAATGTTCAATTTAGTCCATTGATGTGTCACTAAGTGATGGATGCCTCTGTGGTGCGCGGGGCGCGCGGCTCTGCGGTGGCTCGGTTTACCTGCAGAGAAAAATGTGAAAAGCCCAAAGATTTTAGCACAGTTTTTTCCACAGCCAAAAGTGCAGGTCGCTGAGGGGTAAATATAGCTCAGAGAGAGAGCATCAAGGACCTCTGTCTGGGTCCACGTACGACGTGTATATGAGCCACTGGTTTGCGGCCCCCACCGCGCCACGTAGAAGGCGAAGGGAAAGCAATAATGTCACTGGCGAGGGAAAAGCAACTCGGAGAAGGACATGTCAAGGGCAAGTAGCAAACAGGGCCTAATGCCCTGGCAGGTGGCATATAGGATTTTTCCCATCCATACAATCTGCTCTGTGTGATTTGTGTCTTATCTAGAATGTTGCGGCTATGGCTGTGCAGGCCAGGCTGGCATCCTTATACCCCTCCCCCCCTCTGTTTAACATGCTGTGCCCTGTCTCTTAAGTGGAGCCACGAACCGTTACCACAATCAGTGCAAATGTCAGCTAGCATCATCTCTCAGTCGCTAAGCGCTCCACTTGTTCCACGCAGCCTGATTCGCAGCGTGCGAACATGTACAAGAGATAACATAAAATGTAAAAAAGATTTGGTGTGATCATCTTGGCTGCACAACAGAAATCTAACAAATGCACTTACGTACAATCATCAATTATTTTTGAACAGATGCAGACCCATTTGATTTATTACACAACTGGCATTCTCTACTGCCGCTTTGATTACAATTGAAGCCTCTCGCTGATCTGCATGCAAACTGTATTATAACACTTTAATGCAGGCCTGGATTAGTGAGGCCGACTGTCTGGTGAATAAATGATATTTATAATCATATCCCTTGGAGTCTGTTAACGTGCCTAAAGAAATTGAGTGATGGGGGGTGGGGGGGGGAGTAGCAGTGTAAGGCCTAATTTATGCTCTGTCTACAAGCTTTCTGCTCCATCAAGTTCACAATGCATCGCATCCACAACACGTTGTGAGCTTGTACTTTGGGCATGAGACACCGTTGTGCAACAAAGCATTAATCTTGCTTAAAAGGGCATTTCACTTAAAATGCATGTGGCATGAGGGGTTGTTTTCATTTCCACTCTGCCGTTTGTGTGACCCGCAGGTTTTAAGTTGCTTGATTCAATATGTTGATATTTGATTTGATCAGACACGGCTCCCCTCATATAATTAATCCCGGGCCGTTCAACTTCAAACACGTGGTTAACTCGTTAGATTGAAACACACGTCCCCTGGTTCTGGTGACTGATATTGTCCCTCTAATAAATGGGATGTCATTTGCGTGCATTGATTTCATGCATTGGACTTATAGAACACCTTTGATGCAACATATTGCAAAATATGAATATATTAAAAGGACAATTATCAGTCACCAGAATCACGGACGTGTGTTGTCAATGAGTCTGACATGGAGTTTGAAGTTGAATGGTCTGGGAGGGGGGCGTCTGATGAATGAATATCAAATATCTACATGAAGCTACTTAAAAACTGTCTGGGGTGCACACAAAAGGCAGAGTAGATATGAAAACGACCCAATAAGTGTCAAATACCCCTTTAACCCATTAAAACGGGGAAAGCATCTATGCCATTTTGTTCTGGCATTTTCAGGGTTGTTCGCAGCCAAATAGCTACATATAATTTTGGGGTATTCTTGGCAAGAAAGAAGTTTGAGAACTACTGATTTAGAAGGCACTTTGTAGAATCGAACTTAGGTCTTAATGAGTTACAGGCATAGAGTTATATAGGTTACAGGTGATGGTGGTGCAGGGTAGTACATGGGACATGGGAGGACCCCAGATGATAATGTGGGTTTAAATTGCAACACGGGTGGGTAATGGGATTCTGTGACGATGCTGCTTCCCCGATGCTGAACAGACTCATGGCGATATGCTGTTGACCCCTTTCCCCGACACAGGACAAGAGATGTCGGAGGTAATTGGGACTGGTATGGGGGAGCAGTGACCTTTTTCATATCATGGTCCATTATTTATTCGGCATTGGAGCCACAGACCAACATTTGATGAGATTTAGCCTCTCAAACCCAAAACGTGGAATAATGTTGTTATCGTTGGATACGATTTAGTTCCATGCTGTATTGATGTGGTACCATATAGGAGAGATAACAGGCAAACGTTGATCAAAAATATCAATTATTCAACATTCTCTAATTGTATAGACTTTACATTAAGTATGCTGATGTTAAACAATAATTAATTTAACTCTTGAGCTCTCAACAGTTAAAGATCTAATATAAGCGGTTCATTTGGTAGAAACTCTCCATGATTTAGCTGAGGATCACCTGAATCCCCCTCAAGGACCACTGGGTGAGAACCACCGTAGGATAGTATAGGGAGGCGACATCTCAGGAAGGTGTCATACAGTGATTAGAGCTCCCACAGACGTCTCGGTCTGTATCGGGTTCACTGCCACCAACATTATTAAAGTCTTTATCACCTCTCACTTATTAAGCATACTCTCTCCCGCACTGTACGGCAAGCCGGAATCCAGAACTAATTCAGTATAAACTACATGAAATATCTGAAATGCAATTCATGTCACCTACCATGCACCTATTTTGTGCTCAGTATCTTTGCTTGTTCGTAATAGGATTCTGTGTGAGATACGGGTCGTTATACAGGGTTTTCACTGAGCGCCTCTCTGTGGGCGAAATGATATAAAGGCACTAGGTTGCAACACTTTAGAGAGAGTTGTTGCCAAAGACCTGCAGCATGACCCAAACGATCTTGGCCTTTCGTGTGCCGAACTGCAGATTGTTTTCACAATGCTGCAGTTTCCCCTCACCTCCCTGCGGGTCATCATCCCCGTCCAGCATGCAGACCTTCTCCCTCAACCATGGTGTTGACCCCGGCCGACCTCTCCCGTTGTGCTGCTTCCTCTCTGGTTCACTGAAAGCCTTGTGGAAAATTAATACCATCTTCTTCATGCCCTGCCTACACAACCATGTCATCGAGGTCTCTTCTCTCTCACAGTGTGTGTGTGTGCGCGCGCTCATGCAAGTACAGGTGTGTTTTCTTGTTGGGGCAGAAAATATCAAGCTGAACTAGGCCAAGATAATTGAGTTTAATTCAAATTCCATTTTGTTCCTGGATTCTACATTTTGGAATTTGTCCAGCATCTAATCTGCATTATTGCCAGCATTGATCGTAGGATCAAAGCAATGTCACAATTTCAAACAATGAACTACTTGACATAGACATCTAGCTAAAGTGTGCCATGGCTTTAAAAAGCTGCAGCAATATGCACCATCTAAATGAGGCATAATAGCTGTGAGAGTGATATAACCATGTTGGAGCGATGTAAGCAGTTTGACAGGAACATTGCTCCTGGCAGCTCCTGCGTTGCATTAGTGATGATTTTCCAGGAGGCGCTCAGACAAGGGGCTTCTGAACGCTCTCCTGAGCCCCAGCCAAAGCCGGAAAAGCCCCTTGAACAGCAGGCCCATGTGTGAGGCGCAGACACTGCCGCTGCACGCGTTATTCATATCCTATCCGCGACACAGGCCAAACCTAGCACCCTCTCCCAATAAAAATATAGGTCATTCCAAATCTAAAAATGGCTGCTACTCCCCGGGGGTTGCTAGAGCATGAAATAGACTTTACATCATGTTCAGCTAAGCAACAGCAACTGAGGAAATTAAGTTTCCTTTTGGTGTCTATTCTTTTTCATGCCCTCTGTTGCTGTAATGGACCGAGTGGTTCTCTCACCCTTTCCTTCCCGCCACTGTCCTTTTGTGACCTGAATAAGATATCTGCTCTTTGCCAGGTGTGGGGGATATGACAGGCGAGGCTAAACTACTGTAGAGATTTAGATAACATGCTTTGCGGTACACTTTTACAATGCTTTCCACCTCTGCTTTCTCAGACTTTTTCGTCTCCTGATAACCAGCACTTCGGGGGGTGGATTTCAAATCGCTGTGTGGATTTAGAAAAAAGGGGCCCCCGCTGATATGGCACAGGCAATCACATGACAGACAGCACAATTACTTCCTAGCCGTTTGTAATACTACCTACTCCCTCAGCCTCTGACAGAAACATTACGGCAATATCCACTCTTCCTCCTGGTAGCGACTATATACCGCTCAGCAAAAACACAATATACACAAAAAAAAGACGGTCTCGCCTCCATCGTCGTCGTGACAACTTATAATGCAATTTGTGTAAGCAAATTCACTCAAACCAAATGGGTAATGCAGTAAGGGAAATGCTTCATCTCAGTTTGCTGTACTTTCGTGTTTACACATTTCCAGATGCTCCTTCAAGACAGCCATATTGCCTCGTTTACATTTTGCATGTCCTGCATGTGTGTTTGTACTAGTGTGTACAGAATATAGAAATTTTCCAATTATTTCCTTCCTTTGCACCATGTATAAAAGCCCTGGTGGCCGTCCTTGAAATGGCTCTCATGTTTATTCAAACTAATGGGTGCGGCAGCAAGGGCTTCTGGTGCCCCATTCGTTTTCTGTGGTCTTCCCTACCAGGGCCATTCATCAGCCAGAACAGTGTGTGTGTGTGTAGAGACAGGGCAGAGGGCTAAACAGCACTCTTCTTGCCACAATGAATGTGACATCAGCTCCCCGCACAAACCAGCGGGTGTGTCAAAGAGGGACACAATTACAGAGGAGAAGGAGAGGGTGAGAGGTAGAGACGTAATCATGGAGGGAAAGAAAAGAGGGAGACAGACACACAGCATCTAATTTTGGTGCTGGGCTAGAGCCGTTCTTTGTTCCACCCCAGGCTTTCATGTTGTTTGCGTGAGCTGGCTCAAGACAGGCAAAGGAGAGCATACACTTGCTCCAAAGCGACAAATAAAACATGCCCCCTCTCAAATAATGAGCAGGAAGGAAACACAGAGAACGTGAGGAGGAAAGCAATTTTATGTAGAAAAGAGCCCCTTTCGTGTGTGTGTGTATTGTCACCTAGTATAAGATTCTTCCTGAGTTCCTTTCTCTGCCCGTTTGCTGTTGTATTTGATATCTAAAAGCAGTGTCCTTGTAATGAATATCTCATAAAACGCTGCACACGTGAGACGTGACCACACCAACAAGCTTGTTTTGGAATATTTACATCAAATAAAACAAAATAAAACAACTAAAGAGGCTAAGAGTCTTGTTTGTTTTTGTTGAGATGAGACAATAGCTAACGAAGATCTAAACTAGGACAGACGTGTGAGGAAAACAAATATATGCAACTGGCAATGGAGAATTCATCCAGCTGAGTGACAGACAATCAAATCAAGTGTGAGATGCAATATGAGGCCCCAGCCGAGACACCTGCAGCTACAAACACAACGTGAGAGTGATGAAGAGATCCGCTCGAGCCTATTGACCTAAAGGAAAAAAGACAGTCAATGCAACCTGGTAAGTTTATAGAGACCATATAGAATTCGTGCCACTACACGTACAGCCCTCGATCACACCTACATATGTCACACTGCCGATCCAACCAAAATATCTGAGTGATAGTGTTGGGAGCTTTGACAGCGTTGTCTCAACTCGTAGACCGCTAGATGGCAATAGCGATAGTTCAGCTCCCACCACCGTTTGAATTTGCCCACAGTCAATATCAAGGTTTCTCCAGATCACTCATTATTTGTCACACATCCCTAATCATCTTTAACTTTGGCATAGCGCTGGTTGTTGTTTTGCCCCAGTAGGTTTGTGACTACAATGTTTTCATCCCATACTTAATGTCATGTCACATTGTTCCGTCCGGTTGTCCATTTCATGGCCCTTTTATCATTTACAATATAAAGTAGATATCTGTCCCCAGATTCCCGCTGTCTCTGTCCCCAGCCCGTAATACTGTAGAGTAGACCATGTTTTTGATTCAGCTTTGCCATGCAGCTGGGTTTTTATCAATACTTTGGTATTCACAACAGAGATATGAAAGTGTTTGCTTGCTAGCCAGAGAGAGGTCACCGAACTATGGGGAAGGAAGAGGTTTCAGATCAACAGGTTGTCGAGACAACGTATTCAGCGGGGTATGGGCCTCGGCTTCCCATCTCGTGACGGCTACGATACTTGTGTTTTAATATATATATATATATATATATATATATATATATATATTAAAACACAAGTATGCTGTATATAGGATAAACACAATTAAGTACACTGTATATAGACAGTGTGAGAGTGATGAAGAGACGGATATCAGACTCAAGGAAAAGAAGACAGTAAATGCACACCATGTAAGTATATATATAGAGATCTTCATTTATTTTGAATATTTAAACCCACTAAAAGTTGTAAGTACAACTTTTGAATGAAAGGCACAGGAAAAATCAGACAATGCTGATATAATACTCAAATGAGAAATTACAGTACAAAAGCGGACAGTTAATTACGCACATACAAATCCCTCCAACTATTGAGTCATCCAGACTAGGGAAACAGAAATATACAGTACCTGATACAACAAAAGGGAGATATGAAACCAGAAATCATAATTTGATAGCCAAACTATTCTTTATTGCTTTTCCAAACTTGACAGGGCTCATATCGACTCCCCAGTACTTGCAAAAAGGGGGTGTCACAACTGCTTTATTTTTGCCATCTTCCTCATGTGGCTGGTCCCATTTATCCATTTGTCTCACCCATTGTCTGTTATTGCACAACACTCCATTGTGCCACGTACGTATCATCCACTTTACGACGCCATGACGGATGTCAGACCGAACAGATGGGACAAGCGAGGGGATTTGTGCGCTGCTTTGAGTGAGATCTCTTACTAATCCACCACCAAATGAACCTATCTGATTACGCTTTCATTTATTGGACCACTGAGTGTAAAATCAGAACAAATGTGCTAATTTGATGAAAATGTAACAAAACAAACAGAGCTTGACACACTGAATCCTGGAGATGTCATTTTTTCTCCCCCCCTCTTTTGTTTTTACATTGAACCAATTCCAAGCTGCCAGATTCAAGAATATGCAAGTCTGTATCTGGGAGTAGATAAAACAGGCTAAACCCTGTGCATCCACGATTAGCTCTCGTCCAAACAGGCACGTGCTACGACTAACTACAGCACCTGGGGGATTCATGTGTTTCACTGCGAGACGGCCAGTTAATTCGAGAGCATGGCACTACTGTATGCTACTGCTATGCACAACGTGAATCTTGTATTCCCAGACCTCAAATAATCAACACCCAGCCATACACACAATAACCCAGACAATCCCTCCATTTAAAATTTCCAAGTTCTCAATTTGACCTTGACGAAGTAAGATTAATCTAGGTTTATCCACTTACTTTACCTCAAGTCCATTTGTCAATAAAGGTGGAGGATGGGATATGTGAACACAAATCCCTGGATCTGGGCTGATTCTTGTAAAAAAAAAAGAAAAAGAAAAGTCAATATGAAGGCCATCGTTTTCTGTGTCACTTGTGAAAACACTTTTCGTTGGACAACTCTTGTGGGGAATAATTGGAGGGAAAGATGATGCCATTCTGTACTGTTGGGGCTTCTTATCATTACATATAGCCTCTTTGGTATATGCACATCTGCATCAACGTGCACCGCCACTGTCCAATCACACCCTTGCCTTTTCCTGTTCCTATTTACAGTAAGTCTCCCTTTTTCCTCTACGTCGTCATAATAATAATAATAATAAAACGCTGATTGCCACACTACGGAGACCTGGAAATCAAGTGATTGATTGGTGTAGCAGGAAATAAGACTTGGGTCGTTGTTTAAGAGTTTTCTTCCTGCATCAAACTAACTGCACCCAAAACCCACCAGTTTGCTTTTCTCTCTCCCTGCTGTGATTAGGACTTCCAGCTTCCAACCAGCTTCCATCTTCCTGGCGAAGGAACCGGTGCTACTGGAACGGGAGGCGGCAGCGCAGCTAAAGTGTAAACACATAGGTCTATTCAAATTTCCACCCGTCCCAATTAACCGTCAGGAACGAGAGAGACTGGCAGCAAAAAAAGAGAAGATCAGTTGGGTGTTTTTTGATGGACAGATGGAGACAGATGGTGGGCAGTTTCCACGGGGTGAGCAGGAGAATGGATGTCGTTACTGCTACTGCTTACTAGTCCGGGCTGCGTTAGCCTAGTGTCAGCGGGGGCTGCATGTGCCTGAGCCCCTCTGCCACCCTCATTAGCACCTCCTATCCAGGGTGGCAGGCAGAGAGAGAGAGATCACTTCTTTCTTCTCTGTCCTGCGTGGTCTGAACCAGAATCCCTTAGATCTGACCTTTCCTCAGAACTCGCTCTCCTGTGCTCTGGTGTCCAGCAGGAGTGGGGTGGGGTTACACAGGGCAGAGTCTCACATGAGGACTGTCTGGGACATCTCCAGAGTTCAACAGTTCGAGGCCACAAGGTTCCCCTCCCCACTGACTCTTCCCCCCACCCCCCCTTCAGGCTAACGCTAGCTCCGTTCATTACCTGGCAGAGGCCGAGGACGAGGTGGAGGCGGCGAGCTGCGTGAGGTACTCACGCAGCTCCTTGGCCGCCTGGAAGCGGCCGTAGTGCTTTTTGGGGTTGGTGCACTCGTCCAGCAGCGCGTCCAGCTGTCCATCTTTGGAGATGTGCGCGGGCGGGTCGTGGAGGAGGCCCCCCGTGGTGCCCCGCCACGTGGCATAGCGCGACAGCAGGTTCTGGCACACAGCGTAGTAGTTGTGGTCCACGGTGACGCGAGAGCACAGGGACTCCTTGGAGAAAGACAGGCAGGCCTCCTTGTCGCATGGCTCGAAGCGGCTCTCGTACCAGACGTCGTAGTTCTCTGGCTTGTCTGTAGAGGGGGGAGGGTGGGCACAGAGGGTGAAATGGATCAGATAACAGCTTTAACGTATTAGCTTTAGCCCGGTTATTGACATTGTGCATGTGCTATTGGCCCTTTCTCCCTCCTGCTCTCGTAAAAGAAAGTACACAGTGTCCATGAAAGAAAGTGCATTACAAGTTTCCATGGCACTCTCATGAAAATTAAGCAGTTCCGTTATTCAGCACTTTAATCAGTTCCAGTTATTCAATCCATCTATCACCACTGTGCTCAGAAGGAATCATGAATTTTGTTGTGAAGTAAAACACTGTGCTAGTTGTACCGTGCTCCTTTTCGACCGCTTTCCGTATAGAGCAGACCTGGGAATTGTACGGCCAAATATGGCCCGCGGGCTGACTGACCGGCTCGCGAAAGATTACTTGTTGATAATTTGAAAATAAAACATACTTTCTAATTACCTTATGGCTGGACTACAACCGCATTGCTTTTATTTTGAAGCCCATTTATTCTCACAGTGCACGCAATCTGCATGTCAACACTGCACGTGAATTGCGTGTGATTGAAATTTGAGAACCTGTCTTCCTTCCTTCACCCCCCTCAAATTTATTGGTGACAACGTCGGTGAATGCAAATAGCCATGAAGCCCAGCTGAGCATGTAGCGCCACAACACAGTAGGTGCTGGCGCTTGATTTGATTACCAAACTTCCTCGCAGGAGGACAAGTTAAATCCCATTATGCTTTATTTAACGATGCTGCATCGTACTGCGGTGTTGCTCCCAGAATGTGGCATGCTTCATAAGTTCAGAACGCTTCGGCGATGCGCAGACAGCGCTGTGAGCTTGTGGATCGTCTGTTTTCTGCACACGACACCGTTGTACCACAAATCTCGCAGAACGTGCACACATCAACATACATTGCCTGCCAAGCTGACAAGTCTCTATTGTGTCGTCAGAACGTCGTTGCTTAATGGTTGTGACTCAATAATCATCTCACGCTGGTAGTAAGCGGCGCGACATGGGTTATGAAAGTGGTACCGATGCCTCCAGGGTCCTCCGAATGGAAGAACAACTATTAAGAGAGCTACCTCTAAAGTTCATATTGTTAAATGTTAATGCTAGTATTTACATGACTTAACTTAAACATAAATATAGTTTTCAACGGGGAAAAGAAACGTCTCCAGCATGCAAGTAGAAATGAAAAAATCACACCTGTGTGAAGTGAGGGCAGGCGCTCTTATCGTACATCATCATGACATAAATTAGTCACTAAGCCTATAATTTGAGTCAAATGTTTCACATTTCGTTTACCATTGCTTTGGAAGTTTTTCTTGAATAAATTACATTTTTGTAAGGCAACCTCACCTTCATTGCCGAATAACATATACTCTTACCAGCTTGTCAAAACAATGCCATTTACTGCTTTTTATATAGAAATAAAATTGATATTATGCATAATTAAGTTCAGCCTTTTGGCCCGGCCCTCCAAAATATTTTCCGTTTCTCATTTGGCCAGAATAACATTAACTCTGACCGGCATTATATACTCTCGGTGCCGTCAGTCTTTTAAACAGCAGACAAAGGCATGTTATTTGGAAAGAGTTCCCAAATAGAGGGTCTTTTGTATAGGGTAGACAAGGGAGCACTTGTTTTATGTTATGTATGGAATGTACTCACTGTTACTGTCATGTGTTTGTTTTCTTTTTTTTTGTGTGGCTTTTGCCTTTATTTTATATATTTTTATGGAGGGATAGAAAGTAGGCTGACAGGAAATGGGGGGGGGGGGGGTGACATGCAGTAAAGGCCGTCGGGATCGGGAATCGAACCCGCGGCACACTGCCAGACTGGATTACCAGCCAAGGTGCGTGGACCGCTGAGCCACGGTCCAGGCCTTGTAATGTATTTTTAACTTATTACTCAACTGTTAGAGGACCTCAATGGAAATAAGTCTCAGGACTTTGTGTAATCCTCGAAATGCTGTACCAATGTGGTTTCAATGCAAAAACACTGGGATGGTAGCGTTTCAGGTAATGGAAAACATTTATTGTTTCCCCCATCTTGAGATATTCAAAATCGGTGTGTTCTTTTTGTCAATTTCCTCACCTCTAGAAGATAATTAGAGTTCACTTTTACCCTCGTTTCATACCCCACTCTACTTTTTCAATTGCTTTCACTTCCACTTTCCAAGTCTATCATTTTTATAGAGTGGAAGGAAGGGGCTGCCGACAGTTATTCCAAATATATTCTAATATTTATTGGGTTGTATTTATTCGGGGTATCTTATTATTTTCCGTTTCACTGAATACAGCGGATTAATACGTAATGAAATCAGGATATTTCAGTCCTGTGGCCTTCATCAAATGAAGGTCGCCCAGCTGAAATGTCATGATTTTATAGATTGCATTGTGCTGGGATCACAGCCGTTTGCACGCATTTAGATGTGTGGTTACCGACTGCTTAGGTTGACATTGCGTGGTGTTCTGTCCGTCTTCAAAAGGTCTGCCTGCCCGAGGCAAGTGAAACAGATCTCATTTCAAGTGCATTTAACACATATTAAATGACAGCGACTGGTTACAAATGTGCCATTACAGAGTTTTACAGAGTGAGTAACTGCTGCCATTTTCGGAATCCAGGAGTTCTGGCTGATGGGTCAAGGACACGAGAAAGTGCTACCAATTCAGGCTTGATTAACTCAACCCGAGTCGTTTCCGTGGCCTCTAACGCCATTTGGGAGATTTTTATTTTGGACTTGTGCAAACCAATCAAACAACTCATTTGCCATTTCTCTGCGACAAAATGTTTTCATTTCCAGTGAGCAAAATCAATTCCTCCGACCCCACCACCACGGTCCTGCAGCTCATTTCACTTCTCTCTTTTCCGTTTAGAGACTTGTGCTGGGGAGAGAGAGAGGGCAGCTGCGGA
Source organism: Protomyctophum bolini (assembly GCF_963924005.1). NCBI lineage: Eukaryota > Metazoa > Chordata > Actinopteri > Myctophiformes > Myctophidae > Protomyctophum > Protomyctophum bolini. The sequence goes on from NC_137882.1 coordinate 17,911,233, forward strand.
AATAACTTGGAATGATGAGAAAGCCATCAGTGCTGCCGCATTAAAAAGCAGATCAATAGCACTGTTGAAGAAAAGAATCCCTGAGGCCGCAAACACATAATCAGAGTATCAGCGCTTCTAATGCACTTCTGTTTGCCAGTCAGAACAACTCAATCAAATATCCAGCACTGCCCCGTCGACTGAGGGCCTCTGCGGGTCCCCCTCCCCAGCAGAGGAGGGGTCTATCCACCTCAATCAGCATATGGGTGATGGGAGATGGACCTATGTGTACTGCCTGACACACACACACACACCCCCCCCACATGAATATGCCAAGCAAGATGAAGCGTGGCAATTAATGTTTTAGAAGCAGCTATGCATCCCAGCTCAACATTGATTGACAGATAGCATCACGAGTGTATTCCATTATTCACACGCACACATACGCACAATCTCAAGGACAATGACGAGCGCTGAAAAGAAGTGAATATGTATGAGCTTTAACCCATTTAGATATGCTACACCTACGTTGTTATACATTTCCAGCCAGGTTTTTCAGGAAACTTGGGTAAGGATTTAGAAGGTGTTTTTTTTTGTGGTTCATGCCTTAAAAACAAAACTTTACCCCCACCCCCCACCCTTGAAAGAACAAAAACAAAATCACAAAGCGAGAAAAATAAGAAAGACGCGTGTTCTGATGAGCTAGAGGCACCGACCTGGCCTCCAATCCGTTTTCCCCCGGCCGGCCACTACCTTCCATGTTAAGGAGTCTCAGGTACGTCTCATTCTCATTCCGCTCAACTCCCCTTCATCTGCCTGAGGGCGTGCTCAGACATTGGGTCTGAAATACTTGTTAGCGTGGCTGTACGGGTGGCATTCACAACTACGAGCTGTGCGTGTGTGTGACGGAGTGTGTTTGTGTGTGTGTGCTTCTGATTGAACGTGTATGAGACAGAGGAAGGAAAGGAACACAGAACAAAGGGAAATGTATTGGTGTACGTGGTGTGTCGATCCATGTGTGTATTTATTGCATTAGTGTGAGGCAGTGGTGGAAAAAGTACTCAAATCATTTTCAAATGAATAAAATGTATAAAAATTGTTTTTTAAATAGCTGATCTACTCACAATAATGTAAGCTTGTAGATCGGCTATTTTCAAATGACACATACAGTAGGGCTGAAGTGGTTAATGTATGGTTTGTAATAATAATCAAGATCTACAAAGTAATTAGCAGTAACTTAATTTTCAAATAATTGTTTTATTGTAGTGGAGTGAAAGTATAATATTTGCCTCAGAGATGTAATGGAGTAGAAGTAAAAGTACTGAAAATACCCTCACACCTATGGTGTGAGGGAATTACATTAAGAGAGAGTGATTGAAGGATGTACATTATACAGTATGTGTGTGCTTCCAAAGGCCACTGGCATACGACAGCCTTCCTTCAGCTCGATAAACTCACCGGGGGGAGATGACGACTTTTCTCGCACCATTGGATAACGCAAACTGCAGCTGAACACTAACGCGGTATGTCTTCTTCCATCTACAAGACATCAATATGGATGTGACAGCCAAGAGAGAGAGAGAGAGAGAGAGAGAACGTGGGAGGTGGCAGAACGGCGTGTGACTTTTCTGCCCTGTTTTGATTTGCAAATCAATGGGCTCTCCCGTCAGGACTGACGAGACTCGCGGCCGCACCTTCCGTTCTTGCTCTCCTAATTGCCGCGAGATTGAGTTGTCGAGGCAACCAGTGAAAGGTTACCACACCCCGGGTTCCTAACACCGCCAAGACATGTTTCCCCTGACCCGTGATGCTCATTACTGTCCTCGCTCTCCCTGTCCCCTGTGACTCGAGCACACACGAGTACAGACACAACACGCAGCAGGCATGCGCATGCGTTCATGAGTACAGACACAACACGCAGCAGGCATGCGCATGCGTTCATGAGTACAGACACAACACGCAGCAGGCATGCGCATGCGTTCATGAGTACAGACACAACACGCAGCAGGCATGCGCATGCGTTCATGAGTACAGACACAACACGCAGCAGGCATGCACATGCGTTCATGAGTACAGACGCAACACGCAGCAGGCATACGTTCATGAGTACAGACACAACACGCAGCAGGCATACGTTCATGAGTACAGACACAACACGCAGCAGGCATACGTTCAGGAGTACAGACACAACACGCAGCAGGCATGCACATGCGTTCATGAGTACAGACGCAACACGCAGCAGGCATGCGCATGCGTTCATTCTTGAGGCCAAAACTCTGAATGGTCAGGATAAGCAGCTTGAGTTGTCGTGCTCTAAATGCTGTCGCTGTACAAAGAAAGAGTCTCGACCATGGCGGATCGTTCTCCGCGGATAGAAAGGCCGGGCTGCCGTGACAGAGTGGAAAATCGTGACTAATGGCAATGATGCACATGAGTGGACACACATGCATGTGTGTGTGTGTGTGTGCACCATCAGTGACATATAGGAGGTCAAATGTACTGTAGTCTGAGGAAATCTATTGGCAAAAACATGCATGCATGTGATTGTATGGGAACACACTTATACACTATTGTCATATTACTGTGCATCAATCCATAGTTATCATTGACAATCCTATTTTGGTCAGCCAATCATTTCAAATAGCATGAGTTTATCACAGCATGAGGTGTCTCACACACACACACACACACACACACACACACACGTTAAAGTTTATCACTTTAATAGGATTTCTGCAGGAAGGGAAACATCTAAGGGCCTGGCTGGGTGGCATTCCTATCTTCTGTTGTCCTCGCTGGAGGAAGGGAATGAGGGGAGAGGACATAGGATACGAGTCAGCTTGTATCTCTCTCTCTCTCTCTGTGTGTGAAAGAGGGAGGGGGAAGAAAACTGGGTCAGCTAAGATAGCTCGTTATCCAGGACAATCTGAGCTTTGATGGGGACACGCATGCCAACCACACAGCACCCGAGCTTGGGTCGGGGGGACGGGGGGACGACGGGGGGGCGTCGGCGTTGTGACTACATCCCGGCGACTGATGCAAGGCTTTGAGAGACCGGCAGCGATGCTCCCTCACCGTGACCTTTCCTTGACCTCGCCGAATCGATAGAAGGTTTCAGCTTCCGTGTAAAATTCAGCTGGGTTTTTTTTTCACCCACTCTTCTTGATAAGTGCAACATCAGAGAGCGGAGAGAGAAGCAGACGGCTCCCTCAGGTATATAGGTAATAACGATGCTCGACAATCCATGGGTGAAATAGTCTTAATGCAAGTTGGAAAATATATGGGCTAGGGTCTAACCCTCAGGTGTGTTCCACTCATTTGTAGCTCCCAGACAGAGGTACAAGACTGGCAGGTCCATTAAGGTGCGCCTTTCACTCACTCACACATGCGCGATGAATTGCCATGGCAACTGAAGGAATGGGCGCCGCTTATGCATATCGCATGAACACACTTTTGACCTCACACATCTACGAAGAAAGTCATCACACTCACTACTGTTCATTTTGATTTAGTCTTAGTCTTCTGAATACATTTTAATTTAGTTTCAGCTATTTGAATAGTTTTAGTGGTAGTCAACTAAATATCATAAGGTTTTACACTTGGTTGCATGCCGAAAATAGCCGATCTACAAGCTCACAACGTGTCCTAGATCTGCTATTTTCAAGTGCAACACCCGAACGCAACCAAACTTGCAACAGACTCGTCTTTTAGTCCTATACTGGAACTGGAATTACAGTACATTTCAAGCACATTTTAGTCTAGCTTGTATTTGTTGACCAAAGTGTCAATATATTTAGTCTTAGTCATCATAGCGTAGTTTTTATTTAGTTCCAGTCAGTGAAAAAAACGAACATTTTACGTCGACGGAATTAACACCGACACACGCACACATAGTGTAGTGGTGGGTTATATGGTTTTAAATATTGTATCGTGATAAGATATTCAGAGATATCGTATATATTGTGATACAGTAAATGCACATTCTATGATTTGCAGTTCTATACCTTAACAGTTTCTGTGTTACCTTGTAGGTGGTTGTACTGTTAAGTAACTTGAACAATAACCCTAAACCCCCCCCCCCCCCCCCCCACCACCACCACACACACACACACACACACACACACCCACACATACTATCCCGGGGCTCTTACTCTGCTTGATCAGCCTCTTGTCCGCCACCAGGACGTTCTCGGCGTCCACCACGATGACCTTCCCGTCGCGCGGGCCCACGGCGAAGTTGTCGAAGCTGACGTCCAGCAGGTAGAGCGCAAAGTCAAAGTCGTTGTTGGTCAGCTGCTCGGCGATGTCCATCAGCTGGCGCGCCAGGTCCACGCGCTTCTCCCACGGCGCGTTGTAGAACGCCCACAGCTCCTCGCCCACGTAGTTGACGGCCACCATGCGCCCGCACGCTCCCAGATATTTGGCGAAAGGCCAGCCTTCGTCCGACGGAAAGCTCTGGAAGGAGGAGGGAGGAAGGAAGGAAGGGTAGTTTTAGTACACGGAGGACCGGGAAATAAGTCTCAGTCTAGTTAACTAGAAAGTGGCCACGGAATGCACATCTCTGCCAGGCTGGGTCGCATTTAGACAGGGATGTGTAAATTCAAGGTCGCAGCCAGTTGGATCCGAGAAGTCGCGGGAGGATGGGGGGCTGAACTAATACAACATACAGCATTTGTGGTGACCCCTAAAGGAACGAAAAGTGCTTTTGGAGGTGCACTCCACAGAGGCCTTTCAACCTGCTATTCCCACTGTTTTTGTTATTTTTAATAATAGGCCCACTAATTGTGGAAAGTAATTACAGGCAAACAATTTGGAATAAAACCAATAAAACCCTCTTTGACGCTCATCGCCACATGACTCCGAACATCATTTGTACCTAATTTGGTGAAAAGAAAATGCAAGGAGCAGACCCCAGGCTGCAAATGTAACAAATGTGATTAAGTGGAATTCCTGGAAGATGATTTTTGGCTTTGTGTGTGTGTGTGTGTGTGTGTGTGTGTGTGTGTGTGTGTGTGTGTGTGTGTGTGTGTGAGACTGTGTGTGTGTGTGTGTGTGTGTGTGTGTGTGTGAAATAGGCCCCTTCCGTAAACTCTGGAGTCATGTGACAAACATGTATCATTCAGAGTCTAGTAACAGTGTGCCACATGACCTCCCTGTCCGGTGTTTAGCCATTATACTTACCTTACTAGTGAAAGGAAACAGCCATTCAAGTAAGTAAGGTAAGTAAAGGCATCCCTGCTGGGTACGTGAATACATTACATAGACACGAGGGGCTAGATTCTCAATACAGTATTGTGAAAAATAATAATGGTGATACTCAGCTGTGTCGAGAAAAAAAAAAGAACGTTTTGCACAACCCTTCCCTGCATTGACAAACTAGCAGTTTGTGGGAATGACAGTCTGTCTCCTTTGGCCAAATGGCAATAGTGATCTTTATACACATACTTCGGTGGCAACAACAAAATTGCTTCACAAGAACAACGCTGGTGTAAGAGAATTGCTGGGAGAGAATAATGATGATAATAATATGGTCCCCACTCCTTTGGGTATTTGTTTGTCACAGTACATTTGCACATTGCCGAAATGTGTCCTCTGCTGCATTTAACCCATCCTAACTATTAGGAACAATGAGTGCCAATAATACAGCGCCCGGATAGAGCAGTCATGGGTTAATGGTCTTGTCTTGGACAATTTGCCACAGACGGGGCGTTTCCCAGGTGGCCTCTCTACTCATTCAGCTATGGCCGCCCTAGACTAGGGCCACAACACCAACCAGACCTGCTCCTTTTTTTATTATTATTAAATCCAATCCGTTATACCTACAGTTGAGGGGCCTCTAGTGCATTTACCTACACCGATTTTCAACCACGACCTACACCACTATGATCTAAAACCTACGACCGAACTTTCACACTATTCTCACATTTCTTTTAGTACACCACCAGGCACTTCTTAGCCAAGGTGCTTCTGATTCCTGATGTTAAGCATGGTAGTTGATTGATTTACCTCTGATGGGTGTGCGACTACGTGTGAGGCGATACAGACGTACAACACACAGACAGACAAGCACTGTTCTAGGTGGCCTCCGCGTAAAAATAACAAAAAAGCCCCATGGCCCATGTCAGCTTTGAAAGGAAACAGCCATTCATTGCCTGCACGGCTAAGGACTTGTCATAGGCTATTTGCGCGAGAATCAGCCTTGGTGAGGGAGGCATTGCATGTGTTCATCTCTAAACGCAGCATTCTCTAGTAACTGTTGAAGGACTACTAACGGCTGTGCGGAAAGGCGTCGGCCGAGGATATAATGGATTGGATTTAATAAAAAAGGAGCAGGGCCGATGGGTGTTATAGCCCTACTACAGCAATGAGGCTGATGTACGTTGCTTGTACGCACAGTTTCCGCAGAGCTGATAGGCGGTGATTTGTGGTAGCGGGAGTTGTAGCCGAGAGCTCTAATGTGGTGCGACGCGAGAAGAACGGAGCGATTTACGCTGTATAGCGCGGCATCATTGGGTTACTTAAAGCCGTCTGTGCAGTTTGGGTTAACTCAACCGACAAGAACTCCCTGTGTGCTTTAAGTGAAAACAGAAAAGGCAGGCAAGGTGATACTGCCGGATGGGTGCTTCATAAAGCCTCTCATATTTACTCTGTAACTTGCTTCAGGCCGGGTCATATGAAGGCAGCGTTGTGAGACCATGATGCGGCATGTTCAAACAAGCAAAGAAGTGTGTACATACACACACACCTGACCTTATGCACACTCAGACATGCACGCATACCACTCATGAAAACACAGTACGTACACACACAAGTACGTACACACACACAAAATGAGGCGAGTGCAAGGCAGCTGCAGTTGGCGAGCTGGCCAGGCCTCAGAGGGACTGGATTGTGTACGTCTCATTACCGCTTTCTCTCTCGCTAGTTTTTCTAGCCCTCGCCTCCTCCCCTCTCCCATTTAAGCCTAATTTATACTCTGTGGTACAACAGCATCCGCTCCTCAAAAATCAGTTATTTCCAACAAGCAAAGTATAAATTAGGCTGTTTTCTTTTTTTAGAACCACAGTGATTATGGATGAGGGGAGAGGACCAATTAAAGGACGACAATGGAAGAAAACTGCAAGCACCGCTCACTGTTGAGTGACAGGTTTCAGTCGACTCGCACTCAACTCTCGCCACATCGACTTAATGACAATCCCAAAATCGCTACCTTACAAATCTCCCCTGTTCCTGGCAGACATCGTCTGATGAGAGAGAGAGAGAGAGAGAGAGACACTTGTGCGTTGCGCTCATGTTTCACAGCACCTGCCCACACCCCTCCTTCTTGCTCTCCTATCGTGAAACCCAATCGCCTCACAAGATAACAACAGAGGAAGACGACGGCTTCACACTGCGGTGTAAGGTGTGAACAATTGTGAACGTTGCGTCTCGCCTTACAGCTGTGCGTAATGCAATACTTTCAATTTCAGCACAGAGAAAAGAAAAACATTTCTTCCTTTTCTTTTTTAGGTATGCATGTCAGCACTCGCTCCCCTGAAACATTCATGAGCTACAAATTATTTAAAAACATACATTTCTAACCAACCTCCTGGCCTGTTCTGTTCTGAAGGCAAGCTGCTGGACTCCTGCCACACTGGTGCATTGTGGGGCAGAGCCAGCAGAGCATGCTAGAAGGCTAGCCGAGGATTCATCTGGGTTTTCCGCCTTTATGTGCGGACGAGTCATTCTTCTTTAATTTTCCTCTGCAATTCATGCTGCTCTTTAAGCTCCCTTATCACGTTCCCTACTTGGTGAGTACTGTAGGTGAGGTCAAAAAGCATACACAGCGTTAAACCAGGGCTCCACGGGGCGCGTTGCGTCTCTTGTCGCGTGCGTCAAAAAACGAACCGGGGAAATTTTAATGGTGACGGAGCGCGACGCAACGCGGGCAGTGGAGCCACCCTTCATTGATAGCCGGTTTAAAAACAGCCAGCACATGAGGTGAGGCCACTGATAGGTTGAGCAGCAGGCGGTCAGGTCTGTCTGCCCGAGATGGCCCAATCAATTGCAGGCCAGACACAAGTGTGATTGGCTTTCAGCAGCTGTCTATCTCAGACTTGATGTAACTCACAGCAAAGTCTGCAATAGATCCCTGGTCTAAAAAATGTCCGCTTAGCGTTTTTCTGCACAAAAAGATCAAAAAGGCCCTACACACCAAGCTGACAAACACCACACAGACCGCCGCGTATGGTCAGTTGATGGCGCTGGTCTAGTCCTTGCTATTATGGTGGAATAATACATGAATGAATAATGTTACTCATTTATTTATTTTTATGTGGGAAAACTTGCAAGAAATAGGTGAATACTTCTTTCCCACTGCCAGTAGAAGAGAAAATGTCACGTTGGAACCAGATCATATAAATGGGCACAATACTCTACAGGAGCTACGTATCTACACCATAAATAATGTCATAAATAATGACGTTCTTTCACCAGAAATGAGTGCTTTCCATTAACACCCTGAGCGGCATAAACAGAGTTCTCCGTCCTATCAAATAGTAATGCCCAGTGCTCAGGACGGAGATTTACTGATATAAACACTGATCGCATCGCTCCACAGGCTGGGAGCGTCTGTTGGGAAACATTCAATGTCATTTCCGGTTGAGACGTCATCCAAAATGTTCCCCCCATTTTAGCGGGTCAGATCGAAAATCTTAAAACGTGAATAACTCTTGATCTAAATCATTTCGTCCAATTCTAATCAAAGATTATGTTTTAGACGGGCCATCGCAGTCCCGTCACTAGTCGCGTTAGAATTAATCATACCTCCCGTTGTTGTCGATCTCCTCAGGGGTGTTTTGGCTACATCTAGCTACTTCAGCTACATCCGGGATAGCGCCTGGTGTGTCGCTAAATGTTCTCCTTTGCTGCAAATCGCTGGGCGCTCTTTATTTAATGGTCTTAATAACCCCCGGGCGTTCGTGGTGTTAAATAACTGCATCCGTAAAGTGCCTGCAGGTTTCGGTCTCTCTCTCTCTCTCTGTCAAGAGCCTTATGCAATTACAATCCATTACTATCCAAGCTGATGGCAATAATTGATTTGGGATTACTATAAGAATGATTCTGAAAAGGCATGGGGCTGGGTTATAATAGCCTACAAAAAAAGATTGATTGATTTACTTTGAACAAATTCCCTTTCACTTTAGATTGAAATGATTACGGTTGGTTGCACATTGTGCAAAGGTGGCACATATAAGTGCAAGTGCAATACTTCGTAGAGCCTTTGGTCTCCACGATGGCTTGCCGTTCACTTCTTCACATGCCCCGATTTGCTCAGGCCCCCAACAGCTAAACAGAGAGTTCTCCCTCCCTGGCCATCTCCGCCGAGTCAACATACTCAGTCAGGTGATTGGACCAGCACTAATGGCTAACTACTGCCAACGACATGAGAGACACTTCACAAACTATGGCCAAATTGTAAGCTGCAGATGCTCCACGAAGGTCACGCTACCCAGCATCAGTTTGGCGTGTAGGGGCCCTTAAACTCATTGACTGCCAGAGAGGGGGGTGTTGAGAGGAAACGGGGAGAGAGATGGGTGGGGGGGGGGACACAAGCAGCAAAGATTGTCGGGATGGGGATTCGAACCCACAACACCCTGTCAGGCTGGATTACCAGCCTAGACTGCTAGGCCAATCCAGGCATGTACACATGAATCGTCATCCATCCGTCATCCAACCAAATTAATTATACTAGACCTTACCCGTTCTGAATATATTAACACCATATTATGTACAGTGTGGGTAATGCAATTTAATAGATCAACATTACTGATTGGGAGGGAATTGTCTTGCTATAGTGCAAGACAGGACGTGACTGATTTAATTATTTATTACATTAATTTTAATAATTAATAATTATTATGAAGCTACGACAGTGTTTCAGACAGACATTGAGTGAATTATAGTATGATGATGATTATCATGGTTATAAGTCGGCCTATATACACACACATCTCATTAATATTTAACACAACACGCCAATAATTCATATATTCATTTTCATGACCCAAATCCACCCAATCTGCGGTTATCCGCAGCTAAAACCACAATCTGCCTATTCTGAGACAGTCATATACTGTACTGTCGGGCTAGCAGATTGGCTATTTTCAGTACGTTGACTATTTTCAGCAAGAGATTTGGCGTAGCAGGGAAAAAGGAGGGAAGTTTAGACTCCTTGGGGAACCTGGTCAAGCAGAGTTTAACATTCAAAGGGAAGCCACTAAACAAAAACAATACCAGTGGGGCAAAAAGAAATAAAGAAAATAGCACCGACAGAAGGAAATTATCTCTATTCCTACTCAGACATGAGGGGATTGCAACGTTCACAATTAAAGATTCTAGGATTAGAGATTTAACAGGCTAAATTTCTAAAATGGCTTCCTAATTTACACGTCCAAAGATTAAGTGGAAGTGGGATCAGTCTACAGCACATCCCACTTAGGTCCGGCTCCCTTTGACCCGGATTCAAACCCCAAAGATCTCTTTTATGCTGCTGCAAATCCAAGCAGCTCCTATCCTTGTTGACAGAAGCCAGCCTGCCAAAGCCACGGCTAAAACAGTCTTTGTGAAAAATAGCCCTTCCCCTGGGGGTTGATGGGTGGCTGGGGGGGGGGGGGGGGGGGGGTTCTGTTCGGGTAGTGAAAGAGACCGAGGGAGAGCGAAGAAAGCTCTCTACTGACAGCAAACAGAACATAGAAAGGGAAGACTGTGTGTCTCCGCTCCAGCGGACAGGAGGCATAAAAGCTGCGATGACCTACGTGCTAGACACGTCTCTCTGTCTCTTCTCCCTTTTGTTGTCAGGTCGAGGTCTGAGCGGGCACAATAAAAAAAGAATATGGCAGATGGATAGAGATGGGGTGATGGGAAAGTGGAGGATGGTGTTGGATGGAAAAAGGGAACGGATGCAACGGATGCATGCCCTGTGGCTATACTTTCAGACACTGTCGGCCGCCAGTGCCTTCATGTCCGTTGGAGTGCCGTCCCTGGCTCTTAACAAAGACTCACTTGCCACTCTGTCAGCCCCCCGTCATACTCCCCCTTCCCCAATTACCCAGGTCCTAACAATTTGCCAAATACACCTTTCCCCCTCTTTTTTGGACGGCAATATTTACTACTTTATTGCTGACAAGACAACAAATGGGGGTCGCTGGGGCGAGGCGAGCTAACCGGATGCGTACAAGTGGGTGCCCTACAGGTTTCATTTCAAACAATGCCTATTGCAGAGGTTGATGAATACTTCCAACTTGTCCCACCAATCATTTCCCTTTAGCACTCTTTAAACGGTTACTCTGCAGAAGTCATTAACATCCGCAATGAGGCGTTGCGGGTGTGGGGAGGGGATAAATTGGAAAGTCGAGCCTAATATTACATCCAGTACCCTTTATCTTTGATGTGGACCCTGGAGTAAGCGTGCACGTTTTCTCTGCACGTCTGTGTATGTGCACGCACACGCGTGGAAGGATGGCACAGGTCGTGAATTTTGCCCATCATCGTCCAACGCAGCTAATGACATTCAGAAATACTGATGATGCAAAATTGCCAATGACACGATCCAGCAACTTTAACTGCTGCAAAGGTCTTACGATGCCTTGCTCTCATTAGTACAAGTCAAGACAATTTTGCCTGCTTTGCAAACTCCATGACTTGTCAAACGCGTTTCGGATGGATGTCTAGAAACAAAGTAATCTCTTCTCAAAGATTGCAGCTGGGCCACTGCAGCGGACTGGCACTGTTTTTGTCTCTGCCCTCCCTTCCCCACGGTAATACTGCCGACATGCTGGTGTCCTCCTGAGGGAAGGTGGATTGGAGAGGGCTGAAATGAAACAGGGCCACAGACAAATGTGCAGCCTCTAGAGGAGAGGATGAAACGAATGGAGCACGAGGCTCAGGAACACACACCTGCGACCCGACATCTGCTGACAAAGGCATGCCCTTCTACTGGGTCACTCAAGGGAGGGCGTGTGGGCATGTTTGTTGGGGGCATGTGAGTATCTTTGTTTGCAGGTTGCTGTGTGTGTGTGTGTGTGTGTGTGTGCCATGCGTGTGTAGTATGTGTACCGTGTACTGTATGTCATGGAGTGTGGCTGCGTGTGTGGTGGGGCAGGGTATGGTTGGCTCCGTGTGCATGTGTGTGTGTGTTTGTGAGAGTGTGTGAGACAGCTATACATGCAGTATACAGTATACATGCTGATGAAATGCAAAGTGACCTGAGCTGATAACAACTCCTAGTCACAGGCCGGGTAAACACGAGTGGCTCCCAAGGCTCGTCAGCAAAGAACAGTGGCTCATCTCCCTCTCTCTTAACTCTTTGTTTCCCCTCTCTGTTTTTCTCTCTTTCGATGTCGGTCTGTCTCTGTGTGTGTGACTGTGCAATCTGTGTATGTGTGTCTCTCTCATATTAGGACTACGCCAGTGTTTATAGCTACAAACTTCTCCCTCATTACAGACAAACGAAATTAGCAGTTCAGCCACAAGCGTTTATGTGTTCAGCCAATGTCAACCCCGCCCCCCAAGGTGTGGTGAAAATTCTCCGCATTTTCCATCCGCTCCTGCACACCTTCTCTCTGCTTCCCATCAAACAGGTCCAGACAGGACCAGTGGAAAGATGGGAGAGTCAGTCGACAGGGCTGAAGTCAAGGAAATGTGGCAGACGGAGGTGCGTGCGCACACATACAGTACACACACGCTCAACAACAACCATCTCCTTCAGCCCCGTCACACACCAAAACGAACATTACAAAGCTTGTTTATCAAAGCATGGGCTTAGTGCGTTGAGGGAGGGAGACCGCTATCGGCTCGGCAGCCCAATCTCGGGCCGTCTGGCTGCCTGGACCCGAATCGTTTGGCATTCTCCTATGCTGCCGCTTTGTCGTTGACCTTGTGGAAATGGAGGGTGCGGCATCAGGCCCCCTGTCTGGCATTTTGCTGCCCATTAAAGTTTAAAAAACCCAGACAGTGCACAGCAAGACCTGTGAAAGAGTACCTCATCCTGGAACACATGGTGCTCAGTCCTTTCTTCTCTCTCTCTCTCTCTTTCTCACACACACACACACACACACCCCCCCCCCCCCCCCCCCCTACTCCTGATTTGCTCAGTCCCGCCCCTCTCTCTGCCTCTTTCCCTCTCCCACCCCCAAAACCCACAAGACAGGGGCACGGGGTTCTCTGTTCCGGACATAGGAGCCAGGAAATGCCTAGTCAGAGCACCCAGCTCTGAGACTTGTGAGTGTGTGTTAGTGAGAGCGTGTGTGTGTGACGCGTGTGTGTGTGACGCGTGTTTGTGCGCGCGTATGTGAAACAGATTGGATGCTAGCGAGAGACGGTTTGTGAAGTCAAATATTTGTGTGTGTGAAATATACAGGCAGGGCCGCCTCCTCCTGCAACAGACATGTGGTTCACATAGGGCAGAGTCACAGGGTGCACAGCTGACATAGGGGGTTTATATTAAACTGTGCTAGAAACTGGCGTGTGTGCGTGAATAAAGGCACACACACACACACAAAAATGGTTTGAAAGAAAACTGAATTAGGCAGAGAAATCAAGATCGAGCTGCGAGAATGAACAAGACAATGTATCAGTCCAATCATGAACCAGATACAAAAGGCTGTGCATGATTCAGTGGTCTCTGTCAACCAATGACGGAAATGGGTTAGTTAGGTCATGAGTGGGCAACTATACGAGAGAGAGAGAGGGAGAGAGAGAGGGAGAGAGAATGGGAGCAGGATGAGAAATGAGTGTGGGGGACAGTGCAGCTTGGGGTTGCTCTGCTCCCCTGCTGCTAGCGGATAGCTGAAACCCCTGCTGACCTGGATCTAAGCCGCGGCACACAACGGGGACACCTCATAAAAACTCCCTCTGGCTGGTGGAGGTGCAGCCAGGAGCGTAATTAAGTTATAGGCAAGCCGTGTTGACTCAAGTCTAGGTGGTAAGGTAGCCCACCTGGGCAGTAGACAAGACTGGGCATAAAATGGCTCCTGGACTAGTTGTGGGTTCGAAGGCCCACACAAAAGGGCTCGGCGTTTCATGGTGCCAGATAGAAAAGAAAAGACTGTGGGCAAAGACACTAGCCCGCGAGGCTGTCTTTCTGGAGAAGAGCTTCATTTAACTCACCGATGACCATTTAAAGAGAATAACACTCTTTAAATAATTCCACAAGATCCAAGTACCGGGCTGCGACGGAGAAGCCCTGAATGTGCTACCGGTCCATCTGTAGTACACCCCTGAATTTACAGGAGCCATGTGTGCATCTACTGCTGTAATGCAGTAGTAAATTATAGTACTGCAGGCTGGCCGATAAGTGGCATGGTCTTACTCTAACATTAGACGTCAGAGTCTCTGGAGGAAGAGAGCGTAGTAAAGAGCCACTTGTTACCGGCCCATATTGGCTGCGGCTATCTAAAAGAGGGCCGGGGGAGAGTTATGAATGGGGTTGCACTCTCGGCTCTCTGGGAAGCAGAGCATGAGGGGCGACGGGGGGTCTAACATTAGGAACCTCAGAGATGTACAGAATTAAGCTTAGCTCTGCCACAGGCATTTACCTAACCAAACACAGCTGCCATGTGTGTGTGTGTAGAACGAAAGAGAGAGAAGGGATTATGGTAACACGAGCAGTCTGGCTCTTTCAAATTGGGGTGGGGGCACTCCACAAGGCGATGCAACACACACACACAGACCCCTAGCTCCACCCCCCTCCTTCTCCCCTTTCCAGCAGGGCCTCCTACCAGGGAGCACAGCCAGCCGAGAGGAGTCAGGCTCAGATAACTCCTTGTCTTATCCTAACAGGATTCATTCTGTACAAAGGACCTCGAAAGAGAAGGAAAAAAGGGGGTTTGGGAGCCCTTGAAGCCGGGTTAAGCACCATATACAAGGCCGCCGCCCCCTTCTCTCGTGTGGTAAAGAGCATCTCAATCCCTCCAGAGGCTAAAACTAAATAGCAATTACAGAGACCGGCAACTTAAATACCATTTGCCAGTGGACCTCGAGCCATTGAGCAGACCCTGGGAGACAGGGAGAGGTCGGGCCAAAGCCTGGGTGCTGTGGTCTGTGATTAAATAAAAATAAACAAATAAAAGGAGACTTTGGTGATCTCTCTACTCTCAAGAAACATGACCCACAGAGAGACCGGGCAGGAATTGAGATTTATTGTACCTTTATACTTTGTCTTACTTTGCTAAAGTGGATGAGTGTCCTATTAGATTAGACTGGAACTCATTAAATCAAGCATGGTAAGGAGGCGCACACACACATCCTTTCAAAAATGCAAAACAAGCATCTAGTGTGTTTGCTTAAAGCTCTGCTAATGTTTGCTTTCACATTTGCGTTAAAATGCCTGCCGCTGAGAATTCTTGGAAGGGAGGAGGCTGTGTCTGTTCAGATCCTCTGCTTGTTCAGTGTCCCGTCCCTTTCGACTGCGTGTGTGTGTGTGTGTGTGTGTGTGTGTGTGTGAGAGAAAGAGAGTGCGTCTGTGCGCGTGCGTGTTCTTGGAGAACAGGCTGCATTGTGTGACGGGACGGCTGCGAAATCAGTCTTGGGTGTCAGGTAAGGCCAGGGTGCGTGAATGGAGCAGGGGACGGGGAGGCGAAGCAAAGCGAGGCAAGGGGAGGTCATTGGGAAGAGGGAGTGTAATAGGATGAGAGAAAGGGGGCGTCTGGAGAGCACAGATTTGAGTCTGGAGGAGATGAGAGTACCCTTGACTGAGTTAACCCCACGGGCCTGTCACATCCTATTCTCAGCTTGGTTGAGCAGACAGTGTGAGGACCACAAAGGGGTGCGAGTGCAGTCACATGCTCTCGGCTAACCCGCACAGACTTAATGGTTTGGAAGCAAGCACCGGGTTCTAAAATCACACCTAATTTAATGTCGGATCGGCTTATTCCGAGGCACCAGTTCGTGTAGCAGACGTGCCCGTCAAACTGTCACAGTAGTAGCCAGAGACGTTTCAAGTTTAGTTTAACCATGAGGAAGTAGGAGAAACATACTATGCTTATTTGTTTAACGAGATCTAAGTTGTTGGCTTCTAATGAGGGTGCCTTGATTTAACATGGACATTACTCAAACAGACCTGGCTAGTATCTGAGAGACCTCAGGAAAAGTAAGAGAAGCCAAAAAGTAATTTTTTTGAGCAGGTCAGCGTTTCCATGAAATGTCCAAATAAAACCACCAGTAAAACAGAGACAGGGCTTCCTACTGGTGGTTTTATTGAAGGCGAGAAGCGTGCACGCATCTGCCTGGGTGACTTAATTATGATTTATTGTTTCATATTTTATGTTCACATCTTATTACTATGTTAAAAAAGACCTTGTAAATCTTCTTGTATCTGGTGCACAGGTCTGCCCTGTCACCCAGTCATAAACATTTGCGTGTGTATTAATTCCACTATCAGCTGTCACCCACTCCAGATTGTCCATCGTACCAAAGGGAAATATTACTAAATGGAAAACAACATGACAACAACTTTGCCCTTAAAGATGAGGATCGACATACACTCTCACCCCATGAGATAAAGAGTCATCAACAGAATCCTAATCACGGAACATGATTCAGACGATCGGACACCCATGACACCTTACTCTGACGGGACCTTTCAACCTATTGAAATGTGACAGCTGAATCTTGATCTATGACATATTTTTCAGTATATACGTTTGTGCAAAATTATGTGACTTGCATTCAGAGCACTTAAGATAATTCTCTCTGCTCTATTCTTTACATTTGTACACGCTCTGGATCTGAAGAAAAACTAACTAAAGATACTTTAAGAACTTGTGTCTTGGTCCTTGTGTCAAAATCCTTTCAGGTCTTTTGCACTACTCTAAGTTTCTCTAGAGTTCATCTTTTGGGTTTTTGATACTTTGGGTTCTCACTTTTCCAGTGAAGATTTATAAGGTGGTCTTTTTGGTCTTTTTGGGTATTTTAATAGCCTCACTCAGATTTATATCTGTCAGTGACAGCAGACTGCTGGTGCTTTGGCATGGGGGGGAGTCAGATCAACATATGGAATGAATTCTGTACTGGCCATATATGGAGCGTGTCTTGAGTGTACAGGGTTTGATGATGTCAGATCAACAAATTGAATGTCAGAACAGGGAGGACGGGTGGTGAAAGATCAACATATGGAATGTCAGAACAGGTCCACGCCATATATGGAGATCTAAGAGTTTGAGGTCAGATGTAGAGTTGCTGGCCGACTCCATATATGCGGATCATCACCATTATACATGGTCACACCTCTTGACATGTCACGCCACTATATATGGTGATCACGACAAGAGGTGTGACCATATATGGAGGTGTGATGTCACGGGGCGTGACCTTATGGAGGTGTGATGTCACGAGACATGACCATACAGTATATGGAGGTGTGATGTCACGAGGTATGACCATATATGGAGGCGTGGGGTGACTACTAGTAACTAACCGACAGACGGACAGGAGATGCAGGTTTTCAAAGTAAATGCGACCTACGGTCACAATAAGACATGGTAGAAAGGGACAGAGTTGCATAAGGGGCCCAGTGCTTTACAAGGACTTTCTTTTTTGGCTGCCTGCGTTTTTGTCTTTTCAAAACTATTTATTCCACAAAGCCAAATTGTCTTTCACGTGACAGTGGGGCAGGGGAAAGAGAGGGGGATAACTGTGCTTGTATTCCAGAGAGCACACAGAGGAGAGCAATGTGGGCCAATCGGCCAACCCCCACGAAACAACACGGCAGATTGTTTTCCACCGACAAAGAGGGTCTGGTTTCTCATACAGAAAAGGGTACGATGTATTGCCAGTGACTTCAAAATACTGGAAACAGAAGCCTTCCTAGAAAGAGTGGACAGCAGCAATACTAGCCACATTACTCAATTGAATCAAGCTAGGGGAGGAAGATGCAGATGAAAACCCCAAAACGTGTGTGCATGCATGCAGCACTAGCACCTAATGACAGGAGGAAAACGTCTAGTCTTAAACCATAGCACAGCTGGATTAGAGAGGATATTCTGACCGTGGCCTTTTGCTGAAGTGAATTCAGGCATACTCAACGACAGCCTTAGGCTTAAAACAATTGCTAAAAAAGAAGATTTGAAGACACATCCCTGTAGATTGCAACTAGCTTCAAGTGAGTGAGGTGGAGTGAGACCAGGGGCTGTGGTAGTAGACTACGTCCTCTGTACAATCTCTATATACACTAGATACTTATTATATTATATTCTTATGGTCTACTGCTGCCCAACCTTCTGTATAGTGTGTCTCTAGGTCTCTGAGCAATGTCCTCCTTATCTTTGGAGCACAGTTATTCTGAGGAACAGCAGACGTTCTCAAAGAGCCACAACGATTCCCTCAACTCCCTGGCACATGTCATTGTAAATTCATTATTTGTCCCCACCCTGAGCTGGCGAGAATTTGGACTCTGGGGTTTCTGCTACTTATCCTTGCAGTTCACAAGTTCACAACAAAATCAATTATTCATCAATCCCTGTAATGTCTATTGGCAACATGGGAAAGAGGAGCAACGAAAGAGAAATAGAGAGAGGGAGCGCGACAAACGGAGTGTGTGTGTGTGTGTGCGTGCGTGCGTGCGCTCTTACACTCGTGTATGAATGAATCAATGTGTTTTTGTGTACGTGTTGCGATGCGAGGTAATGCAATGTGAAGTGCGAAGTTGTGTGCAAGATAAGGGACATGGGATGATTCACCAAGCCTTTGAACTGGGGCATAATGCCATTAAAAACCTTGATGGAATTATCTGGCCAGAATTTGTGGAGCGTACACAAGTGGGACAGGAAAAGGGGCGGGGAGCTGAGAAAGTGAGAAAAGAGAGGGAGGGGTAGAGAAAATGGCCACACAAGGCTAATCAGATTTAATAGATTGACTGTTCTAAAGGGCTAATCTCAACATTTGGCCTGCCCAAATGCCTGGAGGCGTGCGAGTGCTTGCACGTGTGCATTTATAGCATGTCTACACAGGCCATGATTTCTGTTGTTTTTTTTTACCTCCACTCACAAGTCAATGCCAGATGAAATTGCAATTGATTGGCTGCTCGCAAATCAGTGAGGGGGAAATAAAAAGGATGTGGATCATGCTTCTATGATATAAATTTGTAGTGTTGACACGAAATGGTGACAGGATATGGATGGATGGTAATAAACAGGGGTTGAGTCGACAGTACTACTAATGGCCCTTTTTGAATACGAAGGCTAACCCAGAACGTCCCATAACCTGAAATGGGATGGGACTATGGTTTCCACTACGAGCAGCACTACGCACACAAACACTAATCTCCGAGAATTATTCAGGGTTTTGACAGGTAAATGTATGACCTCAATCTAGAATTTAATTTGAATGTCTGAATATTGTCCCCCGGCTCCTTACTTATATATTTATTAACCTACAATGGCCCTAATTTGTCGTAGTACAAAAAGAAGATGCACCATTATGTAACCATTCCTGGAAAGAATTACTAGGCTGCAATAGAGGGTACGCGCATGCTTAAAGTGAATGGCACATCGAGTGGCAAATCGAGTGGCAAAGCAACATGCAAAGTGAGTTTAAAATTGTTTAATGCAAATCAGATAGGACTTTTCTGTTTGGATGCATGGGTTGTCAACTCCAGGTACTGTCTGTACACAGATCGTCTGTACCCAGATAAGACCAAATTTGATCCATACGGTCATATAAAACTCCAGGTACTGTCTGTACCCAGATAAAACCAAATTTGATCCATAAGGTCGAATAAATGTCCCTTGCAGGCAGCTCAGCCAAGGCACCACACCCCCCAGTAAACCCATCTGAAAGGACAGATCTTTGTGATCGATGAAGTTGAACATTTATTTTGTTCTATGATGTCAAGATTAAGAATCAAAATGATGAAGTGTGAACGTCAACACTTCAGTCAGACAGAGTGATCAACAATATCACAATGGGTATTAGCAATGATGACAAGCACCATTAAGAAGATTTGCTACTCAAAGCGTGTCCTGCTATTAAGACAAAGGACAAATTAAGTTCTAAAATGCCATCCCCTAAAAAGATATGCTAAAATCGTGTAAAAATATAAAACAGACCATTTACAAATGCTCCAGTGAATAATTCAATACTGCGTCTGCCGTACATTACACTGTTAAATATGCATTACTGTCGCTAGTAAAAATCTCATCTTATGGGTTGCAACTGCACTTTCTCTGTGCCGAGCATTTGTACTCTAGATGGGGAGAAGCAGCTTAGACTTTAGGAAGGGTCTGGTGGCTTGCCTCAGATCTATGGTAGAGGAAGGAAAGGGAGGATTCCCACCCTGTAATTTACTAAGGTCTTGACTGGCCAACTCCCTGGATGGTATACCAACACTTCCCAAAACCCCCGGAGGCGCTTTCTCAAGCGAAGGCAATCCACACACCAAGCTTTATCATAGACTATTTAACATCTGGGGCCACAGATCCCCCTGATACATAACCCCCTGTCAAGATGAGGCGTTTTCCATTCTAGAGTTGTTGTTGTTACTAGAGTACTGGCTAAAGCGAATACAAATACATACACTGTCATCTTCCACTGGTGTCAACTGCATACTACATGAAGTGGATTTGCCGTTTTGATGATTAGTGACTATAGTAATTGTCCAACTTTATTTAAATTCTGTATAAACTTTTTAGGGTCCCTAGGCTGTGACGTCCTGTGGGTCAATACATCATCATCACACAGCATCATCATACTGTACTTATGCAAGACTCAAAGCAACCACACTTGCAATTTCATAGCCTTTCTAGTTTTTATAGGAAATATAGGAAAGGAACAGATTCTATGCTTCCATACCTGTAGTACAAGTGGCTCTGGATTGAAGGCCAGGGTCATGAGCAGCTGCATCCTCTCTGTATCCTTCAGGTTCTTCAGAAGGAAGCTACCCGAGTCTTTGGTCTCTGCGTACCTGCGTACCACGCGGTCCAGCAGCCTCTGGGAGGGGCAGTGCACCAGGTCCGACCACCCTTCCACTACGTCCGGAGTGAGCAGACGAACGTCCCCGTTGAGCCGGGCAAATTCGGTCTTGTACATGGCCTGGATGAGGTCACAGCGCGGCCTGCCAGTGGCCCTCTTGCAGATTTTCTGGTCGATATCGGCCAGCTCCTGGTTCGAGCCGAGCCGCTTGAGCACCACACGGCGCGTGCCCTCCCGGGGCTCGCCGTACTGGGCAAAGTAAACATTTTTGACGTTGAAGACGTCCAAGAACCGCAGCCGGCCCCAGGTCTCGAAGGACACTTGGCCGTTCATGAACTTGCGGCACCAGCTGGTGCCGAAGCACGCAGGACACTTGTTGAGATTGATGAAGCGCCTGTCGGTGAGTTCGTTCTTCTGGAAGGAGGCGAACAGGTTGTGAGTGTTCATCAGCAGGATGACGAACAGGCCCACAACAAACAGCAGCTTCAGGCAGCGGTACAGGCGGCCGAGCTTCAGCGGCAGGAAACGCAGCATGTTGGGGCAGGATGGGGAAAGAGGGGGGATCTTGGAGGACAAGGGGAGAGGAGGCGCACCGAGATGATCTGTGGGGGCTCGGCCTTAATGCCTCTCCGTCATGATCCGCTGGAGTAACGCCATCTACTGCGCCAGGCAGGGGTGAGGTTGGCACAGATGCCCTGTGCCAAGCCCTGGCAGAGGGCAATGAGTCATCTTCTCCCTTCTGTGCGTGTGCGTGCAACCTCCAACCAAAAGGCCTGAAATCAAGTAGAGAACAAAAATGGAACACATGAGAGCAGGGCAAATAAGGCTACATTTCACAACAGCTGAGACGTTGAATAAGTCCGTTTTGGTCATGGGTAAAAGGGGAAAAAAAGACCAGCACTTTAATTTTCCCAGCTCTGGGCATGTGACTTCAACCTCCCAAGCACCAACATCCATACCTCCCATAAAACAAAGAAGCACTTTCTGTGGCGTATGAAATTGTTTCACAAATTGGCATTGCTTGGATCATTTGAGAGAATTCATTGCTTTCTGTGCAGAAATGGGATGGCCCTCAGCCAATGCAATAAACCCTGCCTGTGCCAGTTCACAGTCTCTCTCTCTCTGGGAAATCACTTCTTACAGCCCCCTGATAAAACTAATAATAAATAAAAGAATGGAAAAAAGTGGGAAGAATAAAATGTCACTGATCAAATTAAGCAATGTACAACGTCCTCCTTCAGTATCAATAAAATGGTCTGGACTCGGGGGAGGACTCCAGGGGTTGGCCCTTCAGCTGTAGCAATATCCATCACTGTGACCCCCCCCCCCTCCAATGCACAGCGGAATAACAATACACTCTGCATACTGGTAATGCGGAGCGGCACAATTGCAGTTGAACAATTCTCCCTTCTAACGGAGAACGAATCTCTCTTTCGATTGCGAGACGAATCATGCTGTGCATAGTTTAACCTTTGATCAGAGATGCCCTGCTTGGTTTTAAATCTAGCTTTGAAGTTCTCTCTTTGAAAATGGCTTGTGACGTTAACATAATGTCTGCCGATTTAAAAAGAAAAAAAAATTAAACATCTGAAATGTCCTCCAGAGGCATGGTGTGAATGCATTCGTTAGGCAGGTTGATAATCATCCAGGCTGCCTCGTAGAGCAGGGAGAATCGTAAGATAGAACCAAGCACAGTGGAAAGAAACCAGTCTTGGCTCACAATACAAGGACACTACTAGGAGAGCCTCAAAGCCCCCCCAACAGCAGCACATCCATGATGAAGCCATGTTATACTCATGATTAGCTATTTAGCAATGCCACTTTAGAATTCTCTTTTAGAGAAAATAATACAATGGCTTCAACCATGCAAATTGCCCATAGTCAATTAGAGTACATTAGGACATGCCTATTAGAATAGCCGACTTGAGAGGGCATGGCTAACGAGCAGGCACGCCAGTGTGATTAGTGTGCATGTCGATGGGTTCCCTGCGCTTCGCGCTCAGATCGAAGTGGATGTGATTTGAAAGGACAAAGAGACAGCAGGCAGCCAAGAGAACATTGGCTGCCGGAGATGTGCGGCTGCTACAGCAGTCAGGATACGCGGTACTGCCTTTTTAGACCCTTGTCTGACAATTCCACCAGGTCAGACCCAGGACAACATTAATAATGCAACAAATCTTGTATTGGTGGTGGTGCAAGTGCATCTACTGCTATACCATTTATTCATTTAGGAGAGACAGAAAAAAAAGATTAAATCGCCATTTTCTGTTATTCTTTGAGCAGACAAAAAGCTAAATTAATGTAGTATGTACAGGATTTTCTACTTTGTTCTATAATTGAAGTATAATGTAAGAGCACACAAAATACTGCCTTAAACTGATCCCTGAATCAAAGATGGGTTTAAAAATCATTATTTGTTATTTTGCGGTTTCATTTTCCTTCTCCAGCTAAAATGTGACAATGTGATCAGTCTAAGGGGGCTTCTCTCTGCAGTCCAGGGTTTCTCCCAGACAGTCTTGGCAGAGACTTAATTGGTCAGAGCAGATACTAAACATCAGAAGAATATACCACAATGGCAAAATTAAGCTGTGTTTTTCATCATGTACGTGACCCGAGTGACCTCAACCCGTCACGTATCCTGCACACACTTTTTAACCAATATTTAACCAGTAAAAACACATTGAGACTGCATCTCTTTTACAAGTGGGAACTGGCCAAGAGGCAATACTACATCGTACATTATAGAACAGCAAAAAATCCATCCATGATACACCTCAAAGTACCTATGAAATAAATACAACAAAACAGGTGCTGATCTTTTAGTGGCAGGGCAAATACACAATGACACAGCAAGGATAGTAATCACTGTCATTAACGGAAGCACACACATCTCAACAAAAAAGTGCCTAACAAAAATACATACAATGGAGAAGAACAGAAGTCCACACAACGTTCTGTGGCTCCTAGTAGAAAGTTTTACTTTAATTTAAGGCGACAGCGCTTCGACCTGTGTGGGTCTTCAGCCTTGTAGATCGGGTGGGTGTGTCAAATGTCTACTTTTGCAAACAGCTGTTGTTGATTGTGAGTCGTCCCTGCTATTTGTATTTAACACTACAATTCTGTGTAATGTTTTCTACTGAGGGAGCTACAGAACAGTTCTGGGACTAACCTTTTTCTCCGTATCTAGATAATGGCTGTGTTTCCCAAATGACATTATGTGTAGGGAGGGAGTATAATAATGTCATTATGCATTAGGGAGTATAATTCGTAGGGAGTATAATGCCTGAGGCAGGCCTCAACCATACCAGGCCTCAGGCCTACCATTGCGTGGCACATCTATGCACGGGATATCTATGTTCACAGTGAAAGGGGGCGTTGTTGAGAAGAACCACACACATAAGTCCCTAACACATGGGAAACCCCAACCATTGGCTATTGTATCGCTATTGAGATTCAGCATAAAACATTTGTCCATATTGTACAAATGCACCACATAACACCGTAACTCATCTTTGAAAAATGGGCCTCTCTCTACTGCATGGCTGAAATCATTATAGATACAACAGAAACTATCTACTCAGCAGAAACTGGAGGCTTGGGCCCACAAGCTCCTCGTGAGGTTGGACCTTTTTTCTTCTTTTTACGTTTTTAAGTACAAAGCTGTTAAAAACTAGACTACTCATTTGCAAGTGATCTATAATGCATTTTTATTTTTTATATATTTTTTATCCCACGATTTTGTAACCCATTATTCACCCCTGTGTCAATCATCTACTGTGATCCTGGGCTCTACACACCCTCCGCCAACCTGGGGAGAGCAACGGACTCATGCTCCCTTCATGCCTGAGTGTCCAAATTGCTCCTTTGCACCTGACAGGGGGGAGTTTCCCTGGTTGGACGTAGCGCGTGGAAGGAACACGTTATTCCAACCAGTTCCTTTCCCCTCCATCAGGCGCCCCGGCTGGCCAGGGGGAGGCAGTTTAGAGACCAGGATTACTGCATGTTTTTGTGAAATGCATTTCAATGGTCTAACTTCAATTCAAAGTTCAGGGGGTTCATTTGGTTAGTATATAAAATATAAACGAATATTTTGATATTTTTGGAGTGTAAATTACACACTGCCAAAACTATGCACAGCAGGCCAACACAGTGATTTAATATTAGTATGAATAATGCCTTAAATTAAATTATAAAAAATAAAAAGGTGGTGCAGTAAAAAAGCAACATCGATAAGTCAAAGAGATGTCTGTTTTCTATTACAAGGAGTGAAAAGGAAGCCGATTGCTGCTAGGGAGAACAATTGAACACCCCCGGCACGGTATGATCTCCTTTGAGGTATCATTTAGCATCTGACACTGGCAACGGTACAGACCTCGCAGCAAAGACTTAGATCAGGAAAGCAGATCCGGGTTCTGGCTGGATGCGAGGGGGTAAGAGTGTGGGCCACAACCTCAGTCGGCCTGAGAAAATGCTTCAGAGCCACCTCTTGATCCCGTCGGGCAGGCGGTGGAGAGCCGGGGGCAGGCTGGAACAAGCCCTGAACCAGACCCTGCAGTACGCTGCAGTGTAATGAGATGCATTGGCTGGCCGTTAATGCCGGGATGATAGCGAACAGTTTCTCCTTCTCCTTGAGAGAAAGTGTTGGGCCTCAATTACCTACGGAGCACCACTTGTATTAAGTGGGTGACCTTACTAATTGCTGCAGTCGCATAGGGGTAATCTATACAAGACTCTTCCCCATCCATTAATGGGAGAGATTAAAATTGTAAAAGGATTACAAATGTTAAGAATTAAGTGTTTGAACCTCCTCCAGGTTGCTCAACTTTGACAGGGACACTCAATGCCATGAGCCCTAAATAATTCTATATCTTCAGGAGCCTCATTCAAAGGGATTTCAAATGAAATGTAATCTTAAGTAACTACTTACTCACAAACCAATGATCAGGCATGAAAAAGAAGTCTACATCAATGTCAGACAGACATGTCCTGCTGGTTATGTTGTGTGCTCTTGAGCAAGGCAGCACACATCCCCGTCCCACAGAGACCAGTGCATTCCTTTGGTGCCATTTTTGGGATGGCAATTTACAGACGTGACTCACGTGAGGAACTAAGACAATATCCAAACGCAACGTGTGTGGAAGACCTTCTACAACAGAATGCACCAGTCAAATGAGGTGTAGGGCTGAACAATATGGACACATTTTCATATCCCAATATGTATGCCAAATATCTCCATATCGATACGATGTACAGTAAGGTGACCCAGCCGGGATGATCAAGTCCCGACTTACGTCTCAGTAGCTACCCACGATCAGTCCCATTAGGGAAAGACAGTGTCACACAGTCCACCGCTCCCAAACTACTCTGCTGGGACTGGGACGTCTGGCGAGTGGAAGGACTAGGCTCTGTGTCTGTCAGGGCCCCTCCTATGTCTCACCAGGTCCAGCCCTGCTCTCACCAGGACCTGTGCGTTGCACCAGACTCCCAACACCAGACACTTCATTCAGGAGTGGCAGATTGAGCCGCAATGGTTCAGCAGGCTCCACCGGCAGGGAAACGGTGGTGCCAAGTGTAGCAACAGTGAAAACTAAAATAGCAAGTCAGTTTCACACTCATGTTTACTACTCTTTTGACTTGACAGTGCTCAGTGGTATTGGCACTGGCTTGAATATGCTAAGCCAATTATCAAATCACTGAGTTCAATAAAACGCACGTCAGACGAATTTGGACAAAGAGTCAGGCTTTTCATACGGAAGGCTATAGGCAGCTTGACATTTCAGACGACACCTAGTAATTCCTTTTCAATGAAAGGTAAGTGCAGATCTAGCTCTATGAAGCAGGCAGGAGGAATTATGAACAATCTCACACATGCGTGTATGCTCGTGGCACACACCCACCCGTCCTGTGCCAGAGTTGCACTGACTTTAACAACAAGTTAAAGTCAGTTATAAGTTATGAATGCAAATGCAGAGAAACGGAGGTATGATTTATTGTCCTAGGCACTGGGTAAAACTAAGGGATGTTGCTGGCTTAGTGGCTTTAGCAGTGGGCGAGTGGGGAGAATTTATATTGCCCATAGTTTCCTTTTTTGCAATATTAATATTCTGCATCGTTCAGACGTAATAAAATGTGGGGCAAAATGGCAAATTCAACTCAACAACAATGTTCATGCATTATTGGAAGATGTCAACCATGCATTTCAATGAGAACAAAAAGTCCTGTTTTTTCCAACAAAAACGTTTTGTTAGATTTGTGCCCACACACTGTAACCCTGCCTTTTTTGTACCTATCAAAGTACTCTCCACTCTGGGATTCCTCGCTCCTGGGACTTTCCTGAGGGAACTCAGTGACAGGTCAGGTATCCCAGCCATCTCTCAACTGTATCCTACCCACTGTGATCAGGGCTTTGCCATGTATCTTAATGCTGTCAATGCATTTTCCTTTTACCAATGAGCAGGCATGCATAAAGAAGGACTGTGCATGAATTTAATTTCCCTGGGGTTATATGGTGCAGTTGACTTTTCTTTTCTTTTCCATGGTTCAATCTGAATAAACACTCTTACTTGTGTGATAGATTATATACCTACAGGGAAATCTGTAATTGGTCCCTTTCCAGAAGTTACAGGTGATTGTAAACTGCTTCGTGTTGACAGAAATTCAAGATCATTTAACACTCAATGATTCTCTATAAAAATCAGACAAAAGTATATTGTAGGAAATTATCTTAAGATTAAGTTAACGCATTAATCAACTTTTATGAATGAGGCCCCAGTAGTCTCTAAAAAAACATCTAATGGAAGCACAGTGTGCTGATATAAGACAATACTTTCACTGCTTATTATAGTTCAGTGACGGGCCTCTTTTTAAAAACATGTCCCAGCTCATATTTTATTTTGCAGTAAATCTGTTCTCATTTACAAGAAACCCTCAAGGTTTGGGAGTCATTTGAAATAAGGCCTATTCATTATAGTACAGCCTATACACAGGGCGCAGTGGTAGATTTGCCTTCTCAGGTTTTTTAAGAGTCAAGGTATGGTTTCAGAGCTGAATTAAAGCCAGACACAGCTCATTCTTATAATACAAATGTACCGACCCCCATCCTAATAGAAGAGCAGTGAAATTTAAAGCAATGTTTTCTTTTGAACAAACCTCACTGTGCCCGCAGAAACGTGTTTAACATCCCCCACACACACCCATTTTGCTGCAAGGCACAGAAGGATGGTGAGATCTTGCCATGGAGGCTGTAGGAAGAGGGAAAGAAAACCACCCTAGCCAGGCATGAAGGTTGAAAAAAGCATCCTAAATTGCTTCTTTTCATAAAATCTGCCTTATTTTCACAAAATAATCTGGATGGCCAAAATGTGATTGAAATTGAATAACCTTTTGCTCTGCTCATTGTGTAAGACGATGCAATCACTCATTGGTGTGAGAGGGCACGGCTAACTCTCCAGCTAACCATTTTACTCATGGCACCAGAGTCTACATTTTATTACGATATAATAAAGCCAAGCCTGACATGAACATGCTTGATTAATTTCATTTGATCCTGAAAAGAGGGAATCCAAAGAGATAGTAAAATACAGAGAAGTGTCAGAGAGAGAGAGAGATTGAGAGATTGAGAGAATGATGAGACATTGAGGGAAATCAAATCAATATAACCAAGGTAGTGCCAGGGGACAGGAGGGTGTGAGAACATGCACTGTGATATGAATGCTGGAGACAGATCAATTGAGTCGAGAGCATGTCTGGCAGATATTTCAATGTTCTTTCAATGCCCACGGCTCCTATGGCATTGCTCAAGATTTTGTCTGCGTGCAAACTTTTAAAAAGGCCTTCCGTTTTCCCTCACCATCCAAAAGAAATCTCGCACTCCCCGTCACTCTCCCTCAAATCTCCAGTTGACTTTATTTTCTTCAAACCTTGATTTTTATCTGCCGTTTGGCCAAAGATTGGTTTTTTTTAAAAGAACGTAAGAAACAATGCTCTACATTTGACACTGCTGCAGACTCGTTTTTCAGTAGTCGCTTGACTCGCTTGTAAAAATTGGTAGTTGCAGCTTGCAGTTTTATTGGCTTGTTTCTAAAGTGCAGCTGCTAATTTTGGGCTTGTTGTGTAATGTTGTTTAAACCAGTGGTTCTCAAACATTTATGTCAAAGATAAATGTTGCAACATTTCCTTCAATATTTCTTTGACAATAGCAAATCTACAAGCTATATATCAGCTATTTTCTAAAAACACGATATGTATAGGTTTAAAGGGCTCTTGTTGGAGTGACAGCAGCAGTGCACTGCAGGCATGCAAAGCTCAGTCTGCCGTGGCTGCCTTTAAAATATGACATATCAGGCCTTTTAAAGTAATTAAACAATTTCACAAAAGTGAAAAATACCCGATACTGCCCTTTATTACTTATTTCTGCAGTAATATTCTAACTGACCAAGTGGAACGTAGTGTCAGCTAGCTGGCCTGGGGTGTTTCAATAGCTGTCCAGGCCAGCCGTCCATTTAAAATGTCGAGCGCTAGGGTGAAAAGGGTAAGAAGGATGCATGAGCAGGGAAAAGGCAGACCCACTAGAGGGTTCCGGGCAGGGTGAGTCCCTTCTGTGCAGAAGGCTTCTGGCTAGTAGTACACAGTCATTCTGACATCATAGACTTTTCGTGCACATCGCTTTTGCAATGCGCCAGGAATACCCTCGTTTCTGTAGGTTCTTTGTGGCAGGGCATGACCAGGGTCATGCCAAAAAACCTCCCACAGACAAAAATCTATGCTCTCGTCTTTGAACGCAATGCTATCCTCCAACTTCAGCCATGACTTGCTCCAACTGCATCATTCCCTCCTAAATCACTCATTCTAAAGGGGAAACAATAGGGGGAAATATGTTTTTGAGATCTACTGCATGCATTTGTGCCTACAGTACATATCTCCTACTGTACGTTATGTTTTATGCGTTACTCCTTGTAAAGTCAGTATACACAAGGTATAAAGATACAATGTTCATAATAGAATTATTATAAAAGATTAAACTTCACAGAAACAGATAGAATAATTTTAACTTCACAGAAACAGATAGATAGGAATTAAAGAACAAGGCAGACAAATGCCATGTTTACAGAGTGGGATTCACATTCACTTCAGATCGATGTATTTATGTTTCAAGTGTCGGATTCATTCTTCATCGTACAGCGGTGTCAGACTGAACAATAAACATAGTGATCTACAACCTCACAATGCATCGCCATATAATAAACAACCATATATAAACAAAACCAGCGGATCCAGAGGGGTGAAGGGGATCGTTGCCTATAGAGAGAAACAGGCACTCTGGAAAGAGGGAGAGAGAGCACATGGGGTCCATCTGTACAGCTGCAGACAGTACAAAGTCCCACATGCACGTTGGCTCTGATTATATATGATTAACATTGCTGTACAGTGTACATGTATGGAATGCCCCGCATGACGAGTACAACATTTGCAGGAATCAATTGAAATATGTGCTATTCTCGCAATCCTATGCCGGAATTCAGGCACAGTTGATGTTAGCTGACACGACAGTTTACACAGCTGGCCACCACATATATAAATGTTTTAACATTTCTGTAGTGTTCGTTATCGTATCCGTAGCCCTTACTCTAGAAGTGTATACAATGTCCAGCTGGCCAGAAACAGTAGCCAGCCAGGGACTGGGAACCTGTGTGGAGGGTGTTATGAAAATAGGACTAATGTCCAGTTTGACCACTGGCAATATCGGTACCAACCAACCAATAGTGTTTCTCCCTACTGTATATTCATTCAGCAGCAGCACTGCGACCACCAGTCTTGCATCTTTACGAACTAAAGTTATATCATTTTGCCTTATGGACAGTTTGGACACTTTATGAAAGTCATTTTTACACATGTGAGAAAGGCCCAACAGAGTGGAGAGAGCTCAGTCTATTTGTGCTATGGCATACGAACACTTCATATTGAGGTCAATTAACTTTGTGCTTAGCGGATCAAACATATAACAAGTCAGTGGGTAGATGTCAACAATGAAGCAAAGCAGTGCTGATGAGATGAAAATAAATCTTCACTCCCTAATCGACTGCGCCATGTCCCAAACAGAACAGATCTACAAGCCGTAATCACGTTACGAATCAGTTGCACGTTTTATACTGTACTTTGTAGATCTGTGATTTGTCAAGCAACAACATTGTGCAAAAGAACTAAATTAAGCCTGACAACACATAACTGGAATATGGAATAA
The DNA here is from genome assembly GCF_963924005.1 of Protomyctophum bolini. Taxonomy (NCBI): domain Eukaryota; kingdom Metazoa; phylum Chordata; class Actinopteri; order Myctophiformes; family Myctophidae; genus Protomyctophum; species Protomyctophum bolini. The sequence continues at coordinate 17,942,398 of NC_137882.1, forward strand.
AACATCTGAAATAAACATTTGGAAGACCCTCATGCATCTTAATCATTATCTTGCTATAAAGAATAAGATAGAAGCTTCTGAATCTGAATTGCCCATGACCTGGAGCTGGTCCACAGGGCTACCGTGACCCACCACGGCTGTCAATCTCAAAGACACCTGCTGTCCACAGAGATAAACATAATTGAAGCATGTCTAAAGGCAGGATATCACCTGTCCCGCATGACTTGTTTTAATTGTTGTATTTTTCTGTAAAGATTATACATTTATTTAAATCCAATAAAAGGTGTATTTATTTATCTTACCATGGCAAACCTAGCCTCCCGTGTCCTGACCAAACCACATCAATTGCAATGTACAAGCTGAAAAGGACTACTGTTGCCAAGGTTATTGACTCAGGCAGTCAATAATGTTTGATCACAAAAACATTCATCCACACTGCACAGCCGAGTTGCCTCAGAACAGAAAACATGCAGACAGTGATGGATAGTTTCAAATGACAAGAAACACATGCACGCCTAATGGAAAATTGAGTCCTACGAATATAAGCACCAATTAGCAGCATCTCTACACAAGCATCATTCAATTTATCGCTGGCCGACACCAAATGCAACCAGTTTTAATGACAATATCAGTGTGTTTTTCACAGAACGTCTGCAGTCATTGTGGAGGGACACACTTGAACTGGGATAACTTGCTCTGGATCCCGCTGCTGATAAGGTTTTAATTTTGCTTAATCAAAATGGTGGGCATTTCAATTTTGTCAGTATTTAAGTAACATTGATGGCATGTAATAAAAGGATAGCCTACTGTATGTGACTAGGACTAATGCTAGACGCTAGTGTCACCACAAACAGGTGTTGTGGATAATACACAAAGTAATGGAAATAGAATAGGAATGGGAAAAAGGAAGTATATATATTCAATGAAAGACAATAAAACAGACTATGTTAATAGTGTAATTCAATTCAGCTCCTGCCTAGCTCCATTTGTCAGGGCTGTAAAACAAGGTGCCTCATCCCAGTATGATTTGGTGAACTGAATTGACTGAATTCTGAGGTGAGCATAAAAGGTACTCCCCTGGAGGCTTTCAAGTTACCATGTCTAGATTCTCCCCTGCGGAGCACTGAGAAACATTCAAATAGAGACTATTTAGACTCTGCAAGCACATCAGTTTATATTAACAGTTTCCTCTTTCCTGCCCAGCTAACTTTGCAGAAAAATCTTCACCATTGGTCTCCTGTTGTGAAAAGATTTACGATGATAAAGCAGCCTGTTCTATTCATTTGACCATCACAGCAATTTTTTTAGTGGGTATTATGAGCTACAACGATGCTTCTAGGGCGGCTAAGCAAACAGTAGGGCTATTGTACTCCTCTTCAAGAAAGTAAACAGTTGGTCATGACATTTGCAAACCATTGCGAGACAGAGGATTGTTGCAAAGCTCATCGTATATCAAGTTAAAATACTGGCCAAGTGGAAACCTGATGAGCTATAACAATATACCTCGTAACCTGTAAGTAATAGTACACAGCTACCGGTATGTGTTCTAATCAAAACTACAGTGGTTCAGCAAGCAAACACATTTGTTGCTAAATACATTTGTTTTGTAAATACTAAACAGGCTTTCGCAGTTGGCCAGATATGAGATGGGTCCTGTGAGACCTCCATAAGACCAACAAACACCAGCACACCGTCCAGTAAATGGATACAGGTTGCATTCAAATATTTTGAATTAAAATATAAAATTTAAAAAAGCTTTAAGAAAATGGTTCTAATCAGTTATACAATATAGCATATTTCACATAGCATAGCAAGCCTACCTGAAAAAAGTAATAGTTTACCTTGTGTTTCTTATGAGTAGCAAAGTGCTTAAGAAACAGTAGATTCAAACTATAGTTTTATCTGTAAAGATAAACAATACTCATAGAAACAACACAAAATATATACCGGTAGTTTATGTCTCATATTCATATATTACGAAGGCTTATTATTACTGCCATCTTCGTAATATATATCTAGACTATAGCATAATACCATTAATTGTTTAGTCGGGAGGCATTTGTGACTTGTGATGAAGAGTGATTGTGCTGTTGATATTTTTGTTCCTTTTGTACAAGCGTCCGTGACTGGCACAACGTGCAATCGTGCACAGAACAGAGGAATAATTATAATCCCATATAGACAATTTACCACGGAGAAGCATTATTAGAGCAGAGTTCAGAGATCCAACAAGCAAATTAAGACATCCCTCCCAAATGTGTAAGTTTCAAAGACACTTAAAGAAATACACGAAATATAACGAAGTGTCAGACAAACCTGTATGACTTTTCTCACTCTTTTTAAGTCCGTGGTGTTGAAATGTCTTATCGCTCCGTGGACATCTTTCTTCGAAGTTGCGTTACTTTAGATAGATGTTCAATGGAGGACACTTGGGAGTCACCAGAGAGAGACTATATAGATTTTTGAATGCACGATGAAGAGCTCGATGAAGACAACTCACAGACAGTCCCAGCTGCTTGTTATCTATAGCCTGCTAGCCAGCTAGCTGCTGAAATAAACTGTTGTGATGTCGGTACTTAACTCTTCGTATACCGGATCTTTCCCACTGCTGGACGCCGCGGTCCTCTCTCACAACGGACACTTTGGTCCATATCGTGCATTAATATCCATATTTGTCCGCATTTGCGCGAGTCGCTTTGGTGGTTACAGAATACAGATCCCCCTTCTTTCTTCTCCTAACCAAAGCTCACTCCTCTTCTTCACCACAATGGGTTCTGTTTCCACTCATTTTCAACACCGCCAAGCTCTTGAGTTTTTACGACACCCACTGCCTGTTTACGATAGCAGTTGCTAAGCGATTCTTCTAGTATTTGTGTCTCGTGTGGAACACCGCCCCCAGTGCAAACTTTGTCTGGGTTCCCATTTATTTATTTAATTATCTTCTTCTTTTCTTTCTATTCAAAGCACGCAAAGCCAGTCATCGAGATAATTTAATAGTTTGTTATTTTATCCCAATGCCACATTCTTTATGTGCATCTGTGACCTGCAAAAGAAAAGGTACAAAAATGTATCATTATTCAAAACAGCCATCACTATGCCAGCGCAACACTTTGCATTTGATGTTATGATGATAGGTTTAATGGTCCCTCTTAAACAGGCAAGGTAACGGGTACATACGATCGAATAATGTACATATTGTGTTTGTTTCCTTGCCGTGGCTGCTGAAGCATTAGCTCTGGTCCATAGCTCTAATTCCGTTGCATTTTAGAGATCTACTGAAGCATAGCTCCATTCTCCCTGAAGGCTGAAGGGTGAAGCTCGGCCAAAATCGGAAGTGTCCCTGTTAGAATCTTGGACAGATTCCATGATGATCAAAGCGACCGGCTTGCAAAAATAGCAACATCTGCGTAACCAGGGGAATGCAAAGAGAACTGCATTGGCAATGAATATTTAATTGGGTTTTGAGCCTACGGCTAGTTTAATCCTTGTGCCGTGGAAGATGCCATGGCATTAACTTTACAAAAACCCATTAGCCTATAGTAGCGCCAAAAACAGTCCATCTCACCCTACACTGCTACTTTGTTTCCTCTTGCCAACTGTGCAATCAAAATGAACGAAAGACGGGAACTATAATGGCTTTTTCCAATTCGTATTAAAGGCTAGGAGACGGTCCTGGACTCCTGGCTGAAAGCTCACTTTATGTAAATATATATCAATAAAACAAATTGAAACTTGTCATGGCTGTACACCTTATGCAATTAAACCAATTGGTCCAATTAATTCATTATGCATTTTAAAGGGCTACATGCTTCCAGCGGTCATTTATCATCTCACACATATTTGTCACCACTGAAAAAAGTAGTGAACTGATTAATTTATCAAAGAGTGTAAATTAGTTCATTTCAGAATTTGTTCTGCAGATGCAATGCAATTGCTGCAATGCAATAGCTTTTCTTTTCAAAGCTAACATATAACTGCCAGAAACTACACGGAACCTCAATTGTCGTTCCCTGACCACATTTGAAAAATAATGTATTCAATTCCAAATTGATTTGATTTTGATGCCATATTTCTATAGACTAGGGAGATATTATGGATAGAAATGCAAATGAATTAGATTACCACTACTAGAACAATTAACCTAAATAAACTTAAGATCAATTTTATTTTGAGTAATACATATTATCCCAGGGGTTAAACAGTTTCGCTAATATTACCATAGATATTAATATACCGTACCCATATCTGTGGTAGATCTGCACGCTCTGCTTTTATTATTGTGTATTTACCGCCATCTGGTGGTGAGGTGGGCGATGTGGAGCTATGACGCGGCTGTTGCCAATTGTCGAAATGAATGACAGGTAAAACACAGACAGGTCACAGTTATTTACTTATTTCCTCAAGTTTACCCTCGTTGTTTTTGTTGTTGAACATGTTGTCAGCCTCATCGAAACATATACAAGACAGTGTTTATTTTCTCACTGCAATTGGGCTGTTAATTATAACCATTCTGAGTATGTGGCTAATAAGGACATTTAAATTTAGATTTATCCATGAAACTGGAGCTGCATTGTTATATGGTGAGTAAAGGCTATCTATAGCGGCTACGGAAGCCCTTCAATAACGCTTCCTGCATTTTATATTAGGCCTCGAGTCTTTATAGTATGAAGTTTATACATTTTCTAACTTTAAATTAAGCGACCTAGCGTTCCCTCCCGAGGTGGGAGGCGGCCAATGTGGCTTCAATTGGTCAAACTTCAGGCGGGATGGAAGATGCGAGATGTATGATGGTGGTGCATAGAGTAGTGGCATGGCGGTGTAGGCTACCTGCTCCTGATGCAATTGCGCGTAAATTGACTTCATCATTCACAGCCAGTTGCTTCGAGACTCTACATTATTTAGTTTCTACTCTGTTGCCTGCTTATAGTGCTTTGTACAGTTTGTTAGACAGAGCAGACATGTAGAGTAACCAGCGTACACATGGGGCATAAGCATAACCATAGCACGCCCTATAGTGTACACTGTACAGGAGGAGGAGGAGGGTGGGTAACTATAATGATTCTAATGTTCTAAAACGAAATGGCATGTTTTTTTGTGTTGTTGTTTACTACAATGCACATTATGAATCTCAACAGGTATGCTTTTGGGCGTGATTGTGAAAAGCTTGTCCTCTGAGCCGAGGAAAGAACACTGGGAAGTGTACAACTGTATGGGTCTGAACAGAACACACCCCACCCTGGTGATCAACATCTCAAGCCAACTTCACAGTTTCAAACATGTAGGTGTGGTCAAAAGCCCAGGATGCCCTCTGGTCTCAACAACCCTCCCCAAGGTAGGCTACTGTATTAACATCATTTCATATTAATACTGGCATTTTCATTTCACCTGCACACCAGAAATGTGAAATCTCTGGTAGGCCTACTTCCTCCTTGTGGTAAAGAGAGCGAGAAAAAAGGTTGTACTGTATGTATAGATGGCATGCAGGCTGCAGACACTGCTTCTGAGTGTAACAAACATCTCTGAACTGAAGTGTATGGTTTTTTTTTTCATAGTCTGATATGTATAAATTATGGTAACAGAAACGAGAGTGGCTCCCGTGTAGGCCCTGTGCAGAACTGGAGGATGTACAGAAATTTTAACATAGTGTGTGTGTGTGTGTGTGTGTGAGAGACACACACATGTCATTGGTTTGACGTTAGTTCAACCATTACTAAGCCTATCTCTAACCCTAACCAAAGCATGGGAGCAGCGCATGATCACCAACCTTAATGCATGTTTGCCAACCTTATAGTATGCCATGTTCGGACTAACAGGACTTCAGCCCATTCATCCAAACAGAACAGTTGTATTAAATAACGTGAAACTCACCAACATTGCAGCTGTACGGAAAGCTTTTTGTACAGCTGCAATGTTGGTGAGTTTCACGTTATTTAATACAATTAAATAGGACTTTTCTTGGATCTATCAAAAAGGAACTGTGCTAAAAGATAGTTTCCAGAAGTTTGTTCCAGTTGGTGGGGTCGTGTTAGGCTATATCCCAGCTGCAGTATTTGTTTATTTGTAGAATTCCCATTAGATGCTCTTGGAAGTGAATTTGGCGGCGGCGGCAGCGGTGCATTATTCTTATGCGCCGTAGGAGGGATCTGACATGGGTGGGTAATTAGTGCAGAACGGTTTGATAGATAAACACTCAGGGTTGCATTCTGATTAATAGCCAGTCAACTTGGCACAAATTATGTCTGTGAAGAGTATCTAGACTATAATGATTCATTGTATATCAGATAATACAATACATCATGTCTTTATTGGTCTCTTGAGCCAGACTGTTGACTCACACTATTTTCAAAGATATTGCAGAATAGTCTTCTGGCTATGCAGGACTATGGCCTTAGTCTGCAGTACTACTAGCTATGCTCAGAAACATTTTGAGACTAAAACACAGCTTGAGTGCTGAGGTTTTGAAAATAATAAAATCCAATCCATTTATGTTTCTGAATAATATTGACCAAAAACATCAATGCATGAAGCCTGCATGTAAATCTGTTAATTATGAAACATCTAGATAGCATAACTACTTATGCCGTAGGAACGGTCCTATGACCAGACAGACAGCACCTGAAATTAAATAATGAATTGAAAATACCCTTCACTGGCAATTAATGAATTATACTAAGATATTCAACAACAAAAAAACTCAACCTTGAAGTCGATAGGATGATTATTAGTCTTGTGAAAAGAAAGTACTTTATGTTGGCTTGCTTTCATAAGAGTATTTCAGTGAGGGTGAAACTTTGTTTAAAATATTGAGCCAATGAGCCAGGCATTCTATTCTATGGTGGGCATGGAACTTAAGAAGCTATCAAAGAAGTACATTTGTTTTAATATGAGACCGATAATTTAATATTGTTGAGAGAAAGACAGAGGGAGTGAGAATATTGAACATCCTCTGGTCCAGCATGTAACTCTTCACTAATGAGCCAGGCATTCTATTCTATGGTGGGCATGGAACTTAAGAAGCTATCAAAGAAGTACATTTGTTTTAATATGAGACCGATAATTTAATATTGTTGAGAGAAAGACAGAGGGAGTGAGAATATTGAACATCCTCTGGTCCAGCATGTAACTCTTCACTAATGAGCCAGGCATTCTATTCTATTAAACATGGAACTTAAGAAGCTATCAAAGAAGTACATTTGTTTTAATATGAGACCGATAATTTAATATTGTTGAGAGAAAGACAGAGGGAGTGAGAATATTGAACATCCTCTGGTCCAGCATGTAACTCTTCACTAATGGCGGGCACTCTTTGGCCCCTTTGAACATTAGGGTCTCATTAGCAAACCAACAGAGGCTACCACCAAGGCCATTACACTGGTCAGAGTATTTTTTCGTGTGGCCTTCACGCCATTACGTCTGATGCATATGGGGCCCCAGCAGCCAGAGATAAGGATTTCATTGCATTACAGAGTCCATTATGTGCCACCAGGGATTAAGGCATTAAAGTTTGTGGTCTGATTAAATTTAGTGCCGCTCAGTTGAAGAGGCAATTAGTGTGTACAACACACCTCAACCCTGGACGCTGTGGTGCAGGTTGCCCTTAGAATGAAACCCACTGCAATATGCATAATTCAGCAATACTGCATCCCTATTAGTCTCCGTTATCCAGTTTTTCATTTGTCCTGCAGTAATGGATATATATATATATATATATATATATATATTATATTATTGTTCTGGGTGGGTAATTGCAGCTGTACAAAAAAGCTATTTGTAATGAGTGGTGAAGGCACAGCATGATACAAGAGATTTACTGTAAGCTCTGGCAGCCGTTTCGAGGTCAAATGATAAGAGTAAGCATAATTGCTCTCCAAACTATATGGGAGTTGTAAGCATTATAATTATCTGAAATATTCATGCAAAAATTACATATGGATTCACAGAGATTATACCTTCACTTACATATAAGGTATCCTTCTGATAACATACTTTTCTGTCAAAACCAGGAATGATTAGATTCCAAATATCCCCACTATGTTCCTTCTGTGAGAAAACAGCTTGCAGGCATGAGCATGTTCTTGCCGTTGCGCTGGAATCACATTTTCTCAGTGTAATGAGACATTCTAAGAGGTAATTGGTTATACGGAAGAAAGAAAAATGAAATCTTCTGAAAACTACTTAATATCTTCATTTGTAATTGGTGATCTTCACTCTTTGATGTTTAAAATGTGAATTTGAACGTGTTCCTCAGTCATGTTGCAGGTCCCTTGGTGTGATCCATGGTCAGGCAATGCCCTCTTGATTATTTATTGTATTACTACACATTATGATACGGTTGATGATGCTGCGTTTGGTCGTGTAAATAATGTAAACTATTTTCAGACTATCTTGTCTGTCCATGAATACGTACTCTGCTGTTGTTGCTTGTGTTTGTATTTTAGGTTTTCTGTTTTTTAAAAACAGAAAACCTAAAATTTGTAAAAAATCTAAAATAAAGTACTGATCATAAAAAAATAAAAAGATAATGTGAATTTGACAGACATGTAAAGTAGGATAAAATACATGGATGGGATGGATTTCATTTATTTTTAATCCAGTGACCGTTGCGTCATCCTTTTAGTCAGAAAGGGATGAGAGAATGGTTGCAGTACAGTGTATTCAAAAATTCATATAGCACTGGTTACTTTTTAATGTACTGAGCACTCTGGGGGTTGTGGAGCAAGGCAACTTGGATCTTTTATGTTGAAACATGTTATCTGAGCACGTACAACTCATTTTGCCCCGTTATTATTAAGCTCACAACGCCACGCAAGAGCTTGTACATCGGCTATTTTCGCTTTTTTCTTTTGTTGACAACTTGGCCAATGTTTGACCAGTTCTTATAGTAGCCTATAGTTTGTTGACTACTTTTGGACATTTGAGGTATTAAAAAGTTCCTTAAATTGTCTCTTCACTCACTGTCATCTGGACCCCCCCCCAAGCCCCCCACCCAAAAAAAAGAACTACTATTACTAATACTACTACTAACTACGGGTTGAGAACCAGAACAGGCAAGGATTTAGGCGAGCACATGTAAGTGAATCTACCAATAAGCTTCGTTTCACCTGACTGTGTCACTGACATAACTTGTGCTATTGGATAGCTCTGATCCATAGCCTTCTACTGCTTCTACGATTCTGCCCTGCGCAGTACAAGGCTATGGGACTTACAAAGGCGGGTTGTGTCAATAGAAAGACTACTTTCCTTAGTGGAAGCACTCTGAGCCCCCCACCACACGTATAAACGGTACTTTTTGGCCAAAAAGGGAATTTTTTTCACCGGAGGAAAAATATTCTCTATGAGGCAGTTCTCTGGGCAATATCAGTAGAGGGCGCAGCGGAGTAACTAAAAATGTTTTTTTCCCGGTGGAAACAAAATCCCTTTTTGGCCAAAAAGTACAGTTTATACGTGTGGTGGGGGGCTCGGAGTGCTTCCACTAAGGAAAGTAGTCTTTCTATTGACACAACCCGCCTTTGTTTTGGTGAGTAGCAAAAACGTTATTTTTATTTACACTAAAGAGTAGAGGCTGGTCTGCATTCATGCGAGCGGCGGAAGTTGATAGTAACATAGCTCTAATGCAACGCATTAGAGCTATGGAACAGAGCTAGCTATTGGAATGCTATTCTTCTCAGTTCAGCTTCCCACTTATTAGGTGGCAGGCACCCTGACCAACCAGTAGGAGTCGCTAATGCAGTGACAAAAACCTCAGCCTTGCAGTTGCTGCCAGTGGCTTCCCTCCCACAAACATGGCCAATTGTGTTTGTAACATTCAGGTGATTCAAACCTTTGATTGATAGTGATACCTTTCTCTGTGAAAACTGTCATGGGCATATGTATACTGTATCACTGTATCTCTGCTATAGGCTAATTAAAAGACAGTAGTACTGAGTAATATGGCATTAAGCCATAAGTAAATCCACTAGTCGACCTTGTTGGTACTAGTTGAATAGTTGATAAAAAAAAGTTTATTTTTTATTTATCCCCCCCCCCTCACCAATGTACAAAGTTTTTAAATGTACAAATATTTATTTGCAAAAAAAATTAACATTATTTATTTTACATAATAGGTAGTTAAACAACTAGTCGACTAGGCAACTAGTAAAAATGACTAGAAGTGAATACCCTACTGAGTAAAATAGGTCTCTTCTTAGGTGAGAAGAATAGGTCCTTTATACACAACAACAACCTTTCCACAGACTACTGGCAACCGGATCCCAGCCTGCTTCAGGGGGAAATTAAGCACAGTTGGGATACTTGACCAAGCTAGAGCAGGGACAAACAAACAAACAATTCAGCTAACTAGCTCCACACTCTGCTTGTCACAATAAGTACTGTACATGCTCACACACACACACACACACACACACACGCATGCACGCGTACACACACACACACACACACACACACACACACACACACACACACACACACACACACTGCTCGGCAGCAGCAGGAGCTTCTTGCCCCTGGGGTAACATGTCATTGGATCGACCTAGTTCGACCATCACTAAGCCTATCTCTAACCCTAACCTAAACATAACCACAAGCACGGGAGCAGCGCATGTTCGCCAACCTTAATGCATGTTTGCCAACCTTAATGCATGTTTGCCAACCTTAATGCATGTTCGCCAAACTTAATGCATGTTCGCCAACCTTACTGCATGTTTGCCAACCTTAATGCATGTTCGGACTAACGGGACTTCGGATCTTTGGGCAGTCCCCGCCCCGGGTGGGGATGGTGTCCTCCTGGAAGGCAGAGCAACTGAGCCTCTCCTACAGCGAGCATGTCTCCACCTGCAGGGAGTGGGATGTCCTTTCCTCCAGGGCCAGCGACAACTGGTGCTCCAGGTCTTTACAGCGCTTGTTTATAATTGTGGGCAGACTGGGCACAGTGTCAGTCTGGTGTAGCCTGACTATCTTGGCTATTTGTCTGTCTCACAAACACCAGCTACACTGTTTGTTCTGACTAATTACGCTGAAAACAAATTGACTTCCCATCTGGAGATGTATCTGCCAAGGCCTCTGCACCCCACTTGTAAACACACTCTGCGTTTCTAGGTTTTTGACAATCATGGCCAAATGTGCCTGCTGCTTCATTACCATGTATTTTATTTCTGAGATCTTAAGTTACAATTACCTGCGTTTCATGAGACTGTAGTGTTGTTGAGATGTATGTACTTGTCCCTTTGAAGCTGCCCCTCCTCAACTCAGCAAAAGGCCTGTCTCCGCAGGTCAAGGAGTGACATCCCAGGGGTCTGCCACACCAGCCTTTTAAGCACTCTGTAAAGCATATGGTCACGCACCCTTTCACAAAACAGATGGTGTACGGCATTAGCAGAATTCGGCATAGCATTAGCACCAGTTGTATATTGCAGTTTAGTTTGTATTATTTATAATAACCAGTAAGACGCGCAAACGCGGGAAGCGAACGCAGCTCGTACATATTTGGGTTTTGGACGTATAGCTGCTTTGGGGACTCCTTATATGGTTATGGCTGAGTCATGGTGACGTAATCACTCAGCTCCATATATGGGCACAAAAGCGGGACAGACAGACAGACAGACAGACAGACAGACAGACACACACACACACACAGACAGACATGATCTGCTAGGTCTCATTGCGAACGCAGTGATTGCGAACGCAGTGAGCACTTACTATGAGACCTAGCAGATAATGTCTGTCTGTGTCTGTCTGTCTGTCAGTGTGTGTGTCTGTCCCGCTATCCAAATATGGAGTGTGTTGCATCAGCAATCACTCAGCTCCATATATGGGCACAAAAGGGGCCAGGTCCACTCAGCTCCATATATGGGCACAAAAGGGGCCAGGTCCATACAGTAACAGACAGACAGACAGACAGACAGACATGATCTGCAGGGTCTCAGCTGCGTTCGCTTCCCGCGTTTGCGCGTCTTACTGGTAGTAAGTGCTCACTGCGTTCGCAATAATAATTGCTCTTGTAACATGACATAGGAATGGGAACAAGAATACAACGGTACATCATTCATTATTGTGAGTGTCTTGTCACATTTCACTGTAGTTGCTGCGCTGTCAGTCATCAGCATTCAGCACAATGCCTCTTTTTACAGGGTACCTTTGACCCAGAGGTGCTGTTCAATCTGTTCCTGCCACCCATCATCTTCCACGGTGCGTACACCCTTAATCAGGTGAGACTGCTACTCATAATGCCCTGCACCCCACCATATTGTTTTGGCCTAAATCAACAGCTGAATTTGAGGCTCTTGTTAGCACGATTTGTTTTTAATCAACGAGTTGCACACAGTTAATTCGTTTTTTGTATCCTCCTGGTCGATCAATCATCATTCATCAATCATTGCCATTTTCTCTTATATAACTGCTCCTCCAGAGGCGATTCATTGACAATCTTGGATCTGTGCTGACATTTGCAATTCTGGGGACCGTAATGACGTGTGGGATTATAGGGTGAGTATTGTTTCTTTGCACACAAACTTAATGATGATATGATATGACATGATAAAATACTTTATTGTCAGCTCACACTGAAATTTGTCTTTTGATTGATGACCCACGATAAACAAGTCATGACAAAGTAACAGTGCTGCCTATTGATGTAAATGCAGATAGTGTTAAATAAAAAGACAGATGGCAGCATGTGACATGGCTCCCCCTTACACAATACGCGTGAAAACTATAATAATACTGCAATTAACAAATACTAATAGTGTTACTAATTGAAAATGTATAGTTGGGTAACTACCTAAAAGAAGGGATGTATACAGCATATATACGCGTGCGTGCGTGCGTGTACTGTACTCCAGCGGTCCAGCCTACTATATGTGCAAAATTTAACAATAATGGCTTTGTTTTGGTAGCTTTGCTATTCCTGCAACAGAAAGCTAGATGGCACTCTTGAGCTTTGCAGAATATTACATCTTTGCAGACCTGTTGTGGTTCATGCAACACACAGTGTGCAGAAAGACACCCAAATATCTAGAAAGAACCAGGCATACCCTGTGGGCATAATGAATAATAATAATGCAAGAATCCTGTAAGAATTGTATAACCTCTAATGTCTAATTTGTAACAGTATGCACATATTGCTGTGTTGCCAGTCATAATAGGCTATTTCATTATTAACATCAACAAATAAATACTGATTCTTTGGAATATTTGAAACATAGAGTAGCTACAGTATCATAATTGCTCACGTTCCTTTTTTGTTCATACTAGTGCGATGCTTGTCGGAACGCATTCCTCCTCGGATATGCAATGCCCGTTGTACCCGAGTTCTTAGTGGAGTACCCATTTTCATAGTAGGCCCAATTGGTGTCCACTGACCAGTTTATGACATCAGCACTATGACGATGCATGCGGAAACACTTTCCCCTTCGGTTTTATGAGGATTTGTAGATTTATAGATATAGATATTTAAGAACTGCTGATGCGACCGACTTCACACCAGGCGCTGCCCTCCTTCGGTCCTCTGCAATACATAGAGCAAGTTTGAAGTTAAACGGTCGAACGGTTCTTGAGATGCGTGAAGGAAAGGTACACACATTCATACACGCAGAGATTTGCGTAATTTATAGATAGTGTAGTAAAGATTAGTTTGATGCCCATCATTAGAATGCATGTCCCTTCCGTTATACAATACCTGTTGTACCCATTGTCGGGACCAGGAGGCCTGTCTGTATCGTCACTAGCATGAAGGCATATTGAAATGAATATCAGTGGATCTCCAATTCTCCACATATGGGGACAAAATGGCCACTGTGTGAGTGAATATGACCAACTGTCAATCAACAGACACTGCCTATTTACCCATTTATCAAAGGTAATGTTTCTTTAGATTGCAGGAACATGCTGACCTCAACTGACTTCACAGTAAACTGGTGTCGGATCTAAAGGTTACAGATGTTATCTTTTCTCTCTTCTCTCTCCTTCGTCTGTGGTCTCAATCCACGAATGGGGAATGCACCCCTGGGGAAAACGGCAGGATTTGACTTGTTGTGTCACATGCAGCATTTTTCGTATGCTAAGGCACCAAAGACTTGACCAACCCTGCTGCTTGTTAGTCAGGCTGTCATTTGTATCTCTCTCTCTCTCTCTCTCTCTCTCCCCCCCCTCCCTCCCCCCAGCACTATATGATTGTTGGAAGTCAGGTCATTTACCCTGAGAGAGTCATACATTAAATCCTGCCCCGGAGACAAGGGGTGTGTTCTCTATAACCATGGTTACGGGGTTATGCTAAAGGACACATAAGTTCCCCAGAGAGGCCATAGTGACTGAGACACTGATCAGGCTCAGTGCTAAACAAGCATGCACACTTTTAGTCAGGGGATATTAATACAATCTGGGAATACATTTCTTACCAAGAATTGTCTTCGCCAATGTGTTTGTAAAGGTATCTACAAACATATCCCACATTGGTTTATATTCAACCACCCTAGGGGAATTTTTGACAGCTGCTGAAAGTTGGGGTACCATACAACCATTATAAGGCAAAATGTTTTGCACAAAAAACACTCCTTGGGCTAAAAAAGGCCATAGGCGTCATCACAATGTGATGAGGTCTATGAAGTGTCTATGGCTGTTTTTAGTCCAAGGAGTGTTTTTCGTGCAAAACTAATGCTTGGAATGGATTCAGAATGATGAAAACCCCCTAGTTTGACACGTCACATGCTATTTAAAGCATAATGACATTTAGAACATTTTGCCATATATTGGCTGTTGATGGTACCCCAACTTTCAGCAGCTGTCAAAAATTCCCCTGGGGTGGTTGAATATAAACCGATGTGTTAGTAGACACCTTTACAACACATTGGTGAAGAAAATTGAACTGACATTTCTGCTGAAGTTTAGCTTATCTTATATTTTGTAAAGAAGACGAGGCAGGACTGTAAGCTATGTCAAGATGAACCTGTATTGTTTTATTTTATTGTTTGCTATATTCTATGGTGCAGACTCGAGACAGGGTATGATTCACAGATTCAGGGAGATTTAACTCATGGCATTACAGTCTCACTCAGAGCATATTGCAAACACATGATTTGCGTTCCTCATGTGCTGAGCTAGCACAACGCCGGCATCGGCATGACATTGTTATCCGTTGTCCCTCACAGATAAAGCTCACACTCTGAATGTATTTACACTTCACCCATTAGCACCCAATTCTGTCTGCTAACTCTGTGTCTCAGAGGTGGGCTGTGGCCAGTTCAGAAACCAACCAGCAGCCACGACAGCAGGGATTCCAAGCTATTGGAAACGACAGCCTTTGTCTTCCTGGAATGTAGGCACGCTGAAATAGGAGCCATTGTTGTTTCATCAATAATAAGAATAAAAAAAGAAAAGGTTTCAAATCGTCTGAAATTACCAATGATGATGTTTGACAGTTCAGAAACCTGACCGCAGACCACCTCTGAGTGATCAGACAGAAATTGTGCTATCTCGCATGAGATGATGAGACATGCAGATCTGCTATTTTTGTCATGTGACACTGCTGTACGGCGGAGAGACATTTAAGTATTAGGACATTACGGAGAAGAATTGCAGCACAGATTTAAGCAGGTGGTAATGATTCTCCTATAGTACTTGTTTACGGTTGATATGCCCTTCAGCCTTCACAAAATTGCTCTGCGTCTATTTTACCCAAGGAACCCCCCCATGGTCAATTGGTCATAACTCTTCTTCTAAAAGAGAAGAAGAGGGCATAGTGAGACGCTGATTCTTGTGGGATGCTTCAAAAGGAAGCATTATGTCTGAGAGCTTATAATGCAGTCATAAAATGATCCCAGGGCAAAAGATGGATGGGCGCCTCCGCTGAGAGAGTGTCACCCTGCATGTGTGTGTGTAAACGAGCACACAGACATGTGTCGGGCAGGCGATAGCTGTTTTTCATGTACACAGTACATTTTTATCGGGATGTGCATCCCGATGGCTAAGCGGCTAAGCTAACACCGGTGCTGTCAGGCTGTTTGCACCAGTCCACCTGTGCTAAGCAGCCTCGGAGTGGAAAGCAGGTCACCTCACCTGCTGCTGGCAGCGTCTGGCCCCATTACACACACTACACTGGGGGAAGCCCTGCTGTGGTTAGAGGGATGACGGATAGCTGTGCTGTGAGCTCTGGCGCTCCCTGATGACTTCACTGTGTGTCCTTCCATCCTCCCTCCCTCCCTCTCTCCCTCCCAGGGCCTGTGTGTATGCTTTCAGCAGGCTGATGGTGCTCGCAGGCCAAGCTGCAGATGACGACTTCCTCCTCAACGATTGCCTTCTGTTTGGAGCCTTGATGTCTGCCACTGACCCAGGTAGTTGGTCATGAAGAGAGTCCCACAGTAGCACTAGTCATCTTTATTTTATTCTCATACTATTTGTAACTTGTTTTATTAGACTTGATTGCTGAGTTGTTCAGTACTATTGTAGTGGATACACAAGAGGCACATTTGTATAAGCAGTGAATTCCCTTTAATCAACAACGTGAAGGCTCTGTGCATAACTACAGTCCCAGGTTTTCAGAAGGTGACATAATTTCCTGTTCTGGTTAATTTTCCCATAGTTTTGTTTTGATTGCCTTGGCAGCAGATTTGAGCCACAATCACACATGAAGGTCTCACCTTTGTTTAATTTAAGTCTCATACTGGAACGGAATTATTGGGCCTTGTCAATGTCCCACTGTATTTTAGTGTAGTTGTTTTAAGTACAGAGTACAGATATTAGATGAAGATAAATATTGCTCTCAGAGAGAGAGAGAGAGAGAGAGAGAGAGAGAGAATCCAGGACATATTGGAATGACATATTGAGGTAGGGAATGGACACGTTTCATCTAGACTTCATCAGATGACTTGTAGGCTACTGGGCAAACACGCTTAGGGACGTAATCATATATATTCACCTCTAAATGCGTCACTGTTAATTTTAGTTATTTGTGGCACATACGAGTACTCGCCCAACCACAGATGTAAGATTCAGTGTGTCTGGACTCTGAAGTTAAGAATAATGATGATGAATCACTTACATTTTCTTTGCGAGTTCTTGCATATTCTATAAGTGGGAACATGGCATAATATCTGTGATTCAAGACTAATCGAAAAGGTTGTCATACAGCTTCCCACAACATGGTGACGACAGCGGATAATGTTCTCATATTCGAATTCATTATTCATCATGATAAGCGGCTGATCTTGGAGTGTGTCAAGCATGAGCTGTAGATTACAGCGCGTCACACAGCCTGATGTCGGGAGTGCCGTAACACACTGCCCCCGTCACCATCATCACAGTGATTATAATCATGCTGCGATGTGTCAGTGGCCCCCAAAGACAGTCTTGCCCAGGGGTTGGCAACGTTGACGATGGAGAGGGCCACTATAGTTCCACAGTGACTCCAGAGGGCCACATTGCATATTTCTGTCGTAGGAAACATAGCCGATCTACAAGCTCAAAACGCGTCGCACTGTGACACCTTTTGAGCTTGTAGATGATGATCAGCTATTTTTGCTATTATTTGAATTGAAATCCTGAATTATGTTATCTAAAAAGTAACACTTTTTTTCTTCAAATGCCTTTCAAATGCCTTTAATCATATAGTTATGGTAACTTTATTCATGAACTAAATTCAAATACATTGGACATAAAAAAGAAAGTCATTAATATAACTTAATATTAATAAAAGTCCCCCCTTCTGTGTAGCCTAGAACTGGAGGTCTAGAACTTGAGGTCATGTGATCAGTGACATCACCTAAAGATGTACTTTGCAAGCTGAAATAAATAATATATCAGTAGTCTGATATCAACCTGAGGGCTGCATTAAGTGAAGGTGTGGCTCCGGGCCGACAGTTGCCCATATATGTTCTAGACTCTAGAGTATAGACCATTGTTTCCCAAACAGTGTTTTGGGACCCAAGGTTGGGTCGCGGACCAATTTGTATGGGTAGCGAGAAGATATTCCCTTTTTGTGTCTTCCGTTTAAAAATATACATTATTTAAAAAAGTAAAAAATAAATCTAAATGACAACTTTTCATCCATAGCCAACTAGTCTTGTGTAGCCAGACAACTATTCCACAATCTCTGAATGATATATAGACTCTAGAGTCTGAAACTACACCTGTATGACTGTATGGCGGAAGCATTTATATTTTACTCATGATAAGAGCTTCCGTTGCTCCAGACTATATGACGGAAGCATTTGGAAATTGTGAGAGGCAACAGTCTCGCAATGCGATACTAACCAATGCGACGCAGAGTGAGTAGACAGAAATTGTGCCATCATATAATGAGTTTTACTATGGACCAATGATATGAAGATAAGTTTGGAGAAAAGTGCTCCTTTAACCACGAAAACCCTTTTTGTCACAGAGACGCATAAAACAAGGCACAGGGTTGAGGTCACAAAGTAGACGCTCCCGCTGCATCGCCTCAGGAACGCAAGGTTCACATTTTACTTTTACATTTTTTTCTCTTTCTTTTGTTCCCCTAATTAAACAGCTGCACTGTTTAATTATCAGTATCAGCTGTACTTACAGTACAAAAAGAATATCGTCATCAGGCATTGGATACCTAATGAAGGTCTCAGTGACCGGAACGTATCATTACATTTTGTAAGTGGAGACAGTGTGCTCCCCTTTTTCTACTAGGACCATAGACCCTTTTTCTACTTTCATCTGTCTAAGTTCATCTGTCCGTCTCCGGTGTGCAAAATAACTTTTTCACACATTTGTATATATACTGTATATAATTTGTTACAAATTTGTATGTATAAAACTAAAGCAAGAAAAAATTGTTAAAGAGGAACACATGGTTCTCTGAAAACCCAGTCAACGTATCACTGGGGAGATTCCTCTGGTGCTGCACTTATGTGACCTGGGTGTCCTGTGCTGCTGTGCATATATTGCCTTCAAAAAGGGTTGTTGGATTCCGTGATGTTTGTTTTTGGAGAGAATTAGTCATCATCAGATACTTAAAGCCATGTGAGACTGAAAATCCAAACAACAGCATACAGTAAATCCACCAGTGATAATGTGGTTTTCCGCTTCATCCTGTGTTCAAATTATGGTGGGGGGTTTTGCTGTAATGCCTTTTGAGGACATTTCAACTGGGCAACAAGTATTGCAGTAATTCCCTGTTGCTGGTGGTAACATAGCCAATGCACGAGTTTCAATGTCCGACTAATACAAAATCAAATAACAAATCCAGTGGCCGTGAGATTGGTTTTCACTGAACATCCGAAGTATAGTAATGTGTCCTCCTAATTAGACTCTTACCCGTTCGACTTTGACCTCTTCAGCTGTATATGTGTAACGTAATGAACTCCATCAAGCCAAAAGGCCGGGTAGGCCTGACTTTGTACAGCTAATCTCAGACGCCCATCGGGGGGAGGCAAATATACTAGACCGGCAAATGCGGTCCGCCTAAGTCTTTACCTGCCAAGGACGAGTTTTGAGCAAAGTCACAGACTGCCAAGGACGAGTTATTAGGTTATTATTAATTATGAAAGAGCACCAAAGTTATTATCATCTGGTTAGCTTGGGTTTGCTATAGCTTGCGTTTGCTATAGCTAGCGCTAAACAGGCACGGGGCCGTAAACAAGATGGCCACGGTCATAGACTTTTTCATAGATTTTTAAATCACGTATTTTTACACTTACTTTTTTCCCCAGATTCTTTTCCCTGATCAAAACGTTTTTGTTTCACGGCTCATAACAAAAATCCCAATATCATATACCCGGTAATACATTTCAGGAAACTCTGTCTGTTTGTGTATCTGTCCATCCTGATCCATATTCTAATCAGTTATTTTACTCAGTCGGTTGGTCAATTGATCTGAAATTGAAAATGGGCAATTGGGCATGCAGGGACTGACCAAGCTGATTTGTGAGCTCTGCCACTCAATTAAAACCATGTCTGTCCTCATCCATTCTCATCTATTTTTCTCTTCACTGGGCTAACCAATCGATCTGAAACTGCACAACAATTAGGGTTTTTTAGCGGCTGATGGCAATATTTAACAGTGTTTTATGGCAATAATGCAATATGTTGTTATAGACTGAACATCTAGTTATCAAAAAATGCCAGATATCGGCCCAATTATTGGCCTGACTGTCGGTCTATCATAGGATTTACCGTTGGCATATTTTAAGCACAGGATGGGCCTATAGGATCTGGAGCCTTGGTAATGTTCCCATAGGCCAGACAGACGGCCATGCTGTGTTTTCTTTGGGCTTGATTGTCAGAGTGGCATCATGACCAATAATTGACGGACGGGACATTTACATGGCTGTTCTCTTCTCGTGCATTTGTCTCCTCAGTGATTTTCATTTGAGCAATCAATCTAAAATTATAATATATATATATATATATATATATATATATATATAAGGCATATAAGGGACTGACGATGGTGATGTTTCCCAAATGTAAGCTTTTAATTAGCATTTTATAGGTAGTGTAGTTGAGCTCACAGTCCCATGGTCCCAAGTTTCTGCCCACCCTATCTCACCAGCTGTCTGTTTTTTTCCCCCAAAGTATTTGATATTATTGATGGGAGATTAATCTGCAAAGTTTTTAGATTAATCGGCATCGGTTTGATTAATCGGTCTGTCTTTACTGATAAACAAGCCCAAAGTAACAGCTTGAACAGATCTACATGCTCACTATATTAAATATAAAGGTATTTAAGTTCAATCTGACTTGCCTAAGCATGCAGTGCAGATACCCTACGGTACATGTATTTTTCAGAATGGACAAAATGATTATGATTTTTCAATACAGAATGAGATCATATCGACATCGGTAATATCTGTTATCAGCCATAACAGCAATTAATTATCGGATATCGATAAGTGTCTCATCGGCACATCCCTATTTGATATTGTTATAGTTATTTGATCATGCTTTTGAAACTGGGACGGTTCTCCTTTGTGGACATTTTCCCTTGGAAAATAGATTTTTGGATTGCACCTTGTGCTTTGTAGTTTGTAACCCTCCCTCCCACAACTAATCTTTCTTTGATGCTTTGAATGAAGTCAAGCCTCTTTCTGTAAAATAGTAAACTTCTTCCGTGCCACTTGCAAGGTTGATTCTGGCCATGAGAACAGTAGAAAACAGCACTCCGAAGTCCTTGTGATACATTTAATTCACGGATGTTCGGACAGCACAGCTGTATGTGCACATACCTGCCTGCCTTCCTCAGCATGTATGATTCCAACCATGTTCAAATAATTTTCCCGCAGCAATACCAATGACGTATTTTTTTAAATATAACAATTGTACAGATCGGATTGGGCATACCTTCATCAGTGTCCAACACAGATGGTGTCTCCTAGACTAGTATCTGCTGACCAATATTGGCTATTGGTCAATATTGTCAACACTCCAGGCACAACAGGATCATATATCTCTCTGCCACTCAATGTCAGCACTTGTTTGCACATGTGCTGAGTGAGTGTGCGTGCATGCGGCTGTATGATGTGCTGTATACTGAACATTCTCTTGTTGGTCACCTCTGATGACCTCACTTTCCTTTATACTCAGCAGTCACTGACTGCTGAATGACTCAGCTGTATAGATAGATTTGTTTCTCTGAGCTGTTTGTTTTTTTCTCCTTATTTATTTATATATATATACCATGGGCATGACACAATTGAGCCACGCATACAGTACATGACCTGGGGTCAATTGGTAATCAGCAAAGATAAAGAAATGTTTGTTGAAACTCAATACATTGCATTGGTCTTTTCATCTCTCTGCTGAGGGCCAAACGGGAATGTGGTTTGAAATAAATAAATGATGAAGCACGTGTGAAGCCATAATTATAAGGTACACTCAGTTAGTGTAGAGAATTTGGCATTGGCATGCTTGATGTACAGACCACACCACTTGGTCACTAGATTTTAACAATCTGCAACCTCTTAAAAGTACAATTTACTCTATTAGGTGGTCCACATGGTCATATTGTATGTTCTTTGACGTTTTGCTCACATTGCATGTGTGCAAAACAAGGGGAAATTACTTCTGGATAGCTTTCTCATGCTCTTGCAGCTGTGTGCAGAATCTCTGTTCAATAGCTTCCCATAATGGCCATCTACTGTGCATAAGGGGAGCTTGCACTAGCATTTAAAACAAGATATATTTTTCTTTTGAAATGATCAATGCCTATTCTTTACACACACACACACACACACACACACACACACACACACACACACACACACACACACACACACACACACACACTCCTGTTTTCAGCACTGCATATGCCTGCAGTGTTTATTCCTTTCCAACCCACAGGTTCTAGACCACTGTTATAGACCATACACCACCATGTACCATAGATTGTCTAAAGGCTCATTCATAGTCTGTCTTTTTGGTGGTGACGTGACCACCGATGTGCCGCTGTTGTATTTTCCGGGCATTGCCGCACGGCCTCCATCCGGGTGTCCGTGGGCGTGGCTGGCAGGTCTGTAGCACGCCGCGTCCTGTGGGTGTTGCCTGTGCGGCTATGACGCGCGGCAATACTGTGCCGCGTCGCTGCGCACCCACTTCAGACGGTGTGTGTTGGGCTTTTCACAGGTCCAGGTGTGCCTTGGGATTTTGTGACAATCACACATTATTATGGCAATTTGTAAAACCATACAAAAAGCCATGAATTATTTTTATTTTACTATACAGTATCAGTACTCTCTGTACACTCCCGAGAAAAATTCGATACCCTACTGCGTGCGTGTGTAGATAACAGATGGATGGATCAATAGAGAGACACACACACACACACACACACAATATTATTTACTGGAGAAATTGGCCATATACAACTTCCATAATGTCCAGAGATTCTCAATGCTGTTGAGCAGAGGGGAGTTTGCATTATTTAAAGTGTGGAGGCTAGCTCTCTGCCTGTGGTCCCCCTGCATTAGATTTAATTGGCTCCTCCTGGATGTTTTAATCATTGGCAGTCAGAGTCTTAACTCTAACCTTCTCCTTATACTCCCTAGCATTATAACTGTGCTCATGCCCGAGACTGACCACTGTCACTTTGCCCACGGCTGT
The DNA here is from genome assembly GCF_963924005.1 of Protomyctophum bolini. Taxonomy (NCBI): domain Eukaryota; kingdom Metazoa; phylum Chordata; class Actinopteri; order Myctophiformes; family Myctophidae; genus Protomyctophum; species Protomyctophum bolini. The sequence continues at coordinate 17,965,453 of NC_137882.1, forward strand.
GTGCAGTACCCTTATGCCAGTGGTACTGCAATGTAGAAATACTCTGTTACAAGTAAAAGCCCGGAATTCAATATGTACTTGAGTTCAAAAGTATTGTACTTTATGTACAAAAAATGTACTTAAAGTACCATACATAGAGAGTACCCATTATGCAGAATGTCCCATTTCACGAGTGTTCAAATAAAAAATATATAATAATTGCAAATTGCAGGCTCACAAGCTCACAATGCGTCGCAGCTTGTAGATTGGCTATTTTCAAATGGCCGAAATGTATACAGTATATAGGGCTGAAGTGTTTTTGTTTGAAAAAGCACAGGAAAGTACAGTTCAATACAAGGCCTGCAAAGAGGATTTAGTTAGTTAGTTAGTTGCTGCCAGAGTGAGGTCTAGCCAACACCAACTCAGGATTCCTGGATCGCTGCCCTCCACAATTTCCTATCCAACATCAGGTACCTGAGCTCTGCAGTGTTGTCAGCCAAGCTGGCGCGCCGCAGCACGTCTACATAAGTGGTACGCTTCTTTCCCCTAATGGCTTTGCCCTGGGTTGGCTCCCATAGGGTCAATTTACTTGCCTAAAGTTCTGGGTGCCTGACGCAGTGCCCTGCCAGTCTCATCCTTCTCTCTCTGACTTTGTCCGTGACCCGTGGTAGGTCCCCATAGAGGTCCACATTTCTGATTTCTGATGTCCATGTGACACCTACGTAGCATTCTTGTGTAGACTCCATCCAGGGCTTTTTCCTGTTGTGCTGTGAGGGTCCATGTCTGGCCCCATACAGCAGTACTGACTCCACAGTAGCTACGAACAGCCACATCAAGGGTTGGATTGGGGGTCCCTGCGACATAGCGTCATGTCCAGGGGGTGTACTTGTACATCAAGCTGCCTCACGCTACAGAAACAGGAGATATGCTCCTGCCCTGGGCCTCGTGGCTCGGCAAGGCTACTTGAGATGTAGTGGAGTAGAAGTAAAAGTACTGAAAATTGGAAATACTCCAGTAAAGTAAAAACAACCTCAAACTGAAAATTCTACTGCTTAGTTACTTTACATCACTGCATGTGTGTACTACACTTGTGGCCACATAACAAAGGACACAAATATATGTGGCTCTGCTTTTTAAAATATGTGAAATCAGAATACTTTTTTGACTCAACTTCCTTTCCCCAGCTTTGTACCGGCCTCATTAGCTTTAATTAGAATGTCTGAACTCAGTAAATCCCAGATTATCACACGCTGTGATAATCTGACTATATCCAAAATGTGTTAATTTGAGATAAATTAACTCCATCCATCCATTTATACACTTTTACACTTTTAATACTCCACATTTTATAGTGTACCTGATACAGTCACACACACACATTTGAATTATTTTATTTGGATCTGCACAAGAGGCGTATACAGAATAGACCCAAACACTGGTCAGAATAAGGTTATACATTACATGGTCCAACCAAGCTGCTGCACATGCGCTTAACACACAGAGGAAAAAGAAGAGAAAGTATATATTTAAAAAAAAAAATATATATATATATATATAGCACATTGTTGACGTACTATATACTTGATACTACTAGACAGGATGTTTGTTTTGGGTTTTTTAAGCCACCTAGGGATAAATGAACAGGTAACTCTGCTTTTTAAATCAAATCATTAAACGGAATGAGCTTCAGCATTATTTGACGAAGAGGTTTAGGGGATAAATATGATTTATAACGGGCTACAAAACTACAAATATTCCCACCAAACTTTTTTTTATGGCATATGGCAAATAATTTGTATCGATATTAGCCATGTTGTCCATAGGACTTTCTTGTCTGTCAACCGTCTTCGGTTTTCAAGGACAGTTTCCCACAGTAAGAATTGCCATTTAAAACCGGTAATGGTATTTCTATATCTCCATCATTCCCCAATTGCAGTGCTCCCTGTTCTTAGCCTTTTTTATATCGAGATGAGTAGCTTATATTTGCCTGGACAGAATCCTCCCTTTGAATACTGACATAATTTTCCATTTACATGTTATAGTCTATTATTTATTAACACTGGAGTAATGTTTGCCTTGGTTTCTGAAAATGTTGGCAGGAGAAGAAATGGTTTACACTACAGTTGCTGCATTTTTGGCAGAGAACTGATGGTCCACAGACAGCTGACACTACTGTATTCATCTCCCTGTTAGTAAACCTCTTTTATCCTTCGGTAGTATTCAGTGGTGTGTTTTGTCTTGACAGTATCAGCCTTGCTTCCTGTCGATGCTGGACCCAGATTTCTGTTTTATACTATATGTTTCCGTCTTTCATGGTCTAATAATCACGGCCTGAACTGTCTTGTTATCGCTTGACCTCCCCCAGGTGTTTATGTACACGTACAGGTTTTCTCCTGTTTTGTTTTACAGTATCTGTACTCAGTCTGTGCTAGGCCCGCTTGTTGTTGTATCTCATAGTGGTCTTCTGTTTTGTCTTACAGTGTCAGTGTTGGGCATGTTGTCAGAGCTACACGTGGACCCAGAATTATACACCCTGCTGTTTGGTGAGAGTGTCCTGAACGACGGTGTGGCCATTGTCCTTACACAGTGAGTCTGTCTGGGTTCTGTCTGGGCTCGGGGGGAAATGTTTTTCCTTTCCTTCTTCTCCTTTGTAAGTGGTTGCCTGAGGGCATCAATTATCACGACCTGGGCCTGTATCTGGGTCTGGATGCCGAATAAACCAAGGCTGGGATGAATGGACAGATAGACGGACCGACAAACCGGCAAACCTGCCGGCGCAAACATAACATCCACACTCACAAATGCTTATTTCAATGCATAGCGGCAGACAAACAAACAGCCGCTGGATGCTTCCAGCTTTAGGAAAGCATGGAATTGGAACACGACGGTGTGCCAGCATTTCATTAAGGGATTCGGCAGCAAAGGCTGCAGATAACGAAGTCCACCTAGCTGCTGTCAAATTCAGACAAAATACACAAGTCATTTCTTAACTGAAACGGTTGAGAAATGACAGTTACCATGTGCCGGTCCCTCTACTGTACTGTACTGTCGAAATCATCATATATATACAGTGAATATGTGCGTGTGCGTTTGTGTGTGTGTTAGGTTGCGCACAGGTGGTGAAAAACAACCATGCTGTTTTTGTGCTCATACCCAGCCAGGCAGGCACCCACCCAGCCAGCCAGCCACCCACACACACACACACACACACACACACACACACACACACACACACACACACACACACACACACACACACACACACAGCTCCGTAAGGGAGTGGTTGCACCACTCAAAAACAACAATTATAGAAAACAACCGAGCAATAGCTCCTCATTAAGCCCTTTTGGGTGTTCTCTGTGTAAGGTGTGAATCTACCATGCCTCTCTCTGTAACAGTAATGGAAATTTACCCGTAGGTAAATCAGACATAAAGTGGGACAGTGGAACATAACAGTTTGCTCTCACTAAACTCTTACATTTTTAGCACGTTTATGTGCAGAAATGGGAGGCTCGTTAAACACATGACCCACTTTCGGATCACTAGATAATATATGCCAGTGTTTCTTTACAGCACTCTTAATGTCAGAATAAGTAGTAGACTAAACCAAATTGGACTCGCCTGTCTGTATAGGGCCCAGCAAAATATCACAAAACAATTTGTCGCTTCCAGCCCGCATTCTTGTTGTGGGGCAAGTAGGAGTAGGACCCATAACGGAAGGACTTGTGTCATAACAGAAGGACTTTAGAAGGGAGGATTTTATTGTCTGGACTTTCTATCGAACAATCAAGTATCAGCTAATGTGTGCTGACAGCGCACAGAACGGTGGATGCATAACAGCCAAGCACTGGTCATTTAATTAAGCCACATACGCATTTATATAATCTATGAGGTTTCTATTTTAATTGGGTGTCTAGCTGGTCATGTCATGATTTTATTTATATATTTATATATCACTATTAGAATAATAGTAATCCATCTACAACCTAGTGAGCTTGCAGATCAGCGATTTTCAATGAACAGATTTAACAGTTAAAAAAACACCTGATCTAAAATAAACATGGGCCATTAAAGATTTCTGCAGATGTTTTCGCTAAGCAATTACATGTAGGCCTAAGTTATTTCCTTCAATAAGGTAGGCTTGAAAGTGGGGCAGTAGCATGTCAAAATCTTTCCATTCTGTGTGTGAGTGACGTGTGTTCATAATATCCCCGATTTTGCGGAGATAAAGCTCTCTTCCTAATAGCTTGTACTTGTACGTATGTTGAGCGCACTTATAAAAGACTGTTAATTGTCTTAGAATCTCATCTCTATAAGAGGTTTTATTCAACAATACTATCGCACCTACTTTCGTGCGATTCAGATTTTACGGGGGCCAGTTTCGAATTGCAGCCGTCCGTAGTTGCCCTTTGAGTGCGGATTTGAAAGAGTCAAGGGATTTGCATGTCTTAATGACTGTTGTTAGGGCGTTCCACATTTTGGTGGCATAGGAGCGAAAAAAGAATTGTCCCTTGTTTGTGCCGAATCCGGGTTGTTGGTGTGGACTTCGTTAACATTAAGGAAGTATTTGGACAGGTACATGGGTATCTTGGTGTTGTATCGAATCTTGTGGACCAGACCCATTGCAAGATGCTGTACTCTGTCTTCGACCATAAGCCATTCCAGCCTGTCAAACTGGGCAGGGATGAGGTTGGGTTCGGGGGGTGAGGCCAAGTAGGAGCCTGACAAGTTGGTTTTGGGAAGTCTGGAGCCTTTTTTTAAGGGCCTTTGAGGTGCTGTGGTACCAGGAGGTGCATGCATAGTCTAATAAACCTTGTATGAGGGCTCCTGTTAGGGTCTTCATGCTTGTTAGTGTAGAAGGCAGAAGAAACACTTCAACAAGTCTGCAAAACGTGGCTACAGAGGAGGAATAAACATACTTTTCGGTCTCAAAGTTTGTGTCAATTCAGAACTCGCAGGTTCTTGTATTTGTGTTGACGGTGGTCCACTCACTGTATTCGGAGCCTCTTTAGCAAAAAAGGCTCTCAACTTCACAGACCTGAACATTTTAAACAGTTCTACTCTTGTCTGAAAGGTGTCAGCATTTTTAAAAGGAACAAATGACAAACCTTTAGAAAGAATGGAAGTTTCGTGTTCACACTGTTCAGTCAAAGTTCTGTTGGATAGGTTGATTTTGTTCCCCCCATGCCCCCCCTCCTGGATCCTCTGCCTTGGTCGTCTTATAGACGAATTAAAAAACGGGTCTCATGGTCGCAGCTTACGTATTTCCTGTAGGCGGACTCAACGTAGCTCCGGGGTTTAAACCCTCACCAGGCACATCTCTTCTACTACAGTGAACCGTAGAGTGACTGATGTATAGTCTGCCTCAAACGTTACTCTTTTACCTGCTTTTTACTAACACTAACATTACAAAGATGCCCAGCACATCGAGATGAACCTGTGTAGTTTATGGCTGCTCCAACAGTAGTGGCAACATTAAAAAATAAAATAAAACGGAATGTCAAAATATCCACCGCGGTAGCTCTGAGACCAGAGCCATTGAGTAATGGTTGAGACGAAGCAGTGAAAGGTCCTGAAAGATACATAACGTCAGTCTTACCCAATACCCAATCTTTCTGTTTTATGAACACAAGGCTATTATATGGAGAGAAAAGTCAAGAGTCGAAACATGTTCCACTTCCACTCACAATTTACGTGCTGGCTTTTAAAATGCGGTACTTATTCCTTCATTAAAAAATATGATTACTCATAAGTGTAAATATAAAATCAAATATAATATAGCCTACAATTGAAACCTGCTACTGCAGTGATTTTATCCTGTGTTCAATGCGTTTCTGCGTTTGTGTGTGGACTCAGATATCTGTCGTGTGTAGGGTGTCACCTGTTTAAACAGTATCTTGAGTTATTACCATAGTTTGTTTCTTTTATTTTGGTCTGCTGTCAAGTATTATCTTTTTTTTTAGTGGTGCAACCACTCCATTACACAGCTATGTGTGACCCCCGGGAACCCCCAGTGTCACACACGTGTCACACGCGTGTCATGACTCGTGTACCAGCACACACCAACACACTGGCCTAGTGGACACGCAAATGCATAGGTCTCTCTCTCTCTCTCTCTCTCTCTCTCTCTCTCTCTCTCTCTCTCTCTCTACACAGACAAATGGGCCTGGAAAGGCTGGCAGATTGAGAGAAAAAGAGGAGACGAGCGCACAGATTGTTGGCCGTGCCCAAGTGCTGGCTTCTATCCCCCTGTCCATTGAAGCCAGCGTAGACACCAAACCCCCCCACCCCTATACAGACACACAGATAGTGCAGTGTCTCTTCTTGGGGTAGCGTGACTAGCCTCTGTGCCATCTCCTGTCACTTGACTGGCTGGCCAGAGCCGCCGGGTCGCCCCGTCCCCGTACACAAAGGCCCTTTATTAGTGAGCCACGCGGGGCCCCGGCATTGGAATTTTAACGAGCTCCCGCCGCAGCTTGGCCGTACGCTAACGTGCCCTCTTCCATCCAGCGCACTACGCCGCTCCGCCTGCTCCCAATGGGCTTCCACTCAGCCAGGTCTCGCCTTGACATCTGGAGATTCTCGGACTGGGACTTAGCGGTCCCACGTGGCCTAAAGAAAACATCTCTGAAAGGTCACCCTGCATCACTTGCACACTTAGAAGCTAGTGGCTGAGTTAAATGTGCGAAGTTCAGAGTTTTGTTTTTGTGTGAAGGGGGTAATTGCTTCAGCTAGCTGCTGAGCTCATTAGCAGCAGCTTGATTGATCGCCCCCCGTCTCGTTATGAAGATTAAGCCATGTTGTGGTATATAATGGCTCATTTAAAACTGACAATATGAAATGCGGAGACGCTTTACAAGTACATTTTTCAACTGTTTTGACACAGGCTGTGATTATCTTGCTGTCCATGCGGACCGTGTTCAGTCTAAGGTGCAGAAAGTCAGTCCCTGTCTGGTTTCTCTCATCCGTCTCCCAGACAAAAGAGTACAGTACCACCTCAAGAAGCTGACTCAAGAAAAGTTTTTCATGCATTTTACAAAGGGAGCTTAAATCCAAAGAGTGTGTGGGAGCAGTGGGGGGGGGGGGTTAAGAAGTTCTGTCGTCTCAGGAAAGTCAGCCTGCTCAATCAGCCGCTCACAAGGGTGCCTGCCTGGCTTCTCCCTCTCTCCCCTCTCCCTGCGATGGCTGGTCTGAACTCATTGACTTCCATGCGGAATCCCCCCCTCTGCCACAAAGTAAATATTTATAGTAATGATGTGCTGCATAGCACAATGCTACTCTCTTTGCAAACAACAGTAGTATTTCCCCTGCGTTCGCCCTCCAACATCTGTGGGACCTCTCTCAGAAGTGAATAGTAATTCAACCAGACTCTGTTTTCTCCTGCAGTGGCAAGAGGGAGAGAATCAACCTCAGAGGAATGACGCACATTCTCTGAAATGAGTCAAATGACTCCAATAAATTGTACTTAAGAGGCTTAGCTCAGCATAATAAGCGTGTGAATTTATACCCACTGTTCTGGACTGGCGTATATTTCTGATGACTTCTCTCATTTCAGAGCAGTAAACTGCATAAATGTTTCAGTGTGCATATCATTGTTTTGTTTTGTTTACTTTATTACTGTATCTCCTTTGCTCCATAACGGGAGCCACAGCGTGATGTATGGTTAGTGTGTTTGTACAGTATATGCATATTATGTGTCGTGTTTTTCTGATTGTTCGCATCAATCTGTGTCCCACAGTGCCATCGCCACCTATAGCCTGATCGGTGGAGGAAGTGTCTTTGGCGCCCGTGCCTTCTTCCTCTCCGCAGGCCATTTTGTTGCAGTGTTTGCCGGCTCCTTCGTCCTGGGCTTCGTGTTCACAGTCATCACTGCCCTCATATCCTTTGCATTCCCTCCCACTGCAGTCCCGGCACCCCACACGCAATTATCACCTCAGCATCCGCTGCAATCTCCCCACTTCCTCCCTTCAGTAATTGCTTCTCTGTAACCCCCCCCAATTCTACTGTACCAGCTTTATCAACATAAGCAACTCGGCTGAGCCTAAAGTGCTCCTGTGACATTAATGGCTGGCGTCTGCACGAATGGGGGTCATCAATCAAGGCAACGGCCTCTGATGAGGTTTCGACTTGCGATGTTGTCCGACGTTTGTCTCGGATCTTCCTAGTAATTAGACCTTAGAGTGAAAAATGATGACGTGTCAAGAGGAGGGTTTGGGACGCAGGGCGCAGTGCTTGTTTGCAGTGAATAATCTCCAGTTGACAGAAAAACACAAAATGAGCATAGCTTTCATTCATGTGCCGCCTCAATGCACACACTGTAGTTAACTCTAAAGCCTCACATCCCGGGAGGGTACTCGACCTCAACATCACTACTTTTCAACTTATCTTCATATAATTGGTCCTCTCTAATGTTCATGATAAAAATATGTCTCATAGGAGGGCTGTGGGCAGTTCAGAAACCGTCTACCAGTGACATCGACACGTTGTTTTTGCATTTAAAACATGCTTAAAATGCATAGCAGCAATCAATTTTTTCAGCACAGCTTCTATGTCCGAGCATGTCCCCCTAGTCTCACACCTCGCAAAACCACACGCGTGTCCTCGTTAAAAGTTTTAGGCTTGCGTGATCCGTGATCTGGAAGTTGTTTGTACTGTGTCTGTCTATATATCCCGCTAGATGCCAGCAGGGAGTTTTCTTCTGAGAAGTAAAAGAAAGAGAGCCTGCAGATCAAAGACCCCCACAACCCTTTGATGTATGGCAAAGGCGGCATGCAGTGTTACAGAGATGTTTACCTCCACTGTCCCGCTTTCAACCTAATGTATAATTACTGTACTATGAAGACAAAAGTTTCAGTGCAGGATGATTTGGAGTGGAACACTGTTTGGCTCGCTCCCAGACAGGGCCCTAGGTTTCTGCTAGGGAGCTTTGCCTGAGGCGATGTGGGACAGTGGAGAGGCACAAGTTAGATCTGGACTTGATTATGTACTGGAGAACTCCCTAAAATGAACTCATTAAAAACTGGAGGGTAACTCTACACTGCACTGTAGCTCCCCCGGCTCTGCACAACAACCAGTCGGCACCGGATCACTTTTAGGGGTGGGCGCGTGCATGCTGTTTTTGTTTTCTGGAGGAGCATTTCATGTTTACAGTATGATTGCATGTTGTCCTTAACTGTCCCTTCCACCTCACCAAGTTTGCTCGGCTGCATGAGAATCCACTGCAGGAGACATCGCTCCTCTTCCTGCTGTCCTGGAGCAGCTTCCTGTCAGCCGAGGTCTGTGGGCTTTCAGGTAAATGGTTTTGCGGATTATATACGATACGACAGTCTCAAATACAAAATGGCACCATGGGGAAAAACCTTAGAGTATACTGTATATGAATAGAGACAGCACCCGGAGGAAACCCAGAGGCGAAATGGACATAGTGGCCGAATTTGGTGTTGCAGTTTGGACTCATCGTGAACGCACTGGTCCGTTGACTGTCATTGCGCACGTTCATGATGACACGTGAACGCTGTTTCATACGTGAACGCACATGAACGCGTGCAATGATAGTCAACGGCCAGCACGTTCACGATATGGGTCCAATCCATATCCCAGAATTCACTCTGTTCCTGTTCCGCCTCATGCGCTTTTGAGCAACTTAAGTGGATGGGAGGAGAAATCTGGTGCCGTCTTTATTCATATATACTCTAAGGGAAAAACTGTGAAATTGTAGGTTAGTTGCCCTACAATAGATCACATATCTGGTTACAGCTTTTTGTGTAGGTGTGTTTGAGCACGGAATGTGTTCATCTCTCCAATTTAGTCGTTCACCCGCACACATTTGTGCGTTGTCACTGCTGTTGTATCCTACTGACTCGTAGAGCCTTCGTCCTACTCCTCCCACCCAACACTCCCTGTTGACAAGTGCTGCCCCGGCCCGTAGGAGTACGCGAAGTGACAAATATCACCCTCCTCGCCCGCGAACACGAGCGAGTTGTGTTCGTGTAAACACACTACAAAGCCAGAAGCACCACGGTGGATTTCAACCCACAAACTCTGTGGTGGTGGGCAGGCAGTTTTACCCCTGCGCCACCCGAGCACCGAGACGCAAGGTTTCTGTCTGACGGCGACGATATATGAGATTGTGTGTGTACTCTATGCTGTTGCACCGGTGTATGTGTCTACACTCTACTTTGTTATCAGGATGAGGGGATATCGGAGGTCAGAATTAAAATCCTCGCCAGCCACCAATCCCCGCAAAGGCTGGGATTGGATTCCTCCTCAGTGCCAGCTGCTTGGCCAGGCGTGGCAACAAACACAGTTGGTGGTGGTGTTCACTGCTGGGAAGCCAGCAGGTGATTGTGGGAGTTTTTGTCGCTGCACTAGTGAAAAAAGAAGAAGACTAGTGACTTCTATCGGTTGGCCCCGGGCACCTGTTTGACTGGAAGCAGAAACACATTTTGCTCTCGATTACACGACTCCACGTGTGTCAGAGGAGCCATGTAATCATTTCCATCCACCCAAAAAGGCTGTATAGTGCTAGCCTGGTAATCCATCCTGGTCATGTGAATTCACATTATCATGCGTCTTCTGCAGTCCGGTCTGGCCCCAAGTGCTGTGTGGGAATAGACACCAAAAAGTGGAAGAGAGAATCAAGGTCTGTCAATCACAGAGCCCTGAGCACAGACGCTGATTGCAGGGCTCTTTTTGGTTTCGGCAAAACGCTCACACGGCGCTTGCGGCCAGGCCGGTCTGCAGAAGACACATGATATTCACACGACTGGGTTTACCAGGCTAGAGTGCATTGTTCAAGGGGAATTATTTAATCATGGAGCAAAAAAAATATTGAAATCTGTGACAAAGACCAAGGCCAGAGATAAAAAGCAATTTTTCCCCAGCTGAAAGCGATGCACCAGTGCACCAGCCCCTCGTGGATGTCCCTTCATACCGGCATGCCCAGACTTGCATCATCACTGTCATCATCAGTGCCTGTTCGGTTGGCAAGCTACTGCTGGTTGTGGTCTCATAGCTGTCAACCTCGCTCTACGGTGCTGTGAAAGATGTACGCCTCTTGTCCACATTCCTGACACAGCCATCTGTGCAGTTACCTGATAGAAAACCCACGGACAAACGGGATGATCCTCTTCTGATAGGGCCGATATTGAGCGGCAGAGAAGATTGTTTAGCGTCCCATATCCAACCGTTGGCCAGAATATTAAAGAGAAAAATGAGTTTCATTCACACACAGACGAGGACACACTCACGCACACAGGAACACACACATACCCTCTAATAGTCCTTGCTGTTATAGCGAGTCAATAGTGGAGATGAGAAAGTATTAGGTCATTGCCTCGGTCTACAGGGGGCTACATGTACTCATTCCCATCTCAAAACCCCATAACTCATTCCATTTCGACCCACATACTGTACACACACACACACACACACACACACACACACACGTCAGTCTCAGCATGTTCAGTCTCATAGTTCAAGTCAAGATAGGGCCCAGAGATAGCGGAGAGCCATAATGGCATTCCTGCCCTGGCTGTTAGCCTGGGTCTCGTGTAGAGCGAAGAGTCGCTCTGGTCTCATGTATTATCGATGACCTGCCCTGCCCTTCTGTACGTTTCTATTCCCACCTTGCATTTACCGCCCAGGGAAGAAAAGTGTGCTTTGTGAATTCACCCACTGTCACAGTGATGTGACAGTGTTTCCTTATTATGTGGAAATGTTTTATACTGCGCTTGGAAAAACAATGGATTAGCCTCTTCAGTTGCCAAGTGTCAATTACTTGTTTCCTGTGGAGTCATGACGTAGTTATAAAATATACATGTCTCATACATACTATGCATACTAGGGCCGACCTCAATGTGTCGGTTGGTATTCAACATTCAACACAGTCAGCGGTGTGGTGGAGTCGCTCTATCCTTGGCAGCGCTCCCTCTGGCATGTGGAGGAGAATACCGTTCTAATTAAATATGTTGACCTTTTCTCCATTAGACCCCAACTCCCAGTCTATAAAGCATCCTAATGCTGTCCGGCGCTGAGATGGTACATTGTATCCAAGATGGAACTTTATGTGGTATCGTTATTGGCATTGCTGCTGTTATTATTTAGAGTGCACAGCACAATTAGGGATTTGATTATTCTCATATGTCCCAGAGGCATTCAAAAACAGTTTGCTTTTCATTAAAGAGTCCATGAGCAGCAAGGCAGGTAGGGCTGTGTTGTCTTGCGTGAGGACAGTGTGTGAGATATGCTACAGTATATATACTGTAGGCTGTGTCAGACATTATTACCTTACATTTGTGGAATCATCTTTGACTGTCCAACAAGACTTTCCGCAGCTGTTTATAGTACTTAATTAACCGTATAGCTAAGATGAATACTGAAGTTCAAGAAGATGGACTTCTACAGTAGCTATGCCTTTGATGCTAACACATTTTATTTATTTTTCAATCAAAATACATTTCCAAACAATTTCCAATTCTCAATATTCATCTGCACAAGCTGCAGATGGCCACGTCTTCCTATGGGCTTTAATGGCCCATTTATTTTTGAAGCAATAGCTCATCCAAAGGGGATGCAGTGAGCGATGGCAGTCCTCCCTCGTGTCCTTTGGTAATTGAACCTCTCTCTGTCTGCTAATTGCTGGAGTTTAGCAACCGTGTGCGTAATGACCCCAAACCTCACAGGGAGCGCTGGCGTCATTAATCTCGTGCCCTGCATGCCTCACAGCCGCTCATTGTGGTATGAGTCTCATCTGTTGCCCAGTGCCCAGGTGCCCACCTACCATCCTTTCCATTGGGGAGCCATCATGTGTGCGTGTGGGCGTGCTGCAAGGCGAATGATGCGCTACCTGCGTCCATATTGCGTAAGCTGAGGATGCAATAGAAAATGCACAAGCAGCAATAGCAATAGATTTGATAGTGGTACAGTAGCACAACCTGTTAAGACTTCATGGAAGAGTGGCGTTGAAGGACGGTGTGAATTACCGGAATCACCGGTCAATGGGACAAAAAGGAGTGTAATGGACTGGCCTCAGACTGGCTCTATAAATGCAGTCCTCATTATTGCTGGCCTTGTCCTATAGTCCTATCATGGCAATTTCCCCCTTTCTTTGACAGCAAAGTGGATGTCATACAGTATATAGCCGTTCATCACAAGCTGAAGCACTCCATGTGAAATTGAATCCCCAAACAAAGTAACCGTGTTTTCATCCTCCCTTCTTACTTTCCAATTCCAACTCAAGGTCTAGCCAGGTCACACATTCTTTTTTTCCCTGTCCATTTTTTCTCACTCTTTTGTTATCCTCCACCCCCCACCGCCCTCACTGATATGACTCTTTATACTCGCTCTAGGTCTTTTATCAGTCTTTAGCCCGAGCTTACTCTCTGTGTGTGTGTGTGTGTGTGTGTGTGTGTGTGTGTGTGTGTGTGTGTGTGTGTGTGTGTGTGTGTGTGTGTGTGTGTGTGTGTGTGTGTGTGTGTGTGTGTGTGTGTGTGTGTGTGTGTGCTCAGGTTAGAAGGGGTGAGGTGTGGGTTTTGGCCTGAAAGGCCAGGATACTGGACAGCTTTGAGATGTTTATACAGCTGGGAGACAGTGGAACGTAGACAGAGGGTGGATTCTGGGTGTGTTATGGGGTTGGGCTGGTATGAACTGTTGTCGTAAAATGTTACATTCTAAACCAAAGGCAAGAAAGAGGAGGGGCAGAATGCAGATGTTTTTTAGGATGCTTTGGTTTGCTCTGTGTTTGCATTTCACTAGGAGAACACGGATAGTTTACGCCCACTGGTACGGAACCACTGGTTTACGGGATTTACTGTATTATTGGGAATGGAAACTTTCACCTCCTTTTTTTGAGAGGCGCTAGCCCCTCCTAACAGCTTTTGTCCCCACACGTCTCAATATTTGCCTTTGACGATGAAAGGAGAAATTAGGTCTGTCGGCCTTGAGTAGCGGCTAGGCGGCGGCCTATAGGAGATAATTTAATCATAATTAATTTTGTAGGAGGGGAGGCAGAAACGTAGCAATGTGAGGCAGCTGACTGCCTTTGCCTACAGTACATCCGCGTGATTTTTATTTTGCAAATGATCAGATACATATATATTGTTTGAAAATAATTACAATTTCTGCACTGCACTGGAAGTCTGTTTGTTTCAACCTTGCACAAGTTGAGCGAACTGAGCTGTCCCTTGCTTCCTTTTGAGCTCCAGAATCTTCTGGCATACTATTAGTGGCTCACACAGAATCCAATCAAAACTTATTTTTCGATCACCAGAGTAATGCCTGTGTTCTGAACATGAGAACAAAATTATGTCAGAGTCAACACACACACACACACACACACACACACACACACACACACACACACACACACAAAGGGCTGCAAAACATAACAAGGTTACAGTAACCTTCTTGGCCACGCTAACCTGGGAGACAGATTATTATTAAGGATTTGGGTACCATCTTTGAGGTAGTCAATAACCTCTCACTTCCTCTGGAAGACGGAGTGGGTGTCATGTCACTTGTTCAAGTGCTCCTCCAGCACACACACACACACACAGTCACACACGCAGTATGTGCACACAGGCAAACACATTTCGTATGCAGTCCCATTGTATAACGTGTGTGAGAACTCTGCTCACAATGCACTAATCAACATAATATTGAGCACTCTGTTCTCTATACAGCACTCCTATGCCCTTGTTCCTCTATACTAGTGGTTTTCAACCCTTTTCATATCAAGGTCCATTATTTATTCTGCATTTGAGCCACGGACCACCATGTGATGAGATTTAGCCTCTCAGACACAAAAACGTATAATATTTATCGTTGGATAAGATTTTGTCCACAATTTAATTTAGTATGGTATGGTGTTGGTACCATAGGAGAGATAACGATCAAAACAAACAATTCTTCTACATTCTCTAATTGTGTAGACTTAAACTATAACCAATGCGTAAACTAAGTAATGCGGAATGTTTAACAATAATTTAACTCTTGAGAGCGTAAAATGAAACTGTTTAGTTTTGCGCTCTCAAGATTTATCTACAGTATAAGGGTCAGTTTGGTTACCAACTGTCCATTTAGCTGGAGACCACCTGGAACCCCTTCATGGACCACTGGCTGAAAACCACCGCTCTATACTGTATACTCCCCTGCTCATCATGACACTGACATTAATTATTATGTGTTGTGGTACTTTATGTCCCATGATGGCAGGCATTGTGGCGGTGCTGTTTTGCGGGCTGGGCCAGGCCCGGTACACTCTCTGCAACCTGTCCTCGGAGGCCAAGACCAGAATCAAGCAGGTAGACTTCTTTCTTTCTTTCTCACCTTTATTTATACTCAGAATACAGTTGAGGGCAAGCCCTCATTTTCAACGTAGCCTAGGTTACAATACATAAAATACAGTCACAAGATAATACATCAAACAACATTATAAATCAGGGTAAATTACAAAGGAACTTTATACAGAACAACCATCAGTAAAATAAATCAATTGAAGCAGGAGCAATCATGATGAAAAATATTCTGGAGCATTCCTTTGAACTGACCGAAGGATGGCAGTGAGCACAGTTTTAAGGAGTTTTGGAGTACATTCCATGCTTCCTCAGGCCCAACTCTGTCTGGGCCTGAGGAACCTTGATCCTTAAGAAACACTAGAGTGGGTCTGATAGGGGTTATTGTTCAGTTCCATCATGGAACAAATATAGTCAGGGAGCATCCCAGCAATGGCTTTATATAAAAATAGGTGCTAATGCCTATTTCGTCTCTCAGTCAGAGAGGATAAACCTGAGTTCTCATAAAGTGCACAGTGGTGGGTACTATAACTATCACTAGTAGTCCACCGCAAGGCGGAGTGGTAGACAGTGTCTAGTCGCTTTAAAAGTGAAGGAGCAGCAGACCTATAAATAATGTCCCTGTAGTCCAGGACCGAGAGGAAAGTGGTCTCAATAATAGATTTTTTACTGGAATTTGGAAAACAGAATTTATTGCTATACAGAAACCTAGTTTTTGTCTTAGTTTGGAGACAAGATTTTTTTTATCTCATCTAATATTGTTAGTTACGAGAGTGACAGCGGTAACTGTACTGTGATTGGATCGGAAGCCGGACTGATTTAGATTTAAAACAGAGAAATTGGAAATAAATACTTGTTTCCAGGATTTTAGCAAGACACGGTAGTTTCGAGAGAGGTCTATAATTATCTAAATCTTGCTTGTCACCTCCATTGTGCAATGGTGTTATATGTGCTCTTTTCCAAATATGAGGGAAACAGCTTGATTAAAAATGTGAGTGGTCTGCTCTACAATAAGAGGTGCTGCTAATTTGAAGAAATACGGGTCTAAATAGTCCTCCCCAGTTGAGCTCTTTTGGTTTATGTTTAATAGTGCTTCTAGGATAACAGTGGCAGGGAGGGGCTTCAGGGAGAATTGACCAGTTGAGCTATTTGTAGGAATATGGTTGGCAGCCTCGAGTGCAGGTCCTCTGTATGTATGGGTGAATAGGTGACCAGCTTCTGCAAAGTGTGTACATAATATGTACATATTTCCATGGGGTCTGAGATTGAACGGTTGTTACAGATAATTTGTGTAGGTAGGGCAGCAGTGCTGGTGTTCTGAAGATAATTCACTGCCTGCATTTCCCTGGGAAGAGGTAATTAACTGAAAATGATAGTCTGATATGGTCAGACTATCACCGGAGTGCCTAGCACGAGCCCAGGCATTGTTCCTTTCCTTGAGCAGAGCTGCTAGCTCAGGATAGAACCATGGGTTCTTTATTGGAGCATGAGCGTTAACTTACCTAGAGGAGAAGCTTAATTACCACTGTATAGAAACTGGCTTTTATTCTCTAATTGCTCAGTTCAAATGGCTTTCGTGTGTGTGTGTGTGTGTGTGTGTGTGTGTGTGTGTGTGTGTGTGTGTGTGTGTGTGTGTGTGTGTGTGTGTGTGTGTGTGTGTGTGTGTGTGTGTGTGTGTGTGTGTGTGTGTGTGTGTGTGTGTGTGTGTGTGTGTGTGTGTGTGTGTGTGTGTGTGTGTGTGTGTGTGTGTGTGTGTGTGTGTGTGTGTGTGTGTGTGGCTTATCTGTTAAAGGATCTTTCATTGTTACATCTGGTTACACAAGTACATTAGGGTAAATTATTTTGTTCTGGTTCCTGTGTTTCTTTTGTGTGCATAATCATGAATGACCATTAGCACTGGAGACGTCCAGTGGGAGGCCTAGACTCCATCTCGCTGTCTGCCAGTGTGCACACAGGCAGTTCAACAGAGCGTCTTATGATACCAACCAGCTCCCAGGAATACTGAATAGATAGAGTAGTACTGTAAAATACATGCATATACTGTATACACTCATCTATGCATTTATTATTCATTGTCGGTGCCACAGTGCAGGTCAAAAGGAAATGACAGCTTGATCAAAGCATTTGCTTTTAATTTAAAGTGTGGTATCCTGTTTGTTTGATCAAATGCTTATAGCTACATTTTTACAGCATATACATGCAGCCGCACCTCAAAGACAAAGTCAAGTGGATTTAGTTGGAGCCGACACTAGTTTAATAGAAAGCAAGAGCAGAGGGTAATATATTTCATTGCCTTGTCCTTGAGGAGAAAGTGGGCAATTATTCAAGTGAATGGGTCTTTATCTTGTAGAGTCAATATAGTATGTATTTGGTCAGACTACCTAAAAAGAAGTAAAGCAGAAATGTTAATTATCTTTCAATACACATTATATTTAGCTTGTCCTTTATAGCTAGAGTCATCAGTGTAAGTATAGGACCAAGCTGTTTACGATGCCTGGTAGGCAGTATAGGTTGTGATAAGAAAATAATGCTTATCACTACGAAGTACTTTTCAATTAATGAATCCACATGACGGGTATACACGGACGTCGCACGTGTATCGGCGTCAAGCCTTCCTCAGCATGTATAGGAGGAATGGTATAATGTTTGTGGGCTATGGCCTATCCTATCATCACCACTGAACCAGAAAGAGCGACATTGTCCCTTTCAACTGAGATGAGATTCAATGTATTGTCAATGTACAGTACAGCGAAAGGTATTTTATTTTCACATCTCAACAGTGCAAACATGTCAGTAAAAAGTGAAAGTGCAGGTCAGTAAGTAAATGCAGTAAGAGCAGTAGACATTAAATAAATAAATGGATATTATAAGGTGATATTAATAAAGAATAGACATTCAATATTGTCAGATCCATATTGCACATACAGTAGTAGTCCTTTTTGCACGTAGCCCATAGTGCACAGAAGGGCTAGACTAAGGTCCAGTGACCATATTGCACAAGTCCACAAGGATGTAAGTGTACAGAGTCCCAAGATACAACAGGGAAGGTGGGTGGGTAGGGGGAGGGGGAGGGGGGCTGTCACTGAGGGGGGTGAGGAGTGGATGAGGAATTCAGGTAGATGACAGTGGATGGGAAGAGGCTGTTCCTGAGTCTGCTGGACTTGGAACCAAGGTTCCTGTATCGTCTTCCAGAGGGGAGGAGGGTAAACAGACCGTGTTTGGGGTGAGAGGGTTCTTTGATAATGTTATGAGCCTTCCTCAGGCACCGACCTTCGTAGATGGTCTTAATGACAGGGAGAGATGTTCCAGTGTTCACCACCCTCTGCAGTGCCTTCCGGTCAGAGGCTGTACAGTTTCTATACCAGACCGTGATATATATATAGTATGTGAGGATGCTCTCAATGGCACAACGGTACAAGTTCCCCAGTATCTGAGGAGATAGATGGACTTAACTCAGTCTTCTAAAAGAAGAGACGCTGGTGAGCCTTCTTGACCAGAGACGAGGTGCTGAGGGTCCAGGAGAGGTCCTCACACGTCGCCCTCACCCTCCTCACGGCGCGGTGAAGAGGGAGTAGAGAAGGGGGCTCAGCACACAGCCTTGTGGGACACCAGTGCTCAGGGTTAGGGTGGAGGAGGTGAGGTTGCCTATCCTTAACAGACTGGGGCCTGTTAGTAAGGAAGTCGAGGATCCACTTGCCTCATCTCGCCCCCAAAAGGAAGAAACTGTTAGCTCTCTGTTCAAACTCCACTTGACAGGTCTTAGCCTGTCGGCTTTTAATTGTGATCTACTTTAATGTAACTACTTAAAAAACAAACAAATTAAAAACTTAACTGAAGAGACTGTGGAAAACACTCCTTAGGCTAAATGCAGGTCAGGTATGTCCTTGAGCTACACTTGTTGGCAGAGACACTGCTGCAAAGGGACATAAATCACATCAGCGCTGGAGGTGCAGTGTTTTATTAAAATATAAACCTATTTTTAACATTCCAATTGAACAGCCAGTCCCTAGTCCTTCAGTGTGGTTTCCTATAAAAGACTGCGTTTTTGTGCTTTTGTAGCAGTAGTGACTCAAAGCCTCTGCCTGATGACCCAAAGCCTAATATTGAATCATTAGCAAGCATTACTCCGAGTCCTCCCACAGGTGTTGCTTAATTCATATCAACCAGCTTAATTAGCCTGTCGCTAAGTCCCACCCAAGCCCGTTGTTGGCCAATACCACATTAGCAACGGTTACTAGGTTAGGAAACTCGGTCAAGCTTGCAATGCTGGTCAAAATGGTTAAGCAGTGTCAATACATATATTTGCTGTACAGCATGTGTGGGTTTGTTTTCTTACCTTATGAGCAAATTAGTCCATTCCATGAATTATTTCGCTCCGTTGTGCAGTTTAGTATCTATAAAAATAGGCTCTCATTGACTTCCATTGTAACGGGAAACAGCTCTCAAAATCAGTCAGTTAGCACATAAGCGAACACAACAAAAGCTGATTCTGACAGTTTATGACATCAGGAAAACTCATGCCATCTTATTTTCGTCTTTTGATAGATTTATAAAGTAACTATATTGGTTGGAGATATACAGTGAAGCGGTTCTGGTGTTCCTCGTTTGTAAACAAGTCGCCATGCTGTTTGAGATGCACCCAGCTGCAGTCCCAGACATTTCTCCTAAGCATCTCCCTCAAACACGTCCAAAATTGTGTATGGTGTTTGCGACAAGTGGACGAGATAAAATGCATTTGTTTACATCCAACGGTCTGGATGGTAAGTCTGGGACCGAGGCTACTTCAGACCAATCAGATCGTTTTGTAGGCAAACAGGAACTTCTTTCCACACAAACTTGACAGGGTTGCCAAGTCTGCTTATTTCCCGCTACTTTTGGCTTAAGGCTAATAATTAGTACTGTAATACATTACCAAAACATTAATTATCATAGATATAGGCCTACATAGTATTTATAATTATAAATGCATACAATATTTTTATTAGGATTATATATGGTCATATTATTGTGTTTGTTTTGGCTTGTTTTTGGAGGTGGGTTGGCTTATATCTCTCACACAATGTGGCAACACCGAAGTCAAAACAAAACATTACAACGTTGATATTTTTTATTAAAAATAAAACGGTCATAATCAGCTTAGTGTTTTAAAAGAGTGAGTTTGAGAGTTGTTTCCCTGTTACAATGGAAGTCAATGAGAGCCTATTAAACCCACACATGCTGTACGTCAAATATATTTATTGACACTGCTTAACCATTTTGACCAGCATTGCAAGCTTGACCGAGTTTCCTAACCTAGTAACCGTTGCTAATGTGGTATTGGCCAACAACGGGCTTGGGTCGACAGGCTAATTGGGAATGGTTAGCATTTTGCTAAGTGATAGGTTTTACAATTTAATTGATTTAAATGTATATCATCTATGGGAAAATGCTACAGTTACACACACTTGGTAGAGCGGTTCACAGCTCAATGTCCTATGCAAGAAAAAGTCCAGTTTTTTCTTGTGATCAATACCGGTATGTAAATAGATTTCTTATTTTAAGGAACATGTGTAAGCACAGGTGCACCACAGGCAAGGCCGTGTCCTGTCATCAGGATCGTTTACCATACTAATTAGATGCAGGAGACATCTTTATCTACTTAAGTATGCTGATGGCATGGCCTCGATCATCTGGGCTACTCTGTATCAAATTTTAACTATATGGATACATTACTTGTTACAACAGTGCTCTTATGTCATAAATGCCTGTAAACCTAAAGAGTTGGTCATTTGTACAGTAGTAATGACATTCCATTCCACATACTATAAGTCAATGAGAACAAATGGTTTTAAATATTTAGGCACTCTTGTAAACAGCATAATTATAAGCTATTTTGAGAGAGCTGAATAGCCTTTCTGTAAGCAGACAGCTGGTGTACTTACAGTGCATTGACTTTTAATAGATGATAAGAATACAAGTAGATCAAGGATTGTGAACATGGCTGGGGAGATCATAGACAAGGCACATCAGAGACAGTAAGACCTGCAAATCCTGGCGGACCCAGGAATATTTGTATGACTTTTGAACCCGTTTTCTTTTTCATCAACAGCTCCTTGAATTCTCAAAGTTCCTGGGAGAAATCTTTATCTTCAGCTACATGGGCGTTTCAACACCATGTGTTCAAAACCCTCTTCATATGCGGGGCATTTGTATCCTTTTCTCATATCTGAAATTAACTTGATAATGAAAGAATGATACTTCTCTTCTCTTCTCTTCTCTTCTCTTCTCTTCTCTTCTCTTCTCTTCTCTTCTCTTCTCACCCACCAAATGTCCCAGATGGGGGACATTCAATTACTTGGTGTTACTGCAATCTAAATATAATAAGTTTTGGATATAATAGTTCTCCAGGTAGCTTCTGTAGTAATAAATAATTAACTAGCCCTTTTAGGAAAACTTTCAAAACTGAACTGCATTTAAGTTAGATTTTGCAAGCTCAGCACATCTCCATCCATTTATTCAGTCCCCTGCAATCTCCATCTCTACAGATGAAGTTACAGATGAAGTTGTATTGACGAAATGGGTATTTAATTTACCATGCTTGTGTTTTCTCCAGCAGAGCTCCTCGCTACGAATTTGTTTACCTGTTTGAATTGAGTCAGAGCTACATTAATGCGTAGTAGAATTAGTTAACATCCCTGTCACAGTTGATGATTAAGCCTGGTTTAGTTTTAGAAACTCAGTCTGAAGAGCTATACCTGATGCACTTCAAAGTCTCCCTGCTGCCTCTATCGAACTTCTGTCAGATCCAGTTCCTTTAACCGGTATACTTCAAAGGGGAACATTTACTAGTGTGTAGCAATTCTTTGCTATAACTCCTTGCTTCACACACTTCACCTTGATTTCACCCAGTGATTCACATTTCAAACCAGACACATTCTGGTCACAAGTCAGCTTTAATAATCTGTAGACTACACGGTTTCACTGTGTGTGTGCACCACCTTTATTAAAGCTATACAGTATAGTGGTTCTAACATTCCTTTCGTAGCTGCTGTCAGATCAGAGATCAGTCAGTGGACAGTAATGGACTACTGGCTACCCACGGTACCATTGTCCTTGCCTCAGAGCTGACATGACCACAGTCTACACCCGGGCATAGACTCGAGTGGCACCACTCCAAGGAGCCTTTCTTTCACAGGCCAGTGCCCAGATGGTCAGCAATTATTATTACAATCCATCTTCCACCAGAGGGCCAATGAAGCCATGGCAGAGAAAAGAGTTGACCGAGCGTATTCTTTTTCCTCGGCTGCTATGTTTGCTGTGAAGGGCTGCCAAGGAGGCAAATGTTTGAGTTGAACGCAGAGCCTGTTTAGCTTTGTGCTCATTGTGCTCCCACAACAAAAGCTCAGTGAAAGAAAAAACGCTCTGGCTAGCCCACTGTTGGAAGTGGCCTGGGCTGTACATACACACACAGATGAATGGAGCTTAGAGTCTTCTCGTGCCGATTGTCTATAAAAATGAGATGACCCCAACAATTTAATCCTGTTAATCGCTCTTTGGTTATGCGGTAGATTCTAGATTGTAATCGCTCTAGCTTTGCTCCCCTCACCAATGACATTGGGGATGTGTTTTTGAGGAATGAGGCTGAGATGAAAGTGCTTAATTACATCCAATTCAAATAGCTCTGGGGTCTTCAATAAACACAAATGAGTGTTTTTTTTGGGAGCAGGATATTGCTTTTGAAAATCCATACTCTGCTTTCATATTGACTGCAGGGTGCAAGGGAGCTGTTTTAGTAATAGCCCTGTCAGACACAGGTCCCCTGTCGTAGATATGGGCCCTTATATTGTTCCGGACGTCACACTTGTACTTACTGCTGAATGGGTAAAATCCATGGTGCATTTTACCCCCATCCCTGTGATGCAAAAGCAGCATTACCTCTTGTATAGATCAGGTAGTATAAGTTGTCGAGTGCCACATAAATTGTAGTTGAATGAAGGAGATGGTCACTTTTAAGTAATTGGTGGTAATTATAAAAGATTACTCTTTTATTGCTTCAGTCGTCATCGTCAAATCAATTTCTGTAGTTGGCTACTGTACTTTTAAGTATCAAATGTCCCCCAAATCCTCCAGAATACTGGAAATCTACTTTCACCTACATCTACAAATCTGGGAACCCATCTGCAAAAGAAAAGGGGAAAAATGTTTTCCTTTTGATTTTTCTTCTTCCGTCCAATTCTCTGTATAGAGACCGGATGTCGGCCCGTTCACTCTTCTTTAGCCCTCCTCTTCCAGTGGTGCCCCTTTGTTTTCATTCCTTGTAACGAAGTTGCTGAGCTCTTAGAGCTCTTAGGAGCTCTTAGAGTCCATCACTATTTTAATCAGATCTACCCATAAATAAACGTAATACGCCCATAGATGGGCATACGGTATATGGAGATCTGTTTGTCCACAGCCACAGATCTGACCGCTATGCTCATATACGGTCATAGGAGTGACCACCATATTGTGGGAATAAAAGGGACAATAAAAGGTAGACGGACAGATACAGAAATCTCCATATATGGGCACAAAAGAGATACAACAGGTACTCTGACAAGGCCCCCTGCAGTCACGATGACTCCAATCTGGGAATCCATCTCCCCCAAAATAAGGAAAACGGTGGTACCGATATACCGGTATCCTCTTGTGCACCTTCACTGCTGTACAGGACACTTAGCATTCTGTTCCATCCCATGTGAGACATCAAAGTATGTGCGGGGGCCAGAAACAGCTGTGAGAGCCCGATTGGCTTCATGTCTTGGCACGGTGCCATGTGGCCTAAATGGAGGATATGCAGAGCAGAGACCTGTGTGTGTGTGTATCTCTGCGTGACTGTGTGTACTGTATGTCTCTTTATGTTTGCGTATGCGTGCCGGTGAATGCCCATGTGCGTATTCATGTGTGTGCACACTGCATGCCCATAATGCTTTGCTTGCATACGGTACACATGTCATAATGAATTAATGATTGGTTATTGTCCTCAACCTGCACCATGCATGCACACAGCTCTCCATCTGCATATCAAGAGCGTGCAACATCTACCCGTTGTCTTTGCTTCTGAATTCGTGCCGTACCACCAAGATACCTCACAACTTCCAGCACTTCATGATGTTTGCAGGTAATGCATGCTAAAGTACTATAAAATATGCACACGAAACATTGTGACTTACAGTATGGATTATGTTGTTGCTTGTGAAAGGTGTCGTACTGTAGAGGCGGTGACAGCCTTGTTATTACCATGTGGCTAGTAACTCAGAAAATAACGTATTTTCCCCTATTTATCTAATGAAAGCTCTTTAATTATGTAATTTTCTTCACTGCCTGCAGCTAATGGCATTAGTGAGGATGCTTAGAATGGGTCCCCTAAGTAAGTGTGTGTGGGTGTTTGTGTGTGCGTGTGCGCGTGTGTGTGACGTGCGTGTTGATGAAGCCACCTACAACCAGCCTCCCTGAAGCATTAGTGTTATCACAGCCACAACCACTGTCTTGTCAATGGGACTATTCTTATCTGTAATGCAGGAATCCAAAGTGTGTTCCTTCACCCCAAACTTTTTTTTTTTCACTTAATTTTTATTGAAGGAAGAACAGACAAGAAAACACAACTAACAAGACTATACGGAAAGAAAAAGAAAAGAAAAGGACAAAAAGTAAAAGAAAAAAGGCTGCATTTTTCATATAATAGAATACAGTTCCTCAATAATGTCCATCCATTGATCTTTCGTTGGTGGGTCCTGTTGGTACCAGCGTCGTGTGATTGCTTTTTTACTTGATGCTAAGAGGATCTTGATTAAATATTTATCATGTATTAGAAACTCTTCAGGGATATTTCCCAACAGTAGAAAAGAAACAGACAGAGGTATCTCAAAACACAGAATGGTCTCCAAGGTGGAGTGGATATCCTGCCAGTATTTCTGAATTTTAGGACAAGACCAGAAAATATGAGTGTGGCCCGCCCCCATTGGCATTTCTATTTGCTGAATTTCTTTGTGGCTGGGGAGCTTCTATTTTAACATCCCAGACTAACAGTTGAAACGGTGACTGGCTTGATGATGCAGGAGAAAATGAAGTGGAGTAGTACACTCAGCATGGCTCACTGCTTCACTGACCCACTTTCCCCCCCTTATGTAAGACATGTTCTTTGTGAGAAGCCCTTGGTCTTCTGTTTTCCACAATATGCTTCTAATGGGCTTAAGTTTGTTGTGCATGGTGTTGTGCACCAAAAATGGCAGATCCACATGCTTGCAATGCGTCGCGAATCTCACGATGCAAGTCACATTTTCGATGTGGGACACGGGAGTGCAACTGAGCATAACTCTGACTTTATGGAAACACAGGATTTTTCTGTGAATTCTTTAGGTTGTTGTTTCTAGGCTTACTCTGATAACTACCTCATTCACATGGCTATGCAATGTTTACAAGGCACCATGTAATCAGTTGATTGTAGAAACAGAGTTCAGTTGTTGGTCTTGTATCAAAGAGCCAGTTCATAACTTTTTTCTTTTGGAAAGATATATGGGTGCGGTCATGCTCAACATCTTAAACCCTTTATAAGTTGACTGGGCTCCCCCAAGTCTCTGTACGTGGCTTGGTTCTTTTTTGTCTCTTTTCTCTCTAGCTCTTTGCTGGAAATGGCCGTCTACGAGCTCACAACTTGTTGCATTGCGACAAGTTGTGAGCTTATAGATCGGCTATTTTAAAATAGTCAAAGTATATGGCTTGAGTAGTGGAATTCTATTTTTTGCACGGACAAGAGCAGACAAGAATATTACCAGAAACACAAAGAGATGGCCAAGGGACCTCTGGGGTTCCTTGAAGGTGGTCTCTGAGAGGTATGGGGGTCCTTAAAGTCTGTACTAGTGGACTCCTGTGTCATAGTAAATCAGTGTCCTACACATTATGAAGAAAACCTGGTGACTGACATCCAGTAGTTGGGTCTTATGATCAAAATAAAATCTAACATTTGCCACAGACTGAAGGAAAAGTGGCACAGTGTGCCACATTTGGACACATGTGTTCGTGTACGGACATTGATGACCACTGCCTCTCTCCCTTAATCCCAGGTCTGAGGGGCGCCGTGGCGTTTGCCCTGGCTCTCAGAGCCAATGACACGCCCACCGAGGTGCGGCGCTCCTTCCTCAGCACCACGCTGCTGGTGGTCTGCGTCACCGTGTTGCTGCTGGGCACCACCACCATGCCCATGCTGCGCTGGCTGGACATCAGGTTAGTGTCACTGTGTGAGGACGGCCGGTCTGCCGTGCGGAAGCCACTGCGTCTCGTGCACAATTTATACTCCCACCGATGGTGGTGAAAATACATGACCATGGTAGGGGTGGGACAATATGGATATTGGTAGGATTATAGTGAGAGAAATGATCAGGTTTGATGATCAACGATTATTACACGTACATTTATTCAACAAAACTATGTATGTATGAAATCACATGAATTAAATTAGAGGAAGTGCAGTCTTTTGAAGACAAAAAAGCTACATCTTTGTACTGTAGGCTAGGACCTCTCTCTGCAAGGCTTTTCAGACTGAGTGATGGACTGAGGAACAGTTTACTTTCTCATTCTAGATTAGAAGTTGGTCTATTAAGATAATTACTATTCAGATCATCATAGCAGCTTTCACTCTCTCCACTGTTATCCCCCCACCTACAACTAGTCAGTTTCTGCACTAATTACTAAATCTAATCTAGGAACAAAAACACAAAATTAATCTTTTCAAAAAGGTGTTAGCAGCCCATTTTGGATGAATGAATTTTCCATGAAAATGTTTGAAGACCACTGGTCTAGACTCAGGAGTCCTTAATGTGTCTTTAATGAAATAACTATCCAGCATGGAGTTTTCCTTTATCGCTGGATATGAGAACAGTGCATCCCCTGATCAGCCTTCTCCTCACAAACTCTTTGATCTCTGAGCGCGCTCTGCTTTGTCCTCCATTATTGATTTCTCAACTGGGTGCAGAGGGCTAAGCAGCGCCACAGGTCCTGCCTGGGCCTGTGTTACAAAAAGGATAAGGGTAAAACACACGCCTATGTACTTTATACAGACGAAGTACACACACACACTGAATAGCCATGGCATCAGACGGGGGTGGACTGGCCACAGGACGTACCGGGCATATTCCCGGTGAGCCGCGACGTAGGGGGCCGCTCAAGTTATGATATGATATATACAGTATATAGTATATATTTTAAAAATGTTGACAGGCAGGCAGGCCAATAGGCGGCAGGCCACCGGGAATTCTATCTTGAATCCTTTTGCCAGCATCATTCTTGTGAGAGCAACAAAGCGTTGTGTAGTTGTCTGTTGGTTTGTATCATTTATGTTGTTCTGTAAAAGTGGTGGTATTAGGGCTTAGTTTCTACTATCTGCACACTGGTTGTGGTGGGCCGGACCGGGCCGAATTTTTGTCCCAGTCCAGCACTGGCATCAGAACACACAGAGTGGAGTATTACTATTATATACTATTATTTCTTTAGAGTGGGTTGTGCTCGCTGTAATTCCAGGACAGTGGGTGAGAATGATTAGGGAGTGCAGAAGAGGCGTTAATGATGTAGTGCAATAATTACTGTACTGTATTATTAAAGGCTAATCTGTGGCACAGAGTGTATTTTGTTATAATTGACACCAGCAGTCCTTCCAGACGACGCCTTCTGATTCTCTTGTCTAGTGCCTCTCTGTGGCATACACTCGTGTGTGTGTGTGTGTGTGTGTGTGTCTGTGTGTGTGTGTGTGTGTGTGTGTGTGTGTGTGTGGTGCAACAGAGAACCAAGAAATAGCAGGAGCAGCAAGCAGTGATGTTTAATGCCTGCATGTTGGTTTAGGTCCTTGTTTATAAATGAATCTTGTATGATGCAAAATGTCATGGAACAGATAAATGCAGCAGTGGTGAGAGATGGATTCAAAAGCAGTGAAATAAGGAGTTCAGTTTACCTCTGCAAATTTAACCAGAACAGTTATTATAAAGTCAATGCCCCCCCCCCCCCCCCCCCCCCAATTGTTTTGAATTCAGGGTCAAATACAGACCCACCCAGGTGCTGTAATTATTTTATTCTCAATCTCAACAAACAAATGCTGGAACTGCCCTATTGACTGTGAGAATTGCAGTGACTTTGCTGACTCATTCAACATTTAGTTTGAGCCTAGTAGTTTCTTTGTTGTGAATACATAATTTGTGCAGGGTCCATCCACAATATAAATTAATATAGATTTTAACTCTCTTATAGACAGACTGAACTGTCTTAAAAGGGGCGCCCGCTGGCCAAGTGGTCCAGGCGCCTATTGGCAAATTTGCCTGACAGCGTGTTCCAGTCCTGTTCATGATGACCTTTGCTGCATGTTTCTCCCCTTCTCTCTCTCCCTCTTTCCTGTCCATCTTCACTTGATACTATCAATAAAAACAAAAAAGCCAAAAATAAATCTTCAAAAAAAAGATCACCAGTAAGACGCCTTAAAGGCGAGAAGCGACCGCAGGGCTGAGACACTACCGGAATAATGTCACTTCATTATGTCAGCACTACTATTGAACAGACGGTGAAATCTCTACCGAAGTCCTGATGTCACTCGCTCATCCCCTGGTCCAGGGCCGTAGAAGTCTCTGTGTAGTCACAACAGTCAGTCAGTGATATTTGATAGCGTCTGTTTATAGCAAATATTTTAATAATTCGACGGCAGTAACATTAGCGTTTTCTCTCAGTCAGCTGATTCTTGATTCAAACCACCGCGATCATTTGTTTATTTTTGGAACCCAGTTCTTATTTGATGCAATATGAAAAAGTTGCTCTCCTGTCACTTTGGGGGATGCCTCCGTACAAATAAACTTCTCAAGATAAACATTTCTCTGCACTTTCACACAAAATACAGAAATGCAACAGTATACTGTAAGTACAACTAAAGCATGAAAACTTACAAGCCAAGGCTCTTCAAAGCACATGGCAAGAGTAACCATAGAGAGTAACAGGCAAGCATTTACAGGTAGCAGCATGACAGAAGCAGCGTTACAGGAAAGCGTGACTGCTTCTGTGTTCAGAGCGTGTGCCGGAAGCATTACAGGCTTGAGCGTGACAGGCTTCCTGCACATTTTCATAGTAACTGCGATCTGCTGTTGCAATAATAAGAATATATTACCATAACTATTAAGTAAAGGTGTGTGTGTGTGTGTGTGTGTGTGTGTGTGTGTGTGTGTGTGTGTGTGTGTGTGTGTGTGTGTGTGTGTGTGTGTGTGTGTGTGTGTGTGTGTGTGTGTGTGTGTGTGTGTGTGTGTGTGTGTGTGTGTGTGTGTGTGTGTGTGTGTGTGTGTGTGTGTGCGTGTGCGTGCATCCAAGGCGCTTTACATAGATTGTGCATTACGGCGGAAACCATGCAAGGCACCAACCTGCACATCAGGAGCAATTAGGTGTTCAGAGTCTTGCCACTCTAGCTGTTATGCAGAGAATACGGCAGTGGCCCTGAGCCACTGCCGCCCCTTTTCATGAAAATCCGCTTTAAAGTGTGTGTGTGTGTGTGTGTGTACTACTATGTGTATATATATATAGAGAGAGTATACAACATGGGCATGTCTGGGAATATGTGTGCTTTTGAATTTGTATTCTCTGCATAATGCACTCGGTTGTGCCAGTGTGTGCATCCCCACATCCCCATAACGACACTGTCTTTGTTCCATCGCAGTTCCATCTCTGGAACACACACACACACACACACGCATTGCAGTACAGTATAGCCGCTAGCCCAGAGGCTCTGTGGAGAATCTGGGAGAACAGCTCTGCTCTCTTGCTTCACTTCAGGTTTCCCATACAGTAGCTCGCAGCTCTCCCACTCGTCGCCTTCACTCCTTCTCTCTTGTATTCCCCGCTCCTCGTCTCTTCCCCTTACCGTGACGCATGTTAGTGAAGAGGGACAGGTAGCAACAGCGGGAGCGTTCATCTCGGTGAATAATACATTATGTGTCTCTTTTTCACTCTTTACCTTCAGAAAAAAATCTACTTCCATTCCATCTCTGAAATGGCTTTGCCTTTGCAGAGGAGAGCCTTTGAAAGCTTCACTTTGCTGTGTAATTAGTGTGACTAACACTTTTTTTCTTCTATATTTCTAAAGCAAACCAAATCTCCAGCAAGAGCGAGGTCATGAATAACTCCCGTCTGTCCGTCGCTAACTCCCGTCCGTCATTTAGCGACCTTCTTGACCTCACTGTCTCTCCAAATTTTGTCGTGCTACTCAGTTTTTGTGGCACACAATACATTATGTCAAATTTATTTCAATAACAGTTTGACTGCGGAATTAATTAATCGCAATGCCCCGTTGACTGCCTAGATTTCACTAACCTTTGAAGAACCACCACACCAACATCCTTTTCATGAAAATCCGCTTTAAAATGGTGTGATCCTTTGTCGTAGTGTTGAAAAATAATCCAAAGTGGCGATCAACAATACAGCGGAGGAGGAACACGCCCGCTGCACGCCGCCACCATTTGAATGCATTGGGCCTCAATTTCCCAGAACCCTTTGCATGCCATGTGGCGGACGTGTCACCTATCCCACTCTGAGTTAAAGTGTCAAGTGTTAAAACGCGAATTAAACGCGTATGAATGAAAACGTAAGTCGTTTAACTCGTTATTGGGAGGGTAGCTGTTCTACAATCAATTAACTTGTGTAACTCGTGAATGGGAGGGAATGTGTTGGTGAATACATTTTTCCCGTTTACTTGAATGGGAAAATGCAAAACCTCACATTCAATTATTATTATTTTTAATCTCGGACACCGTTAGTGCTACAATTTAATCTGTTTTTAATATTGTTGGGGGACATTGTTGGAGTCAGTTTCATAAGTCAGAAAGTGCACACCAAGGTTGGTGTGTCTGTCCGTGTCATGAGGGGGTGATGGGTGAGAGGCTAACAATGTTCACAGAATATTAATGATGTATGGATGGATAGCAGGAATGGATGGTTGCGTGGGTGGAAGAACGAATGGACAAATGAATGCCTATGAAAATATTTCAGACCTAAAGCAAAGCTGGGCAAAGTACAGTGTTGTGGGCAGACAAAGTAAATATAGCTCCTACGTTTTTCACAGTGAGCTTGTGTTGTACAGTATGTGCATGTGCAGTCCATTTGCAATTTATAATTTAGCCATGAAACTTTGGAACGGTCGGCCTTCGCATGTGTGCTGCTTCTCTTTTTCATCATTGCGTTGCCTCACTAGTTGCTTATTACTAGGCCCAAAATGGATCAATTCAAACTAGAATTGCAGACCATAAGAGAAATATTGATTTCATGATTAACACTTTATTTAGGCAACGTTTCGGTCAAATACCTTCTTCAGGCATCAGATTTTTCCCAAAACGTTGCCTAAATAAAGTGTTGGTATTGCAAGTGCAAACGTTGTGCAGGTCTTTGTGCATTTCTGAATACATTGAGCCCTGCCTACGCACCCGTCTCAGAGCATATCGGGTGTGCATAAGACTTAGTTGCATAAGGTTTAGAAGTCATCCCACCAAGAAGAGGTGGAGACATAGACCGGGTACTATTTCAAAGGGAGGCCTACTGTAGTTCCCAAAGGGGTTGAATGATGAATTGTTATTGATTTTTTTTTTAAATCAAATTATTGATTGTGGAAACTGTACAATACAAATACTATTGATGACACATTGAATGTAAACACATAATTTATAATTTTATGAATTATATTCACTAATGAGACACAGCTGTTCACTATCGTTTAGCTATATGTCACTTCCGCCTGATTTTTGTTTGAAATGCTGAAGAAGGTGTACATGCTGAAACACGTCCGTTTCTCGAGGTAGACTGTGGTGCTAATGCTTCTTATTTGTAGGCTATTCCTTTTTTATGTTTTTTTTTGTGGCTTTCGTCTTTATTTTGTATTTGTTATGGAGGGATAGACAGTAGGCTTACAGGAAATGGGGAGAGAGATGGGGGGGAGACATGCAGTAAAGGCTGTCAGGATTGGGAGTCGAACCCGTGGCACACTGCCAGACTGGATTACCAGCCAAGGTGCCTGGACCGCTGAGCCATGGCCCAGGCCAATGCTTCTTATATTCTAATAAAAATAATATAAAACGTCTCAAGAGAGCATAATAATCCTTTCACTGCCAAAACGGAACAAGCCATGTATCTGTGCTAGCAAAAGATAATACATTTTAGAGGCAAAACAAATAAACAGCAGCATTTCCAACAGATCCTCCCACACAATAATTAAACCTTTTTGTTTAGTTTTACAGTTTAGTATTTTCTCCCCAATGTAGTCATCAATTCACCCCATGTTTTTAATGGTCCCTGTCTCTGCCAACCCCTATTGGAGGTTGTAGACCATACTCAAACGTTTTCATGTCAACAAGACCCAAATGTATATGTATTTGGCCGTGGGCCCCCGTCTGAAAATATTTTGTGCCAGGGACCTTTCAAGATTTGTGGTGTTGCAATGTTTCAAATAAATAAAAACATCTCATCTTGTAGATATGCTATTTTCAAAACATCTTATCTGTAGTAGACTGTATAGGATTAAAAGAGATTAAACTGATTTTGATGCTATATTATTACATTTAGCCCGGGACCCCCTGTAACACCCCTCAACTACCTACTACTTACTGAGGGAACCACTGCTGTATAACCATGCATTTAGGAGAAGGCATTTGCATATACAGTATGTCCTACACTCTGCTTTCTTCAACACAACTTTATTCCCCTTCAGCCCCTATTAGTACAGTATTTGCCCGCTGACATGTGTCACACTGCCAGCCTTGTCCTGTCTCTTTGGGTTTGATGAGGACCGAAGGTGGCAGGGCCCCCCCCTGCCCTGAGAAGATCTGAGGCCAGTCACAGTGAGCTGTCCGGGGCCTCTCATTGCCTGCATGTGGCCCATGGGACTTTGAACATTGGCCATTCGATTCATGTCTTCTTCAATCCATCCATGTCCGTCTGAATATTATTATTTGCTTCCATTTCCAGCTTATAGACTAATAGTTTTATTTCCGCGTGAAGCATTCGAGCTGATCCAATTTAGTCGTAGCAGTCACAAGGTCAGAGGACTTCTGTATGCCTCTGTAAAAATGTACTTATATAAATACATCATATTTCCACATATGACGGTGTACGAACAATGGAGAATAATGTGCGCTGTGGAAATTGCTCATGTGCCTTCTATCCTGTATCGTGTGAAGTGAGCAGCACTCTTATCATACATCACATTCCATGCTCAGCCAATCAGCTGAGCACATTCCGTGCTCATACAGACACACAAAGCTGTGCATAGGAGCAAAAAACTAAAAAACTGCCCACAGAATAATGTAGAAAGAGTTTGATGCCATACCTTGTCTTATACAGTGTAACAACGCTAAAAACACCATTAAACATCGTTTTCAACTTAAAGCAATTATATTTCATTGAAGCAACTCCTTAGCATTGTTTTCATACCATGGATGTGATAAGAAAATGTATCAAAAATAAGGGAAATATTAAATAGTATCGGGTGTACCAGTTTGGGCGCTTGAGTCAGTTCAATGGGAAAATACATTGATTAAACAAACGTTTAATTTATTGAGTTGTACAATGTTATATAACCCTACACTAATTTTAGAATACACTCTGTAATGAAGACAGCTGACTGAACATATAATATTGGCCAATATGTCAACTGTGTAAATATGACCTATAATGGTATTGAATGGAGCCGGCGTGTGTTACAATTGATCCACTTTCGCAAGTTTTCTTTGCCGTTGCTTACAGACCAGAATGAACGTGCATTCCGTCTAAACACGATGCAAACTAATGAAGAACATAAGCATGAAGACATCCATGTGGATTTTTATTCACCAACATAAAAGAAATAAATTGTAGCACACATATACTCCAGGTGTAAAAATTTTGCTTTTTGAGAAAATTCAGTTTTTAGCTCCCCGCAGGATGAAGGTAAACACTTCAAACTTCCTGGGCACGTAGAGTACGTTGCTGTACACATACTGACGCGATGGCGTCATGATGGCGTTCACCAATCGAGAGATAACGTTCATGTTACAACCAAAGCGCGTTACAATCGTGGCGGCTCTCCCCTACAGTACAAAGGGGTACAGTACAGCACTCGCATCGCCCTCCCGCTATTGCCTTCTTCCCATTTGCCATGCATCGAGGATGCGCTAGTACAGTATAATCACCTTCACATGTGTGTGTCACTGCGTATTAGTCTGCGTGAGTATCCAGTATGTGTGTGTGCATGCAAGTGTCGTAGCCCTAAATGCTGGAGGCAGGCTAATTAGTGTGGTTGCCTATGGCAAGCAGACTATTGTTATTGCACTCCAGCACTTAAATCACTGAAAACGTTTAAATAGTTCAATAACTCTCTGTTCTCCCCTCCAATTGGCCACCGATTCTGAACTCTTCCCAAGGCATCTGCTGCTAGAAGAAGTACACACTAGTATAACCAGTAAGACGCCCTGAGGGCGAGAAGCGGGCGCATCCGACTGGGTGATGGCAGACTGCTGGCGCTTTGACATGGGGGGTCAGATCAAATATATGGAATGTCAGAACAGATCAGCTCCATATATGGAGATCTAAGGGTGTTAGCGGGGGCAGTGTCTTGAGTGTACAGGGTTTGATGAAGTCTGGCCATATATGGAGCATGTCTTGAGTGTACAGGGTTTGATGAGGGCCCAGGTAGGGCCAGGCCTTAATTTTTGGGCCTGTTGAGAATGGCTGCCGAGGCGTGGCTGCACTAATAACTTTGGGGCGGGCCCGTCTAGAGTTTGAATGGACAGGTATCAGTCAAAAGGGAGACATCGAAGAGGAAGGACGGGTGGGGTCGGATCAATATATGGAATGTCAGAACAGGTCAGCTCCATATATGGAGATCTAAGGGTTTGAGATCAGATGTATAGTTGCTGGCCGGCTCCATATATGCAGATCTTGATATATGGAGACGGCCATATATGGTGGCATGATGTCACGAGGCCTGACCATATATGGAGTCGTGATCAACTGACCGACTGACGGGAGATGTAGGTTTTCATAGTAAACTGTGACCTTCGGTCGCAATAATAAAGTTAAAAGGAGTAGTTCTTTCGTGTATTGTCATTTAATGTCCAACCCAGTGTTGGAGACGAGGGCCATGCCCTCGTGTCTGGTCCCACTAGGAAGAGGCCCTTCTCTGAAAGTAGCCGACAAGGAGGGACAAGTGTTTATTATGTGGTCGGCACTCTGCAGTTTGCTCAAGATCCCCACACTCGCATGCTGTGCTGTCTGTCAGGCCCCACTTCTTCGTAGGGCAAATTGAAGCGGCCAACCCAAGGGAAAACAATGGATTGGTATACACTCAACTTGTGTGACCCTGGGTCTCTGATAATAATGAGTGTCTCACTACGGGGGAAAGGTCCCTGCTATCCTCTCTGTCACTAATCCAACCCGTATTGGCTAGCAGTCATGACATCTGCGTTGGGGTGAGCTCTCCTGCCCCCTGATTATATAAGGCCCCCGAAATGGGGCTTAAAGGGCCATCCACAGGTTTCACGCCAACTATAAAAAAATATACAATGGTGAACGATATAGTTATGGTTGTGTGAATGGCGCTTAACACAGTTTACTGGCACCCACATCTTGTCATTTAAAATAAGCACACCTATTACTAACTTTACGCAATTGGAATTGTAAATTGTCAATCACTTCTCTTATGTATTGGCACCATCCACTCACTCTCCCTCATTCTCTCTCTCTCTCTCTCTCTCTCTCTTTCTCTCTCTCACACTCACACACACACATGCACACTTCTTCTCTCAGTCCATCAATGTCCAAGATGATGTAGTTTCCTTGTGCTGTGATGAGTTTGTGAGTGGTTATCTTTGCTGACACGATGCCACTGTATATGATTATGAAGTCCTATTCTGGAACCACATATCCTGCCACAAATAGGACACGTGAGTATGTATCAGGAGGCTGAAATGGTACTGGATCATCATAGAGGTGTCTTTGCTGGCGCCACAGCATCCTTTATTGGGTGCGTTTCTCCTCAAGGTGTGTGACCCCCATTGTGGCATAGGGACAGAGCAGAGCCATAGAGTAAGACAGAGTTATGACAACTCCGTTCACTTCATGGAGCCAGTCTCTTCTACATAGACTTCTATTGGTTTGTCCCCGTTTGTCGCCTCAAAAGGGGACACCCGGAAGTTTACGGAATGCATTGGCGCCTATGGGCTCGCCCGAGTAAATGAACCACGTGACCAGGCCGTTTTCTGCCCCCTCAATGTCTTAACTCTGTCTAACTCTATGGCTCTGTGCCAGAGTTGCCGATTTGCTGCATCTGAATGCAGGTGGTCAAGGTGGTCCAAACTTGCTGCAGATGGACCACCAGCTTCTTTATGAATTGAATACATAGGAACCAAATGGAAACAAGGCGCTATCCTTTTTGAGGGGCGCTAGCCCCTCCTATGTCCTGCTTTGAGGGTCTGTGTAAACGCAAACAAGACAAGACAAAAGTGAGGACGCAAATTGTGTTTGGCCAGAATGAGATGATGTATGATGAGAGCGCCCCTCACTTTACACAGGTGTGATTTTTAGTCCAAGTGTCTGCCTGTACTGTCTAAAGTCACATTCTCACCTAATACTTCAGTAGACTCAATGCGTATGGGCGGAGAATTTGGGATTCTTGCATATTTAATTTGCTGCGGTTTGCCTTCACACTGTCATCCGCAGCAATTGGAAACGCAGCAGGGGGGACCTTTATCAATGTGTTCCATTCATAAACTAGCCTACACAGTGAAATCTATCGTGATAAAATTATACTCATAACATGCATGTGTCGTCTGTCGTGCCGTCTGGGACTGGACCCCCCCCCCCTCTCTCTCTCGCTCTCTCACTATACGCACGCAGCCACACTGTTCTTTTGGGCATTGAGGCACAGCGCTGAGTGCACTGATATAACAGACAGCAGCGCAAAATGTTTAAACGTTTATTGAGATGAAAGTTCCTACTCCCCACTAGTCCCCACACAGTGACAGCACTCCATGTTTAAGGCACGCACAGACAGACAGAATATTCTGTAGGCTATAATACTATTACACTGCACTGCAGTGTTTATGTGTTTTCTTAAGCAATTGATTAATGTACTCGTCCTCATTTCGATCAGTCGCCTCATTCGACCACGTCTATCCACGGTAATGGGACATCTTTGCGCTGCGTAAAATATGCCTTCTCCGTCTCCAACTGTGTTCAGCTCCTCACCCGCCACATTCTTTGCTTCATTTCCTTTATTTACTGCAGTTTGCATTCACACCTGCACCGAATCGTAATCAAGTGCGATTGGAAACGAAGCGAAACCACCGTTTTTGCTCGGAGTATAATGCGGTTCTTTGATACGCATTACGATTCGAATGAGCCTTCACACCTGCCAAACGAAGTGCACATTCTGAAAATGCGCAGCAGGACTCGTTTTAATCGCAGCAAAGCTCTCTGGTATGAATGTGACCTAAGTATTCAACCATTCAATCACCTGGCTTCCTGCTGGCTGACATGAGCTGTCCCACATAAATCACTTGACTTGACGGGGGCAAATGGCAGCCAGTCATCCGGATGACCGGAGTTGCCTCTGTGCTAGGGTTGGCTAGATGCTGAGGGAGGATGTCTCTGTGAGGGACACGGTCCTGGAGTTGCCTCTGTGCTCGGGTTGGCTAGATTCTGACGGAGGGAAGTAGTTCGAACTCCCTCTGGTAGACGGTACAAAATACCAAAAGCTAACCGTAACATCTTTAAAAATTCCTTACAAAACCCAAGGCGGGAGTAGAGCACAGACAGGCTGCAATGCTAAAAGGCCTCTACTACCACACACACACACACACACACATAACACACACACACACACACACACACACACACACACACACACACACACACACACACTACTGTCCCTCGCTCACCTCCTCTGGAGCCCTGGTCCTGATTTTGAGACATCACAGAAGGGAGGACAGCAGAATGTCGCTCACGTACACCTCTGTGGCCCCAACCCTGATTGGATGGAAGATCCTTCAAAGGACTCCACAAATGAATGCCTCCTGTACAGGCGTCACCCCTTCTGATAAGTAGAGGAAGCAGAAAGACGGGAGTAGCACGCGAGAGATGGATGGAGCAACGGAGCGAGAGAGAAAGCGTTGAGAGAGACAGAGAGGGAGACTGATTGAGAGAGAGAGGCTTAACCTCGCCTTCAAATGTGTTCTTTGTTCCGTCCAGTTGGAGCGATGGCTTTTTCTTCTTTTTAAATGTATTTCTTCGTTCCTTTTCATATGAGAAATGTGTACTATAGAAAAGCAATCTAAAGTAGCAACTTTGGTAGGTATAAGGAAAGTCTGTGCTCCTTCACTAAAGGGATGTAATGCTTGACTTAATGAGATTTCTGAAGCAATCTTTGTTGTACAATATCTTTGGGATGCCGCTGTGGGAAAAGAAAAGCGGTTGTGGAACTTTGGAAAATGGAATATTGTTTGTAGCCCATTAATCAGACACTCAGTTGCAACTTCATTCCCTGTCCATGAATGCACAACATGTGATTTCAGACCTCTTTAGACCACTATTGCATCGATTTTTAACATTCTTTACTTCTAATTCTCTTTTACTCATTCTTTATTTCTAATTCTCTTTTATGCCTTGAACTGAAAACGTGAAAGCCTGCATAAACAAGAGTTTCACCTCACTGTGATGAGACAATACTTAAGTTGATTGATTGATTTGTCAAACCAATCATGGCAATCTGTGCATGAACTCGACTGATCGTTCAGTATTGGTGATCATAACCTTATGATGTGATAATGGATCAGAGTTGTAATTTTCATCTGAAAACATTTTGCTCCATTGTTCATCACAATAACCTAGCATTCCTCTCTCTCTCTCTCTCTCTCTCTCTCTCTCTCTCTCTCTCTCTCTCTCTCTCTGTCTGTCTGTCTTTGTTCATTCCTCTTTTCTACCACTGGGGATTTCACATGTGCTTAATTTAAGTCCCATTTCTCATCACCTCACGCTGTCAGTGAGTGCTTGTCTGACTGGATTCTGTAAGGCCCCATAACAAAGCCACACAGGAAAACCATGTTGAGGACTACATGAGAAAGAACTGCTTTTCTGTGTGTGTGTGTGTGTGTGCGTGCATGGCTGCGTGCGTGCATGCACCCCTTGACCGGACACGGGTGGGTAGTCCGCTCCAAGTATAATGACGACGAAAATTGTGCTTAAGTAGTACAGTAGTTGAGTAAATGTACAATAGTTACTTTACACTACTGTCCTAGACATGAAAGCATGTGAGAACCACTGGTATTTATTAGGGTTAACACTTCACAGGGCCTTTCATTCCAGGGTTGACCTGAGACCTCAGGCCTCTGCATAACCCCAAGCTGGCATGTTGCACACGTGTGTCTGCCTCCAGGCATGCAGTAGCAGCGGAACAGCCTGCCTTAGCCTCAACCATGGCTCTCTTTTGTTGACTCGTTCGTTAATGGCTGTGCACTTCACACTCATCTCATATTAATGAGAGGGGGAAACAAAGACGGTGGCTGTAGTAAGGTGTCGCTATGGGTCCCAGCGTGGCCGGCAGTGTTTGTAAACAGACTGGTGTCACAG
Source organism: Protomyctophum bolini (assembly GCF_963924005.1). NCBI lineage: Eukaryota > Metazoa > Chordata > Actinopteri > Myctophiformes > Myctophidae > Protomyctophum > Protomyctophum bolini. Next base: position 18,005,346 of record NC_137882.1, read on the forward strand.
GTAACCGCTGACCCACATTTGCATATGTTGTTGTTGTGGCCAATGGGCATGAGAGATGCCAACGAGAGAGATGCTGCTTACAGGAGGCCGGCGGTTTGTGACCGTGACTGTGATCAAACGTGAATCACTATCCTTCCACATTAGCCTGCCTGGCCTACTCTCTGTTGCACCACTTTCAGCTCAACAATTAACACATAATTTCATATAATCACTGTACTGGGCTGTACGCATACGCAGGCAAGAAGAAACCATTGTCTACAAGTTGAATTATTTTTTGTTTGCATATTTACTTCGCCATTATAGTGCATTACAGAACAAACAGCTTCTCTCTGTGGCATTCTCCTGGGTGGCGTGGTCAATGCTCTTTGGCCAAATGGCATTGATCACGCCTCCAGGTCTTTAGTTTACTCAAGTTAGGGAATAAGACCTGGTACTTAAGACACGCAAAATACAGCCCATAATCTGGCTTGGGGCTGCACCTCCATTTGAGGAAGCAAGTGCTCTGTCCTTCTGACTGAGCTCAATAAGTTCATCACTGTCCCACCACTGGCTCCTTTCTTCAGATTGTAGCTTACGTTCAAGTTCATCATCCAGATCCCACCATGAAAGTTGGCGAAAGTCATCCTGCTGCATGTCTTTGTCTAACATATTTGCAATTTCCCTTTTATCACACAGCCGCGCTGTTGATAGTTCAGTGTCTGGTTCAGGTGCAATATTGCAAATGCGCAAAATAATAAAGGCAAAGTGCAAAAACAACGAGTGTGTCACTAATGAAAGTCCAGCAGTGACAAATGCATCAACAATAAAACAATGGACGGCAGTGCAGAAATTGCCAGCAAACGTGCCAATAAAAGGTAGCAGTGACAAACACAAAAAATAAAATAAGTGCCATTTTCCTGTACAGCCTTTTAAATTCGATGTATGTTTGCTACATACCAGCTGATTGCTGTGGCTTTGTGCTGTTGCTGTCTTTGTGCTTCACGTCCAATTGTTGTTCATTTGAGTTTGTCGTCTTGTCGTTGCATTCCTTGCATATTCCAATTCTCCATCCTTTGGCCTTTTCCAATTATTTTTCTTCTTGTTTCACCAGAATGTCCAAATTCTGTGTCCAAATGTGTGTGTGTGTGTGTGTGTGTGTGTGTGCGTGTGTTGCGTGCTTGCGTGAGCGGAGAGGGACAGGCTGGTAAATCAGCTTGTGCCAGCGGCTGTTAACGTGCCACTTTTCCGGCACATTGTGTTTCGAAGGCTTTTTCTCACAGTGAATTGATTGCTGTGTGGCAGCATACAGAGAGGGGACAGATTGCTGTGGTAACTGTGCCTGTCGGGACCAGCCAATATGTTGAGTTTAACAGGCGCATACATCCAACTCCGGTCAACGCTAAATAGCAAAGCTTAATGTGCGTGACATCAATGCGAAGATGGGGCGTCATTGGGATGGTAGAAATGTACTTGTGTTCTGTACGCGAGTCAGGACTAGAGCTGGGATAATACAATTTCATACATCTGTGTGTGGGCCGTAGAAACAAGAATATTGCTGTGTGTGTGTGTGTGTGTGTGTGTGTGTGTGTGTGTGTGTGTGTGTCTCTGTCTCAGTCATTGTGTCTCACTTGTTTTTGCATTGAATGTGAAATGTGCGAATTGTCAGTACACTCAAAGGGGGTTTTGGGGAGGACGTAGTGTGTGGTTTTTGTATATTCCGAGTTGCTCTGTAGGGAAAGGCTCTGTTAAGCATAATAGCCCTACTGCATGCAGAGAGAGAGATAGATGGAGAAGGAGGTAGAGGTAGAAGTGAGCACAGAAAGAGAACATCAGTATGGGCCATGTGTATCTCTGGCAGGTGTCTGTGGGCTGAAAGAGGATCCACACATGAGTATGAATAATAAAACAGACTCGGGGGCCGGGCGCCTCTGCTATGGGTGTAGACTCCCTCTCGAGCTCTCTCTCACTCACTCACTCACACGCACGCACGCACACACACACACACATATATTTTTTCCACTCTGCTGATAGATGAACAATGCTCTAAGAATGTGGTCTGCATAGAGCCCTCAGAGGGAAGGAGCATAAGTGGGCTGATGGATGGAGCTGATGGGCTCGAATCTGCAATGCTGCAGAGAGGGAAAGATATGATTAGAGATGGGAGGGTTAAGCCTATTTATGCGGCGTAGCAGACCTACGTACAAGTTCACAGTCTAAATTAGCCGAGCACACTGAGCACACGTACTGACTATGTCGCACATCGATGACGCCCGACATCGTTAAGTATGAATCGGGCTTTAGAGAGGGCTACAGGGTGACTTTTTTAAACACCTGGGATCTTGCATTGAATAGCCGTGTGTTGTTTACGAGCTCGCTATGTGTTTGCTTTGTGCGGGTCTAGTTTGTCTCTGTGCACACGGCAAAATTCAGTGTTAATTTAACCCGCAAGGGTCCATTTACACCAGCTGCGTTAAATGAACATTCAGGATTTTACGGTGTGAATGTGTGGGAGGTGCTATTTAAAAGCAGACGGCATTAATGAATCCAGCTCGCCCAGGCCAGCAGCCGTGGCTGACTCGCTGCAGCCTGCATCCCAGCAGTCTCACCCGCCTCAATCACTCTAAATGGGCACCTCTTATTTATAGACTCATTATTTTCAGCCTCCGTCATTTTCAGCCATCTGAAGAATTAACAAAGTGGGGATGGAGAAAAGGACATAGACAGAGAGAGGGAGAGAGAGAGAGAGAGAGAGAGAGACAATACCGTCGCTGTTGGGCAGGAACCTTGTATACATATTTACAGGGGTAATCACTAGTTGATCAAGCAGGGAGTCACAATTGTAAAAGGTTGGAGTTGACTGTGACAACAAAAGAATAACACATTTTTCATGGTTAACCATTTACCCGAAGAAATGTGTAACCTAATATAATGACTGGAGGCAGCTGCCCTGCCCCAGTGTTAAAAACACTGCTGCAACTGCTTCATGATTGCTGCCAATGGTGCTGTCTTACACACATAAACACTTCAAAGCGCTTCAGGAAGTGTCTGACAGGGCAGAACTTTCATGAAGGCCTTAGGCCTAGGGCTATAGGCACTCCCCAGTTTGGCCTTCTCCATCCATCTTCAACTGCTTATCTGTAGTTGGGTCGTGGGGGCAACAGCGTGTTCCAGACTTCCCTCTCCAGAGCAACATTTGTGACTTCCTCCTGGGAGATCCCGAGACGTTCCAAGGCCAGTGTGTCGATGTGTTTCCTCCAACTGTGCCTTGGTCTGTCCCGGGGTCTCCTCCGTTTAGGCCTTCTGCCCATAACAAATGATTATATGCCCTGAGGCCACAGTGGACTTGGTGCCCTGCCCACACTGCCCCAGGTGGTAGTACCATGCTGCCTCTTTCATCTTTCCTGTCAAAAAGGGTTTTAAACAATAGTGTTTTTTGTTTCATTCAGAATTCTTTACTACTGTACAAACGAGTCCAGTGACTCTGATTGGTCCAGGATTGTATGAACTCTGTACTTTCTACAAATATTGGTAATTTTTAAATACCAATAGATTATTGTTTGATAAGCAGCATAGCATAAATAAGCTATTTATTTAACCTTTAGGTTTCAATTTCAATAAATCTGTTATTTCCGTGGTTTTATTTCATGCCCATCTGGCCCCTGGCATTTGAACATTTGTGCCATATCTCTCTTAAAAAAGAAAAGAAAGGAAAAAACATAAAAAGAATGCCAATACCCAAGTGCCCTTGCCCCTATAATGATGAAATTCCAGATTTTCATTTCAAACCCATGCCTTTCGCACAATAACACCATGTGTGCAATGTCTTTATAACCCAGACCCAGGCAATTTCCTTCAGGTGTTCACCTTAACTAGAAGCCAGTCATCTGTGTGGCAGTGTTTGTTTTTAAATATTCTAATTTGTTCTGTAGAACGTTTCACACTTTAAAACATAAACACTGTAAATGGGTCTCATCTGATTTTCCTGTTGCTGTGCTCTTGAATAATCAGTAGCTGACAGGAAATATACTTGGACTCAAGTTGTTCCCTAGCAACGCAACTCCACTCATAACGTCTGCAGGGGAAGTTCAGGAGAGTGACTCTAGCTAGATTGAACCTTTATTAAGCTCAGTCCCTAATTTGGCAATGGTCATTATGGTTATACAGTATAGCTGAAGATTGTCAATTTAAAATGAGTTAGATAGTTTGCATTTTAAATTAAATTTAAATTTAAAGTTTTCACACAAAAAAAGCAGATCTACAAGCTCAAAACGTGACACATCACAATGCGTTTTGAGCTTGACTATTTACACTATTTTTGAACATGTAGAGTTTGTGTCGCACCGCTAATCCGACCAATATGCCCCATACTGTGTATATGGAGAGCAATGTAGCCATCAGTCCTTGTCCCTCTCTCTCGGAAACAGAAGTTTGCCACAGGGGTGAAACTTGCTGGATCTCGCTTTAATCTGCACGGTAAAACCCAAGCCTCGGGTGATTCTCTGTCTGGCTGTGATGCTCCCGACAGCTTGCAGCGTGGCAGGGGAATTGTTGACTAAAGCGAGAGGAAAACGGCTCTGGCCCAACTGATAATGGCAATGCACTGATGAGACTGAGAAAAGCACACGTAGTTCAGCAGTTGTATATTGGGAAAGCGGAAAGGAAGATGGGGGAGAAAAACAAACAAGCGATACAAACAGCACGTAGCGGGAGGACACTATAGGCTAACAAGTGAAACGAGAGAGAATTGCTGGGAGATGGACAATTTCTCTCAGCCTCAGAGGCCTCCGAGCGTCACCGCCACTCAATTCGAGGCTGTGTAATCAAATCTTCATGTGTGGAAATTATATATAGTAGCTAAGATATGATCATAATATCATATAGCTGTGTAGTGTGGGTGTGCATGCACATACGTACGTGGACGAGAGAGAGAATCCTCAGTGACATGTGTTTCTGTCCTTGCAAGTGTATTCTTGCCTAGCATCTGTGCATTATGGCAAGCGTTTCTGTCTGACCAGATGAAAACAACCCAAACAGAAAAGGCTTGGCTGGCCTTCAGCTGGACATCTGTTCCTGTGGATGTGGTCCGTCTGAATTCTCTCTCTCTCTCTCTCTCGTCTGTCTCTCTCTCACACACACACACACACACACACACACACACACACACACACACACACACACACACACACACACACACACACACGGAGAAACACCAGGATCACATTCTCCCTGGCTTTCTCATCTAGTATTTTCATAGAGCATCCGACACACACAGAGCCACAGTACAGCTGGTTGTCCAGCTTGCATGTCCTGACTGTGACCATGTGTCTGCTGTGAGGGTCTGTCTGTGGCTCCTGTAAAATAGATGGGAGGGGGGCACACAGATGGGTGTGTGCGTGTGTGCGTGCGTGCATGAAAGAGAGAGTGAGGAAAGCACTTCCAGAAATGCTTCAATTCACCGTAGTACGTTTTTTCGTCCCAGTACAGTATGTATGTCTGTGTGTGTGTCTGTCTTAGGGCTGGCTTAACCGGGGATGTATACCATTTTCGTGTTTCTGATCCGGTCGGATGATAACTGGTTTCATAGGCACTGGGTTGTAGTCATCAGGTCAGAACCCAAACCGGAACCAGAATTACCCAAAATAATTCCCTGCGATCAACAGAATCATAATTTTAGGGCCTTATACCCAATAGAAACGTGTGAGGTGTATGAATCCGACAAGTTTCTTCAAGTACTTCTTGGAATAGTTTGTTTGGTTGTATATTTTATTCCAACTCGTAGTGACTAGTGAGACTAAAAACAAGCAGGCGGGACCAAAACAAAGCAACGGCTAAAAACCGGGAACCACCTTACCTAGACCACGCCTAGACTGGATCACACAGATCACATTAGAGGCTTTCTTCAAAGGTGGAAAGTCTGGTGACGCGAGGTTAGGGCTGGCCCCAAACTTGTTACATTGACATTGGGAAGTTAATTTAAAAAATATGACATATACTGTAATCATTTATTTGTTTTCTGGCTTGTGACTTGCATAGCTACTCGTTCAGCTCTTTTTTCTATCCATCCGGTTTAGAGAGGATTGAGTACGGACTGTGTGTGGGTGTAATAAATGCCCGAGATTTCCACATGGAAAGCCAATGGCTGGGTTTCCCAAAGGACATCATGCATAGGGAGTGGGCGTGTGGTGCTTCTCAACAACACCCCCTTCACTGTGAATATAGATATTCCGTGCATAGATGTGCCACGCAATGGTAGGCCTGAGGCCTGGTATGGTAGGCCTCAGGCCTGAGGCCTGGTATGGTAGGCCTCAGGCCTGATGCCTGGTATGGTAGCTCCTATGGTAGGCCTCAGGCCTGTGTTTTCATAAAGGCCTACATCACTTGGGTTACTATACTTTGGTCCGACATACCATTGGTCCGATCGACTACCTACCCCAAACCCTCACCATAACCGCGAGCACGGGCAGCACACCTAAACCTAACCCCCAACCCTATCCCGAGTCGTACCAATGCTCCTTCGAACCAATGATATGTCGGACCAAAGTATGCTCCCCCATCACATCACTTCACGAATGAAATTTAATGTAATAATATTTGGACTGCTGGACAGCTGACAGTATCAGGCTCTCTTCACTCTTAATTTTTTTTAATTCAATTTAATTTCTTTGATGCTGAAGTAGGCCTAAACAAGTTTTTATATTTAAATGAGATGAAGAAAGTCACCACTCACACCACACGTTTCTCTGCGAATGGTTTTACTACTGCCACATGTCGACAGGTGTGTGCACTGTATAGGCTAAAGAGGCTTTATGGAAACAGCTTTGTTTATGTATTCATGCAGGAGGCCTTATGTGGCTGTGCTCTAGGTTGTCTATTTCTATGTTGTTGTGTTTGACAGTGTTTCCCAAAAAAGGACATAGTGGCAGCCAATTAGGCTGCACACAGGCTTCTGTTTGCAGCCTAGACTAGAGGACCCAGCCAATATCTTAACCACTAGCCTAAAGGTGGATTCTCCTAGTGGTTAAGCTGTTGGCTCTCCATGCGGGAGACCTGGGTTCGAATCCCGTGTGTTACATGTGAATGTGTATTCATGTTGAAATGACTGGATCCAACAGGTCTTGGACTATATCTGTGCACAGAGCAGTATGTAGAAAAACACAGCTTTCCACAGATACTCGAGGACAATGCGATGGCGCACGCTACAGTTTGATGTTCAGGGTACTGTATATCCTGGAGTGGTTGGCAGATTCAGTCGAAGGAGTACAGAGGTGGAATAACTGAATGTGGATGAACCCAACGTAATGGTGTCAAGGCCCGTTATTTATTTGGCATTTTAGCCACGGACGGCCATTTGATGAGATTTTGCAGAACCAAATCGAAAGAATATTGTGTTATCGTTGGATTATCTGTCTGTGAGCCCTGGCTAGGCAACCCACCATGGTAGAGATATGATGTGCAACTTGCAAGGGGGGTGGGGGTCAGAGCTTTGGGCTCAACTCACATCAGCGGGCTTCACTCTGACACAGTTAGTGTGTGTGTGTGTGTGTGTGTGTGTGTGTGTGTGTGTGTGTGTGTGTGTGTGTGTGTGCACGGGTGTGTGGGGGGCCTTATATTGATTCATACCCTCAAGCAGCACGCCAAGAAGCCGCTGCTCTCATAATCCTTGACTCCTTAATAATTCACGGCTTACCTTCAAAATTTCAGCGACGCCCACGCATAGAGAACAAGCTCTGTCTGTCTGTCTGTCTGTCTGTCTGTCTGTCTTTTGGGTCCTCACCACACCAGAATGTGCCACACACACACACACACACACACACACACACACACGAGACCCAGCACTGTGCCTCTGTGTGAGACCATGGTTTGACATCTTAACCAGTGGTTCTCAAACTTATGTAGTTTGCGAGCCCCTATCAGTTTTTTTTCCTGCCAGGGACCCCCCATAAGAGAAGATTTGTATTAAAGCTTCCATTATAGAATCGTAACTTTTCAGGAATAGAAAGCCTGCAGTTTCCATTAGCTTCGATTCCCCATCGATGATGTCACTGGAAGACGGATTTCTGAACTGCCCACAGCCCTCCTCCAAGTAGGAGTTATTTTTTGCTATTTTATCCTGAACATTAGCGAGGACCAATAATATGAAGATAGGTTGAAAGTGATGAAGTCTCCATCCACTGCACGGTAACCCACAAGTCACTCTTTACACTTTCAGAGTAAAACTGACACTCCAGTTCCTCTCTATCGCGTCGCTCCTCTTTATTCACGCCGTGGAGTGACTTGCCTGAATGCACACACTAAAGTAGGCCACTGCCATCTCCCTGCAATGGAAAAATACATGAAAATCCTCTCCGCCGTTCTCCACCATGCAGCGGCTCTCTGGCAGGGAGCAGAAAGTAATTAGCCCAGTGCCACAGAGATGCACCAGGCTACATGATCAAGCGTGTGCTTGATCACGTTGGCCCAGATAACATGGACTTTTTGTTTTTACTGTGTTGTTCTTATTGCGGCCACCACCCGTATCCACCGAACAATAGACAATGGTATTGTCACAATACCCAGATTGTATTGAACATGGTTATGGGAACTTCACCAGTTGTCCTTTTGTCCTTGTGTTATTGGTATGAAAGGAGAGATACATAGATTAAAATGTTGCCCCAATTCCTGCACCTCTGGAAATGTGAGTTGAGGAGCTGTGACATAAATCTTTTTTTTCCCTTGTTCTTTTGCAGAGGAGCCATTGTTTGAGTGTTCGTGTGCATGGGGCTAATGAGGCTAGTAGGTTAGCCACCGAAAGAGCAGCATATCAAAGGGGTCTACTGTCTTTGTTTTCCTTTTCATTTCCCCTTGAGGCAGCTATTGTCCAATGTCGTATTTTCGTCTTGTGCATGAGCACTGCAAAATTCTGAGCCTTAATTTAACTCCATTGACTCAGACTTTTTGCAGTTCATTTTCCAACTTGGAAGGCAGTTGTGGTGGACTTGTAAGTGGTCTAACATAACAGGCTGTAATGCTATTATGGCATTTATTAGCGTTTTAACGACACATTAAAGTGTATTATAATCGGCTTGGGGTTTTCAGAATAGATCAGGGAGGGCTGTGAACGGATGTTCGGCTTATGGTGCTCAGGCGAGCCATCTGAACCGCAGGAGAACAGAGCGGTGGGGATCCGTCATTATTCCTTCAGTCTAGATATCCCACAGCATGCTGTCTAATGTGCCCCGCTCACATCTCAGCCACACTGTATACAACGGGAGACTTTTGAGGACACGTGTTTCAACTCAACTGTAGAGGAAAAAGAACATCATGTCTACACAGTGTTTATTTTGCTCGGAAGAGTAAGTGGAACTGTTGTAATTTCCATGTTCTGACACCAAATTGTGTAATTTTGGTTGACCAACCATGTGGTCCTTTAAGAGTCTGAGTTAGAGTGATGTTTCGGTTGAGTCGTGCGTGGAGAACAAGATGACACCAGGCAGTATCACACGACATGTTCTGACGTTTATTACACATGATATGAGATATGAGACGCGTAATATGAGATCCTGGTACACAGATGTGTAAGATATGAGATAAAAACAGAATGTTGTTGATTGTCAGCATGGTGTATCAGTATGTGCTTACGCAGATTAGAGTCATAAAGAGTTAGTTAGAGAAAAAGGCAGGTTACAACCCTTTTTGTTTTGTTTTTCTTCTAACAAATTATTTGATTGGCTCAAAACATTGTGTTTATTGTCATGATTTGTCACAACTCGAGTTGTAAACGTCTTTAAATAAATACTTTTTGAAAAGTCTATGAGGAAAATGAACGGGGAATTTTCTGGGTCTCTCGTCGTCTTGAAAGGAGTCGGGACTGCGACGCTCTATAGAGGCCCAACATGTGATTCCAATTTGGGTATGATTGGATGTTGCATTCATGATATTGTACAAAATAGCCCAATTACAGACCATTTGTGCCTAATAAGGTGGAAGAAATCAAGTTTTTGGCAACAATCAGAACATTTGTGGCTCCCCCTATGAGTGGAAGTGAAGATTTGGCCTACTGGGAGTGTTAGTGCAAAGTGTCATGCCCATCGGTCCAGCTGTGCCTAGCTGTTCACATACTGACACACGCACGCACACGCACACACACACACACACACACACACACACACACACACACACAGACACACAGACGGTAGACACACACAGACGAACAGGGGTGAAAACATAATTTCCGCCTGCCAGCTGTTCCGGCCTGGCGGAGGATACTTAAAAAAACAAAACTTTTGGTCATTTTCTCGTCTACTCAGGCTTATCTAAAATGAATGTCAAATATCTAAATACTGAATTGAGCAACATGCATGGGGTGTTCACATAAGTCTGAGTAGATGATACAATGACCAAACGTTTTTTTTTAAGTGAAATATCCTGTGTAATATACTGTGTAATGCTGGAATTAGCTCCAGATATATTATAGATGGGAATAGTAATAGAAATATAGAATGACCATGGGGCCACAAAAAGTAGCAGTTCTAGTTTTGTCTGTTGCTGCCGTTCTCTGACGGTATATTCTGATGAACAGACAGGTGGAGGTGTACACAGAACAGACAGGTGGAGGTGTACACAGAACAGACACAGAACAGACAGGTGGAGGTGTACACAGAACAGACACGCAAAGGACGGGGTAAAGGGTGAGACTGTGCCCAGGCCCCAGATCTATACACGCACTCGCTGGATCCTCTGGTACGTATAGTATAGTATAGGTATCATGCAGCTGGTAGGGTGGAATGCTGTATTTTTGATTGATTTATTGATTTAATATTTTATTAATTCAGAAATGTAAACAGCAGGAGGTACAGTGGTACACACATTTGTCAGGGCATTCCACATTTTTGTGGCAGAGTAGTAGAATTTCCCCATGTTTGTTCTGTAAATGGGTGGTAACAGATCGTTATCCCTCTAGTATTGTGGCTGTGGGTGTCACTTGGTAGTTAGTCGGGTACAGTATGAGGGTCTGCTATTTTTGAAAAATCTTGAAAATGTGGCGCAAATCTTTGAATATATATTCTTTCAGTAACTCAAATCTTTGCTTCTGCGGGGTCCCTGGAACAACATATTTTCAGATGGGGGTCGGCGACCAATTACATATAATTTTTGGGGTCCTTGACATGAAATATTGAGAACCACTGATATAGAAACATGAGGTTTTTCCTTTTTAAAACAGTGACATGCCTCTGCAGTCAGTTCTACATTTGAAATAATGAATGAATCTGTCAATTGAAAGTTGAAAGTAATTCCTCCGGCTTTGGGCGATCCGGTATGAAGATGGCTACAATATCCACTCTTATCCACTCAATAATGTTGCTTGAAGTTCATCAGGTTTATTCATTAGATTCATTTATAATTTATAGTGAAACATGCCACCCATAGGCTTGATCTTTCAGGTGACTGAGTATTACTCAAGTCATGAGTTATTCTCAAGTTATTTGTATTTGAAGATTGGTGTAAGGGAACTTGTATGGTTAATAATTCAGGCAATTCAGGCATCTTCAATCTTCTGCGATTGATTTAAATTGTTTTAAAATATTTATAACCCGCTTATCCTCCTCCTTGGATGGCCTTGTCGATGGTGAATTCCAATTTCCTTCAGCAGAGTTGCACTTTTAGGAAATCCAGTACTGTGGTTGAAACGTAGTTTGGCAGGTTTTAGCCCAGCTTGATGTTAATGCCATGTTGCAGGTAGTTGATGCCGCATCCATGTATGTATGTAATATATTAAGGCATATAAATAAAGCTTATTAGCCAGAGATCTTTTTATAACCTGTAGATTAAAAAATAAGCTATTGCAAACGCAGATCACGGTCGGCCAGGCAGGCAGCCAAGGAGCACCACATCATCCTAGGTCTATTTGCGGATCACATGACGCAGTTGTTAGTGGGGACCTCACAGTTTAGCTGTGATCTACCCATAGGAGAAGAGCGGCTGTTGGAGCATATGGCACGGATGACTAGTTTCCATCTGAGACGGACTAGCATGGCTGGTTCCGTTCCCCAGACTAAATGGAGGATGTTTCCCCCATAGCCTGGCAGGAGATCCAGCTGACCGGTGTGAGGCGGGAAATGAATTCCGTGTGAAGATGATAATAATAACCCCACACACACACACACACACACACACACACACACACACACACACACACACACACACACACACACAACTGTCCCTGGCTCCCTGCAGGGATCCAGCCTGCTGAGCGCCAGAAGACTCCATCCTTTTCCTGCTTAACTGACACCTTTTGAGGAGCAGAGAAAAACGAACTAATGGCTGTCGGCTTCCTTGGTGAAGACCATTCACAGAAGGAACCTGTGTGCGTGCGTGCGTGCGCTATAGAGAGACAGCATTAGTCACTGCATATTCACAGTCTTTGCTCAGCTGTTCTCAAATTAGCTCTTCCCATTCTTATAGAATACATGAACGACTAAGAGGGTGTGGGAAAGTATGTAGCATCACACGGCAAAGATTCACCAAAACGGCGCAGGTGTGATGAACGTCATCATTCGCCGTGCTGTGAGAGGGCATTTAGCTGATGATTTAAGTTGCCGTGGCAATAATTGGAGAAGCCACTTCTGAGCGTTATTAACCCATTTAGACCTGAGGCCGATTGTAACGCTGTCTAAAGTTTTCTGATGTTTTTTAAACATTTATTCAAAAATGTATGTTGCTATGTACAGTATAGCAACATACATTGTTTTGTAATTTTTGAAACAACAACTGATTGAAAGGTATAGTTATTTATAGGGGTTCCAGGTCTAAATGGGCAAAGAAGTAAGGTAATGAAAGAGAATGACATCTGTTGAGTGGACATGGTGAAGGAGGCTGAAAGCTTGGACCATCGCCCTCAGAACTCAAACTTTGAGATGTTGCTCTTACCGATAATATAACAGAACATGCAGGAACAGCCATTCATGTAAGTGCAGCATATTGGTAAAGCACTGAAGCACAAGTGGATGAATATAGAATGCAAATGTGCCCGCACACGCAGTCACACGCACACACCACTGGCAACTTTATTTTTACCCCAGCTAAGTGATGTTGAAATTTAGGTTAAAGCTGCAGAGCGAGTGGGACTCTCACTCTCTAGAATGACCTAAATTCAGTTAACAGTCATACACTTGGCCATATATGGACTACTTTTGTAACACAGTGATATTTGGGATGGAGGCTTACGCTGTATTGTTCTCTGTTTTAGCTGCTCGTCCATGCCATGGGCACAGTGCAGGGTTCAGCCCTGGACTCACACGCCACTGCATTAAAAGCTTCCGGACAATCAATCCCATTTAGTTCAGCCCTTTATTTGGATGAGCAAATTCTGTATGACCTGCGGTCAGGTCATTGCAGGAGTTACGGACAGGTCATTGCAGGACTTACACACTGCAGCATATCTTTTATTTGTTTATATATTAATAGTAATGACGTCATATTTAAATTTCCACAACTAACTGCGGCTTGCATGTACTTTCAGTCTTGTCATAAGATGTAACAAATGTGGTATTCATGCGTTCCCTGTGCGACAATCCCCATGGGATTTGCAAACAGGAAACTGGAAGCATGACTTTACAGTCCAGTGAAAACACAGTCCTTCTGAGACCCTCTATCTTTTCTGCTCTGAACACAAGCCACCCCCCCCCCCCCCCACACACACACACACACACACACACACTCACCCAGAACGACCTCCTATCAGAGCAGTATGGCAAAGGCATACTGTATTCAGAGCATAAAAGAGTTGTTGTCTTGGCGTCATTTCCCTATCATTTACCCAGCCTGATTCATTCATTCATTCATTCAAGTATTTATTAACAGTATGCCGAATAGGTACTGTACATGTCTACAATACAAAAACTGTTAACTGTGGACGACACCATAAAGCATTACACTTGTTTACAATAGGGTCCACCATTTTCAATTAATCTGAACATTTAGAGACATACAAATATACACTTCTATAGACTAAGGGGAAAGGGGGACTCCGATTTTACGGGGGCCAGTTTTGAATTGCAGCCGTCCGTAGGTGCCCTTTGAGAGCAGTTTTGGACGAGTCATGGTATTCAAATGTCTTAATGGCTGCTTAGTATTATGCTTCTGAGTATCCTTAATTGGATTACATTGTTTATTACAGCTGCCGATTTAAATCGGCTCTAGTCGGAGACATTCTACCCAATAAGCATATAGACAAGTAAGTTAGTGAATTGTTAGCATCACAGCATTTTAACCACACCACCATTATACTCCAGCTTCCAAGTTACTGTTAATGTTGCATAAATGAGTTGTATCATTTCACTTGAGTTATGAATGTTTTTGTTTTGTTTTATTACTGATCCCCCTCCCCTCCCCCTCCCTCCTTAATGTCTTTGTTCACTGCGCCTGCAGCGCAGCAAACGCTCCCATATCAACCCCCCACTGACAGTCATAACAATGCTGTAGGCAAAAACGTGTACAAGCACACGCATGAACATTATACAGCATACACACACGCACATTCCGTATTGCGATGTCTTGAAAGGCCGGGAGCTTTTCTCTTGGAGCTTGTGTGCAGGAAATTACCACTTGACTCTGACTTCTCAGTTTACACATAACTTACTCAAAAGCACAACAATGGAAATAAGTACTCAAGCTGTATTATCATTTTGGCAGATATACGGTATGCATATACATTTTGTCAAAGCTGTCAATCAGTCATAACAGGTCACATTTATTCTTGCAAACAGAAGATAAACAAAACAAAACCAAATTATTTCTGTACACTATGCCTTGGTCAGTGGGTGTGTTTCAATTTCCTCGCTCCTGGCTTGAACAGAAGTCCTTCTATTTTGATCAAACCTATTATAATTTCACTTAAACCTATGTTTCAGAAACAGAAATGTATTTTTTACTAATATTCAACAAAATACGTACATGACTTCTGACTCCCGAGAATATGCATCAAGCAGCTTTTTATTATTATATTTTTTTTAAATACATAGGCCTATATCTTGCAAGCAACATCCAATCGACCCCAAATTTGAATTGCATGCTGTCTGCACTGTACAGCATACCTCTACAAGTGCTTTCACTTCTGTCCGTAGGGGGCGCCACAAAGTTTTGTATGTCCCAGAATCATTATTTACCCGCACAGCTTCTACAGGCCTGACTGCTGCAACCCAAGATGTACACAGCCCTGGGTTGGCCACCTGGCCTGGCGAAGAGCTTTCCAGTCTGTCCATGCAGCTTGTTTTTACAGTTTGTGCTTGTTTCTGTATTCAGAAAGAATATGTAAATATATACGTATATGCATAAATATATACAAATGAATACATCTGTGCCAAAAGCTCTGCATCGAGCCACCTTAAATTGTCAGCGGAAGCAGAAGACAATGCCTGTTCACCACCATATTCATATTAATAGCAACACCTCCTCACAGGCCCTGGGTAGGTTGTCAGCACAAGGTCCCCTGTGTGTCAGCCTGGAATGTGTCCAGGGATATTTCAGTCCCAGAGGAGCACGGTGGCTGAGATAGCATCACCGCGCTCAGAGGCCTTTTATATTTGGCGAAGACGATACCGCTAGGCTCATTCATAGCGCAAAGATGCTACGTTGTTTTTGTGCTTTGGGGAGTCTATGGGAGGGAATCGATGACAGGCAAGAGATAGTGTATGACGCAGAAAGGACAAACAGACTCCCAGAGTTTGGGTTACTTCTATTGTGTGTGTCTCTTTAAGTTGGCTTTTGTTATGTGAGGTGTGAGTGGACTCCGCCTTGTTCCGAGGTTTGTGTAACTGGGACACAAGAAGAGCTTCACACACATTCCCATGGAGGGTCATTACATTACAGTAGCTTTCTCTACTGTATCCTATCTACTGTATGGCTTATGCTTCAATGTTGTGGAGGAACGTTTACTAATTTATCATCTTGGTGAGGCGGCATTAACTTACAGGCGCTGAAATAAGATTCCGCTGTGTGAAAACAAATGCCACTTTCACTTTCGGAAACGTGCTCTTTTCATTTCGGATTTCGCACTCGCGTTAGATTGTAACTGATTGATCTGTATTGGATGTCGCATTGTGTAAAAGGCAACAGAGCACAGAAACATTCGGAGAGACGAGGGTGCGTGGGCAGGGGGATGTGATGATGGCTGAGGGTGTGAGAATGGGATTGGCTGACAGCCAGGGCAAGGCATTTTCACAGAGACACATGCTGGCATGTCCTTACACTTACAAACATTCCACTGCTCTGTGGCTCTCTCATATTATCTCTCTCTCTCTCATACTCTCTCTATCTCTTGCTCTCTCTCTTTCTCCCAGTCAATCTTTCACTCCCTCACGTACCATCTATCTCACACACCAGTGGTGTAAAGGTACTAAGTACATTACAGCACTGCCACTGTACATAAGTAAAAGTTTTAGGTATTTCCAATTTTCCGTACTTTTACTTCCACTCCAATAGCCTACATCTCAGAGGAACAAAAAATACTTTTTACTCTACTGCAATTATTTGAAAACTACTTTACTTAAGTAAAAATGTGAGTACTTTTGCTACCACTGCTCTCTCCCTCCATCTCTTGCTCTCTCCCTCATCCAATCAATTGCTATCTGTCCACACGCGCGCAGCCGCGCACACACACACACACACACACACACACACACACACACACACACACGTGTTGTCACTCAAGTCACCTGCAAAAAAAACCTGGAAGCGCCTGTTAGTGTTCTCAGTGTCCTGTTAGACATAATGGATCGTCGTTTCTCATTGCCGTGTCCATCTCTCTCTCTCTCTCTCTCTAACTGTCCCTCTCTCTCAGTCAACATCGCTCAGTGACAGAGCTCGTCTCTGTCAGCCGTGCGTAACGGAGCCGGCTGAGGGCTTCTGCTTGGTGTTGATGTGATGCCGGCAGGGCTGTTTTGTGCCTGTCACAGCATGCCCTCTGTCCCCATAAACCCGCACCATCCACACAAGACCTCCTTCACTTCAACCTAAACAGGAGGCATGCGTGCTCCACATTGCTGCTGATATCTGCTGTACGATGTCTAGTACAAATCTGGCACATTTCAAGGCATATCCCACCACCACCACCTTTTTTTGTTATTCCAGACCTGTTCTCTTCTGTTTTCTGATAAACAGGGGATATGTATAACAATATAACAATATAACAACACTAATAATACATTAGACTTTTAGAGCGCTTTTCTCGATACTCAAAGATGCTGTACATACATGAAACGAATGACTTCATTAAAGCAAAATTACTCTAAATAGTTACGCTAAAACCAATTCACCTGTCAACGGTGAAACAACATAAACAGAATTAGCTGTCGAAGGCAAGTCTGAAGATGTGGCTTCAACTGGCTTGTGGTTTTAACCACTTAAACCAGAGTTGGCTCTGTACTTGGACCGCTTTTCTTCGTCTACACCAAATCTCTTCGCTAAAATAGCTGATCTACAAGCACTTGTAGATTGGCTATACTTTGGCTACTTCCCGATATACGGATGCTGGGCTTCACATGTTTAAAAGAAGAGCTTTTATGTGGGTTAGTTCCAGAGAGAGGGGGCGGCACCTGAGAAAGCCCTATCGACCTAAGTTAGGTGATTGGTCCTCTCTCTGAAGGGGACTTGTAGGTGGTGAGTAATAACGCACATTGTAAAATGTAGTCTGGATGTCTTGGTGGGTGCCAGTGAAGGTCATGGAGGAGGAATGGTGTGCAGCCGGTTAGCAGGTGGGAAGCAGAGTAGTTTATTGAAGACTTTGGTCATGGTGCCACGAAGGCGGCGGCTGTTGTAGTAATTGAGCCGGTGTGCGATAAAAGCCGCGAATGATTGTCTCTGCTAAGGGCCAGTTTGTGTCGAACAATGTTTCAGAGGTGGGATGCACGTCTGGTTTGTTGATCTGGTTGACGGGGAGCAAGAATGAAGAAGAGTGTGGGGTAGAGGGTAACTCCAAGGTTATTGCTTTGGGTGGAGGGGGTAACGATGGAGTAACGATATTGAAGGAATAGTTTTGTTTTGTAGTGGACAAGTGTTTCTAGACCGAATTAGGACTTATTGCAGTATAGTTAATGTCAGAGAGATACTGGAACCGTGTCCACTTGAGGCTTTTCTTTTTCCCAACTGAAAACGCCAGGGCGCTCGCCTGGGAGCGCTTCTAGGCACCCGGGTTGAAAATATTTTAGCTCGCCAGACGGAGGAAATCGATGTGCTGTGCATGCACGTGGGAGGTGAATGACCATCGCCAAGCTCCTGGAGTTAAACATTTTTTTTAAACGCAGCGCTCCGAAAAAAACATCTTGGAGGACATGGCACTGGTAGCCACATTCCTTTCATTCCAGTATGAAAGCAAGTGGCCGAGCACCAAGCCCTGAGGGGCACCATGGTCTGATTGACAGTTGTTTATGGAAATGAGTAAGTGCAGGAAGCAGGAGACAATAAAGACAGTCAGAGATCAGATCAGAGAGAAGATAAGAGGAATGCGAGAAACGACAGGCAGAGGGGAGGACGGACAGAATAGGCGATACAGAGACCTTTGCGGAAAAATACGGGCATGCAAACGTGTCACCTTTTGTCAAAAGTAGACCATTTTTTATTTTAAAAAAAAGAAGAAGAAGATAAGAAGTCACAGACGTTATTCGTGCAATTTAGCTGAAGATGCTTTTGGAATGGGTGGGAAGTGCCGTGTGAGAGCCATCTAAAAATAAAATGGGGAATTCATGTTTGGAGCTGGAGCTAATTAATTAGGGTGCACTGGTAAATATGCTCTGATCTCATCGCAGTGCTCTCTCAGGTCGTTGGCTAATTCTGAGCGCTGTGCTCGGGGAGGACTCAGAGCACACAGGCTGAGGAAGACATTGCGATAGTTGTGGCATGTTTTATACTGTAGTCTAGACCAGGGGTCGTCAAACATTTTCAGTCTAAAGAGCCCTAAGCTGAGAGACACATGAAGCATGGATGGGCCCCCCACCCCACTACATATTATATTTTTGGCGAATGTTCCCCTCAGAATAGGGATGCCTAGGGATACCAACCACACAAAGATTTGGTGATCCCCCCGTTAAGAGCCCCTGTTGGTCCCTGGTCGTGGAACAACCTGCAGCCTAAAAGTGAAAATTCCCCTGAGAAGTTACAAAATAATCACCTCTTGTACACTCCAACATTTGTACATGTCCGGACTAGCCTCTGTGTTAGGCTCATATTTTATTTACTTATTTATATATTATACAACAATGTAGCACTTTGCCCTTTTTGTGTCTCTTAGGGTTGTACCTCTGTTGGATTTCTTACTGTATTTAAATAAAAATAGGTATTGAGGATAAACATGGATGTATTACTCCAATGTATTGTGGTAGCAAACGAGATTTCTGTCTCAATATGTTTTTACAGGTTAAAGGTTAAAGAAAACCTGTTCTAGACTGTATTGTTCATCAAGCATCTACGTACATGTAACAAAACCATAGGATAACGATAACATTTATATTCATTGTAACAGACTTTAATATTTTAATATAGGAATAGGATACATTAATTCATTTGCACTGTAGTCAATAGTCATAACTGTGCTTTGATTGATTGATTGAATACTTTATTAGACAGAAATGTAAACAGCATGAGGTACAGTCAGACATTTGAGCTAAAAGGATAACCCCCCAAAAAGTCCTGGGGACTTGTTTCCATTGTGGTTCTACAATCAATCAAGCATAAAGAATAACACAAAAATACAATATTATCAATAAATATAAAACGCTACAGAGTACAGAGTAGAAAAAGGTGAGGATTAAAAAACTGTAGGCAGTGCTTTCTATGGGAGATGTGAGTTTACCTCCCCCTTTGGTCTCCTGAAAGATGGATTTACAGGCCTGTTTTGAAGGAAGCCAAAGATCCACATAGAAAGGGAATGAATCCATGTTTGTTCCATAGGCGGGTGGTACCAGATCGTTGTTGTTTCCCGGTAATCTATCTGGTGTCTACTACAACAGAACAATAAGAAATGTTGCAAGATATTATTTTCTTATTGCTGTAGGCTACTCCTATTTTGTCCTAGTTGTCCTTTTGTAATCTGTTCAATGATCAGCACAATGGGCCCGATTCCATATTTTTATCGTTTGAAATAGATGCTTGTCTATTTCCATAGTTTTGTCCGCTTTATCTCAGGTCAGGCTGACTTACCAGCCGGGATTAAAGCGTGCGTATATGTCTTTAGAATGCATGCTGAATCAATTAATAGTTCAAAGCATAAAATGAAATATGTATGTGCCCAACATTTGTCAACACACACACACACACACCGCAAACTTTGCTAATTATAGACATGATGCAAATCCAACGACTTTTATTCATTTTCAGTTGACAGCTGATGCATTTATATGCCTCGGCTCGGCACCATTGTTTCGCCTCTTGGACTTTCATCATGCCAACTCCAATGTTTACGCGATTCATTTTTTATATTATTTATTGACCACATCAATAGAGAGGACGTATAGGGCCTTAGTCCTACTCCTCCTCCCATGCAGCCAACACACCCCACTGCCAGGTAGTTACCCCCCCCCCCCCCCCCTTAAGGGCATATGAGTTGTGATCACGTGCATCATCACTCTGGATTAAGAGCATCTGCTAAATGCCAAAATGTAAATTGTGTTTTGACAATTATTTGGGGGCTCACTTGAAATACCCTCGCGGCCCACTGGTCCTCTGCCCACAGGTTGAGAATCACTGCTCCAGTGGGTCTGTCTTTCCTCCTCACAGACTCATTCTTCTCACCTTTTGTCACCCTTAACTGGCAGTGTGGAAGAGGGCTGTGTAAGGACGAGTGATTGCAAATTGATATTGAAAAGGACATTACCGGAGAGAAGAATGATGGATGGCATGAAAGAGAGGAAGGGAAGATCCGAAAAGGGGTGTATAAATGTAGAGATGTTGATGAGAAGCTAAATGAGGAGGAGCTGATTGTGAGTGAGAGAGATGGATGAATGGATGGATGGGTGGTTGGATGGATGAACAGACTAGGAGTAGGAATCACGCCTGTTCCAAATACACAACGTGCTGGAATTTGTCCTGGCAACAACGACGCAAATAAGAGATTGATAAGTAGGATAAGTAGGATATGATGACAACAGGACATCACATGGCTGGGTAAGCAATAGCAAATTACTTTTACTTGAAAGTGATCCTGGTAAATGTTCAAATCACTCGATAAATACGGAATTCACTTCAGGCCGATCCTACAAAATGTGTGTGTGTGTGTGTGTGTGTGTGTGTGTGTGTGTGTGTGTGTGTGTGTGTGTGTGTGTGTGTGTGTGTGAGAGAGAGAGTGTGAGTGTGTGTGTGTGTGTGTGTGTGTGTGTGTGTGTGAGAGAGAGAGAGAGAGAGAGAGATATATACTTTGGTTAAAATGGCAGTCACTTTTGACAAGGAACCATCATTGTGTAATAACGTTGAAGAAACTATACAAAATTAAATTGTGGGGAGAAAATCATAAGGTCTTGACTTGAGGCAGTTGGATGAATGACACAATAATTATGATTTGTTAAATTGTAAACTTGAAGTACCCTAACCCTCATGGGTGTATGCAAGGTGCAACATGCAGTTGCCTATAGAAGCATATGAAAGTAGAACAGCCAGAAAGATAAAAGACCATGTTGGCTTCAGAGAGAGTCTAGGCAGACTTGCTGACAGCTCTATGATGAGGCTGAATATGGAATTCTCAAAAATCTCTGAGTGATGCCTGATGGATGCCTGATCACATTGGAAGCTGTACAATGCTTCTAGGGCTTCTTCCAGGAGGTTGTATTTTCGCCCCTTGGAGCCAGAGAAAGAAGTCTTTCCTGGCAAGCCTCCTCCATGCTTTGTAGACAAAGCATGTGCTGCTCTGTTGTACTTTCTGCTTTCTATCACATCAGACACAGAGGACGGTCCCTCATCCCTGCATCTTGGAATCATTTCCCTAGAATGGAAAGTAGATTGTAAATGGTGTGAAATAAATTCCCCCGTCTCTCTGACAATGTTTTTTGAACTTGTCATACTATTTCATTTCACACTTATTTCTGTTACCTTGAGGTATAATGCCCGGTCTAACACGCAGATGATTGTTTTTCTTTTTTCTCTCCCACCCCCCCCCCCACACACACACACACACACACACACACACACACACACACACACACACACCACACCACACACACTACATTCAGTGATTTTAATTCAATCACTCAATGTTGTGTCCCTGGCTGAATGATGTTCTAACTCTAAACTGATGATTCATGAAGGAAAGACGTTGTGTCGTCCCAAGTACGCCGTAAGAGCCGTTATGCCCTACCAGCCAGATAAACATTCTAAAACATTTAATTCATACAGACACGGAAATACATTCGCCATGCCAGCCTGCCTCCCCATATCTTCTCCCAATGGCACTTCTGTGCCATGGACCCATTAACACATCTGTGTATATCTTTATTCATTATATTTAACCGGTTTCTATATATTTTCACAGCTTATCACACTACCTCTGTCCTCTCTCTTCTCATATGGAATACTACAAAACTATGGAGCATGCACAAAAAAAGAAATTCCATCCACTGCTTTACACACCTGCATGTAAAACTGCAATCTGACCGAGTAAAAATGTATTGAACACACACAAAAGCAAAAGAATACATGTGCAAGGTGGATGAGGTGGAAAATCTATGTTGAAAAGAAAGACATGCAGAGGAATAATGATAGGGGGAATTAAGCAAGGAAGAGGGAAAAAGGGAGAAGACCGCCAAGACAGTACATCTACAGTAATCGCAGTGCTCTGATGCTCTGATGTGAATCTCCAGTCTGCTGTGTGATTGTAGGGGCCTCTCAGTGGAAAGCCTGATTTTCAAACAGATGTATGCAGGTGTGCATGCACACGAACACACACACACACACACACACACACACACGCAGAAAACACTGTAGATGCACAGTGACGGCGCTATCTCAAAATTACCTGCGTGTTATGACTAATAATTGACATACATCTGCAATCTGCATTTTTTTTGATAGAATACAGTAAACTAGTAGACAGGAAATTGGGGGAGAGAGATGGGGATTAGCCCCCATCTCAACGGAATAGTCACTCAAGAGTCAACAGCAATGATCAAATTATAGAGGTTTTTAACACGTATTGTCACGAAACAATACAGTTTACTGCACCTGTAGGCATGTAACGATGCACTCAACTCACGATACGGCTTTTTCTGCATTTATTTGATAGAATAGTCACTCAACAGCAATGATCAGATTATAGAGGTATTTAACACGTATTGTCACAAAACAATACAGTTTACTGCACCTTGTAGGCATGCAACGATACACTCAACTCACGATACGACACAGCTTTTTCTGCATTTATTTGATAGAATACAGTAAGGTGACCTTCAGCTTACTGTAGGCTAAAACTGACAGGCTTAACACCTTCGCCAGACAGGTCGGACTTGATATTAACACCGCAAAAACACAAGTGTTGTGTGTGAACTCTCCCCCCACACAACCCATCCTTGTCGATGAAAAACCACTTGAGTTTGTGGAAGATTTCACTTATCTGGGCAGCCTTATCAGTAAGGACAGTGGGGCATTAAAATACATCAAAGCAAGGCTGGGAAAGGCTCAGGGTGCCTTCTCCCAACTCCATCTGGAGATCAAAACAATATAGCCTTAAAACGAAGATGCTCCTATACAACAGCAATGTCAAGTCTGTTCTGCTGTATGGTTCTGAGAGCTGGAGAGTGGTCAAAACAGACACTAGGAGAATAGAAGTGTTCCACAACAGATGCCTCAGACGTATATGTCAGATATTTTGGCTGAATAAAATATCAAACAATGAACTGTACAAACAAACAGGGAGCCGGAGCATTACCAAGGACATTACACACAGACGCCTGAGATGGCTAGGACATGTACTGAAGATGGAGTAGGACTGCATCACAAAGATGGCCTTAAGATGGACACCACCAGGCAAAAGAAAACCTGGGAGGCCCAAGACCACCTGGCGCAGAACTGTGACGCAGGAGCTGGAACAGATGAACCTGTCCTGGGGAGAGGCGCAACATGCTGCCAGGGATCGGATGCAATGGAGAGCGCTCATTGAAGCCTTATGTCCCATTGGGGTCAAATAAGGAGACCGAATTAAGCCCTCATCGACATATGAGGACGAGTACATTAATGTATTGCTTAAGGAAAGGAAACGCATCAAAAACACTGCAGTGTACAGAATATTCTGTCTGTCTGTCGTGCGTAAATATGTAGGGATGTCACTGTGTGCGGGGATCCGAGTGGAGACATTCTTCATCTTGTTCAAAATTAAAAACACATGTTTATAAACTGTATAGCTTTATAACATGGCATATGCATAATTGCGAACGCAGTGATTGCGAATGCAGTGAGCACTTACTATGAGACCTAGCAGATCATGTCTGTGTGTGTGTCTGTCTGTCTGTCCCGCTATCCAAATATGGAGTGTGTTGCATCAGCAATCACTCAGCTCCATATATGGGCACAAAAGGGGCCAGGTCCACTCAGTGTTGGCTTCATTGGTGATTGGCTGGTCGTTTCAGTTAGGTTGAAAACCTTCAAACACAAAAAAACTAAGATTAACAACATTGCCAAACAACAAATGATAATCCTTTCAAAACAGGTTCTTACCCTTTAAGCTTGGATTAATGATTCAAGTTAAGTAAACATCTAGCATTTTAAATTGAATAAGTAGTTAAAGAAAATAGCTGAACTTTAAGCTTGTAGATGAGCTCTAATTGAACAAGGCCTTTTAAACCTTTAGCATGAATTGTCCACATTTTTAGTAGTCTTTCACATTCTTAAATCATTTTAACATTTCTAACTTATTCTTTTGTAAAGATACTTTTAATTTTTAAACATAAATGAAATCCAACTCTCAAGCAAGTTTCCTTCCCCACTTCAGACTGAAGCAGTTGAAGCTACTAAACTAAACACAGCCAGATTGTAACCACATCAAACAGTACTGCAGTGCATACATAAGTGTAAATAAAACAATCACCGACCATTGGCGTCTTTGGAGGTAGAACCCAAGAGTTGTCTTTGCTGTTTGCATCTGGTGTTTGTGTGGTATCTGGTTTCTACCATTGTACACTCTATATAGTCCTACCATACAAAAATACTGTTAACTGGGAGAGCCCTGGAGAAAGTTGTGACACGGTACGACGTATGAGATGTTCCGATGTTGTTGTTTACAGTACAGAGTACAGCACAGCACCGGTGTGCTCACGCCCAACTGACCTTTAAGAATTTTACATGAGTATAGGTGTCGACAGAAAGATGCATACACTTTAGAAATAAGTCCTTCGATCAACCAGTCTGTTCCTTCATGTCAACAAACTCCTTTAGCTCCAGGAAGAGACTCGGGAGTATAAACAAACCATCTTGAACTTGAATATCAGTAGAACAAAGACAGGCCTTGGAGACGAACTGACTTGCATAATTAAGCCAGCCAGCTAGTCAGCTAGTCAGACCTGGCTGAATAAAAAGATCACCCAAGAACAGATTCCACAAATCCCCCCCTCGACAGACTATCAAACGTCTGTCGCAAAATAAATATGGAACCATAATTCTTTCACACCCCCCCTTGACCCTCAGCTGGACACTATACATTCAAGACACCAGAAATATCAGCATCACAGTACATATTTTGGATCAGTGGAGAATTATCTTGTGTTACTTCAAACTCTTATGGCTAAAAATGTTACAGGACAATTATGAACACATCATGCATGGACCTCTCTTTTTGGAGACATGAAAACCTCACATGAACCACTCTGGATTCACATGAAAAACAAAGACCAATATCTCAGCTCGTACGTATGCGCACGAACAAAGAAAATAATAATAAAAATTAAAAAATCACATTTTAAGCCCTAGAAATCCACGAAGAGTCAAATTAAAACCTCTTAAACACTGTAAATATTCGACTGCCAATTGCCTTGTAATTTAATCACTATTCTGACAAATAAATAATCTTAAACATAAACAATGAATAATGGTAAAATGAAAATAGTACAATTTAAACAAGACATATGCCGCTTTCAGCTCCATTGTTACAAGAGCATTTATGATATGCAATAACCTACATGTTTTACTAATAAACTCTGCTATCCCAAGGCTATAAGTGCATAGTAAATTGACACAATATCAAAATAAGTCACTCTTTCGGACTAAACCTGACAAATCACAGAAACCACTCTTTTGGTGATTCCCATGACAATAATAAAAGATTAAAAAAATATATATTGAAAAGCCAGAGTCTATAATAACACATACTCTTCATATCTGACAAAACATATACCAACATGAGGCCTTTTCATTCATGTTGAAAACAAACACCAACGTACACTTTTGAAAACAGAGAGAAGGAAAGTCCATCGTCTCTCTGACATGAACAAAGGAAATTTCTTCTGTTGCCGCTTTTCAGTTACTTCGAAATGTTCGCTCAGATGAAGCTCCATTCCATTTTAAGGTGCTCCTAATCAGGTAACGAGCAGCCATCTTGCTGCTGCATTCTGGGAGATGTTAGTTTCTGAGGTGTGAGATGTCATGCTGACCAGATTTTGTCCTCCTCCCCCGGCTATCTAAGCAGAAATGATGAATTACTGCCTGTCACAACAAAGAAAATGTTATTGTATCAAGTCACGTGAGTTCCCAAGAATCATCACATAGTTTCTTGTGGCAACTCTCCGCCGATGGTAGATTAGAGTTGAGATGAGAAAGGGGAGAGTGATAGTGCTGTGGTCAGAAGGAGGATCAGTGGGAGGAAGCTGGAAGCAGTCCATGCCGTGCACACACGTACACACACGTACACACACGTACACACACGCACACACACACGTACACACACGCACACACGTACACACACACACACACACACACACACACACACACACACACACACACACACACACACACACACACACACACGTACACACGCACAGCAAGATAATAATGCCCTTCTTTTCAAATGAAGCAGTTCACCATAGGCTGTCACTGGCCAGCGCCAAGTCACTTTATTTCAATTCCAGGGAGCTAGCGGCAAGTTGGCCTATCCTCTCGGTCCAGGTGCTCAAATGTCCCTTGAAGCAATGCAGGGACTTTGACAAGCAAATAATCACCGCAAAATATCATGCATAATTGCAGCTGTTTTTGTCGTTTACCACAGGCGTGGACATCTGACATTTTCACTGTGATTTGAGAGAGCAAGCTGGTTTTGAAGAAACCTTTCAGAAAGGTCATCTTCAAGCTGTGTCGACTTGTTTAGTTGTTTTATTTATTTTTATTGTTCAGTAATTGGTCCGCGTGCCAAATGTAATCCGTCTCGCACAGCTTCATTTGTGGCAATGAATAATGATTCTCATTTCTCTCTCTCTTACTCTCCTGTAACTCTCCTTGTCTGTAGAGTGGGAGTGGATGGAGATGACAATCCAGAGGACCACTCTTTTGATCAGGTAAAAACATACCTCTAAGCCAGTTAGTGTAGCCTGGGTTCCAGCCGGATTTGCTGCGTTCTGCTGATCTGAAATGTCACTTCGCAAGTCGAAGTGACATTTCAGATCTGGAACCCAGGCTACAGTTAGTATGCCATCTATGTAACCATAATATCAGCTGTTCCTTAATTAAAGGTACTGGTAATGACAGTACGTGTTTACTAGTAGTTTAAAGGACCACTTCACCACTTTTCAACCTATCTTCAAATAATTGGTCCTCACTAATGTTCATGATAAAATACCACAATTTCTTTGGTAGTTCAGAAACCTGTCCACCAGTGGCATCATCATTAGGCAGATTTATTTTTAAACAACAAGAAGAACTAGATTTTTGTAGTTTGTTGCAGTTTCAATTAGCTTGGATTCCCCATCGATGATGTCACTGGTGGACGGGTTTCTGAACTGCCCACAGCCCTGCTATGAGACACAGACTGAGTAGAAAGAAATTGTGCCATTTTATCATGATCATTAGTGAGAACCAATTATGAATTAGAAAAGTGGTCCTTTAATGTTTATAGCTACTTTATAGATATGAATGCCTAAATGTTTTGTATAAGCATGTTAGTGTTTACTAAAGCAGTGGTTCCAAAACCTTTCAGGGCGAGACCCAAAAGAAAGATTAGATGTTTGGTCCGTGGACCGTGACCCACAGATGGGTCCCGGCCCACTGATTTCAATTTGTGTACAAACGGTGTACAAAAGAACTGGAGATTCAGGGAGTCCCCTTTTACTGAATAATCACTCAACGGAATAGTCACTCAACAGCAATGATCAGATTATGGAGGTATTTAACACGTATTGTCACAAAACAGCTTACTTCACCTTGTGGTACGGCTTCTTGTGAACAATGGATCAGGTCAGCTGGAAATAATTAGTGGATATTAAACCTCTCATTCCTTTAATCATGGCTATTTGCGTTTTCTTTGCTGTGTTAGATAAGCGAGTGCTGATTTCGGCACCAGGTTTGCACCAAATGGACTACTAAACTACTATGAGTGACAAATAAGCCCCTAAAACTTATCTTTTCTGTCAATAAATACATTATTCTGACAAAGCCAGTGCATTAACTTCTCAAATAATTTAACCGTTAAATTATTTGAGAAGTTAATGCACTGGCTTTGTTGTTATCAGTAATTTACTGATAAAGTGTTGAGGTAATTGTTGCGTGTGGTAAATAGCCAGGGATGTTAATAGTTAATCTATTTATCGCCCTTCAGAAATGTATCAATTAACTAGATCCTGCCTCAGCGATATAACCGACTGGATGAGTGCAAACCTATTAAAACTAAACGAAAATAAAACAGAGGTGCTACTGGTAAGCCCTAAGATATAAAGAGATCAGGTGAGATCTAGATCAGAGATCTAGGACATCTAGGACATCTAGCCGTGTGTGTAACCAGCCTCGGAGTGATAATCGATTCAGACCTCAACTTCACATCCCCACATCAACAAAATACCCAAAATTGCATTTCTTAATCTCAGAAATATAGCCAAGATATCATACGACCCTTCCTATCACAACCAGATGCTGAAAAGAATCATCCATGCCTTTTCTCACTAGCCGCCTAGATCAGGTGTTCCCAAACTTTTTTGGACCAGGTAGCCCTTTTGGGGTAGATATTTTTCCAGGTACCCCCTCATCCTCGCAACACGGATAACAATATATTTACAACCACAAGCAGTGTTTCCTGCAGGAAAAAGCTTTGGCATGGTGCTGGGCACAGGCCGCAATTTTGATTAATTAATTAATTTGATTCATTAATTAATAACATTAATACATTAAGATTAATTTGTATTATTGCTCTTGTATTGCTATTGGAGACACTTGGGGGACACTGGGCAGGCACTGAGGAGGCACTGGGGAGACACTGGGAAGGCACTCGGGGGGCACACTGGGGAGGCATTGGGGAGGCACTCGGGGGGACACTGGGGAAATGTAGACGTCTAAATGTATACGTCTAAATGTGTACGTCAAAATGTAGACATCTAAATGTGTACGTCTTCTCTTATGGGGGTCCCTGGCATATCTTTTCAAATGGGGGTCCACATGCTAAGTAGTGTCAATTTGGGGGTCCTTGACATGAAAAAGTTTGGGAACCACTGCTTTAAACACTTTAGCACTTTATGAACATGAACAAAATAGATGGGTCCCCCCTGGAACTCCCTCAGGTACCCCTGGGGGTCCCCGGACCCCACTTTGGGAACCACTGGCCTAGATTACTGCAACCCTCTATTCACAGGATTACCAAAAATGGCCATAGACAGACACAGATTACAACTCATACAAAACTCTGCTGCTAGATTACTAACGAAAACAAAGAAAAGAGAACACATCAAACCAGTCTTGCACACCCTCCACTAGCTTCCGGTCTTCCAGTAAATAGATTTCAAGGTACTTCTCATAGTTTACAAAGCACTCAACAGCTTACCATCATACACTCCATCCACTAAGATCCTCCACAGCAGGTTTACTAGCCACAAAAAGAAAAAATAATCCACGAAAGAAAAAGCTGCATTCTCTTTTTATGCACCAAAATTATGGAATACAATTCCTCAGGAAATCAGAGAGGCCAACTCCACCAACATTTTCAAACAAAAACTAAAAAAACACACCTCTTTAGATTGGCCTTCTCCGCCCTACCGTAGCACTTTTTTGAGGCTTCCCCAGCATTTCTTTTATTATAAATAATTACCCTGCGTTGCTGCCCAAATGACGTCACACATGCGACTCCTCCATGTCTCTCACTGCCACTCAAGTGACTACTGACCAATCACAGCGCGTCTTTTCCGGGACTTGCGTTACGCACGCGGAAGCTTTGCAAGCTTCCGCTCATGCTTCCACTATGTTTCGCAAGGAATCTCAGGAAGATTTTGCCCCCTTTCGTGAACACACGCCCCAGAGACGGAAGAGGCGTCTAACTTTATATGTCTATGGGTTGTACGTATATGTGTTTTTTTACACTGGTCTCACTTCCTTCCTGGACTACAAGGCAGCCCTCCCCTTCTCCACAACCACCAAAGCATTATGGTCATTGTAGTAATCCAGCAATCCAGTCAAACCCTAGTCAAACACACAAAAATGTTCAAATTGTGCTACTGTTATCTACTACAAATATTATTAACATTGAGTGACTGGAGTTTCTTCCAGTGGTGAAATGTCCCTTTAAGCCCTATGTAATACTTGGGCTATTTCAAAATTGCTGATCTACAAGCTCACAATGTGTCACGATGCGTTGTGAGCTTGTAGATCTGGTTTTTCCACTGAAAATGTCATATTGCCGAAAGTACAGAATGGCAGCTCGAGGCGTGACTACCGGTAGTTATTATTTTCCCCATGTACAAACATGACAAGGATGTAACGTAGTTCACCCTGCGCTGATGTTTCCTGCCAATGTGCAATCGTTTCTGCTTTTATCTTTTTTCATCTCTGCTGTTTATTTTAACACCGCATCAAAAATAGATGCAGAGGAAATACGTTTAGGCTTCTTGCAATAATAGCAGTCAGCGGTAGCCTTCTTATCATGCCACTGCCACAACCCCCTATGCGCATGCACGCACACACACACACACACACACACACACACACACACACACACACCCTCGCCTTCCCTTCCCCTCCCCATTTGCACAAATGCTTCCCACTGTCTCTCCATCTCTTTCTCTCCTTTATCTTTTTGTATTTGACCTGGCCGTTATCTGTGCTCTCTGTGAATGGGGGAAGGTCTGGGCATTGAGAGGCTGCTGTGGGTGGCAGTGAATGGACGGCATGGCTGGGTGAGCTTGCAGGCGAGTCCCAGTGGAGACGGTCAGGTTGGCCTGCCAGACCTTGCCCGGCTCTGTGCCTCTTTCTTATGTAAATGGTAATGGTGAGACCGTGCCCAGGGTCTGTGTGTGTGTGTGTGTGTGTTGGGGGAGTCGCTGCACTGAACGGTAATGCAGCAGACAGTAAAGAAGTACGTTCCGTTGCTGTCGGGCAGATAACCTCTTATCTCTATATTTTAACTTTTTGTGGGTTTTTTTTTTGTAAAACGACGTTGAACACCCTACTTCCTCGAGTGTTGTGCAAAAGCAGAATATCCACAAGCTCGAAATATGGTGCGAAGCGATGTTTTGAGCTTGTCTATCTGCTACTGTTGCTATTTTTTATTTTAATCCTGAAAAGTAACAGTTTTTAGGAGGTTTGCACCCGACAGAGATTATTTACATGGGATATTATAGTACATTAGGCCTAAGTAAATTATTGGAATACTTGAGTATTTGTATTTTTGGATACTTACTTACTGACGATACTTACTTACTGACGGCCAATTTACTTTACTAACATACTTTACTAACCCTAAAGCCGAAAATAGCGGACGCGCTGAGCTTGCATACACAACGCATCGCAATGCTTTCTTGCTTTGTTTTTGGGACAGGATGTTCCATCTTTCCCACTGGAGGCCAGGGTGTCCCGTGTAAAAGTATGGGTCATTGGATATACCGGTAGCCTAGCTGGCCCCCCAAGAGAGGTTCCATCGAGGCTGGGTATACGTGGCTTGGCTCAGAGGGCCTTTTGTGCATCACTGGGGTGACATGGTTTTCTCATGGTCTACAGGTTACTACAGAGAGGCCAGGCACACAGGGAAGGCCCCCAGACACAGCAACACGAGGCCTATGGCACTGTCTGGACCACAAGTATCCTTTCACTGATACCGCTGCCTAGACGGTATGCGGTCACACACTCAGCATGTACCGCGGCAAACGGTCCGTGGAGCAAGCAGCCTCATCCTTTGACCAGTGCAGAAATGTAGCAGAAAACTGCCATTTATGGAATCTGAAGAGCAGCACAGGTTATCTGTCTAGCTCTCTACTGAATACTGACACACCATAGCTGTCGGGGCAGAAACCTAGTTTTTCTATATTTCATCTTATGTTTCTTCATGAATTAATTCCCTCATCGTACAGTGTCACACTAAAGCAGTGGAAATAGCTGATCTAATACAAGCTAACAATGCGTCACAACACGCATTGTGAGCTTTTATATCAGCAATTCTTTGCAATTTCTTCATATCTTTTCAAATATCTGCAAATATTTGTATTTTTACGCCTATATTGCCATGTGCAAAATAGGGATGCCAACATGAAAGTGGTTAAGTCTGTCTGTGGGTTTTATAAATATTTAACCAATGTATCTAAATAATAATTACATTGGGTGAACACAGGAAGGCAGGTTCTTTTCAATATAAATATTAACAGGATACTGTACTGTCCACCCAACAGTGACAATATTAATGCAGCTTGTGGCATACCCATCTAGAGCTGTATAGTGTATGTGTACAGTATATAAACACCTTCATGTACTGTATGTGCTCGTAGCTGTCTCTCCTTGTGCATGAATGAAAGTGTGTTGGCATTTACAGTACTGTATGTGCACAGTCTGCACACATACGCTTGCTTGTGCCTGCATGCATGCATTCGTATTTCGTGTGCATCTGTGTTTGAAGGTGCACATATGTATGTAAACTATTTGCTACACCAAATGCTTTATAAACAGACTGTAACCATTCACTCACTGTAGAAAGTCATGAAAATAAGAAAATATAACTTTCATGAGCACCAAATTAGGACGAGGCTAACCTAATTTAGCCCAGTAATGGCCTCATGACCTAGCTTGTAGGGAGCAGATAGTTATTTTTTTATTATTTTTTACTTTAAAGGGATAGTTCACCAAAAAAGATTATTCACCCCATGGAGACTTGAACCAGCAGTGGTTCCATACGGAGACACAAAGAGCCTCTTTTGTGTCTCCTACCGGAAGCGCAGCCTCTGCACAGCCGGTTATCAAATTATTGCCTTAGGAATGTGACAAAAAGGTCATTTTTGGGGTGAACTATACTCCTTTAATATGGACTTGCTGGTGTATAGCGGTCCATGCACCACAGCGTGTTGCGGGTTTGAATCCCGACCCGGCGACCGTTGCTGCGTGTCATCTCTCTCCCAATGTCCTGGTGCTGCTCGTGCCTCGTGCCATCCCCTGTAATATGATTGTCAATGTATGATTTTCTGAGTAGTGTGTGGTCTGAATCAGTAACACGTTTTGGTCCAAGAGACAACGTACAAGAACACGGTTTGTGAATCATTTACTGTAAAGCTGTACACTGAGATTGACAACGTTCATGCGGTCCACAAGAGAGCAGAGGCAGATAATATAGCGTTGGTTCTAAACGTGCTTCAGGGTGTTCCGGGCGCGTCCCCAGCTAAATTGTTGATAGTTACGAACCGATGGGAACCTTACAGTTATAAAAGGATTGATTGATTGATTGATTGATGACTACTTAACAACTTGCAAAAAGTACAGAGGTACACTTATACAATAATGCTAATAGGATGTTTCCATTGTGGTCCCCTCAGTATTGGGAGTTTGAGAGGTTTGACAACCACTGGACATTTCAGGACGTTAACTGTACCCAGAGCAGTAGCAGAATCAGCCTTATTGTCAAATCACAGATTTACCAAGTATAAAGGTGGATGAAATTAGTTTTTTGTGCATAGTTCCCAATCGTATCATTTATTTTCCCACAGAAAAAAGAAAGGGAATTAGAAGAAGGGAGGGCAAGGGGGAAAGGTAATAATACATCTACATGTTTAAACAACCCTGAGATAAGATATAACGGTGCATGAGCATAGCAGCAGATGTATACTGTACATATTAGGAACGTTAGTTATGGTGCTAGGAAACAAATCACACTTGTGTGCAGTGTGGGGGGCTCTTATCATCATACATCACATTCCGTGCTCAGCCAATCAAATCATCACTATTGGGTACATGGTAGGTACACACATTGCTCATGCAGCCAATCAAATCAAACACACAAATCTTGGCATAGCCCTCAAAACACACACACACACACACACACACACACACACAGAGAGAGTGAGAGAGAAAAATAATAACACCATTGTTGTGTCTCAACTCTAAATCCTCTCCTGAAAACAACACCAGCTCCTTTCATAATGCTGCAGTTCATTTGGCGTATGGACTTGTACGTGTGTATGGTGGTAACTGGGCCTGTTGGGTCATGTTATAATGGCTGTCAGGTTAGCGATCCATAACAGCAGAGCTCTAATCCACCCTTAATGGAGTTCACCTAAGGAGAAGTGTGATGTAAGGTAACATGAGGAATGTGTTCAAAGGGGAAGCGCATGAATTCCCTCACGTTTACATAGAGGTCTCAAGTCTTGTCTTATACTGTACCTCTCTGTCTACTTTCATCTATTAAGCAGTCGGTGATGTAAAGTAAGGAAGTACAAGTAGGCTACTTTGATACAAATTTTTGATTCTCTGTTTTACACACCATTATAATGTTCCTATTTTGATCATAATACCCAATTACTGAATGTCTAGTCTCCAGGTTTTCTTCTGGAGATGTATGACACTGATTTAATATGACACTATGGCACATTATGAGTCCATTAGTACTAGTGGGTCTCAAGCATTTTATTTTCAAGGACCCCCTGAACTCTGACGGTGTACAAGTACAGTTCACTGGGTTCCATTTGTGCACTCTCAGAGTTACTGTTATGGTCATTCAGGACTATCTCTTTGTGTTAAAGAGCTTGGGTTGGAATGACGAGCCTCTTTGTAGTGTACCGCCATGGGATAATCAGGGTTTTCATTCCGTATTGCATATACTTGTGTTCTGCTAATCTATTTTGCGCTTAGTTCATCCTACATACAGTATATAATAGCAGCCACAGTCACATTCCAATCTGTAGACAACGAAAGTCGTGTTGCAGTTGGCGAAACCTCTAATCTGACTGAAAACATCCACAAAGCTCTTTGTCTTAATTACGTTGGTGCAGTAGTTACAATTATACCACCCTTGAAGTTCCCCTCTGGACGCTGTAACCAAGCAGACTGGAAGGGGTGTTTGCTTTAGTGTATGCCTGTTGCAGGATGTGCTTTTTGTAGCCTCGATGAGTGAACCTGTGATTCATATCTGTGGCTTGTTGGTCAAAATCATCATCAGAATCACAGAACCTCCTGAATCTTTGAAACTGTCCATAGGGGATGTTGGAGATAAGACTGGACAGATGGAAACTCTGCTTGTAAGATTGTATTATTTACGGTCACTACTTTTTCTGTAAATAGATGTATGCAGATTGCCATTGTCGTCCCTCGATATCTTAAGGTCTAAAGAAATGATTTCGTTTTACTGTATTCCAAGGACAGTCTCAGATTATTATTAGTTGAATTTATAAAATTATGGAAATCTATAAGGATCTTGTTCAGATCCTGTGTAAATCATGCATGAATCATCAATGTATCTGCCATACCATTTGATCTTGTCCAAGAAGGGTTTGAGTTGACTATAGATGTATCCATAGTGTTCCATAGTGTTCTGTGCATGGGTCCCAGACTCCCAGGTACTTGTGAGAATAATAGTGGAGGCAGGCTGGCATGGTGAAAGTGTTTACGTGTTCATATGAATTTTCCCCTTTTTTTCATGATTGAGTTGGACTCTTTTGGTGCGTTTGTGCTTTCATGGACCATTAGTTGAGCGGTAGAGCATTATGCATCCAGGGATGCTATTGAGTGATTGAATGAAAAGTACGACTGTGTGAAAGCTACAAGTGGATGCCTACAAATGGAAGGAGATGGATAATTACGGTATGTCTCTGGTATAATGGAAAATAAATCCACTCAAAACTAAAAAACCATTAGTTGAGAGGTATGTACATCATTCAGCCCACAGTGTTATTGAGTGATGGAATCAAAACAATAGGTCATAGACCTTGTAAAAGCTACAAGATTTTTTTTTTTCTATCTCAAACATACTGTAGCTACAAATCGATGGACAATTATCTCTTTGATGTGATGGACGAAGTGCACCCAAAACTATAATATACTTTATATATAATTAGTCATTTTTGACAGTCAATTTTGAAGGAAAAAAAAACACTGTTAGTGCATAAGTAATAGATTTATAATTTGTAATTCAAACAGGAGGCTCTGAGCAGAAAAGGGTAATGTGACTGTGCATTGTGTATCTCGTCACACTAAATCGCTCTCTGAAACAGCAAAAAATAATAAAGAGACATCAGCAAAAACTAGAACATCCCTCTGCAACAACATTGGTGTATTCCTTTAAGATGACTTGTTCTGCATAATCACTCTTACGCCTCAGACAGCCTGGTCTAATCACGTTAAAGATGCTCGTCCCCGTGAGAGATGGATGCTGTGCGCCTGCCAAGAGAGCCACTGCAGTCAATATCTGGGAAAACGCAAGTCTGCAACACACACACGCACGTCACACGCACATACGCACACAC
Organism: Protomyctophum bolini; assembly: GCF_963924005.1. Lineage (NCBI taxonomy): Eukaryota > Metazoa > Chordata > Actinopteri > Myctophiformes > Myctophidae > Protomyctophum > Protomyctophum bolini. The sequence continues at coordinate 18,042,167 of NC_137882.1, forward strand.
AGTGGTGGAAAGTGACTAAGTAATTATTATTTTTAAAATTTTGTTTATACTTTATCGTGGTTTTAAAACTTTTTTGTGCCAAGGACCCCTAAACTGATTTGACTGCGGACCACCATCTAATAATGTATTGTGTCAGGGACCCTCAGATTGAGAAAAAGTTCGATATTGTTTCGAAAATGTGACAAAGGTGACGTGCTGTGAGCTTGTTTTGCTAGAGTATTTCTTTGAAGTAAAAAAGCCTGAGTAGCCTACTTCTTCTGACACTGCACTTACTGTACACACGTGCACACACATCAGAAGGCTGACATCTTGACACATTCATTGATCCTTTATTTGTCAGAGCATGTTATTCTGAGTTTCGTAACCATAGCGACTGCATGAAGTGTATCCGTTTTTTTAAGCACAGTGCACAGTCTGTGTGTGTGTGTGTGTGTGTGTGTGTGTGTGTGTGTGTGTGCGTGAGTGAGAGTGTGTACTTGTATTATTGCAACCGCAAGTCACATTTACTATGAAAACCTGCATTTCCCATTGGTTCGTCACGCCCCCATATATGGTCATGCCTCATGACATCACGTGACATCATCAGGTATTTCAATATATGGGCATACTGTATGTATTGGCAACGCATAGACGACATCGCCAGGGGCCCTTCCCCATATATGGGAATGTCAATATATGGCCATATCACGCCTCCATGGTCACACCTCGTAACATCACGCCTCCATATATGGTCACGCCTCGTGACACCTCATGGAGACCCTTAGATCTCCATATATGGTTGTCAGTCCATCAAGCCTCGTGACATCACACGCTCCATATGTCATTCTGACATCATCAAACCCAAAAATGAAGGCCCAGCTCTACCCAGACTTTTACTTGTAACAGAGTATTTCTATATTGCAGTATTGATACTTTTACTTATGTAAAACATTTGAGTACTTTTTCCATCACTTGCAGAATGTGAGAGACACATTGTGATGATCATCTTCCTGGTCCTCACAAGAGAAATTGTTGTTTTAACGTTAAAAAATATAGTTTTAGGGTAAAAGCCGTTTCAGATGGGGAGCAAGTCGGGACACAGGTCTCCACCAGGATAGGAGCGTTTTTGAAAAAATGCCAAGTGGCATGTCTTCCTCAACCTAGTGGGAATATGTGTGCACAGTTTCGCCGCAAATGGACGCTGTGTTAATGATTTGCAGCATTTTGTACAAAACAGGACACTCCTGAAAACCGTGCCCCCTGATGTGAACATTTTTAATTGGCATTTCTTCCTCAGCCTAGTGGGAATGTGCAATTGTGCATGCGCAATTTCCCTCAAATTGCACTCTGTGTTGAGGCATTTTGTTCAAAATGAACCAATCCTGCAAACTTTGGAAGGCAATCTTAGCCAATGGGGATTGAATATGGGGAAGCGGACAGGTCCGTGTTGATGATTATTATTGTTCAATTATGGAAAGATTCAGATTGGGGTTAGCATTAGGATTAGACATGTAGGGTGTGCCAGAAGAGAATAGGATTATGTACCTGCACCTGAAAGTTGTAGAAAATGTATGATGATTTGAGGGTTCCGTTATTTGATGCAACAACAAAAACCTGAGCTATTCTGGGAAAATGATGGAGTGGTTATTTTAGATGGCACTTTGTAGATCCTGGAGTAGAAGACAATCTCAGCTCTTCCATTAGGTCCATGTCCGGTCTCCTGTTATGATGTGATGTAACAGGCCCAATGTTGTATTGTGTGTGTGGGTGCGTGTTCGTGTTTGCGTTCGTTCGTTCACGTGCACGTGCGAGAGAGAATGTGAGATAGAGAGAGAGGGTAGGCGTCGAGCAGTGAGCCGGGATATTGTCTCTATCAGGTGGAAACAAACAAAACTGTCCAGTTTTTCAAATTCAAAAAACGTTTCGCTGCTCTACAGCAATGAGATAGTATAGACGAATTCAGAAACGGGTCTCATGGTCGCAGCTTATGTAGGCAGACTCGACGTAGCTGCAGGGTTGAAACCCTCACCAGGTGCATCTCTTCTACTACAGTGAACGGTAGAGTGACTGATGTTAGTCTGCCTCAAACGTTACTCTTTTACCTGCTTTTTACTAACACTAACATTACAAAGATGACATCGAGATGAACCTGTGTAGTTTATGGCTGCTCCAACAGTAGTGGCAACATTCCAATAAAATAAAAAACGGAATGTAAAAATATCCACCGCGGTAGCTGAGACCAAAGCCATTGAGTAATGAGGTATAAAGTACAGCAGCCTTGTGTTCATAAAACAGAAATATTGGGTATTGGGTAAGACTGACGTTATGTATCAGTCACTCTACCGTTCACTGTAGTAGAAGAGATGCGCCTGGTGAGGGTTTAAACCCCACAGCTACGTCGAGTCCGTCTACAGGAAATACGTAAACTGCGACCATGAGACCCGTTTTTTAATTAGTGGTTAATTAGTGGTGTTACTTATCAACGAGAAGCAGTGCTGCAGAGGCCCCTTTCAAGTTGCCCAGCCATGGGCGTTGGCTGCCAGGTAGTAGGCTATTCTAGCTGAGCTGCAGCTTGGCCTGCCAGTCCTCAAGGCATTAACGCCACCGCTGATTCCCTAACCAACCCTCCTTGTCATCCTGCCTTCAAGGCCCATTTAGAGGAACACTTGGCTCTCTAGGCATCGATTCTGACAGACATCAAAGTGCGTTTCATCTTCCCAGTTCCCAGGTGAAGTGGTTTACAGCCGGTGGTTTGCCCCAGGGAGTGGGGGTGGGCTGGGCTGGGGGGGGGGGGAGTGGGCTGGGGATATTGTTGGCAACTGCCGGCTTTTGTTTGGAATCTGTCAGGCCGCGGGGGCCACCTGTGTTTAAAATACTGAGGCTGACTCTGTTAGTTGGCTGGGCTGGCTGGCTCTGCTGATGGATCTTCCCCTGTGGCTTGGGGAGATTAACTTTAATCTCTGGGTAGTACTGCCTACATTCGTGCTACCCTGTAATATATGCTGCCAGAATTCCAATTCAAGATCCCCAAAATCAAACACTTGCGCATGAGCAGCTGACATTTAGTTTTGTAATTGCATTGCAGTGGACCTCCGATTGCCCATGATAATGACAGGTTTGCTCACGTATGTGTGCATTATGCAAGTGTAGGAGGATGCCGAGGAAATTACTAAGAAGATGGCAGAAGCAGTAGTTAGGCTGCCATGCACCCCCAGGCACCTGCCCAGCACAACTTCTCCACACACACAGTGTGTGTGTGTGTGTGTGTGTGTGTGTGTGTGTGTGTGTGCGTGTGTGTGTGTGTGTGTGTGTGTGTGTGTGTGTGTGCGCGCGTGCGTGCGAGCAGCGGTGAGCTAGCGGTAGGACTGCCCAGGGTGCCGCCCCGGTAGTTCTGAAGCTGCATGCACGCCAATACGCGTTGCTGACGGCGCGCTCAACACCTAAAACAAAGCAACTGGTGGTGTCGTCCATGGCTGGCTGGCTCCTTTGTTATGCTTTGCATAACATTACCTGATGTTCTCACTTTAGTCACTTCACATCCTCTCAGTTACATTGTGTAAACGGCCATGCAAGATAGCTTAGCCTAGTATTATTCTGACGACCCATCGAAGAAGACATGCGTCGAGACTCCAGAGGAAACATTGTTTCGTGCCTAAACCTGCGGTCGAGTCCCAGCTGTTGGGAGTTATTTAATTTTTTCTGGAAACTGGAATTATGCATATAATCCTTACAAATGTGAGTTTACGTGATCTACCAATAAATAGACCATATGAAGAAAACAAAGGGATATATCGGTTAATCGTGGCTATCATTGCGCCAGTGTTGCATTTTCTGTTATTATAGTGACTTAGACAACTTAAGTGAAATAACGTTTAGTTTAGTTTTTTCGATCATCAACAGAATTCATAAACATTATACTGTACATCCAAATTTCTTTCTGGTTGATCGAAATGGCTTAGGCTGAAGCTCAAAGCTTTGATGCCTATCCTACATTGGTTGGTTTATTTACAAAAGTTTCTTTCCATTGTTCATTTACTAAAAATACTATAGGGCCAGTGCATAGGGAGGAGTTTCACTCGGGTTATTCTGGTTGCCATTTTTCTGCCTACCAGTAAGTAGGCTAGTAGGCTATAGTAGTAGGCTGCGAGGCTACATTTCCCAGCCTCACTGTGGAGACATATACCATTGCAGATATAAATCACTCGTGGTGTTTTTCCCCTCTCCCATGTTCTATAAAGATGTGTCCACATGTCTTCTCCTCAAGTAAGATGTAAACATTAAGAACTGTTTTGACGTGAGGGGAGGGGAGGCGGCTATCAAATCAGAACACCCGAACATTTTCTAACGACAAATAATAATACCACCGTCGATCCAGAGTTGTGACAAGTCAAAGATAGTAGAGAGATGGAAGATGGTGTACTGCAGTGACAGTAACAATATACACATTAACGTCACTGACAAGCAAACTTACGAAATACAGACTGGCAGCCAAGTAGCCTAGCATCCTACTAGCCTACATGTAGGCAGGAAGATGGCGCCCAAAAAAGCCAAAATCCTACCGAAGCGTCACTATGCCCTACTGATAAGCTCAAAACCTGAAACTCACATGGTTATCCTTATCCCTGACCGTTGTTGGAACTTGTTTTAAAACCACGGTTTTGAAAGCAAAATAACGTAAGGCAGGGTGAGTATACAATGCAAAGGGAGTTTATATAAAACTAAAAGGAAAATAATTAATTTCAATGGAACTAAATAATAAGAGATATAATTACATTGGAATAGCTGGTTTTCCATCATATAACTAGCACGAGCTGAGTGGCTATGTGCACATGCATGTGACGTGCACGTGGCGTCATTAAAATACATCCCTACTAGTTAAAAAATCCACAGCACACCACTGTGTGTGAGAGAGAATATAGCATGGTGCCAGTGTGGAACAGAAGTACATCCTATGTTCCCCAGGTTCTACACAGTATGTTCCCCACCATGCAAAAAAGGTTCTTTGCTCCCCACTTTTCGTAGCAAATTCTGATTTAAGCTCAGTCTTTGAACAATCCATTGAACTTTAGGCCTGCCTAGGCTACTTAAACTATCTAGTCTTAGACAACAAAAAATTAACACTGGCATAAAATAAAACATATAATTGCTCAAACTCTTCAACAAAGATGGCAAAAACAAACATAATTTGTTCTGTATTTATACATACAATTGTATAGTACAAAACACTGAAGTCCTTAAACCAGAAACCTATAACGCTAACCCTAAAGGTAAGTGGGGAACATAGAACCTGGGGAACATAGGGATGACCCCCAATTCACTCCTGCGAGCCAGAAGGAAATCATCTTAACACTTGTTTCTACCTCCCTTTGTCCCTTTCTCTCATGTCTCTCCATCCTGCTTGTTCTAGACTAAAATCCTGTTATCCGGCAGAGTTCCCCCTGTGATTCCCACTTCTTGCATGTTGCAGATAACGGCACAAGAATGGAAAGAAATGGCACCAAGTAACATTAGGTGACTTTCTGTGCTCTGCTTCCAGGCTACTTATGCATGACTTAACCCTCCTTAAAATATAAAACAGATGTATGTTTTCTTTTATTTTCTTTTTTTTTTTCATTACACAACACTACTAGACAATCATTTTTGTCCTTGTGCAGTTCTGATTGTACCACTCCAGTTGAGAGTCTCTACCCAGAGCACCACCTCGCCCAGTAATGTTTTCCTTTGTGGCACATTGTTGTTTGGTTGACAGTACATTTGGGAGCTTTTAGTAGTGATACCGAGAGACACTGAAAGCCGATATATAAAATATGGTGAGCTTTGAGCAATGTGGAATATGAACGATTAAGTGCCCTAAAGCTTGCGTGAAATTAAACGCCCCCCACTCCCCACAACCTGCACCTCTCTCTCTCTCTCTCTCTCTCTCTCTCTCTCTCTCTCTCTCTCTCTCTCTGCAGCACATTGTTGTAATTGGAAAACCATGATGTCAGTGGCATTCTTGCTGGAGGAGTCAAGGAAAAATCCTACAGAACATTCCCTGACAGTAAGCTGACAGTGGTCTTATGAAAGGAACAATGTGCCCCACGTATTGCTGAATTTATCTTTATCTCCGTTCTAGCAGTAGCCTTCTTCCAGGTGGGAAACTTGAAAAGGCTGTGTCATTGTTCAATTATCTAGCTTTTTTGCTCAGAGTGAGATTGCTTGCATTTGCTACATTTTCTCTTCTGTTGATGCAACAGAAATGTGACTACTTAATTTTAATCATGCGCATCTGATCTGGTGACAGTGTATTACTGTACTGCATGTCTATACGTACAAGCCTGTAGTCTTTATTTTCATGATGTGCCACTGACTGAGCTCTTTAGAGGAAATGCTAATTCGGACAGGCATCTGTTAACAATAATATGTGGAGGAAAAATGAACCGAATAACAAATATCCCACAGTTCTGTGACTGTCACATCTCTCTATTCTTGTATAAACAGCTACCGTCAAGACGAAAGAATGTGCCTGTTTAAGCCCTTACATTTATATAACAAACATATGGAGCGAGACAATGTGTGCACTCTAGTTCTGAATGGGATAACCCACTTATTAAATGCCATCAAATACTGTATTACCTCTGAATTGTGATTCCGTGATGGGAACTACATTTGGCCTGAGGCTGGCCCGAAAACACAATTTCCAATCATTTCCTTCCCTGTCCAAGAAAGACACCAAGCACAAGCACACACACACACACACACACACACGCACGCACGCACGCACACACACACACACACACACACGCACCATGCCTTAACAAGCTAACAGATATTTAATGCCGGCACTTACACACTCCGGTCCCCCGTTGGCTTTTTCTCTGCCATCGTGGTGTGGGCCCGTGACCGGGCTCTTCAGTAGCTCCCATGCCTTTGAGGTAAGAATTCTCTTAACTCTACTACATTCATCTACCGGTATCTTTTAATCTTGTATTTCATGTAAAAGGAAATGGAAATGAAGGGGGTATTTACCCGACCCCAGAGGGGAATATCTTTTCTGCATGACCCAGCAGTGTGCTGCTCATGTGAGTGCATGATGGTGGAGCAGTTAGGGCAGGCGTAGGCAACCTTTTCAGCCACATGATCACTTGGCCGTTTTCCAAGACTGGCATGATCATCACCCAGTGCCCAGCGGTGAAAACCACCAGCGGTGTAGTAACTAGTACAATTGTGAGGTACTACATTTACTTTACTGGAGTATTTAAAAATATATATACTTTTACTTTACATCTCAGAGGCCAATATTATACCTCAATATTATACCTCAACTACAATTGTTTTAAAACTTCTGTTACTATAGTTACTTTGAAGATTGTGATTATTATGAAACATACATTACCCACTTCAGCCCTATACAGTACATTTTGGCCATTTGAAAATAGCAGATCTACAAGCTCACAAGGTACATTTTGAATTATGGTACTATGGTACTATACTTTTAAAAACCACCATTGCTTTACTTCTTATTGTAGGCTTTAGAATAATACATGCATAGCATTCAGCAGACCAAACAAGCCATAGTAAAGTATTTAAAGGGGAATAGGAATACCACTCATTTTCAACCTAGAGCTGTTTACTATGTCCCCCCATTCTGTGTTATCTAGGAAACACATTAACATGGTGAATCACATCTTGATGATGTCATCAAGATGTGATTCACCATGTTAATGATTTTTTTTCAGACCTCCAGTTCTAGGAAACACAGACCACACAAGACCTCTAAGGTATATTAATGACATAGTAAAATGTTGAAAATGAGTGGAATGCCCCTTTTAATAATAAAACCTATAGCAAGAATTGAATCAATAATTTAATATGAATTATAATAAATATAAGTCTGACTGTGGGGAGAAAGGTTTTATGCACATCAAACAATCATTGTTAATAATGATTGTTTTTGATCAACTCAGTTGATCACATCAATCTGATCATCTGGTAGATTAAAGAGTTGGTTTGACCAACCCTGAGATATGGCTTTAATCACATTAAACCTACAAAAGTAGCTACTGTAATCCTGACAATAGACAGTTAACACCTTTATCATTTGCCATTCAGGACCAAAAGCAGCTGCAGGAGCCCGAGGTGGAGGTCACCTGTGTTAAGCCAGAGGACCCGGAGGCCCAATGGGGATATGAAGACGGAATCACGGGCCCCAAGCACCTGGAAGACCTGTTGGAGGGAGACCTGGGTCTTGGGAGTGATCCAGCTCTTGCTGGGGAGGTATGACAAAGTCAAAGTCATACGATTTGTCACACACGTTACCGCAGTGAAATTTGTTTTCCGCATTTGACCCATCTCTTGGAGCGGTGAGCCGCAGCCAAGGAGCGGTGAGCTGCAGCGTGCGCCGCGCTCGGGAATCATTTGATTAGTAGATTTGACCCCCAATCCAACCCTTTGATGCCGAGTGCCAAGCAGGGAGGCACTGGGTCCCATTTTTACAGTCTTTGGTATGACCCGGCCGGGGATCAAACCCCGACCTCCCAGTTTCAGGGCGGACACTCTAACCACAAGGCCACTGAGCTGGTCTCCAGGAGACAAGTGTTAACCACCCACCCACCCCGCTCTGACTTATCAAAAAACCCTGCTGCAGCCCTCAAGGCCAGCCGTTCCTTTTGAATGGGGTCACTAATCAGGGTTTCCGGAAGAGCAGACCTGAGCCACTTGATTACAAGTCCCAAAAGGTTACTCATTCACTGCCCTGCTCTAGCTTGCACGCATGCACAGTACACAGTCACCATTGCTTTGCTCCATTTAAAAATACAGTATACTGTATATCTTGGGCAAAATACCAACAGCAGCATTGACAGGTACATAAATCCTGTGCTCTGGAAGTCACGACTGTATAGTATTACTACAGTGTGCTGTTGTCCACTGCATCTCAGAAACAGAAGATGAAACGAGGTTGAAACGACACTAGAACTGGATAAATAAATGTGTATATATATATAATATATACGTATATATATATATATATATATATATATATATATATATATATATATATATATATATATAGGCCATAGAACCCATGGCATTGCTGTATTTTAAAAGCATTTGTTCTGATAAGAATTCAGTGTGTGCGTAAAGTCATCCTTCAATTGCTTAAGTTGTCAGTGAACAATGCTTCAGGGTTTGGTTGATTAGAGTCACGGGTCCTGATTCTAGCTCAAGAGAATTGTCCATGGAAAAGTACTCAATGGACTGCCTCAGATGATAGACCAGGGACATAATATATGCATTTCTTATCTGAGCCGTCTTCCCTTTAATAAACCAAAATGCTATTTTTGTACCAACTCGCTCTGCTCTTCTCTCACTCCTTATTAAACATTTATTTCACTATCCCCTCAATTCCTTTTAACTGATTCAAATGTATTCCATTTAATGCATTAATCTGGATTCATGCTCAGTTGTGCACGACGGTGTAACGCACCGAAAATAGCAGATCTACATGCTTACAACACGTTGCAGCATGACAGTGTGTGAGCGTGGAGATCTGCTATTTTTTGTGTGCTCCACCACATGCAATCAAACCCTTTAGTATCCCTCTAGTCTACCACATTTTACTTTACTAATGCTTCCCCTTCCCAATCACAACACTGGCGTATATTAGCAGCATTTGCACAAAAAAAAACACAATTAGTGCTTGAACTTTGAGCTGGCTTCTTTAAATATGAATTGCAATTTGCTACTTTCTCAAGTTCTCAACACATAAATCACAGAGCCCCATTCCGCTCAAGTGAAGCAGAGTGATGGGTACTACTCATTGAAGCTAGTAGTGAAGGTTACAGTATGGGTTGTGCATATGCAAACGGATTTCTTTTCTCGTTGTAATAAGCCCATTGTCCTTGAAGTGAGTGCTTTTCAGAGGTTACGTCATACGCATGGGTGCATCTATGGAATGTTCCGCTATGCTGGTACTGAACATGTACAAGCGGGAAACTCACTCAACGCAACACCTTGCACTGAAACACTTACATACAACTGTTAACAGATCTGCCCCCTTGTTGCCGACATTCACTATTGAATGACGGCAAAAAGCCTTTTGTCATGGGATTATTTTAACAGTACCCCCTCTGTGTTATGAGTTTATTTTGTCCTTTATCTCAGCTGTTGACATCGTCTTTTATGTTTTCAACTTCTTGAGCATTTTTTGTGTTACTACAGCATTGCCACTGAGCCAAGGTTTCCATATTCTAATCTAAAGAGTTTTACTTCAGAAAATACTGTTATCATCATGAGCTGCAATTGAACTGGCTCTTATACCACAGACGATAGAATATCGTTACCTTGCACAAATAATGGCCAGTCTTTTTGCCTTTGTTTTTCAGAAAACAAATAACTGAACCAAAACAAACTAGCCTATATGATATTTGAATATGTCTTAATCATTTCACCCAAAAGGTGTTGTTACATAACTAATAAGAGGATCTTGAGATTGGCCATTAAAGAGTGTCGCAGTCCCGTCCGCTACCAGGGCCCAGGAAATGATTCCCTGTTCATTTTCCTCAAAGACTTTTCAAAAGTCTTTATTTAAAGACCTTTTAAGCCTCGTACAAAGCCAACTCGAGGCGTGAGAAATCATGACAACAAACACAATTTTTCGGGCCGAACAAATAATTAGAAAGAAGAAGAAAACAGCAGGTTAAAACACTTTTTTTTCTTGTTTTTCTTCTTTGTAATTATTTGTTTGGTCCAAAATATTGTATTACTTTGCATAAACAAAAATTAGAGCCTTGCACACTGAAGGATGGAAACGGAAGCTCTTTGGATACAAAACATTGTCTATACTCACCAAAGTGCAAAAAGTGACATGGTGAAAATAAAGTGACATTTCTGTCTATTTTTTGCATCCAAAGAGCCTCAGTTTTCATCCTTCAGTGTGCAAGCCCTTTCTTTTTGTTTATGGTCTTTCATGCTGGCCTCTCACCCCTGTTATAGTAAGCCTTGAGTTTAGAGCGCAAACTTCCCTACCTCCTTAAGTCTATGCAAATGTTACATAATGATGTTTCGGTAGGTATTTGTTGCTTGTAAAAAGCCTCAATATATATAGCCAATTCTTGAGCTCTGCTCAAAGTGTGTGGCATTTCTTATTCAATCGTTTATTTGTTCAAGTGTGCATCAGTAGCACCAAAAGGGTTTGAGAACCACCAGGGACAAATTAGCCATTGGGCCAGTGGGGCCGTGGCCCAGGGGCCCTTGGCTCTCAGGGGCCCTTCAGGGAAATTGGACCGCGTGGTACTGGGTTTGACGCCCTGAAAAGGGCTCCTGGGGCCCTGCATTGGCCATTGATTTTGTTAAATTTAGGTCAAAAAGATGATAAAAACACGGAAAAACCCTCGTGGGGGTTAATCCGTCCCTGAGAACCACTGGTCAGAGTGTTTTGAAAAATGTTGTCTTTGAAGAAACTTAAATGTGGTAGTGTAGGTAAATGGCGTTGTGTTGTTCCAAACAGATGCATACATGATCTCATTCACTGTGAACTTTACTTGATGCAATATTCCCAGGCCATGTGATTTCGAGCAAGCACTTGTAAACAATTGAAATGGTAGAACACACTGCTTACACCAACATTGATAGTCATTCAGAGGACTCTCTCTCCCTATGGCATCATCTACAGCAACTTCATTGACTATCATCAGTGTTGTGTAAATTCACGTTTTTTGTTCATTTCAAACATTTCACCACTTAAACCTTCCATACGTAGTACTTGATTTGCTCCTTGTCCCCCCTACACCAAACCTCTTAGCCGGAAATAGCCGATCTACAAGCTCACAGCGCCTCACAGCGCAAGGCGTTGTGAGCTTGTAGATCGGCTAAAATGTTCCTCAGAATAGAGATGCTAGGGTTCAAGTGGTTCATATAAAATAATACAAATCCTCTCACACAAAGATTTGGCAGACCCCCTATAGGGGTCCCAGACCCCCTGTTGAAGACCCCTGGTCTACAGTGTGATATCATCCTGTGATGATTCAGTGACAAAAGTAAAAAACATCCCTTTTTCCTAGACTTACTGCTGTTCTGTTATCTACTCTTGACACCTTCCATCTATGGCACATTAACAGACCAATGTAATGATTGTCTCTGAGTCAAACCAGCTGTTACAAAGAAATATTAACAATGCATTTTTTTTCATCAATTATTCTTTTTTTGTTTTGTTTCTTCCATCCACTATTTTCACTTTTACAGACAATATGTACCGTAGACTGGAAAAACCAAATTCTTATTTTTTTCCTCGAGGTTTTGAACATTCAAAAAATAACGCCCAAAAACATCCACTTTGAAGTGTTTTCATAGCAAGATACATCAAATTCTACATTTGTATTTCATGGTTGCAGCTTCTCTGTTCAAGTCATTTGTTCATAGGCTTGCATTGTCAAACACATCCAGTATTCCTGTTTACAAAATAGCCGTGGTCCCTTCAAATACCACTGCAATTCAAATGAGAGAAACAAAGATACATTCCAAATGTGGCCAGTAGAGCTTGTCCAAAACACTGATTTAAAGTAAAGCTTTAATTCCACAATAAGAGGAAACGGCACTCGATGCAAAATTAACATTAATTTAAACGTCTTTGGTGGCAGGAGAGGAGGGGGTGTGGCGTTATCACAGTTTGGAGTGAGACAGTAAAGACTTGCTCAAGTCCTTCGCCTCTCCTGCCGTTCTGACTCGATCGTACCCCAGCACGGACATGGAATGGTGGCAATAGTCCTCCACTTGTTTGATCTGCTGAATGCTGAGCACTGTTCTCCATGCACTGGCAGCCTGTGTGGCGTTCCTGGACGAGACTATGAACGGCTTGGAGGACGAGCTGGAGCCGCTGGTCATGTTCAGGGCGAATGACTCGATGTCGTGGTTGGCAGTCAGGTTGGCAAAGCGGTAGATGCTGCGCAGAGTCTTCACCGGGCTCTCCACCAGGTCCTCGTACCGCACGGCCATGTACTTCCCCTTGAGCCAGCTGGGCGGGTTTAAGGCAGTCCTCAACGTCCTGGAGGTGCGGTCGCAGATCACCTCCATCGCACCGATCGAGTGGTAGTCTGAGCCGTCCTTCTTGTTGGCTTTGTGGCTGGGGTCCACGAAAGGTATCCGGCGCAGTTTAGGGTCCCTACTCCGGACCACCTGTAAGTTCTCCCTTATCAGGCCGTGTCTGGATTTGATCCTGGAATTGGCCACGGCCCGGGGGTCTCTGACAAGGTGAATCACTTTCAAGTCCAAGGAGGGGTCCTCCATGAGCGGGGCCAACACGTTCACGTCCAGAATGCGAACCCCTTTAATGACTATGGTGTTGTATTTGAGGCACTCCTCCTCTAACAGTCGGAGGCTCTGAGGGGGGCACTTTTTACACAGCTTATCGTCCACCATGCCCACCACCTCCTTCCTGTAGGCCGAACAGAGCGGATAGGAGCACACCACCTTGTTGAGGGTAGCCCCAAAGAGTCCCAGGGAGGTAAAGTTCTTTCCTCCGGGGCTGTTATACAACTGAAAAACAGAAAGGTCACAGCGATACAAGGAGCTCAGCATGTCCCGGGCTGCCCCTTGCAAAGAAACGGCATCGCCCGGGTACAGTTTTTGCCAGATGTGCCACATTGGCTCGTACAGGAAGAACACTTCCGGATTTTGGTTAAAAAGCTCCCCGAAAAAGGAGGAGCCCGATCTCCAGGTGGTCAGCACATAGACCAGCTGTCTCTTTTTGGCCAGGGATGGCCTGTACAGGAAGCGGATATCAGATCTGCTCTGATAAGTGGTGCTTCTCATCTGACGATTACACTGCTGGGGCTCTTTAGTCCATTTGTAGTTGGCCAAGTTCAGCATAGTGAGCACCAGCAGTAGGAAATAGGCCATAAATAACACAATCCTCTTTCGGCGTAGGACTTTCATCACGATCCCAGGCTGTGCTATTATCTTAGTATGGTTCCTGTAGGTTTTGAGCTTCCTCCCATAGCCAGCATCCTTTTCCCAGGGTGCTGTCAACTTCAGTTGTTGATGATATTGTTTGCCTCTCATCTGTAACCTCGGGAGAGTGGGTCTTATGGCTTGGTGAAAGCTGCTCACATTTACAGTGCACTAAAAACACGCTCTATATAGGAGCTGGCGAGCAGTTGGAATTCCACTTATTAGGTAATACAGTCGCCACCAATTAGATATCGCACTAAAAAATCTAAAAACACGATAACGCGTATTCACTGCACTGCGCAATGCTCTTCTTCATATACGAAACAGAAACACGTCGGGTTATATTGACGTTGTCCATTCCCGAACGTTACAGTAATTCTGCAACTGGCCCGTGGTCAAAATAATAAAGAAAACAAGCCTTCATCGAAATAACAAGACGCCCTGTTTGTCCATGTTCAGCAGATGCATCTCTGCGCAGTTATCATGAGATGCATCCCTGTGAAATGCAGCCTGGAGTCAGATTCAAGCGTTGCGGACAATAGAACCGGGATCATTTCGCTCGTCGGCTGCAACTTACGTTATATGCCGTTTATATGCCACGGGGGAAAGAGATGAATGGCCGCTATATATCCAGAGGGCTGCGGTATTTCATAAAGTATATTCCTTTTCTTCCTGATCTCCCGTGCGTCCAACTACTAATACAAACTGGACTGATTCAATCAGAATACAGGGACTAGTCCCTCCCTCCGAGGGATGCGATTGGCTCCTAGCGTGTCCACGCGCGTCTGCCAGTCGAGCCATTGGCTGTGGCGTGCGTCTGTCAACTCTGTCCTGTCCCCCCCCTCCCGACATTACAATGGTAGACGGTGGGAAATGATGCTGTTGTTATGGTACAAAGAGGTCTGACTTAACGCTACAATCTCCATCCTTTAAACTTAATTTTCCATATAAAATACACGTCTACCTACACTATTTTTACATCACGTGTGGCTATTTGGAGACTATTAAAAGATTACGCAACGAGATTCGTCTGGACAGCAACTTATATGTTGATCTTTCTTTTCTTTATTTTTTTCCTTTTTTTTTAAACAAAAGCGAGCCAAGTTGATGGCAGTCCTCTTTGGACATTGGGATTGGAGGATATTAGCTCGCCTCTGGTCCTTAGCCTTATACCCTTAAGGACTTCTTTAGTGGATAACTGGATAGGTTATAACCGTTATATAGCCTTGGATCAAGGGTATGGCTATCATAGATATAGTTTATCGATTTTGAATTTGCATAAAAGTAAAAGTCAGGAAACCAATGTAAAAAGGGTGAAATACCCTACATGTGGTCTTATACTCTGATCCTCAGGCTATAGCAGCTATTAAGACTACACTAACGAGAATAGCCTGTATATTACATTGGTTTTGTCTTATCTGCCTCAATTATAACTTTTAGCATGCCATAGATCTGTGGCACAGATCTATAATAAAAAGGCATAACCTGATTTATATTTTAGCCTACTCCAGTTGCAGTTCCCCAGGCAGTCAACACGCACGGGTCAGCGCGCAGCGCGGTGTAACTGACAATCCTCTCTGCTCAATTGGAATCGGCACTAATCTGACATATGACAGCTGTTCCCTTGGAATCGACAGAGCCTGGGAAGTGATAAACCCATATGTTTGAACGGGTGAACCACATGCTCAACATGCAGCAGACTGACAATCATCTCCCTTCAGATGGTTGCCAGTTTTGGATTACAGCCCACACGCACCGTGACGCACGCGCACACCGGGAGAACGAGGCCGGGATATATCTGGGCCAGAAACTGGCGTCGTTACGTAGGCTATAGGCCTATAGGTCAAGTAGGACTATAGGTAAAGTATAGGACTATAGAACTTAGAGAGATCAGGACATAATGCGTGTCTCCGTAATCGCATTGTATAGGCCGACAATAGCCTAATCAAAGTGATCTCTAGCTACTAGGCCTACAATGTTTTACATAATGCCTACTTTTGGTAACCTGTAGTAGTTTATTTACTATTTATTCACCTATGCAGATGTTCTATAAGTAATAGCTTTGTACACACCGCCATCTGCTGGAGCTTTTTCTTTTGCAACTGCAGGTCTTGGGAGGTATTTATGAGGGTTTATGTCTGAGTGAGTGATTGAGTCTGTCTGTCTCTCTGTCTGTCTCTCTGTCTGTCTGTCTGTCTGTCTGTCTGTCTGTCTGTCTGTCTGTCTGTCAAACTGACAGATTTGAAGCATAATATAGTATATGCTTCATTGCTTCCTATAGCCTGCCCTACATCATTGATCCTAATAAAATCACACACTGTAAATGTCATATAGTTAGAATTATATGGCGCCCACACACACGGAAAAGAAACGCACACTTTCGCCATACGCACTCATAGGCTATACACATAGACCTACATCACAGTTTAATTGTGAATAGCCTACATTAATTGTCTCATTCTGTGTCTTAATTTTGCCTTTATTTGCAAGGACGCTGGGTTAGGCTAAGTAACACATTTCCCCTCTTCTTTAGACTCACATAGCCTATAGGCCTACACTTTTTACTGTGTACTAGTACACATGCAGTAAAAACATTTGATGCAAGTTTGAGTCGACTGAGAGACTCATGCGTTCCTCTAGCAGGCCTCTCTTGTCGACAGGGTCCTGAATCTCTAACATTTGGATATACAAATGAAACCACTGCAAACGTATGGGCCCATGCCTTTCCCTTGGCCTATACGTCATATAGTTTATATCTAGGCTTAGCAGTAGCCTATAAAGAATGTGTTGTCAGTTGTACTGTGCAGCAGTCTGCCATAGAAACATTAAACACAGCCCCAGATCCAAATAGCGCTGTTATGTAATTAAGCTATAACGCACCGAAGGCGAGGGACGAGCGGACAGATGGAGCAGCGAGCATGCGCACTCGTCAGCAGCCAGCCAGTCCAGCAGCATCAGGACCAGAAGGCAAGAGGGAGAGGACTGAAAAGAATGGTGCATGTAAACACACTGGACACTATGAGTCGCGTCTCTTGTGGTTTCACCGCGACCGCCGACCCCGAAGAATAAAGTGTTTGGGTATAGCGCTTAAAACCCGCGGACGCACGCCTGGCGGAGAGATGCGAGCGCATGAATGAATAACGGGATCTGATGACATCGGGCTTGTGTTGGACGGGGAGACAACAACAAGAAGAACCAAGGCCTTGTCGTTTCTCCTCTGTGTTTATGACCATCAGCATCCCATGTGACGGTGTTTCTTGTGTATAGCCGCGCGTCGTTTCTAGTGGGATGCACATCAGTGTGTTCTCGCCGTACTCGCTCTCCGTCGTAATGGCAGCTCTGTACCAGGGCACGGACGCGTCCTCCTCTCCGGATACATTTTTGGCCCTGAAAGACGTGAGGGAGGTGAAGGAGGAGACCAACCTGGACGAGAAGCTCTACTTGCTGGCCTGTGAGAAAGGTTAGTTGACTGCTCTCAGTGCTCTGTCAGTCTGTCAGTAGGCCTACTCAGTAGCCATGGCTTTACAGATTCACATAATGCATGCAGGCTGTATTATTGGTGAACAGAAAGTATAGAACAACCACCTCCACAGTGACACAATGGTGGGTTAGCCTGGCCATACTGGGTTTAGGATCGATCATCAGATCAGTGGTTCACAAACTTGGGGTCCCCAAATTATTTCTGTGGGGAGATCCCCAGATGATTAGCTTATGTGTGATCGTATTGTTTACTCAGCAGTAAACAAATCAACAGTAGGCCTAGGCTATACAGTATTTATTGAATACTTTAACAGTTTTCAAGACACAATACAAGGTCTGCTAAATAAAAGTATGAAATCAGAAGCGTCAGAAGCATACCTCCCAGCCCTGGCAGTTGTAGTTCTGGAGTAGTTCCAACGGATTGTGTGGCCCTGGTTTTGCTCTAGTGGGACTGAGGCTACTGGGACGTAAGTCGGGACTTGATCACCCCGGCTGGGTCGCCTGAGTGAGTGGTATGATGTTGGTAGACCCGAAACCCTGTTGACCTCAGGATGCATCACTGAGGATACGTCCCAGGTGCATCCTTGCAATTTATTTTACTTGATAATAGATGTCTTTTAATCCAAATAGATAAAGCCTGAACACTGCTATCCACATTTTATAATACTTCCCTAAGGCTTGTAAGCTATCATTTCTGCTTTGCCTTCCAGAGTGATAGATTTTCTGCATGGCCAGCTATCAAGTTGAACATTCACTGCAGTTCTAACTTCTCCAACTGCAGTAAAGACTTAAATTGGGCAGCTGCCTACATGTACTCTGTAAGTTTTCCCGCAGGGCTGTTATATTCAGTTTAGCCTGGGCTTTTTGGAAAGTATTCCTGACAGATTCACTGACGCGTCACTGAACAAGGACACTATAGAACAAGCAACGTGAATGGACATGATATGTAATGGTGGATATCCATAGATTTGTCAAATAGCTATAGAAATAGTAAATTAGTCAAGTCGGATGCTCCCCCCAAAACACGCTCGCCCCGGGTCAAGTTTTGCCACCAGGTATTCTAAACGTAACCTCAGTAAAACTATATGCCAAACCTAACCTTATTCCTAAACATAATCTCAGTAAAACTGTCTAAACCTAAATATTAACCTCAGTAAAACAGATAAATTCTGGGGACGAGCAGTCCGCAAAATAAATTGGGGCGAGCCTTCTGCATGGTTACCCTCTAATAAATATTTCACAATTTCTGTAAGTCCTATGAGTTTTGAGCTCCTGTGCCTCTCTCAGGTGACTACTACATGGTGAAGAAGTTGCTGGACGAAAAGCGACACGGTGAGATCAACATCAACTGCATTGACGTGCTGGGCCGAGACGCTGTCACCATCTCCATCGAGAATGAGAACCTGGACATACTACAGCTTCTGTTGGAGCATGGCTGCCAGGTACTGCACACACTACTGCACTTCAATATGTATTTATGGATAATGGATTCCAAAAAAGGAGGACGGGATCCGAGCACTCGACATATGTAGAAGGGATGATGTACAGTTTAAACAACATGTTTCGACCAGTTTAAAACATCATCAGGCCTAGAACTGATGAAGGCCTTAACTGGTCTAAACATGTTGGCAATGTTTTTGTTTTAACCTTACATCCTCTCCCCTACATTGTTTGAGTGCCGGGAATGTATATATATAATATTTAATTATATATTATATTTAAGTCTATATATATTCCCGCTGATCCTATGTAGATGCACCGTCAAATTCGTTAATACCCATATTAATATCTCCTTTGATCACCCGGTTGGCCTCTGTGTTTTTTCATGTTATGGATTCTAATGCCATATATTTAATTACTGTGTGTGTGTGTGTGTGTGTGTGTGTGTGTGTGTGTGTGTGTGTGTGTGTGTGTG
The DNA here is from genome assembly GCF_963924005.1 of Protomyctophum bolini. Lineage (NCBI taxonomy): Eukaryota > Metazoa > Chordata > Actinopteri > Myctophiformes > Myctophidae > Protomyctophum > Protomyctophum bolini. The sequence continues at coordinate 18,061,467 of NC_137882.1, forward strand.
TGTGTGTGTGTGTGTGTGTGTGTGTGTGTGTGTGTGTGTGTGTGTGTGTGTGTGTGTGTGTGTGTGTGTGTGTGTGTGTGTGTGTGTGTGTGTGTGTGTGTGCGCGCGTGCTGTTTTTTGTGCAGGCGACGGATGCCTTGTTAGTGGCCATAGACTCGGAGGTGGTGGGCGCTGTGGACATCCTACTCAACCACCGGCCGAGGAGATCTTGCAAGCCCACAATGGCTGTTAGTCCCATCTTAATACAAAATCCTAAATGATATGGCCTAGATATAGAATGATCATATAACAAATATCTCTTTGTTTTTTGCGAGCACCGGAGTAGTTTTAAGTATGATTTATAGGCTTTAGTCACCAGCATTTGAGTTTGAACAGAGATACACATCTTGAGCACTTATCTGAGATAAGATAATATGAGATTTATCTGCATGTTTGAATGATGCCAGATTCAGCCTCAACGCAGATGCTGATCGGTACGTCTCCCTGTCTGTCCAGAAACTGATGCAACGGATTCAGAACCCAGAGTACTCCACCACCATGGACGTGGCTCCAGTCATCCTGGCAGCCCACAGGAACAACTATGAGATCCTGACCATGCTGCTCAAACAGGACATCTCGCTGCCCCGGCCACATGCCGTGGGCTGCGAGTGCACGCTCTGCAATGCCAAGAACAAGAAAGATAGCTTACGTCACTCCAGGTCAGCTTTGGAATGGGCTGATAGTTACGAATATTGCCGGTATTTTCCCGTTGCTCTATACTGGTGTAACATAATCTTAACCACTATACAGTAGGCTATACTTTTTTGTAGGATGGATAGATAGATAAGAGTTGGCACAGCAGTTAAGGTTACAGGTAAGGAGTACGGAAAAGAAAAAGTACCGTCGTGTACAGCAATACAAGGCAAAAAGTAAAACAATCATCAACGATACAGATCAACGGTATACAGAATTAAACCTCTACAACTGTCCTGCACTATGCAGGAAAATAACAGTGCCTCGCAGCACCAATAGTGAAAATAGACAATATTTCACGCTCTCAACACGTTTTTCTGAAAAAAATGGTGATTATGGGGAAGAGAACGTTTTCCAAATATTATTTTGCCTGGAATTTGTCCCATGCATTTAACCCATCCCAAGCACTATGATCAGTGTTCAGCAGCTATTGAACACATAAACACATTCATGTCGGGGAGGAGCTGGGATCAATTCCCTGGCAACCGTGCTACTTCCTGAGCCACTGTAGTGGCACCCATCAAAACAAATGCCTTCATGGGCAACGTATTTGAACGTGTGTCTGTGTTGCTTCATATGAACATTGTTTTGGTCTTTGCTCTGGTATGCATTGTTTTAAATTAACAACAGCCATGAATCAGCTTGTCAAACAAAACGTCTTCTTATGGCAAGGTTCTCAGACACTGACCAGGTTTACTGCACATCCTGAATGTCGGTCTGTCCCCTACCTAAACATCTGAATAGAGGTGATTTAGTATCATGCACATGCCTATATATGCAGTGAAGGTTTTATTCAAAGCTTATCGTACCACAAATGGATAGGCTTTTAGCACGGGCACGGCAGTATACCACGAGGTCAATCATTCCTTTAACCCTGCAACGTTAGAGCCATGCTCAGCACCGGCCAGAATGAGTTATTCAGGACCATTTTTATATATATATATATAGTAATATACATTACTGCTAAAAGTTTTAGCAAAGTTTTAGCCTTCCCTTATAGATGACCGTCTACCATTTTATATTTGCTCCTGCTCCTGCTGCCCTCCCACTTTAACTCACCCTCACCATACGCGTATCCCTGTCTCTCTCTTACCTAGGTTTCGTCTAGACATCTACCGGTGCTTATCCAGTCCCTCTCTGATCATGCTAACTGAAGAGGATCCTATACTCAGGGCGTTTGAGCTGAGCACAGACCTCAAGGAGCTCAGCCTGGTGGAGGTGGAGTTCAGGTGAGCAGAGGCAATCTGTACATATCTCTATTATCTATTCTGTTATAGCATGTCTGTCTGATCTGTTGAACATGCTGCACACGCACAGGTACACTCACACACTCGTATGAATCAAAATCCTCTCTGTATGGATGGAGCAGATGACCATCATGTTCTTTTATGGCTAAAACATGTCGTCTGCTGCTGCAGGAATGACTATGATGCACTGGCCAAGCAGTGTAAGATGTTTGCCAAGGATCTCCTGGCTCAGGCAAGAAACTCCAGAGAGCTGGAGGTCATCCTCAACCACACCTCCAGCGAGGACCCTGTCGACAAGAGAGGCCTGCTGGAGGAACGCATGAATCTCAGTCGACTCAAACTTGCCATCAAGTACAACCAAAAGGAGGTGAGAGAGAGCTGAACGGGATCGATGGGAGCAGCCAAGCTTGGAATGAGCAAAGTAAAGCAGATGCTTTGGTCATTACGGGCGCAATGGGTGGCTCGCTCCAGCAATTGCCTCCTCTGATTAGCCAGTAAACATACATTTTGTTGTTATTGGACGTCTTGAGTGGTAGACACTAAACAGCACAGGAGGTTAGTTTAAATATTCATAGACAGAGAAAATACAAATCCAGTCCGTAATTATTCATTCTTTATTTATCGTAATTCAGACAGTGTGTCTATCACCACATCTGTTCCTGCACTCCCAGGTCTTCAGGAAATATGAGTTTGGGAGGATAAAGTGCTTCCTCCCGGCAACAACAGCCAGAGACAGACAGTGAGCAATGCTAGTCCTTTAAGCTGTGAGATAATTTACAACTGGGACAGCTCTGTGTGAAGTGTTTGGGTCATATATCAAATATTTAGTCTTAGCATACCATTTGCAACTCACGTGGAAGAATAAGGCTAATAACAAGACAATTTCGGCATACAGTAGGTACAAGCATACCTGGCAATAAAGAGTATTCATATTCTTCTAATAAGGAAGCTACTGTATATAGTGAAGGCTTTGTATGAGAAGGCTAATCATTTTCCTTAGTTCTATTTATTTCCCATCCACAAAGACATGTTACATTCTGGGATTTGATTTTGGAGGAGCTCTTTGGCCAGCTATTTATAGAGCCACTCTGTGAAATATGACACACTAGAAGTGCATTTAGCAATCATTTATTTTAAACTGAGAGGTTGCTTGTGTTATCAACTTATCACCCAAATGGCTTCCACGATGTATTTGGTAGCAGGCCAGTTGACTGGCCTTCCTCACTCACACTCTCTCCTTCCCCCACAGTTCGTGGCCCAGTCCAACTGCCAGCAGTTCCTCAACACGGTGTGGTTCGGCGAGACGGCCAGCTACCGCCGCAAGCACACCTGCCTGAAGATGGGCACGGTGCTGAGCGTGGCCGTGCTCTGGCCGCTGCTGTCCGTGTGCTACCTGCTGGTGCCGCGCTCCCGCGTGGGCCAGATCATACACACGCCGTTCGTCAAGTTCATCATCCACAGCGCGTCCTACTTCACCTTCCTGCTGCTGCTGAACCTGTACTCGCTGGTCTACAACGAGGACAAGAAGAACACCATGGGCCCCGCGCTGGAGATGATCGACCTTCTGCTCATCCTCTGGATCGTAGGTGAGCTTCTCCCCCCGCCTCGTCTGTCTCAGCTCCATTCTCACGTGCAGTTAGTTATCGTTGAGACATGTGTGCCTGCTTGGGTTTTTGTATGGTTGTGTGGGTCGATGTCATGGACTCATTATATTTACATAATGACATAATAGCCAATCTTCTGATTCCTCTAAGCCAGGGGTAGGCAACCGTTATTATCAGAAGAGACATTTTTGGCCCAAAAACGTATTACAATTCTATCTGGAGCCGCAAAATACGTTTGCTTTAATAAAGAAAACTTTAATTATTTGGGACTTTTCTTTGTCTTTCAATATTACACTTTATTGTTTGCTAATTTCTCAAAGCATATCAAGTATACTGTACCAGTAAGCCAGCATAGCATTGGTGGTGAAAACAAACTAAGATGTCTTATCATGAATACATTCTTCTATTTTCCTTCATTAAATCTGATTCTTATTTTTATCTGGTGTATAGGCAACATTGATTTGCAATATCAAAATGAAAGAATAACTTTATGCCTGCTACAAATTCAATTATAAATTATGATTAAATGTAAAAAAAAAAAAAAACGTGTGAAGTGAGTGGTGCAACTCCGTGTGGGGGTTCCCGGGCCCCGCGGCCAAAACGGTAGAGAAATGACAGAGTTACTGTGTGCCGGTCCCTCTACTGTACTGTACTGGCACACCCGAAATCATCATATATACAGTTAATATGTGCGTGTGTGTTTGTGTGTGTGTTAGGTTGCGCACAACCATGCTGTTTTCATTCTCATACCCAGCCAGCCAGCCAGGCAGGCAGGCACCCACCCAGCCAGCCAGCCAGCCAGGCAGGCAGCCAGGCAGGCAGGCACCCACACACATAAGTCCGTAAGGGAGTGGCTTGCAGTCTTGCACCACTCAAAAGATAAGAAAATAAAAAGAAAACCTCTTATTCCTTTCCATACTTCTTTGTCGTAGCAACTGGGAGACACGGGAGAGGACCTATAAGAGGCTCTAGAGCCGCAGGTTGCCTACCCCTGCTCTAAGCGATTCTAATAGGCTTGCATATCAGTCTCATCGCATGGAGCCCGGTGCTAAAATAAAAAAGCATCCGAACATGATTGCACAGAAGCAGAATCACAGTGCAGATCAGCAGTGATTCCAGTCAGTGGACCAGCCTTCTGCAGCCGTAATTCTATCAGGCAAAAGGTAACAAATGGGGCTGTTTCTAGACCAGTGCACTGAAAGCCCTGCTTGATTGCATCTGTCAATGCTGCTACTAAATGAGCAGCTTACAAAAACAGCTCCTCCACGGCCACACTCCCAACTAGCCAATCAGCTAAACCCATGGGCTCCATATATACTGTACACACGCATACATTTAACACGCACGCACGCACACACTAGTTTATGGCTAAAACATGTCGTCTGCTGCTGCAGGAATGATGCGCTGGCCAAGCACATCTATTCAAATGAGGCCCTCTATGCAGACAGTGAGGAATGGACTGGCTCGGATCTCTGGGGGAGAGTCCTCCTGCATTTCTCTGCCAAGAAACCATTAGCATGATCATTCAATCACTCTAATGGCGCTGCCTTCTCAGCACAGATACTTGTCTCTGCTTGGTCGGGCATCACACTCCCTCCCCCACTGTACGCAACACAAAGCATCATGGACACAGTCTGTCGTCCCTGCAGTATTTGATAAATCAGGCAAATAACTGTACCTGGCAGGTAATGAAATGACACCGGCACTATTTGCTTCTGTTATTCACTGTTATGTAGGGAGTGGTTGTGTGAGGCCTATATTACAATGTATTCCGTCCCGTGCAGCCGGGTTCAGCAGTGGAGCATGTTGGGTAGCAACTAGCAACAATAACGTTGTCTTGCCCCTGTGGCCCCTTTTCCACAGGTTGGGAACTGGTTCAGTTATTTTTGGTTCTTAGTCCATGAGCCAGAGCTCCAAAATTGTAACGTTAATTATGAATTGAGTGGACAAAACCATACCTAGCCTATATTAAATTGTTATCACCATGAAACTTCCCCAGTTGATTACTTACACAAAGACAATGATTTATTGTATTACTAATCTTACATTTTTAAATATGCAAATTAAGCGTTATTTAGGAAAATATGCAAATTATTTTAAATATGAAAAAGCTACTCCTGTAGAAGGGTTATCATATATTAATTTACTTATATTGATCCTATAAACACTTTAATATAGGTATGGTTTTGCCCACTCCATTCATAATTAACGTTCCAATTTTGGAGCTCTGGCTCATGGACTAAGAACCAAAAAGAACTGAACCAGTTCCCAACCGGTTGAAAAGGGGTCACAGAGACAGCCCACTAGAGGGGGGAAAGATTCCTTTAGTAACACGACACATCAGTGAGAGAGCCCATCCAAGCTTTTTTTGTTGTTGTTTTTCTAATCTGTTCCATCGTTTCAAAGCAGCTTTATTGTTGCAAGTGGTAATGCAGAGGTCCGTGCCGCCGCATCACCACAAGTACCCAGGATGAGTTCAATAACAAGTGGAATATTCCTAATAATGATCAGGCTGCCGCACTCTGTGAGATCTCAGATCACTTTGTCAGGATGTGAAGGGGAGCTGTGAGCAGCTGTGAGCAGCTGTAAGCTTCTGTGTGTCTGAGAGCGTCACTTCATTCGCTATCTTCCCCATTGTTCCCACTGTTGTCCATTGTCTTCCTCCTGCTGTCTCCTGCTGCTGCTGCTGCTGTGTGTGTGTGTGTGTGTGTGTGTGTGTGTGTGTGTGTGTGTGTGTGTGTGTGTGTGTGTGTGTGTGTGTGTGTGTGTGTGTGTGTGTGTGTGTGTGTGTGTGTGTGTGTGTGTGTGTGTGTGTGTGTGTGTGTGTGTGTGTGTGTGTGTGTGTGTGTGTGTGCGTGCGTGCGTGCGTGCGTGCGTGCGTGCGTGCGTGCGTGCGCCTGGGTGCGTGCGTGGGTGCGTGCCTGGGTGCGTGCCTGGGTGTGCCTCTCTGCATCCACATGCATTGTAGAGTATATGATATTCCTGAATGGCTCCTCCTATCCAATATTTCCGTAGTAAAACAAACCTGATCCCTGGAACACCAGAGTCCAAATCAATGGAAGTCATTCAGAGCCAGACACAATGCCCAGGAGAGATGGGGCCATATGAAACTAGGCTTTCAGAACACTGGCCACATTGAAAGGCTGTTGTTGACCTTTCTGTCCTAAACGCCTGTCACTCGTCAGGTTCAACCCCATGTAAGATTTGTTATAACAAACACATTGAGCAGATCTCTTTCAAGGCGGAGACTGCTGTGTGGGTATTTTTACACTGATACCATTGGAGGTCCTGACATTGTGGCATTGTCAACAGATGGAGGCAAACCTCAGTCACACTATATTTAGATGTGTTTAAGCTGTCCCGATCATGACATTTTACTTGATGATGAATTGGCATACAAATAATTGTGATTACATTTTTAATTGTGTTTTTCCATTGGAACATTGGCAAATGACATTTCTGTTGGGCTTTTATTCTTTGTAAACAAAAATTGCATGGGGCAGATATGACAAATAATTTAAAATAAATGACTGATCATAAAAATAAATTATTATATATTATTACCAGTAAGACGCCCTGAAGGAGAGAAGCGACCTCGCCGGGGTTGCCCTAAAGGGCGAGGTCGCATGCACGTGCATATGGAGGCGTGACATCACGCCTGATGATGGAGGCGTGGGGTGGGTGACTAACTGACGGACGGACGGACGGGAGATGCAGGTTTTCATAGTAGATGGAAACGATTATGACGATTATACAGAATAATTGCGATTAACTAAAATAATTGTGATTTAGCAAATACGTAATAATTGTGACAGTCGTAGATGACTATTTGACCCTTTTGGACACATTCTTTGTTCGTTTCTGTTTAGTCATGAAATATTTCTACACACATCTGTTCAGATCATTGTGGAATTGATATTATAGATGCATGACTAGGCAAACAGTAATTTTGAAAACTCACACAAATCCAAATCACATCCAGTTCTCTTTTGTCTTGGCCTATGTCTCACAACAGTAATTTCCCCTTGGGGCGTTTTTGTGGGATGACTGTTGAATCTGGAAAATAGATTGTTAGAATGTCAGAGACGAGAAAATGGAGAAAAGTCTTTTCCATCAGCGATAAATTAGTATACTGTCGTGTATGTGATGGTAATTTCTCTTGTCCTATAGGCATGGTGTGGTCGGATGTGAAGCGGCTTTGGTATGAGGGCCTAGAAGACTTTCTGGAGGAGTCTAGAAACCAGCTGAGTTTTGTCATGAACTCACTTTATCTCGCCACATTCGCCCTCAAAATAGTGTCACACAGCAAGGTATGCACGCACGCACACACACACACACACACACACACACACACACACACACACACACACACACACACACTATATACAGTACACTTTATGAGAGAGATAATTACAACACTCATGGGTAACTGATATTTGTTAAAATTAATATGACTTACCGGGAGTACTACAGACGAAAAACTGTTTAAGTCCACACTAATTATCCATAATGTATAAATGATGGATAAGGGGTCAGGACAACGAGGCCTTTTCGTGGAGGGGTCAGAATAAAATTTGGACTTAAACAGTTTTTCGTCTGTAGTATACTCTATACTGCTCGAGTAGAAGATTAGAATATTCTACTTTGGGATGACATTTTTCCCCCTGCTATCATTACAGCTGAAATATAAAGTCTAGTCTAGTCTGTAATCATTTATCATGTTATCACCTAAAATCTCTGGCCACTATTGTTTTTGTTTTGTTTTTCTTCTAATTGATATCTCATTATGGAAGGAAATTCTTCATTTGCCCTCTACTTGTCCCACAACATAACATGACATAAAAGTTGGTAATTATGTATTCAGTGCCAAGTACTTTTTCACGCTGAGTTGAACACATCATCCTCCACTCAACTCGTAACACTTTCAACAATCCCTCCTGAGCCCCTTGTTCACCATACCAAATTGTACTTATATAATCTGCCTTGTGCATTCGAGCGCATGTCTGCATATCAGGAATGTGTTTTGTCTTCTTGTCTTTTGGGCATAGTTCAAGAATGTGGATGAGACGGAGAGGAAGCACTGGGACGCCTTCCATCCCATCCTGGTGGCGGAGGGGCTGTTCGCTTTCGCCAACGTCCTCAGTTACCTGAGGCTCTTCTTCATGTACACCACCAGCTCCATACTGGGACCACTGCAGGTAGGATGGTAGCTCCATACTGGGACCACTGCAGGGATGGTAGCTCCATACTGGGACCACTGCAGGTAGGATGGTAGCTCCATACTGAGACCACTGCAGGGATGGTAGCTCCATACTGGGACCACTGCAGGTAGGATGGTAGCTCCATACTGGGACCACTGCAGGTAGGATGGTAGCTCCATACTGGGACCACTGCAGATAGGACAGTAGCTCCATACTGGGACCACTGCAGGTAGGACAGTAGCTCCATACTGGGACCACTGCAGGTAGGATGGTAGCTCCATACTGGGACCACTGCAGGTAGGACAGTAGCTCCATACTAGGACCACTGCAGGTAGGAGGGTGGCTGGCCTCGCAAACTTTTCAGCTTGAGAACCAAAAGGGAGATTAGCAGTTTGCCGCTCAAGACCCAAACTAGTGAAAATATCAGATCTGCAAGCGCACAACGTGCCACGTTGCGAGCCTGTATAGTTTAAAAGATTTAAAAAAATATATATATATCTTAATGTAGGAGAAGAAAATGGAAGTCGTGAACCACAAAAATTGGTTCGTGACCCACAAATGGGTCAGACAAATTAGACCAAAACTGGTCTACCAGCTCACAACGCTGGGACACATTATTCTCTCTCTCTCTCTCTCTCTCTCTCTCTCTCTCTCTCTCTCTCTCTCTCTCCATCTCTTGATTTCCTGCTTCACTAGCTCTCTTCCTCCAAACACGCATACATGCCCACATTTGCAAATTGTCATGGATACCATGATTACACCATCATCATCTCTCTCTCTCTGTGAATATTCTCTCACACGCACACACACACGTGCACGCATGCATGCACACACACACACACACACACACACACACAAGTGCGCGCGCGCATACGCATTACGCATCACACCACATGTGCTATAACCAATGGTCATCATCATCACAAGCATAAACAGAAGCCTCAGACTATGAACAGCATAAAGGTTGTAGATTTGTACACAGCTAAATCCAGAGTCAGTTGAATTCTGTGAGTACAAAATAGCCCTGAAAGGGTCTCAGACACTCTGAGTTAAAAAGAACAATCTGAACATTGGTATCCCCATGTCTACAACCCGACCCCCCCCCCCCCCATCCCCAAGCCAGGGTCAGACCTGTGTGACGTGCTGAATTCCTGCAGTGTGTTTGCTCAGTAAAAGCACCTATTAGCTGTCAGGTCTGGATGAGCTATAGGGAACAACCCAGCTCCTAAATCAGGCAGAGTAACACACTGGGGGGCGTTGCAGGGTCTGGGGTGTGGGGTATCGGGTTGTAGACATGGCAAGAGATTGAATCACACCGGACCGGATGCTCACCATAACATGCTGGCTGGGTTTCAGTTGCAAACAACCCTGGCCTAGTCACCACTCCACTTGAGGTATATGGGCTGCAAGGCCGTCCCTCCTCACACGTGCGTGCGTGCGTGCGTGCGTGCGTGCGTGCGTGCGTGCGTGCGTGCGTGCGTGCGTGCGTGCGTGCGTGTGTGATTGTCTCTCTCATTCTGCCATTGTTTTCCAAATATCTGGTTTAAATATTCCACTCACATTCCTTGGACACTCCCTGGCGGGCCAATAGGTGTCCCCTTTTATTGCATCAGGAACACAAGCTGCTTCACTGGCTGCAGCAGTGCAGCCAGCTGGGGGACAGATCATCCTCCTCCCCGGCAATAATTCGCTGGATGCTTTTTTTTCGTTGGCAGCTCTCTACAAGCTTGCCTCACTCATCTGTGAATATTTTAATGACATAAGGCCGTGTGCAGGTATGTAGTGAGGTCACTCCACTCCCAGGGACGCCTTCCTGTTATTACGCTAAATAACCGTTTGTGGTTGGCTCATTAAACACTAAGATACTCCTGTGGATTGTTACACAGTGCTTTTTAGTTACCTACACCCCACTCTGCATTCTGCCTCCTCTCTCTCTCTCTCTCTCTCTCTCTCTCTCTCTCTCTCTCTCTCTCTCTCTCTCTCTCTCTCCTTCTATATTTCTCAACCTCCCCCTCTGTCTCTCTTTCTTTGACTCTCTCATTTATTCTGTGACATCACTGTCTGGGCTGGGCGGATGGAAAAGTTATTAGCCTTGGAAAGAGATGTGGCTGTGTATTCCCGTGTCACACCACACTCGCGCATGCACATGGCAGACACACCTCCTGAACTCATGCACACATAATATTCGCTACACAGACACACAAACATTACCTTAAGCAATCTTATGTGATCTTATGTGTGCTTTTTGGCCGCATGGGCACGTAAGCCCTGGCTCTCTCTCTCTCTCACACGCACACACGCACGCACACTCGCGCGCACACACACACACACACACACACACACACACACACACACACACACACACACACACACACACACACACACACACACACACACACACACACACACAGAGTTACTGAGTCAGTGGTTCAGACTGCCTGCACTGTGTGGGCTGCAGTAATGAATGCCTCTCTGATGATTCTGTCTTTCCCAGTGAAGCCAACTCACTGGGCTGCAGGGCAGTACCCCCTACCAAGGTTGGAAAGAGTGACTGAACGGCTGTGTGTGTGTGCGTGCGTGCGTGCGTGCGTGCGGGCGTGCGTGCGTGCGTGCGGGCGTGCGTGCGGGCGTGCGTGCGTGCGGGCGTGGGTGGGAGGCTGGGGGGGGGGGGGGGGGGGGCGTAGCTATAACCACATGACCAATGTGTGCAGAATGAGCTCACTCATGGCCCAGACCTAACCTCGCTGACACACGGGTTAGTGTACCGTAGCACGTTTGGCTCCAAGCGTGGTCATAATGTGTGTGTGCACAGTATACGATACCATGACCCACCCAATGGCATTGGTATCCCCCCCAAACCCCCCCCATCCCCAAGGCAGGGTCAAGACCTGTGTGACGAGCTGAATTCCTGCTGTGTGTTTGCTCAGTAAAAGCACCTATTAGCCGTCAGGTCTAGATGAGCTATAGGGAACAACCCAGCTCCTAAATCAGGCAGAGTAACACATTGGGGGGTGTTGCGGGTGTGTGTGTGTGTGTGTGTGTGTGTGTGTGTGTGTGTGTGTGGTGGAGTAAAAAGTATAATATTATTGGCCTCTGCCTCTGAGATGTATAGTGGAGTAGAAGTAAAAGTACAGAAAACTGTGTTGGGTCCTAGGTTTGAGCATCCCCAGGTCTCGGTGAACAGATAAGCCACTCAGGTCTATAAATAGACCCCTGGACCTCAGAACAGTTCCTCTGTTATTTCGTCCTCTCCCGGATTCCTCTGTGTTTATCTGTCTTCCCGCAGCCAATCTGAGGTCAGAGGACTGACAGAATGGGCTGTTTTTTTCCACTCAGGAGCATGGTGGCGAGTGCTATCTGCAGCATTTATCTGCTCACCTTTATTTGCTTTTCTGAGAATATATATCGCACAGACATCCAGACTGATGACTAACAGACAAACGTGAATAGCCCCCAAGAATTGATGCCTGGGGGATGTGCTCACCAGGCAGAGATAAACAAGTCTGACGATTTCCTGAGTAGATTTCCTCTCCATTATTTCCATTAGTCCCATCCCCAACTCACTGGCTCTTTTGAAGATGGCAGACTGTCACATTTGCGGTACACCTGTAATCAGAATCAGAATTGAGCTGCCTGTTTTTCTGAGAGGCCTACAAGCCTGATTTATGCTTTGGCAAAAACAATTGTGTATTTGGCATGTCAACACTGTCAACAGAAGTATAAATCAGGTTTTATAGCAGCTTACAAGGCAATAATCATAGACCCTGGCCTCAACCCATTCTACGATTCTACAATGCCTTCTAAATCCATGCAGTGTTTTGAAAAACGTATGTTGCCATATATCGTTGCTGCAGAGCAGAAACCTCTTATCTCCATTTTCTGACTTTTTGTGCATTTCCGTAAATTAACGCCCTACTTGATTATATACACAGTGATGCACAACACCATCAAAAGCAGGAGATCCAGCTTGAAACGCTGCGCTTTGAGCTTGTACATGTGCTGCTTTTTCTATAGAAAAAAGCAGAGATCCGGGCACACTTAATAGTTAAAAAGGAGGAAAACTTTATTAAACCGACATGTTTCGACCTATCTTCATCATTCTTTTCATTTGAATCCTGAAAAGTAACAGTTTTGGACATGAGTGGAGGTTTCCACCTGACAGAGATGACATCTAGCTCAAATCTAAAGTGACACAGATTCTTTCCCGGCCTAATGGGTCAATGATTGTCTCCCCCCACAGATCTCTATGGGTCAGATGCTGCAGGAGTTTGGGAAGTTCCTGGGCCTCTTCATGTTGGTGCTGTTCTCCTTCACTATCGGACTCACGCAGCTTTACGGCAAGGACCAGAAAGAGAAGGAAGACAAGGATCCGGCCATGGACTGTGAAGGCATCTTCTGTCAACAACAAAGCAACGACGCATTCCACTCGTATGGGCCAACCTCAATCTATCAGTTTAGCACAGCGATAATGATGATGAATGTTCAAAACACATGTCTAGAGATGTCATAAAGATGTATATTATTATCATAGCGCTGTCTAAACACAGCTGTTAGCCTGGCTTTGACAGACACTGTCTATATTAGATGTACAGTACAGTATATGCCATTGGTGAATGAATAGTTTGCTCTATTTATAGTTTGCTTTAAGAGACATTAAAAGCCAAGACAGTCATCATTAATCAATCACACCTGCTCCCTGTCACAGGTTCCTGGGCACCTGCTATGCTCTGTTCTGGTACATCTTCTCCCTGGCACACGTGGCGCTGTTCGTCACCCGCATCGACTACACCGAAGAGCTGCGCTCCTTCGTGGGAGCGATGATCGTGGGCACCTACAACATTGTGGTGGTCATTGTCCTCACCAAGCTGCTGGTGGCCATGCTCCACAAGAGCTTCAGACAAATCGCGGTATGTATTTAACGACAATTTATGCTTTGGCTATAATAATAGAAGAAAGTGCCTTACAACATGCTGCTCGACAAAAACACTTTCCACCTGAAGAAGTGCTGACACGAGACGTGACACTTTCATGATAAGGATACAGCAGAGCCCAGATAACGGCTTTAGTGGTTTACTCACGGTTCATTAGGCACAGTGTGTACAGTGTAGGTAATTATAGGCTAATGGCGGTATTGAAAGCTGTAAACGACTATACTTTATTGATCAGTTTCCCACTTAAACTTGAGGAGAGAAGGTTTACACTGTATAGGAGAGGAAAAGCTTTAAACCTATACTTAGTTGACCGGAACCCCCCTGGGCTCTGTACTCGGTCCTTACTGTATATAGCCTACTATTTACCCTCTATACCAATGTCTTTGACGAAAATAGTTTATCTTCTGACGTACTGTGAGCACGTATTGTGAGCTTGTAGATAGGCTATTTTCGCTGAATGTTCGGCAAAGTGTTCAATTTGTAGAATCAGTGTCAGATCTTAATGGGTTAAGCCCAAATTAACAGACTTTTTCATGTCACGATTTTAGATGGAAGAGCCGTGTTTTGTTGTTGTTTTTTGCAACACTGCCATGCGGCGCCGTTTAAAAGAGCCATTATTTTCTTGCTTCCCCCTGTTTCCTGGAACTCTGTAGAATCACGAAGACCAGGAGTGGAAATTTGCCCGGGCCAAGCTGTGGCTGAGCTACTTTGATGATAAGTGTACCATGCCACCGCCGTTCAACATCCTGCCCTCCCCGAAGACCGTCTGCTATCTGCTGACCAGCATGAGCAAGTGGGTCTGCTCTCACACCTCCACGGGCAAGATGAAGCGCCAGAACAGCCTCAAGGTCAGTGGTGGAAGAAGTACTGACATATTTTCCTTACCGATCCCCGCCAGGATTAATGTATTTATTTATCGCGCATTGCCAAGATTTTTTCCCCTTTCAACCCTTATTTTGAAGAGCCAAATAACCCTAAGCGGATGTTACGATGACGTAATGCTGTGTGTGGTGTCTTGACCGGTTGTTGTTCTCTCGCTCGGTGCAGAAAAAACCCGACTGCGAGTATCACAATTCACAGCGCCTGCTGTCGGCCGGCTGCCAGACTAAAGTTTATCTACGTTGTCTACACTTCTGGCGGGCTCCGTGTTTAAGTGAAAGTATCAATAACACAATGTAGAAATACTACTGTTACAAGTAAAAGTCTGGTGTTCAAAATAGTACAAAAGTATTGGCATCAAAATATACTTGAAGACAAGTAAAGTACCTCAAAATGTTTATCTCAGCCGAATGCTCTTGTCCTTCCAGGAGTGGAAGAACCTGAAGCAGAAGCGTGACCAGAACTACCAGAAGATCATGTGCTGCCTGGTGCACCGCTACCTGACCTCCACACGGCAGAAGATGCAAAGCATGGACCAGGCCACGGTGGAGAACCTCAACGACCTGCGCCAGGACCTCTCCAAGTTCCGCAATGAGATGAGGGACTTGTTGGGCTTCCGGACCTCAAAGTATGCCATGTTCTATCCCAGGAGCTAAAAGACTCTTCTTCCACGCAATACTCTCCAAGTGCGCCGTGTTTTAGTCCAGGAGCTAAACGGTCCTTCTAAAGATCTTCCCTCATGTACTCGCCGTCCCACCCTAGTGCTGGCAAAACAATCTCTTGCTTCTCGTTCATCCTGGGACGTCTTTTTGACCCAAGCATGTTGAAAAACTCAAGTCCTCAAAGATGGAGGGCGACTTTTAAAACCTGGATATTAACTGGAAAAAATATTGATATATTCCGCACAAAGCACTCATGAAGGGACATAATATTAATATTCAGCCAATTCAACTTGTTTTGTAAGAAAAGAAAGAGGGAAAAAAGACTCAAATAAAGATTTCTAAAACTGAGATGGCTGTTGCCTTGAAACGAGAAAGTGCTGAATGTTGCGTTGCAGGTTTGTAGATTGCTCTAATGAAAATGGATTGATTGATTTTTGCTAGATGGGTGTTCCAAAACAGAATGCAGCCATCTGTTCCAACTTCCACCCCAGCGGTCCAATCCACGTGAGTATCCCAGTGGCATCATGCTTATAGTAGAGCAAAACTGTGCTAACCTTCTTTAATAGATGACAGGACACAGGATTTTTATGAGCTAGGCCAAGTTCGTAACATCAGACTAACATCAGGCAAATGACAATTTTAACTCGAGCCCAAACAAGCAAACAAACAAACAAACAAAAAAACATTTATTTTGAAGGCTTTTATTTGGGTAGATGATAAAAGGAATTTAAATATAAATAACATTCACAGACTTTTTCATATGAAAATACTTTTTTTTAAACATTTAATATATCTAGTTTTAAAAACAAGTACACTGAAAGAATGACTGCGCTGACGGGCGTGCTTTTTGCGTCCATTAAATGAATACTTTGATTATACTCACCCTGTGTGTTTGTCACCTTCCTCCACAGTGAATGAAGAAAATAGACCTTTAATTTCTTCAATTCATCAAGGATTAACAGCAAAAAAATAAAATCAGGTTTATAAACTCCTACACAGCTCTGACAGTATAATGCTTCTTGTATTCAATCCATGTACAAAACACACACACACACACACACACACACACACACACACTTGCACGCCAGGTGAGTTACAAGCTTAAGGTGTATAGTTGTATACAGTCTCATGCACAAACGACACGCACACATCGTTCACACATGTGTGAACTCAGCTGTGTTGAACACCAGGTAGTCCTTGGTAGTGCATTCCTTGGTAGTGCAAGGCTGTTTATCCCGTAAGACAAGTGTTTTAAATCAGCACAAAAGTGTGTTTGGATGTAATGAGGACACAGACTGGATACAACAATTAAGGCACTTGGATTATACTCTTGAGAACTGTGTTGTTTTAGTTTTCTGTTGTTAATCCCTGCACCCCTATTCTAGCATTTTCTTTTGTTTCTTGTTTTTGGAGTCTTCATTTCTTCATTCACCGTGTAGAAAAATGACACACACACACACACACACGTGCGCGCTTGCACACGCCCACACACACACGCGCACTCGCAAGAACTCAAGGCATCACACCGGGTGAGTAATGGATCAATCGTTTTGGGGGTGAAGTATTCTTGTAACGACAAGCTGAGGCTGAACGAAGGGCCTCTATATTTTCTCATAAAACCACCATGTCAAAATAAATCCATCAAAGTCCTATAGTATATATTATCTATTGCACGTATTTCCACCACATAATTATATGTCCCATGTCTTGTCAAATTGAACACAGGATATTAAGGCAGCTTATTCACACTGTCAATGTTCCTACAGAAATCACCGTCATATGATTCCTGATGCGATTCCTCAAAGCGTCTTGAACAAACATTTCAATTTGTGCTTTCCAAGTAATATCGCTCATCTTTTGCTGCATAAAAATGCATTAAACATTATATGAGATTACACTAATTCTTCACATTTTGCATAAAACAGAATCAGCAGCTGAAAGGAGACAAACCCATATGGAAAACAGAACTAGTGGAGCCTGGAAGAATGAATGAATGAGTAACATACACAGTAGCCTACAGTAATGCCTTGTCACAAGGCATTAGCAGAGGCCAGTGTGACAAGCTGATACATATTATGCATGTCAAACGTGTTCCTGTGTATTGTCATACTCATTCTACATGGAGGATAAAGTACATCTTATCATTTCTTTCTCTATGGCCATAATGGGCATGAAATGGGGAAGAGTGAGTGGGCCCAGGCTAGAGATGGAGATTTCAATTGAATTCACTGCCAATCAGTTTAGACTAGAGTCTAGTCTCAAAATGGAAAGACATCAACAAAACACAATAGTTGATAGTACTGTAAGCCAAAGGTACAGCAACAGTGAAAGAAGATGACTTAATTCTCCCCAGTATCTTTAATAAATATAAAGCTACCCATATCTATTCATACCGAAGAGCTATGGACATTTTGTGTATTAGTGCTCTGATAACTTTCCTTAACGAGCTAATATCTCCCTTTAGGACCAGGCAGTATATCACCAAGTGATCAACCAACTGTTTTGTTCAATCCTTCCCGTTCCTGGCCGCCGACGGCACATCCCAGTGGAGAGAGAGCTTGGGGTCGAGCAGGAGGCTCAGCAGCGCTTGTTCTTCAGCACATTGAGGGCTTTCTGGTTCTTGGTCTTGAAGGCCATGACGAAGTGGTGCGGGGCGATCTTCCCCCGCCCGTCCTCGTCCACGTGGCCCATGAAGACGTAGTTCAAGCCTGGTGGGGTCACACACACATAGCCTGAATGCAGTGGCGGAGCGGCAGAGACATTCAGGCAAGGCCACACGTCAGCATCTCCTCCACCGAGCAGCACGTCTGCATTCCATATGTTTAGCATGCACGTATCTCGACACGTCGCATGTCATAAACATATGGAACGAGTGACTCAGGTCAATCTGGACAGTGAGTTGTGCCGCTCACCTTCACGCCCCTGGCGTAAGCTTTCCGTGGAAAGAGCTCGACGCCATCGCTGCGACGAAGGCAAACTCAGAGTCCTTACGCTATTCAGAACAGTCTGATTAACACACAGCCTTATTAACATTAGAGATGTAACCAATGCCATATATTCCTTCCTGATACCGTTTCCGATATAACTTGCATATCGGTGTACCGATCCGATACCAGTATGTACAAATAGAACCACTGATCTCAGAATAAATACAAATTAATAAAACAGCCAAAATACAAAATAATTGATTACTGTAAATCAACATGTGATACATTACGTGGTATCAGACTGGCATACTGGCTGATACTAGCATTTTAAGGAGTATCAGCAGCTTTTCCGTTACTGGTATCTACTTCAAATGGTAAACAGTTAACCGGTAAAACTCACCTCGTCTGACGAACGGACACTTCTTGCACAAGATGACAAGTTTGGTGCTCATGGTCTTGCCAGCCTGCTGGATGGCCAAGGTGCCCTCTTTGTAGACGTTGATGATGGAGATAGTGACGAACATACTGCCTCCTCGCATCACTGCTGTGATGACTGTCCCAGTTATTACTGTCACACACGCATACACGCACACACAGAGAGAGGATGGAGATTTGTGATTGTTTTCATACTATCAGACTTGTTGGCATGAAAGAGAGAATCATCCAGCTAACTGAGAAGCAGTCAAGATGAATTAATAGTCCCCCCCAGGTGTGTATAATAGCTGCTAAAGTCATAGCAGGTTGAATGTAGTTTCAAAGACAGCTAAACACATTGCCAAAGATATCAGAAACTGGTCATGTGAAGGGTTGTGATTATTGCACAGGCATGTATCCACCAACAAATGTATTGTGTAACGGCTGAATGCCTTCAACAGATTGTTGAGTAGATTTTTAAATTGCCATATACGGTAGTCTGCTCTCACAAACAACCTTTCAGATGATTTATTTAAAGTGCACACTAGTAGTCTGATGAACGTATTTCAGCTACTGCGACGTGAGGTGTTGTGAGCTTGTAGGATGTAGGTCCATAAATAGTTCTTATATAGATATATTTGACACCCTCTTGTAGGCATGTAACGATTCACTCAACTCATGATACGATTCGAATCACGATTTTCACAATATTTTTAAACACAAAATTATTTCCCAGACATTTCTTTTCTTACACAAATCCAGTATTTTCTTTCTCTTTCAATTGTCTTCTTTATGCTCTTTTCAATACAATACAATACAATACAATTATTTTACAAAGATCCTTTTCATCTCTTTTTACGCACCCGCTGCCACTGTGCGATTCTAATTTAATCACGATTTAAATTGTTACCAGTTTGAAACGATTTTAATCGATTTACGATATATCGTTACATGCCTACCCTCTTGCCATTGCAGTCCTTTACCTACAGTAAAATGTGTGATGCAACATATGGTACTTAAAGTACCTTATGTTGCATCACACATTTTGGTACCGTACTTTACCGTACCGTACTTTATTGCGTCTGCAAACTGCATCACACTAGCTAGCTTGTCCACATCTGCCACCACCACCATTGCCAGCCTGCCCTCATTTCCTAGTCAAATCTGTGTGATCTCTCTTTGAAATGCCAATCTCACAACATGTGGTAAACATCCCCTGCAGGAAAAAACCTTACAGACGAGAGCAGTGAACCAAGCACTGAATCGACACGTTCATTTGCCAGCCGCTTACCTACAGTCAGAGGGTGTTCGTGTCTGTTTGCGTGCGTGCATGCTGTGTGTGTGTTTACTCTGGGGGTAACTATGTCCTGCACACTCGTACACCTCGTGACAGACTATCAAGGACGCTTTTGAGATGTAAAAACTAAAAAGGCAGATCAAAGCCAGCAATGCATGTTGGACTGTCAAAAGAAAACAATATTTTGGACTGTAAGCTGCAAATACAATGATGGCCAACACTGATGTGAATCTTGGACTATCTGTTCTCCATTTCGGATTCATGCTCCTCACTATACTGCCTGTCTAAGAAGTTATGTTATCTACAATGTCTAGAAGAGTGAGTAAACTACAAAGTTGATAGCAAGTTCAGGCACTACTGCCAGTTGTAACTGCCAGTGCCGTGGCTTTCTTAGTCTTACCAAAGTTGCTGGAGCAGTAATTGCTCTCCAGAGTTCCTCGTCTCTTGCATTTCTGCTGGCACAGGGCTACGGAATACTTAAGGGCTGTAGAGACACAGAAAAAGAACATCAAGTAACTGCCAGTGATGCAATCAGATCTGGTAATGTTGGACCCACTGTGGTCTTTTGGCGTACTACGTTCGAGGATGTACTGAAAGGTACGCGTGTTCCCGATTTAAAACCTGGTTAGCTATTACTTAGGAGAGGCCCTCTCAATGTTAGGCTCTCCATTTTCATAGACACTGACTGTACCACATGTAGCCGATGCTTAAAGTGGAGCGAGCATGCGGATAACATCTGTTTTTAGAGCAGAGGATCTTGGAACTCCTATAGGGGAGAACCAAAAATATAACGACCGTTATTCTTAGTGGAGGCAAAGGAGACAAAGATGATAAGCCAACGAAAAAGATCAATCACAGTATATGACATCATTGTGGGTGGGAGGCACTAAAATAAATAACCAGGCTTGACGAAGGATTTGGTATAAAGACAAGAAGCTGTGATTCATCTGTTTGATGTGTGCATAACCCCCCCACAACAACCAACAACACTGTGTGTAAGTGTGGGTGGGCAGGAACATCTGCGCTTATATTACATGAGGATACCTAATTGTGCGCACATCGACAGTGGTTGCTAGGCCAAAGACATTACATTTTGCCCTGCCGACAACAGAAAATGTGGTACTTTTTAAGTATATTTTGATGTCTTTTGTACTCTTACACCAGACTTTGACTTACTGAGTATTTCTACACTGCAGTATTGATGCTTTTACTTTTTAAAGAATGCAGTACTTATTCGACCACTGGTGAGGGGATAAGCGGCGCTACCTACGTATAGGCCTGGTGGTCACTGGCTGTGTGGTGGTTGTGGGGGCCACTGTTGTGATGGGAAACTTCTTGGGTCTGAACTTGTAGTGTCCAATGAAGCCATCTGCCGTCAGGCTGAGGTCAGACAGGAACTGGACCAGAAGGTGGTTCCCCTCTGAAAACACTGGGCTGCAGAGAAAGAAAAACATTCATGGTGAGTTGGTGAGATGAACTCCAATCTGGGAACTCACCTGCAAAAAAAGGAGAAAAAGAAAAACAGCGCCCTCTTTTAGAATCTGTTCTTGAGAGATTACATGAACCTCAGCATTCCTATTCTGGAGCCAACATTCTACGATGGTGTGTAATGTGTATGTGAACAGCATAGTATCACCTACGCTGGGGGACTGTCTCCACAATATTTCCCAATCCTCTTGGCGTCATTGATTTCTGGACCATTGAAAATGGAGACGTGATCATAGCGGCAGTAGTTATCTCTTTCCACGTCAAACTTCTCAAACTTCACCTCTATAATCTGCAAACAGAGGACAAGCCACAAAAAGGATATCCTGTGTCACAAACAGTTATATTAGTCTAGACTATTTGATTAAAAGGAGTGCCCTATAATTTTCCTGGGTGGAGAGTTGTTCCAAAACCATTACACACATGGCTCTCTGAAAAAGGAAATGTCAATGCAATCTTAGAAAATTATTAATAGAAGGCTACATAATAAGCAAATACTGTAGGCCTATTACATACATTTAAAACATCGTAACTAACTTCTTTGTTGTCAAAATGCCACTTCTTTGATTAACTGGATTCTCTATGTAGCAACTGCTGAATGATATATCTTTTCCGATAAAGAATCAAACCCTGATATTGTTATGATATTGTTGAAATGAGTTAAATTCACATAACAATCTCTGACCTGGTTCTTTGGTGCTACTATGTGCCAGGAGCATGTAACCCCAGCGGGATAATCCTTCTCTGGCCAGTTGGGAGTCTTAAAGGACCCTGAGGGCTTGTCCAGGCGACCGCCACAGTACTGGTCCCCTGGGAGAGAAACATATCATGGTGAAAATCTGGCTAATTGATTAATTCATTGATTGATTGTCTGATTGGATTGGATTTTAATTAATAAAGAAGACAAACAATTCCAAAGGATATGACACTTGATTCCAAAAAGTCCCTGAAGGCATGAGTGATGTGTACGTTTGTAGATGACATAATCCTGTAATTTAACACTTGCCTACCACAATCAGTGCTCTCCTTTTTTATAACGAGCAGCTTAATGAGTTGCTTACTCTCTTTGGTCCCCTGTGTACTGAGCTCGTAAAAAAAAGCCTTCTGCGTGCCTCTGATCCCATCAAGCATCTGAGAGACATCATTTCAAAACCACATATGTTGTTTCTACTTTCTACTGGCGAGCACTGAGATCTGTCAGTGGCAGCAAAAAAAAACGTGGCAGCATTTACTTTGAAACTTGCACTTTAAATCGATGTTTTTGGCTCTCCGGCAAGTAGGCTACAACCTAACCACAGTGACAGAAATAGATACGTAACAAATGGAGGACTTGTTGTGTTCTGCAGTTTTGACAACTCACTGGGACAGTGTGACAACGTTCTATGAACTACCATCTGTTGTGTGAGAGACATGGTCCATTACAGCTGTCAACTCCTTGGTCAGTAATGGTTACAGATAGGAAGGTAATTCCACAGGTATGCCATTAAAATTCCATACAAAACAGTGGGCAAGACTTCTCGACACCAGAGAATGGAACAGAAATGGTTCAACTCTGACTGATACTGACCTGTCCCTTCCAGCTCTACAAAAAAAAGCAAAAAAAGAATTCCCATGAGAAATTCCACGTCATACTGTGAGAATTGTTGAGATCTTCCTTGCCTTTTCATCCAGATTCTGCAGCCTTAAATCAACTCATCTGGTGTAAAAGGGAAGCCAGGGGGGGGGAAATAAACCTATACTTCCCCTTTACGGTGCTATTAAGTGATATATTATGAAAAAAATTGAACTTTTTAGAAAGGTGTAAATGTATGGCCATGATTAGCAATCTTAACATGCTCAGCTATGACCTCTCTGGGCCAGCTCATGTTTAACAGCCTTGTAAATTTGCTGACCCTCTGACACGGTCAGAGGGTCAGACTGTATCAGATTGTTTTACTGGCGGCACGTTGTATCTGTGGTTCTGTACAGTGTACAACATGCTTTGTTAGAGGCATAATATACTGTACATATAGTAACTGCAGTTCAGTGTGGAATGCATGCTTTGGATTCAATATCCCTAACAGTTATTGAAAGGAGGGTGGACACTGTCCTTCTGTTTTTAAGCAGGGGAAACGGGGGTCACATTGGTGATTGATCCTGTGCCAGCAGGGGCATACGTACGTGGCTCAGTGTGTATGTGAACCTTGCACCCACACTATTCCAACAGTAACATTTAAGTTAAGTAAATGTCACATTCATTTTCTCTTCTCTACAACCATATCCATGATCCACCTATAGTGCTTACCTCTCTCGTGCGGGTTAGCTGCAGAGTAGACTGCGTAGAAGCCACTCCCAGCAGTGTTGGCATCGGATACCATCTGAATGAGCATCTTGTTGCCCGTGGAAACCAGTGCGCCGGGTCTGAATGTCCCACAGAAGCGCCCGAGTCTCTGACCACTCACATGGCCACTGTAGACATCCACATAATCATAGCGACACATGTTGTCACTCTCCAGGTCAATGTAGCGGAATGATAGCACCACTACTTTGCCCTCAGGGACCTAGACAATGGATTCACAAAGAATATCAAGGTCCTTTCAAGTGGATTACAAGGATCATAATAACATGCCAGTTGTATCTAGAATTATTAGTCTACCTAGAAACATGAAGGTAACCTATTATTGCTGATTGAATAGACAGACCATGTTTACCATGCTTGACTTTTTAACAATAGGTATAGACTATTTAATAACAAGATCTGCTCCTGTGGAGCTATACTTTTCCACTAATCAGTGCAGCCATGTTATCAGCTTGACACTTTAAATGCAAACTAACTACTGCCTTTAGTGGTACTGGTAGGCTAACTGTGTGGCAAGGATAAAGTTGGGCTGTTGATTTATTCCCACATATAGTGCCTTTGACATCTTTGTCGAGTGGACTAGGAATTTGATCACATCAAAACATTTCAAGTTGGACTCACAGTAATCCTCCAGACACATTTGGTATTTGGGGGGTACACCCCTGGGTACCCCTGGCTCCCGATGACGCCCGAATCATCCCCTGTGATATTTCCGCCGCACGTGAATGTTTGTCTAGGGGGGGAAAGAATGTTTCTATTTTCTTTTCAACATCTCTAAAATGTAACCAGTAGAGTAGACACAAAACAGCTATACACATTTTACAGGCAGCCTTAGAAAACATAATAATTATCCTCGCCATGCGCCATGCGTCTTGAGTAGAAGCAGTGGTGCCAACTGCAGATTACTCTCTAAATAACTCCAGATTGGACTGACAACTGACGCTGTTCCTCGCTCCGTAGCCTACCTTACAAAATACGATCATACGGATGATAAAGGATCATTGACACCTAATTGCTCATTCATAAAGGCTTTAAAGTATATTAAAATATGAATAAAAGTATACCTCCTTTGAGTCTGTGCACAGACCTCTGTCAAAAACAGTAGAATCCATGCGCAAAAAAGACTGCATATCCTCCACATTGTAGGGCTAACGGAGTCCCGTGGCATAGATGACATTGTGTTCAGTATAGCTCAAAACGGTGGGGAAAAGTACCCGGGCCAAAAGTTCCTGGAGTGGAGGGAGTTTCAGTGACTGCAAACTGGAGCAGATGAATATAGCGTTTGTTCTGTGAGGAAGGAGGGAGGGAGCACAGGCAGGCAGCTGCCTTTTCCCAAAAACCTGCGATAAAAGACGCACTGGAGGGGTGTGGGGGGTCTCTCTACTGTAGACTACTGCACCTGGCATGCACTGTGCAAACCTGCAAGGGCCGGGGTGGCATGAAGAAACTTGATTTTATTAATAGATTATGCCTACTTAAGTTGTATTGACACATCAACATGGGCTAGCTGATATGGTTGGAATATGACCAGGTTCGTGGCAGATATAGCCTAAGGGGAAATCAAGAGTAGGCCAATTTAAATGTTGGACCAGAAATCCGTAATATGACTGAGGATGTTTAATTAAACTCTTTCAATACAAATAAAATATGTCATCAAATACACTGGCACTGGCCCATTTATGAGCCCATGCCAAGTAATTGGCTTATGCCAAATAATTCTAGAGGCCTGTTGATACAGACAAAAGCAGAGAGAGAGAGAGAGAGAGAGAGAGAGAGAGAGAGAGAGAGAGAGAGAGAGAGAGAGAGGTGGCACCACCTGCTGGATCTCAGAGATTAATTATCTATTTACCTAATAATAGGTTGTACTTGTACAGTCACAGTAGCATGCTTAATTTAATTGAGCCTAAGCATTTATTTTGAGTATGATATTTTATGCAGTAAAAAAAACACTTAATTATTGATGATCTGCCAGTCAGTGATGATCATGGGTACACCACCAGGGGGAGTTCCTGTCAGTTGCTGGGGTCCGGGGACCCCCGTTAGGCTACTGGCTGGGGGTCCCAGAGATAGAAATGCCACTAAATGGGGGTCCGCAGTCTAATACATGTCAAACTATAGCCCTGATTCCATTTCCACTTACTTCTTTAATCTACATTTAATAGTTTAATAGTCTGAAGATTGGAAAAAATGAGTATCCTGAAGCGACCTGAAAATACATTTTGTTTAATTGCGAATTCAGTGAGCACTTACTATGAGACCTAGCAGATCATGTCTGTCTGTCTGTCTGTGTGTGTGTGTCCGTGTGTCCCCCCTTTGTGCCCATATATGGAGCTGAGTGATTTGTTTGTGATTGATGCAACACACTCCATATTTGGACGTATAGCTGCTTTGGGGACTACTTATATGGTTATGGCTAAGTTAAAAACTTAACTTAAAAATAACTTAACTTAAAAAAATAATAACTTAAAAATAAATCTTAAAAAAAACCAAATATGTACGAGCTGCGTTCGCTTCCCGCGTTTGCGCGTCTTACTGGTAATATATAGAGTATATAGTGACAAACCTAGCTTTTACTGAACAAACACGTCGTAATGACTATCCGAATAGCAGATTATTTTAACCAAAGAAACCCAATTTGCCCTAATGTAAAGATCGATGTTTCCGCGTTTGATTTGCTTGACTAGTGGGCGTCCAGTTCTTCTCTTCTTATCGGTGATCGATTTTTATTTCAGTAAAACAAAAGATGGCGGACCGAACGTCTGCTGGCTCTCAGAAAGCTAGCGCTAAGGTGAATTAATCTTCAACATGTATACTGCCTTCTACTTATCTAACGTTATAGAGTGAACATTAGCGGTGTTGAGCTCTGTTCATCGCGACAATCTCCGCCTTTGTAGCTCTCAGACTAGAGTTAACAGTAGAAAACCACCGCTGTTAGCCGCTAACATTTAGCCACACTAGCTATGTTAAGCTAAGCTAACGCTCGCTGTAGCAGTCAGGCCATGTCCAATTCCACTGCATGGTTATTAACCCAAGTAGAAAAAGTCAACAGTTCCCACATAGCCTACTGGGAGCGTGTAGCGTTGTAGATAGTAGATGTATTGTGACATTAGTGAGCATTTTTGTTTGGGATTTTAAACGTGACAATTGGTTGTTTTTGTGAATGTTAACTGCAGCGCCGCCGTGTCCACAATGCCATTGACCGCCAAGCAGCACAGCAGCAGTTGGCTAATGGCTAGGCCGCTGTCAATGTCTGCATTAACTGCAGTCATGCTGTGTTTATATTTACATGCATATCTGTCTGCCGGGCTATCTGTATTAACAGTCAGCAATGTTACATTTTTTTTTATTAATTGAACAAGGTGGACCCTCTTGTAAACAAGTGTAATGCTTTATTGGGTCGTCCACTCACAGTTAACAGTCTTTGTATTGAGTTGTGCTTGAATTGTACTGTAATTCTGCAAACTGTTAATAAATATTTCAATCAATCAAACAAACCATGGTGTGTTTACATGAATTCAGGCGCTGCTGGAGAGCAAGCTCAAGTCCTTCAGCATTGGAAAAATGGCAGTTGCGAAGAGAACCCTGAGTAAAAAGGAACAGGACGAGATTAAGAAAAAGGTAAATCATGTTAGAGTACAGAAAGGAAATGTAAACACAATCTATAAAATATAGATTAGGACTATATTCAAGCAGACACACATTGACACAAATACAGCTGGAACACCACATTTGAATTTGAATGAGTAATCTCTCCTGATTAGCTGAAATTTGATGACCCACCTGCAAATGTATTTTCTTTAATATTATTCTGTTATTGATCACTTTATATAGTAATGATTACTGTCAGAATATAGTGCTTTAACCTTAACAAAGTATCACATGTACCCTACCTTTAAATCTTAAATTTTTCAGTAAAATCCCACCTAGTACTTGGACCACTTTTGTCCATCTACCATACGGATGCTGGGTTTCAAGTGGTTATCCACTTGAACCCCAGTATCCATATTCTGGCGGGAACATAAGCCAGAAATTGCAGATCTATAAGCTCACATAGTATCACAGCATAATATTGGCTTTAGAAGTTAAAGTACAGACCCAACCCACTCCAGTTCACAAAGTCCAGAGGTTTTAAGTGGTTCAAAATGCATCCCATTGTTGAAACACATCACTTGCCTGTCAGAGGTTTTGATATTGGTATTTGATCTGTGTGCAGGAGGATGAGCGTGCAGCGGCAGAGATTTATGAAGAGTTTCTTGCTGCCTTTGAGGGAGGAACGGATGGCAAAGTCAAGGCCTTTGTCCGCGGTGGTATTGCAAATGCATCAAAAGGTAAAAGGGCTTCTGATATTTAGGCGACGACACATAGTTTCCATGTGGGGAATAATCATGTGTACCATACATCATGAAGCACAATCTTAGCAACGCAAAATGTTAGCTTTGTGTTATAGTTAAGAAATGATGATGGTATTGATTATATAATTGTATATATTTTCTATACTGTAAACATTGTCGCTTTCGGGCAGACTTTTAACGTAATTGAAAAAACAACCTGTGGTCCAATTGAGCCAATATAGTTATTATGTAGTCACAAACTGTTAATTGGTTAAATCTTTATAAAGCACATAGAGCCGTAATCATTTTAGAAGTACAAGGAAAATGGAAGACATATCGCTCACATGTGATGAGTTGTAAGCTTATAGAGCTGAGCTGATACTTTTGCATGACAATTTGTGTAGCAATTTTATGTATTTTCTGCATGTTTTGTCTCTTGCAACAATGGATGTATTTTGGTAAAAAAAACAAATTTCCATTTTGTACAAAGATTTGACCTTGAAGTTAATCTGTGTTTGCTTACAGAGGAAGCTGCAGCTGATGAGAAGAAAGGAAAGCTTTACAAGCCCAAGTCACGATTTGAAACCCCAAACAAACAGCAGCAGCAGCAACAGCAACAACAACAACAACAGCAACAAAGTTTTTTGCCACTGGAAACCCCACCCCAGTTTTTACAATTGGATAAAAGACATGTATGTAAAATCAGAACTTGCTGTCAGTACTAATTTCTTAGCGGTGGCTGTGACTCAGGGGTAGAGTGGCTGGATGGCAACCGCAAGGTTGCTAGTTCGAACCCGGGCTCCCCCAGAGTTAGTTTCGAAGTGTCCTTGAGCAAGACACTGAACCCCCAATTGCTCCTGATTTGCTGGTTGGTGCCTTGCATGGTTTCTGCCGCTATCAGTGTATGAATGTGTGTGTGAATGGGTGAATGTAATGCACAATCTATATAAAGCACCTTGAATTCTAAATCAGTGAACAAGACTAGTGAATTTCTCATTGCTCATGCTGGCTCCTATGTCCATCTTTCAGACACCGAAAAAAGCCACAGAAAAGGAGAAAAAGAAGAGCAACCTGGAGCTTTTCAAAGAAGAACTTAAACAGTAAGCATTGTCACGTCCATCTTTTGGTTTGCTGTTTTGAGTGTTTTCTACACTAGGTTGTATATAAATGCAAATTATACCATTATATAGTTATTGTGTAATTGGTTGGCATTTTGCTGAGTGTAAATATCAACCAGTTTAGCACTCCAAAGGCACCCACTCACCTTATTTATCTTAACTGTAATTTGGCAATTACCACTGCCAGCCGTTCCTAAAAAGTATTTTCTTCTTCCTCTCTCCCTTATAATCATGAATATTAATAATAAAACTGTGGTATAAAGGAAATCATACGCTCATGGTCATGCTATACAATCTAATGTTAGCACGGGTGTGCTGATCTATGACCACAGCACACCAGTGTCAATCTTTCACATAGCACTCCCTGTCATGCATTATTGTTTATTTATATTTTACCCGTTTATATGCATGTTTGCTGTCTTACAGAATACAGGAAGAAAGGGATGAAAGACACAAGCTGAAAGGCCGCGTCAGTCGCTTTGAACCTCTGTCTGTGGATGGGCGACGCTCGTGTAAGTTTTCACGCTGCATGAACAAACCATCTACCATCAGTCCCGACCATTCTAGTCGGGACTGAAGCTGCATTCACACGGGATCTGGCAAGCGGCAGACGGCAAACCGGAAATCATTTTAGTGGACGGGAGCAGGACGGTAAACGGCACGGCAGCCAGAACCGCCGACAATCACGACAGACGGCATCAATGCCGTTTGCCGTCTGCCTGATTCCATATTGTGAATGCAGAATTACTGTCCTCCACCTGCTATGCTGCTTAGTGCTTTGCCCCCTTCCCACCGCGCTTTCGATTGCCCCCGGAAACAAAATTTATACTGCTTTTCTGCTTCTTTTAGCGGATGGTTCTTCAAGAAGAAACCGTCCGTCCAGTGGTAATTTTGAATTAATATGGTGGCTTTGAATATCTTCATCTTGCCAACAATGTGTATTGTTCCATCAGACAGCTTTAAGAAAAGCACGCTCTCTTTTCTGTCTCTGCAGTTCTGGATGACTCCGCACCAGGTTCCCATGATGTCGGCGACCCGTCAACCACTAACCTGTATCTAGGAAACATCAACCCACAGGTGAATTTGGGTTTCATAATGCACAATAAAGGAAACCAGAAAGCACTAGTTTTGATACCCTTCGCTACACCCCACCCCAAACGAAAACTGATTGATACTGTTTGGCCCTCTGTCATTTCCTCGTATTTGTAGTTTGTTTAAATTATGTCATGCACATTTGTCCATGTCATGCATCTCAATGGGTGAGAAGGACAGCTTGCCGTGTCTCCTCGCTGCTAACGTGCCTATTGGACAAGGACGGGTTGGGGAGGGACTTAGCGAAGGGCTAATTGTAGAGTGGAAGTTTATTTACTGTCCTTGAAATAATAATAACTAGACCTTACCTTACCCAGAACACCAAAGGATGTACAGTGTGTGTAATTCATGCGATGTAATAGATCACATTACTGATTGGGAAGGAATTGTCTATCCTGATGCAAATGGGGCGTGGCCTATATGGGGAGATACATCACCCAAGGAGTCCAGGGAAAGTGACATTTTATAAGAGTTATAAGGTGAAATGTAAAGTGGGCTGTTATAGCGCCACCATGAGGCCAACTGATGTAATTATTTATTACATTTACTTTAATAATTATTATGAACCTCCCCTCAAAGTGTTCTAACTGTAGCGCTGACGGTTTCTGAGGGAAAAATACTTGTGAGTTGTGAGTTTTTGCATTTTCCCATGTAAGTGGATGGGTAATTTAATGCACTAATAACTTAATTATTAATAATTAATTTGTTAAAGTGAAAAAAAGGCTTCATTAAGACCTCCGTAATATTATGGTCAATGCCTGTGTGAAAAGTGTTTGGTGCAGCCAGTGAGGAGATACGACAGTGTTTCTTACAGACAGACAGACATTCAGACATTGAGGGAATTATAGTATGATAGTATGATAATAATAAATAATAGAGGTCCACAGGTAACGATGCATTCATCAGGAAAGATCCTAATTGGATGTCTTCAATGCGCATTCTACCGAACCATAAAACCACTGGATCAAAAACAATGCATGGATTTTTATGAACAACCAAACAACGCTTCCCTCCTAAAATCCTCCCATGTTGCAACACATCTCTGTGTCTGTGTTGTCTGGTAGATGAACGAGGAGATGTTGTGTCAGGAGTTCGGCCGCTACGGCCCCCTGGCCAGCGTGAAGATCATGTGGCCCAGGACGGACGAGGAGAGGGCCCGGGAGAGGAACTGTGGCTTCGTGGCCTTCATGAACAGGAGGGATGCTGAGCGAGCGCTCAAGAATCTAAATGGTACCAAGCTGCTCTCTTCCCTATCTCTCTTCTCTATTAACCCATTTAGGCCTGACCTCGAAATTAAAAAAAGAAAAAAATCTAAATCCTCCAGTTTTCTGAAATAAATATTTTCACGATTTTTCAAAAATAGCAGACCTACAAGCTCCTAGCGCACCACTCGGTGGCGCGCTATGAGCTTGTAGATCTGCTATTTTTCAATAGCTATATTATAACCTAATGCTAACACCAAAAAGGGGCTCCTGCCCAAAATGGGTTAATAAAAACAAGTTTTTACTGACTCCCATTTGTTGTTTAATCTCTCCCAATTAAATTTAATTAACGTGTTCCTCCCTTCCCTACTACTAACTACAGGAAAGATGATTATGAACTTTGAAATGAAGCTCGGATGGGGAAAAGGCGTGCCCATCCCGCCGCACCCAATCTACATCCCTCCTGCCATGATGGAGCACACGCTCCCTCCGCCGCCCTCTGGCCTGCCCTTCAACGCACAGCCGCGCGAGAGGCTGAAGAACCCCAACGCGGCCCTTCTCCCGCCGCCCAAAAACAAGGAGGAGTTTGACAAGGTAACTTGGCACGACAGCCTAGGGTTATTTGTTATGGGTTGAGTCAGTGTTCATGTTGATGGTAAGCTGTTAGGTCTTTATAAGGCAAGGTTTCTCTAGCTCTTAGATTCTGTGAGTATTGGCTTTGTATGCCGTTGACTGAACTATAGTAGATGTGCACTTTTACTCAAAAGGGTGGGCTGAGTGGATTACTGTAAATGTATGGGGATTTGCTTAGTGCAACAGAGAGGTGTGTATGCTTAGTTCATCGATGGTAAGTGTGTGTAATATAGGCTGTTGTGGCCTTGGAATGGCTGATATTCCATACACTGCAGGTATTCCATACACAGCCATAGAACTGCTTTATTCATAGGATACTTCCAACTGCTTTATTCATTCAAATGAATTCCTGTGACTGGTGGTCAGCTCTTGCAATACAGTATAAAATCCATTTTGTAAAAGAAAAGACGAAAAAAAAGCCTCCACTTTTCCACAAGTTTCACACAGGCCACATTCTCTGTACTGCAATATAGACATTATTTCAGTGAGCACATTAAATTGCCAGGTGCAATTGGCCCGCACTAAGCTCAATTCACCTGGCAATTGGTGATTATAAGAAGGAAGTGACTGTGGGCCACATGAAGCTTATGGGGAAAAGTGTTGAGCTTGGAAATTATCTGACCACGAGTAGCAGCAATTACTGTAACTATTGGGTTACACAGACCGTGACAAATTAGAATGGGGTGAATCCTCAAGAAAATGCCGTTTTCTATGGCTGTGTATGGAATACATGCAATGTATGTTATATATTAGCCATTCTAGGGTTAGGGTATTACAAATGTTTAGAGTTTTGAGTGAAGGATTTATTGACCATTTTATAAAACTGACAGCAGTAAAGGAAAGTTGTTGTCTCTTTGCAGTTTTCAATGCATTTTTATATTTTTCACCTGTTGCCTTTTAACAATACTCACATATTCTATGTTTATTATCTGATGTGACTTCATATACAGACTCTGTCGCAAGCCATAGTCAAAGTGGTTATCCCAACAGAAAGGTACATGTTTTTCTTTTGTTTTAATTGGTGTAAAATTTTAGAAAAACAAAAACCCATAACAAAGCAAAAAGTTTGATCAATTTGATCACTGCATGCTACAGGGGGCTGTTCTGTATGGGTGAGCAATAGTTGAGCAAGTGTACACATGTCTGGTTAGGAATACACCCACAGTTAAAGCAGCACTATGTAGTTTGGGGTATCAGTGGCCACTTTGGACAGAAATTGGACGTCTTTGACTTCATCACACAAGAGTCTCTGCATGTCCGACTAAGACTAAAGACAGAAGACTAAATAGGACTACGACTAATGGTGTGTTATTCAAAAGACTAAGACTAAATCAAAATATTGTGAAAATATTAACACTGCTCTCCCCTATTACATAGTATTTTAGTCAAGCCCCTGAGTATATATTTATGGAAGGACGTTATTGATTAGACTTGAAATGCTATATAGTTGTTAAAAATGTACATAGTGCCGCTTTAACACAACATCCTGTACTATGTCTAATTTTGTCTATATATTAGGGCTGTCAACAAATAGAAAAAAATCAAACGTATGTATATACTTTTTAAATAAACAGATTCTAAAATGTATGTTAACACATTTAGTACATAACACGTCCTGAAACGTCATAAGGATTGGAACCGAGAGGTGCCTTAGACGTCTGTGGACGTCCTAGCGACGTCCAAACGACGCGGGGCGAGATAATAATATTCAGAATAATTCCTTTTTTTTTTTTTGGCATTTCGCTTTTCGCTTGCCGTATGCTAACGCTCTGTGAAACTATTAGCTTGTCATTGACTCCCATGTTAGCGCGGCGGAAAGAATGACTCGTATCTCCTGATCCAGGGTCTATCTAAAGAAAGCGGACAAATAGACAATTTTTCCTCTTGTACTGCCGTTTGTCCTGCACCTGGGCTAGAGTGGAGGTGCATGCTCTATTTCCTTTGCTATCTAAAGAAAGCACCACTGTCTCTCTGCTTTGTGACGTTGTTGTGTGGCCCTGGGTTACTGTAACCTTGCACAGCAGAGATCACAGTGCTGTACGGCTGTGACGGGTTAAGGCCGGTCCACTATATGCATAGACGGGAATTACATCACTTTCATTGATTAAAAATGAAAATGTAGGTCAACCTGAAACGAGCAATCGGTGTGATAATGATGGCACAACCCAAGTCGGCCTCAGCGAGTGGAATTTTAACACTGAGCAGTCAAAAAAAGACATACATTTTCTTGTGTATATAGGCCTACTTTAATTAATTTCCGCTTTTATTTAAACCTGTATGAATATTATATTCGATATTACATTATCGAATTAAATTGTTATTACATTGTGAATAATTCAATTGATCGCCGAGAGAACACATTCTCTTTAAATTAGTTTTTTGACATCAGTATTTTTATTTGTTTAGTTACCAATATCTAGCTTTGTCAGATCCATTAAATAATTTTTTTAAATTAAATAAAATGCACAAATATACATATTTGAGAAGTTTTGAACGCTTAAAAGAAATATCCAGATGTCATTTTTGGCCAATTTTGACAGCCCTACTAATTCAGCTCATAATTATACATTGTTAAATATGAGCGTAGTTGAATGTAGTTGTCAATGTAGTTTTGTTTTTTAAACCAAGATCAAGATAAGATTTCTATATCACAATTACCCCTCCATATGTCCAAAACTCATACTTCTGTCATAGTTTGAACAGCTACATGGTGATATCACACATTCATAGCCTAGTTGTTCTGAATCCATATATATGAGATGCTGCTCTCTGACTATTGCTCATTCAGACTGTCCGCCCCCTTGGCCTCTGTCACTCCATCGGGGGCTCAGTAAACCTGGCCCCTGGCCGCAAATCCCAAAACCGCCCATTATTTAGTCTATATGACCTTTGACATTGGCCTTGGTGAGCAGCACACGTTGAACTGTCTGCAGCAGCGAGGGACCTGAAAAGCAACATGGGATGGATTGGGAAAGTATACAGAATTTTACACCGCCATTGCATTGGTACGGTCGGCTCCAATATAAGTAAATGTGATCTGTGTTGTCAAATGAAAGACATCCTTGTTTTGTTGGCCACTTTAGCTAGTTCTGTCCAACTCGCACCATACCGTTAGTTCTTCCCAGACCTGTCAAAGTCTCTGCGGAGCTGTAGTCATACCATTTGCACCGTCTTCAGTGCAAATGAACCAGTAGATGTCCTGTTTAGCCTATTTAGGCCAACAATCCTATACTGCTTGGGTTCTTCACTTCACATTAGTCAGGAATGGAGAGTGGGCATTGAAAAGGTACTGTATTTGTGGACGTGGTCTGTAAATACAATCTCTCAGCAATGTCCCTCATATTCTCCCCCATCTTGTTCAGCTTCATTGTCCCCATTCTGTGTAAATGCATCTTAGGAGGTAGATGCCTAGGAAAGGGGTCCAGGCAGGGCAGAGGAATTGACAATAAATTAGTTGGACTACATTTTATCATTAATATATCTTTTTAATTCTTAAGAATCCAGTTTTTAAGTTCTAGCATTGCAAAATAATATCTCATAATGAAAAGATTTTATTTGTATTCTCTGTACCTTTTTATGTTCTCTGTGTGAAGCTTTAATAGGCCCAGAGGCATAGTCAAGGTTAACAAAGGTTTTGGGTATGAGTCGAGTCCGGCTACTCTGAATCCGTTTGCTTAACTGTGTTTTTCTTATAGGAATTTGCTCTCTCTCATCCACCGAATGATCGAGTTTGTGGTGCGTGAGGGCCCAATGTTTGAAGCTATGATTATGAACAGAGAAATCAACAACCCCATGTACAGGTGAGTGTAACACTGCAGCTCATGTTTCTTTATTATGCTGTTTTCTCACTGGCAGCTACAAAGTGACAGGCTACAAGCCAGTGTCAATGGAAGCCACCGACATGAGCATATTAACTGACAGACACTTCAAAAGCTTCAAAATAAAGTTGAGCTGGCTTCACCTTTTTTCAGTGATCGAAAGATGGAGTGAAGCATCAATCATATTTTTCCTTACCCCTTTCCATTCACCTTGTCTCCTTCCTCCAAATTCTGGCTTGCAAGTTGTAATGAGTGAAAAACAACGTTTAGTTCCTTGTTTTCTATTTTTCTTGCTCGTCGCTCCAACACACATACGTACGCTTGATGACAACGAGCTGTCAACAAGTGTTTGTATCTGCTAGTGTGAACTGTGAACGCAGCACTAATACAGGTTGTCATTTTTTGTTTTGCAAGGTATTGATGAGTCTTTATATTCCAGGTTTCTATTTGAAAACCAGAGTCCAGCACATGTGTACTATCGGTGGAAGCTGTACTCCATATTACAGGTGTGATATCTGTTAAAAATGTTCCCGTGTACATTCGGGCTAGGGTACCAAGTTACCAAGTTAGAAACGGATACTTGTATTGTTGAAGCCCAGCATGCATCGATTTGGTCTCGTAGACTAATTATCCCTCATGTGTCAACGTGTACAGGGAGAAGCTCCAACCAAATGGCGCACAGAGGACTTCCGGATGTTTAAGAATGGGTCTTTCTGGCGCCCTCCCCCTCTGAACCCATACCTCCATGGTCCTTACGACGATGGAGAGGAAGGAGGAGTAGAAGAAGATGAGGAGGATTCTACCAAGAAAGGCTCCTTAAAAGAAGAGTACAGTCCTTTATTATTATTATTATTGTCAAATACTTGTGTAGCAGCTAGTGTAGCTTACAATATGTCTAGATCACGGTTTCCCAAACAGTGGGTGCAATCCGCAAACAAATCTTAAATGCAACGCGAATAGACTTGTGCGCTTGTAGATCTGCTATTGTTTCTAGTTTGGGTCTCGGGTAAACGTCTAATCTCTCTTTTGGGTCTCGACCTGAAAAGTTTGGGAACCACTGATCTAAACTATCCTTGTTTAGTTTTTTCCTCTTCACTGTCATTTGGTGCTGCTGTTGCTTGACCTCCCTCTCTCATCCGTGCAGCGAGCGTGATAAACTAGAGGAGATGCTGCGGGCTCTGACCCCCAGGAAGGGGGACATCGCAGAGGCCATGCTGTTTTGTCTCACTCATGCCGAAGCCGCAGAGGAGATAGTGGAGTGCATTACGGAGTCCCTTTCCATTCTTAAAACCCCCCTCCCAAAAAAGGCAAGACATTCAACCTTTAGTGTGTTATCTGCCATGGTTTGATAAAAATGTATTATATTAATTATTTGTATATATATTTACAGCATTTAACCCGAGCTGAATAACATTTCCCCCCCTCTTCCTCTTTTTCAGATTGCACGGTTATATCTGGTTTCAGATGTGTTGTATAACTCTTCAGCCAAAGTAGCCAATGCATCTTACTACAGAAAATTGTAAGTTATGAAAAATGTAGGAAATGTTGTGTGCAAGACAAAGACACACTTATTGTACTTTTATCTAATTACCTCAAATGTAAACTTTTACCTATACCCTCTACAGTTTCGAGGCCAAGCTCTGTCAGATCTTTGCAGACCTCAATTCAACGTACAAATCGATACAGGGTCACCTCCAGTCTGAGAATTTCAAGGTACCAGATACTAGTGCTGCAACTATGAATTATCAACTGTTTAACAACTTGACCCTATTTTATGTTAAGGTACAAGTACAACAGTGTCTCACAACAGTTGCTAAAATAGCAATCTTGCGTTGCAAGCTTGTAGATATTTTGGCTATTTTTTATAATCTTTTTTTAAGTCGACTGTTGCACTCCTACCAGATATTCTTCAAATACTGATCATAAGAACAAATATATACACAATTGACATGTCATTCCTTGTTTCTGAACATTGCTGTGGTGTTGTCTTCCTCTGCATTGCAGCAACGGGTAATGGCGTGTTTCCGGGCGTGGGAAGACTGGGCTGTTTACCCAGATCCCTTCCTAATCAAACTGCAGAACATCTTCCTGGGTCTGGTCAACCTGGCAGCAGAAAAAGAGCCCCTGCCCCTTCCCATTGTACTAGTGGAGGTCAGTAACCTTAACCTACCTCACCTTTGTACACTTTCAAAGACTGCAGTCACTTGCAGTACATCATAATTTGTGTGCTATGTTGTTGTTTTTTTAGACTGAGCCAACAGAGGACATTGATGGAGCCCCCATTGGGGAGTTTGTAGACGGGGCTCCACTGGAGGATGTAGATGGGATACCCATAGATGCGGTGATCATGGATGGTGCCCCCTTCGATGGAGCCCCACTGGATGATCTAGATGGAGTCCCTATCAAGCCCATGGAGGAGGACATAGATGGAGTACCTTGTAAGTGGTGCTGAGACCAAGCTGTATTGACTCCTGACTCATGCAAATACATTTGAAACGCCACATTTGATCTATCTCTAAGATGTTGTCTTTGACCAACGAAAACACATATTTTCCCAAACACACTTGAAAATGGATACATTTTAAAACGCTGATCTCACTCGTGCTGTGGTTCGCACGGGGAAAACGGCCTTTTCAAAAATACTGATGCTACCCAAACTCGAGCTAAATATCCAATATTGTGGAGAAATGTATTTTAATGTTCACCATCTCCTTTGCTACAGTATTCGTGTCTTGGTCTCCTTTGCTACATTATTCTTGTTTTGGTAGTTCACAGCTGTTTGTACAACAGATTTCAGCAAGGACAACTGCCAAGATTACCAACTGTGCAGAAATCCGTGCGCATGCATCAATGAAAGAGATCTGTCTGTTCTGGCATTACAGCAACATTTGTAGGAAAGGACCTGAAAAGGGCTCAAAGTCCACATGGCCTTAGTAGTTGCTTAAACCCATGAAATGTGGTCATATATGGCTGACTGTAGTGAATGGACTTTAATTATGTACATCTTTCTTACAGTGGACCACTCCAAAGAGGCAGCCTTCAAAGTAGCACCCTCTAAGTGGGAGGCAGTGGATGAGGCTGAGTTGGAAGCTCAAGGTGAGACCATAGCAAATATCCTTTCGATATGAAGATGGGCCTGTATGCCATAACAATTAGAATTCCAATATGTATACATTGTTGCCATCTATTGCATGTTTCTTGTGGTGCTCATTTTCATCTTTGCCGATTCAGCTGTGACCACTTCAAAATGGGAGATATTTGAGCCACCAGAAGAAACAAAAAAGTGAGTTTAATTGCATATTTCTTTGGCGGAATGGTTTCCCCGGTGAGTCTGTTAATCTGTTTTATCGTTTTACATAAACTTGATTTCATCCTCTGCAGGGATGAGGATGAGAGTGATGATGACGACAGGAGTCCGCGCTCCGAGGATCCTCAGAGTTACTTCAACCCCATCAGAGATGACTCGGACACAAAAACCAAGTACTCTGAAATGAACGAAGAGAAACGCACCAAGCTGAGAGAGATAGAGGTAATGTCCCACACTGTTCCAACTTCCAAGTCTCCCGTATTGCACACACATGGGGTGGGCCATTCTTGGATCTATTTAAGGCCCGTACACAATCATACATACAGTATTGAACACATAGACATACTATTGTGTAGCAGACTTTAAGTCCACTTACGCTACGAGTTCTGACAGCAAACTGTGCACAAACGGAGGTTGTGAATGTGTGATAAAACCGCTCCAAATGTGATTGAAACAATTCCAGTTTCTCGATGTTGGACCCGGTTTCTCTGGATCCCAACCCTAGCCTAAAGCACCTTCCATACACTTCTTCCAACGCTTAAAAGTCGTTTATTTATTTTTTTCACCCAAGGTTAAAGTCATGAAGTTCCAGGATGAGCTGGAGTCGGGGAAGAGGCCGAAGAAGGCAGGCCAAAGCATTCAGGAACAAGTGGAACACTACAGGGACAAACTATTACAGAAGGTACTATCCACTCAGCCTGATGCTATGATTGTATATGGGGGGGGGGGGGGGGGGGGTCTGAGAATGTTGCAAGTGGGTCCCCAAATAATTGGCAGAACAGAAAATGTTTTATGTAGAAACGATAGCATGGTGTTTTTTGTCTTTAAAACCTAGAAATAGTTTCCATTGTGATACAGATAAATCGGAGCTTAGAGTCTTCGTTCCATTTAGCCAAGCTTTAACACAATAATTGATCATTAAAATAAACATGCTCTGAAAATGCATGCACCCATCTGACCGCTCAAGTGTTCAGATGGGTGGGCCTGCAAATGGTCTCTCGAGTAGGCCCTGATCCAGAAACGGTTGAGAACCGCTGCTGTAGATGGGAACCAATCCGCAAGCCACCTCTCACTGTCCTTTCACTGTGTCCCTGGCCTCCTCTCACTGTCCTTTCACTGTGTCCCTGGCCTCCTCTCACTGTCCTTTCACTGTGTCCCTGGCCTCCTCTCACTGTCCTTTCACTGTGTCCCTGGCCTCCTCTCACTGTCCTTTCACTGTGTCCCTGGCCTCCTCTCACTGTCCTTTCACTGTGTCCCTGGCCTCCTCTCACTGTCCTTTCACTGTGTCCCTGGTCTCCTCTCACTGTCCTTTCACTGTGTCCCTGGCCTCCTCTCACTGTCATTTCACTGTGTCCCTGGCCTCCTCTCACTGTCCTTTCACTGTGTCCCTGGCCTCCTCTCACTGTCCTTTCACTGTGTCCCTGGCCTCCTCTCACTGTCCTTTCACTGTGTCCCTGGCCTCCTCTCACTGTCCTTTCACTGTGTCCCTGGCCTCCTCTCACTGTCCTTTCACTGTGTCCCTGGCCTCCTCTCACTGTCCTTTCACTGTGTCCCTGGCCTCCTCTCACTGTCCTTTCACTGTGTCCCTGGCCTCCTCTCACTGTCCTTTCACTGTGTCCCTGGCCTCCTCTCACTGTCCTTTCACTGTGTCCCTGGCCTCCTCTCACTGTCCTTTCACTGTGTCCCTGGCCTCCTCTCACTGTCCTTTCACTGTGTCCCTGGCCTCCTCTCACTGTCCTTTCACTGTGTCCCTGGCCTCCTCTCACTGTCATTTCACTGTCCCTGGCCTCCTCTCACTGTCATTTCACTGTGCCTGGCCACCTCTCACTGTCATTTCACTGTGTCCCTGGCCTCCTCTCACTGTCATTTCACTGTGTCCCTGGCCTCCTCTCACTGTCATTTCACTGTGCCTGGCCACCTCTCACTGTCATTTCACTGTCCCTGGCCTCCTCTCACTGTCATTTCACTGTCCCTGGCCTCCTCTCACTGTCATTTCACTGTCCCTGGCTTCCACTGTGTCCCTCCAGGAAAAAGAGAAGGAGAAACTTGAACGGGAGAAAGAGAGGGATGAAAAAGAGAAGAAGAAGACGGAGACCCGCCTGAAAGAGCTGAAGAAAGAGAAAGAGAAGGAGGACACGCCGACCAGAAAAGAAAGGTTAGACAAAAATGTTTAATAGAACCTGTCGTACTATAAGTGGGACCATCAAAGTGCACATGGGGAATTGGCAATGAACAACTAACTGTAAGGGAAGAAAATGGGCCAAAAGAATGATGTTCTCATGACGTATGTTTTTCTTTTGTTGATATATAGTATGACTTATTAGACAAAGCAGCAACGGTTAAAATGACTTTGTGCACGATTTTATTGAATGAAGACAAACTTGACATGTTGAAATGCATTATGCTTCTCTTCTTTCAATAAATAAATCAATTCAACAGTGTATTCTTGCAAGTCGCTGTCATCCCATGACATCTTTTTAATATACTACCAACAATTTAGCATGTTTCTGACATAGCATGACTGATGATGTAATTATAGTATGACACCATGACTGTGTATGAGTATGAAACATAGCTATGTACGTTTCTGACAACATGACAAATCTTTGATTTATTTCTTCCATGTCATATATATTTTTTTATTACATGGAATTATGGCAATCATGACAGCATGAATGTGTAGGATTTGTTTAATTTTTCCGACAATGTGGTATTTCTATTCTGTTCTGGTATATTTTGACACACGTGTCGCCCTCTGGTTGCTAGGAAACGACGTCACAGTGGGTCTCCCAGCCCAACACGGAGCGGTACCAGACGAGGCCGTTCGCCTTCACCCCGCTCAGAGAGGTCGGAGCGCTCCAACGAGAGGTCTGAACGCTCCTACTCTAAAGACGTGGTGTCTTCTCGTTCCACCCACAAAGACTCCCCTCGCTCCAGCAACAAAAAGTCCTCCAAGAGGTAAGATGCTCGTTAATCATGGAATCTGAAGTCAAGTTATGCTTTATTTGCAGCAGCTGAACTCACCAAGTAGCAATTAAGAACCAGACCAGAGCCATTATTTTACTTTTTTGACGTTATCTGTATTGGCAATTATGCAGACGAGTTTTACCTGGAGTCCCAATTAAAGAAATTTCAGAACCTTTCAGAATAATCTAAAAATGTCAGATCTATACAAGCTCACAACACGTTTCAAACGGATAGAAACTCTTGCACGTTTTGACAATATAAGTCAAAACATTAGAAATCGGTGGACTCTGGCGTAGGTTGGGCTGTAGTAGTAATTTTGATTTATCATGTTTGTCCTGCTCAGGTCTCCCTCATCACCTCGCACACCCAAACGGTCCAGGAGGTCGCGGTCCAGGACACCCAAGAAATCAACTAAGAAGTCCCGTTCCAAATCCAGGTCGCCACACCGGTCTCACAAAAAATCAAAGAAGAACAAACACTGACTAATCACAACCCTAACCCTCAACTGTCCTCCAAGACCAGCCTATGTCCCTCCCTTCCGTTCTACTTCTCTGCGCTGTGTTGTATAAAGATTGACTGGCTGGGCAGGCCGACGGGACCTGTCTGAATGTTTCTTTCATGTGAAGACGAGGGGAGAGTTTTGGTTGCCATGTTGAGTATGAAATGGATTGCTGTTTTATATTGTAAAAAAAGATAAAAGATATTGCGCCTGTGTGTCCTATCTCTCATCATCGCCCAATGAAATTC
Source organism: Protomyctophum bolini (assembly GCF_963924005.1). Lineage (NCBI taxonomy): Eukaryota > Metazoa > Chordata > Actinopteri > Myctophiformes > Myctophidae > Protomyctophum > Protomyctophum bolini. Next base: position 18,104,399 of record NC_137882.1, read on the forward strand.
ATCCACATGGTAGACCACGCCTGTGCAGTGTGACGATGACTCTAGTCTTATAACCATACTGTCATTTTCTGTTTTTGTAGTTCACATTAAAAAATAATTCCTAATAAAATGGGCTCATGTTTTGTAAAAGCTCATCTGATCAGTTAATTTGCTTCCAAATGCACATATTAGAACGGAATGATGTACATATTAATTTTAATTTTTAAATAAGGATTTATTTTTCCAATTTTCTTTGAGATCAAGTAATGCATTGCAATCTGTTTTCATAATTTTATGATTTATCGTCAAACCATGAAAAACTTCATACTATAGTTATGATGTAAAAAAAGAAACCATGAAAAACCACGTGATTATTTTTAATTGTCAAACCATAAACTACATACTATAGTAAGCCCTTCTTGGTTTTCATCCTTATTTTATTATCAAACCACGAAAAACTACATGTTTTTCATGGATCTCTATTCCATGAAAACTACATGCATATACCAGTAAGTACTAAGTGCTACAAAAATGATGAAAAACGGCGTGCCATAGTATGCCGTACGATATGGGCTATAGCCCACGGTCCGAAATTTCTGCAATCTTTCCGCAACACTCCGTAATTCCTCCGCAATACTACGCAATAAAAAAAAAATCAAAAAACATCGGCTATAACCTATCGTTTTTTCCGCAACACTCCGCAATTCCTCCGCAATACTCCAATAAACCAATTACCAAAGTAGGCTTTCTAATTACACAACTCGCCTTTGTTTTGATGTGTAGCAAAAACGTTCTTTTTATTCACGGCATACTATAGCGCGCCGTTTTTCATCATTTTTGAGGATTTGGAAAAAATGACGAAATGACAAAAACGATGGCTTATAGCCCATGTTTTTTGAAATTTTGAAAAAAAAAGTTATCCTCGTTTCTCATCATTTTGGACCATGGGCTATAGCCCATATCGTACGGCATACTATAGCGCGCCGTTTTTCATCATTTTTGAGGATTTGAAAAAAATGAAAAAATGAAAAAGAATATCCGCAATTTCCGCAATATCCGCAATTTCCATTTCCACAATTTCCACAATTACCATTTCCACAATTTCCGCAATTTCAGCAATTCCGCAATTTGACAAAAACGATGGGTTATAGCCCATGTTTTTTGAAATTTTGAAAAAAAAAGTTAGCCTCGTTTCTCATCATTTTGGACCGTGGGCTATAGCCCATATCGTACGGCATACTATAGCGTGCAGTTTTTCATCATTTTTGAAGATTTGAAAAAAATGACGAAATGACAAAAACGATGGGTTATAGCCCATGTTTTTTGAAATTTTGAAAAAAAAAGTTATCCTCGTTTCTCATCATTTTGGACCATGGGCTATAGCCCATATCGTACGGCATACTATAGCGCACCGTTTTTCATCCTTTTTGAGGATTTCAAAAAAATGACGAAATGACAAAAACGATGGGTTATAGCCCATGTTTTTTGAAATTTTGAAAAAAAAAGTTAGCCTCGTTTCTCATCATTTTGGACCGTGGGCTATAGCCCATATCGTACGGCATACTATAGCGCGCAGTTTTTCATAATTTTTGAAGATTTGAAAAAAATGACGAAATGACAAAAACGATGGGTTATAGCCCATGTTTTTTGAAATTTTGAAAAAAAAAGTTATCCTCGTTTCTCATCATTTTGGACCATGGGCTATAGCCCATATCGTACGGCATACTATAGCGCACCGTTTTTCATCCTTTTTGAGGATTTCAAAAAAATGACGAAATGACAAAAACGATGGGTTATAGCCCATGTTTTTTGAAATTTTGAAAAAAAAAAACTTATCCTCGTTTCTCATCATTTTGGACCATGGGCTATAGCCCATATCGTTCTAGTCAGGGTTCTCCTGAAGAACATTTTCACTGTCCATCTAAATTCTAAAAGGCTGGTTAAATGAGACATGGGCTATAACCCATCGTTTTTTTCATATTTTCATTATTTTCAAATCCTCAAAAACGATGAAAAGCGGCGTATGCCGTACGATATGGGCTATAGCCCATGGTCCAAAATGATGAGAAATGAGGATAACTGAAATTGTCGTAGTGGTTAAGATGTTGGCTTTCCACGTGGGAGACCAGGGTTCGATTCCCGGCTGTTACACTATCATACAAAAGAAGACCTCAACAGCGCTAAGAAAGATCTGATTAATATGATGCTGTGTTATTTAAACTTTACTAACTGAAGGCTAACGAACAAAAGATCACTTCAAAATTACCAGGAGACTTTGCCTGAGAGTGTCTGACTGATGGTGCAGTGGTCTAATCATCAGGGTTTCAGTACAGACATTCCATGTTCAAGGCCTGTTCCTCCTACAGCTCAATGCTGCAGTAATTTGAACCTTTCAAGGCTAGAATAAAAAATAAAAACTCAAAAGCACCCGGAGACATCTGCTGAATGCCCAAAGGTGCCGTGGCGTAATGGTGTGGAGCGCTTGGCCCGATGCCTCGGCTACAGTCAGTTGGCCGGTTCAAGTCCCATGTCATGACATCAAGGTGCTGGAGGACCATCGGGAGTTCCTCCTACAGCTCAATGCTGCAGTAATTTGAACTTTTCAAGGCTAGAATAAAAAATAAAAACTCAAAAGCACCCGGAGACATCTGCTGAATGCCCAAAGGTGCCGTGGTGTAATGGTGTGGAGCGCTTGGCCCGTTGCCTCTGCTACAGTCAGTTGGCCGGTTCAAGTCCCATGTCATGACATCAAGGTGCTGGAGGACCATCGGGAGACGGTGCTCTCTCCCCCTGTTTCCTGAGATGTAACGGTTGGGGCTTATGTCTGAAAGAACCCTGTCCAGCTAATCTTTTACCATGAAAATGTCCAATTTAACATACTCTTACCACCTCTCAGTGTGCCATTTTCCAACTGGCCTGGAAGCCAGACATAAAAGAGGGACTTTCCAACCAAGTTTTGGGCCACCTCAATTTCCCAAATTTGCAATTTCCGCATTTTGCAATTTCCAATTTCCGCAATTTGCAATTTCCTCAATTTCCGCAATTTGCAATTTCCGCAATTTGCAATTTCCGCAATTTGCAATTTCCGCAATTTCCGCAATTTTCAATTTCCGCAATTTGCAGTTTTTCATTGTCAAATTCATATAGTCACAGACTATTCTGTCAGATGATGGGCCAAAATGCATTGCTATTTCTTTTTAAAAGTTTGACCTAATTCTTATCTGTAAAACTTTAGGTGGACAGGGTTCTTTCAAACATAACCCCCAAATGCTACTTTTCAGGAAACAGGGGGAGAGAGCACCGTCTCCCGATGGTCCTCCAGCACCTTGATGTCATGACATGGGACTTGAACCGGCCAACTGACTGTAGCAGAGGCAACGGGCCAAGCGCTCCACACCATTACACCACGGCACCTTTGGGCATTCAGCAGATGTCTCCGGGTGCTTTTGAGTTTTTATTTTTTATTCTAGCCTTGAAAAGTTCAAATTACTGCAGCATTAGGCTGTAGGAGGAACTCCCGATGGTCCTCCAGCACCTTGATGTCATGACATGGGACTTGAACCGGCCAACTGACTGTAGCAGAGGCAACGGGCCAAGCGCTCCACACCATTACGCCACGGCACCTTTGGGCATTTAGCAGACGTCTCCGGGTGCTTTTGAGTTTTTATTTTTTATTCTAGCCTTGAAAAGTTCAAATTACTGCAGCATTGAGCTGTAGGAGGAACTCCCGATGGTCCTCCAGCACCTTGATGTCATGACATGGGACTTGAACCGGCCAACTGACTGTAGCAGAGGCATCGGGCCAAGCGCTCCACACCATTACGCCACAGCACCTTTGGGCATTCAGCAGATGTCTCCGGGTGCTTTTGAGTTTCTATTTTTTATTCTAGCCTTGAAAAGTTCAAATTACTGCAGCATTGAGCTGTAGGAGGAACAGGCCTTGAACATGGAATGTCTGTACTGAAACCCTGATGATTAGACCACTGCACCATCAGTCAGACACTCTCAGGCAAAGTCTCCTGGTAATTTTGAAGTGATCTTTTGTTCGTTAGCCTTCAGTTAGTAAAGTTTAAATAACACAGCATCATATTAATCAGATCTTTCTTAGCGCTGTTGAGGTCTTCTTTTGTATGATAGTGTAACAGCCGGGAATCGAACCCTGGTCTCCCACGTGGAAAGCCAACATCTTAACCACTACTACAATTAGAGTTATCCTCGTTTCTCATCATTTTGGACCATGGGCTATAGCCCATATCGTACGGCATACTATAGCACGCCGTTTTTCATCATTTTTGAGGAGAAAATAATGAAAATATGAAAAAAACGATGGGTTATAGCCCATGTTTTTTGAAATTTTGAAAAAAAAAGTTAGCCTCTTTTTTCATCATTTTGGACCGTGGGCTATAGCCCATATCGTACGGCAAACTATAGCGCGCAGTTTTTCATCATTTTTGAAGATTCGAAAAAAATGACGAAATGACAAAAACGATGGGTTATAGCCCATGTTTTTTGAAATTTTGAAAAAAAAAGTTATCCTCGTTTCTCATCATTTTGGACCATGGGCTATAGCCCATATCGTACGGCATACTATAGCGCACCGTTTTTCATCCTTTTTGAGGATTTGAAAAAAATGACGAAATGACAAAAACGATGGGTTATAGCCCATGTTTTTTGAAATTTTGAAAAAAAAAGTTAGCCTCGTTTCTCATCATTTTGGACCGTGGGCTATAGCCCATATCGTACGGCATACTATAGCGCGCAGTTTTTCATCATTTTTGAAGATTTGAAAAAAATGACGAAATGACAAAAACGATGGGTTATAGCCCATGTTTTTTGAAATTTTGAAAAAAAAAGTTATCCTCGTTTCTCATTATTTTGGACCATGGGCTATAGCCCATATCGTACGGCATACTATAGCGCACCGTTTTTCATCCTTTTTGAGGATTTGAAAAAAATGACGAAATGACAAAAACGATGGGTTATAGCCCATGTTTTTTGAAATTTTGAAAAAAAAAGTTAGCCTCGTTTCTCATCATTATGGACAGTGGGCTATAGCCCATATCGTACGGCATACTATAGCGCGCAGTTTTTCATCATTTTTGAAGATTTGAAAAAAATGACGAAATGACAAAAACGATGGGTTATAGCCCATGTTTTTTGAAAATTTGAAAAAAAAGTTAGCCTCGTTTCTCATCATTTTGGACCATGGGCTATAGCCCATATCGTACGGCATACTATAGCGCACCATTTTTCATCCTTTTTGAAGATTTCAAAAAAATGACGAAATGACAAAAACGATGGGTTATAGCCCATGTTTTTTGAAATTTTGAAAAAAAAAGTTAGCCTCGTTTCTCATCATTTTGGACCGTGGGCTATAGCCCATATCGTACGGCATACTATAGCGCGCAGTTTTTCATCATTTTTGAGGATTTGAAAAAAATGAAAAAATGAAAAAAACGATGGGTTATAGCCCATGTTTTTTGAAATTTTGAAAAAAAAAAACTTATCCTCGTTTCTCATCATTTTGGACCATGGGCTATAGCCCATATCGTTCTAGTCAGGGTTCTCCTGAAGAACATTTTCACTGTCCATCTAAATTCTAAAAGGCTGGTTAAATGAGACATGGGCTATAACCCATCGTTTTTTTCATATTTTCATTATTTTCAAATCCTCAAAAACGATGAAAAGCGGCGTGCTATAGTATGCCGTACGATATGGGCTATAGCCCATGGTCCAAAATGATGAGAAATGAGGATAACTGAAATTGTCGTAGTGGTTAAGATGTTGGCTTTCCACGTGGGAGACCAGGGTTCGATTCCCGGCTGTTACACTATCATACAAAAGAAGACCTCAACAGCGCTAAGAAAGATCTGATTAATATGATGCTGTGTTATTTAAACTTTACTAACTGAAGGCTAACGAACAAAAGATCACTTCAAAATTACCAGGAGACTTTGCCTGAGAGTGTCTGACTGATGGTGCAGTGGTCTAATCATCAGGGTTTCAGTACAGACATTCCATGTTCAAGGCCTGTTCCTCCTACAGCTCAATGCTGCAGTAATTTGAACCTTTCAAGGCTAGAATAAAAAATAAAAACTCAAAAGCACCCGGAGACATCTGCTGAATGCCCAAAGGTGCCGTGGCGTAATGGTGTGGAGCGCTTGGCCCGATGCCTCGGCTACAGTCAGTTGGCCGGTTCAAGTCCCATGTCATGACATCAAGGTGCTGGAGGACCATCGGGAGTTCCTCCTACAGCTCAATGCTGCAGTAATTTGAACTTTTCAAGGCTAGAATAAAAAATAAAAACTCAAAAGCACCCGGAGACATCTGCTGAATGCCCAAAGGTGCCGTGGTGTAATGGTGTGGAGCGCTTGGCCCGTTACCTCTGCTACAGTCAGTTGGCCGGTTCAAGTCCCATGTCATGACATCAAGGTGCTGGAGGACCATCGGGAGACGGTGCTCTCTCCCCCTGTTTCCTGAGATGTAACGGTTGGGGCTTATGTCTGAAAGAACCCTGTCCAGCTAATCTTTTACCATGAAAATGTCCAATTTAACATACTCTTACCACCTCTCAGTGTGCCATTTTCCAACTGGCCTGGAAGCCAGACATAAAAGAGGGACTTTCCAACCAAGTTTTGGGCCACCTCAATTTCCCAAATTTGCAATTTCCGCATTTTGCAATTTCCAATTTCCGCAATTTGCAATTTCCGCAATTTGCAATTTCTCAAATTTGCAATTTCCGCAATTTGCAATTTCCGCAATTTTCAATTTCCGCAATTTCCGCAATTTGCAATTTCCGCAATTTGCAGTTTTTCATTGTCAAATTCATATAGTCACAGACTATTCTGTCAGATGATGGGCCAAAATGCATTGCTATTTCTTTTTAAAAGTTTGACCTAATTCTTATCTGTAAAACTTTAGGTGGACAGGGTTCTTTCAAACATAACCCCCAAATGCTACTTTTCAGGAAACAGGGGGAGAGAGCACCGTCTCCCGATGGTCCTCCAGCACCTTGATGTCATGACATGGGACTTGAACCGGCCAACTGACTGTAGCAGAGGCAACGGGCCAAGCGCTCCACACCATTACACCACGGCACCTTTGGACATTCAGCAGATGTCTCCGGGTGCTTTTGAGTTTTTATTTTTTATTCTAGCCTTGAAAAGTTCAAATTACTGCAGCATTAGGCTGTAGGAGGAACTCCCGATGGTCCTCCAGCACCTTGATGTCATGACATGGGACTTGAACCGGCCAACTGACTGTAGCAGAGGCAACGGGCCAAGCGCTCCACACCATTACGCCACGGCACCTTTGGGCATTCAGCAGATGTCTCCGGGTGCTTTTGAGTTTCTATTTTTTATTCTAGCCTTGAAAAGTTCAAATTACTGCAGCATTGAGCTGTAGGAGGAACAGGCCTTGAACATGGAATGTCTGTACTGAAACCCTGATGATTAGACCACTGCACCATCAGTCAGACACTCTCAGGCAAAGTCTCCTGGTAATTTTGAAGTGATCTTTTGTTCGTTAGCCTTCAGTTAGTAAAGTTTAAATAACACAGCATCATATTAATCAGATCTTTCTTAGCGCTGTTGAGGTCTTCTTTTGTATGATAGTGTAACAGCCGGGAATCGAACCCTGGTCTCCCACGTGGAAAGCCAACATCTTAACCACTACTACAATTAGAGTTATCCTCGTTTCTCATCATTTTGGACCATGGGCTATAGCCCATATCGTACGGCATACTATAGCACGCCGTTTTTCATCATTTTTGAGGAGAAAATAATGAAAATATGAAAAAAACGATGGGTTATAGCCCATGTTTTTTGAAATTTAGAAAAAAATAGTTATCCTCGTTTCTCATCATTTTGGACCATGGGCTATAGCCCATATCGTACGGCATACTATAGCACGCCGTTTTTCATCATTTTTGAGGATTTGAAAAAAATGACGAAATGACAAAAACGATGGGTTATAGCCCATGTTTTTTGAAATTTTGAAAAAAAAAAGTTAGCCTCTTTTTTCATCATTTTGGACCGTGGGCTATAGCCCATATCGTACGGCAAACTATAGCGCGCAGTTTTTCATCATTTTTGAAGATTCGAAAAAAATGACGAAATGACAAAAACGATGGGTTATAGCCCATGTTTTTTGAAATTTTGAAAAAAAAAGTTATCCTCGTTTCTCATCATTTTGGACCATGGGCTATAGCCCATATCGTACGGCATACTATAGCGCACCGTTTTTCATCCTTTTTGAGGATTTGAAAAAAATGACGAAATGACAAAAACGATGGGTTATAGCCCATGTTTTTTGAAATTTTGAAAAAAACAGTTAGCCTCGTTTCTCATCATTTTGGACCGTGGGCTATAGCCCATATCGTACGGCATACTATAGCGCGCAGTTTTTCATCATTTTTGAAGATTTGAAAAAAATGACGAAATGACAAAAACGATGGGTTATAGCCCATGTTTTTTGAAATTTTGAAAAAAAAGTTAGCCTCGTTTCTCATCATTTTGGACCATGGGCTATAGCCCATATCGTACGGCATACTATAGCGCACCGTTTTTCATCCTTTTTGAGGATTTCAAAAAAATGACGAAATGACAAAAACGATGGGTTATAGCCCATGTTTTTTGAAATTTTGAAAAAAAAAGTTAGCCTCGTTTCTCATCATTTTGGACCGTGGGCTATAGCCCATATCGTACGGCATACTATAGCGCGCAGTTTTTCATCATTTTTGAGGATTTGAAAAAAATGAAAAAATGAAAAAAACGATGGGTTATAGCCCATGTTTTTTGAAATTTTGAAAAAAAAATACGTATCCTCGTTTCTCATCATTTTGGACCATGGGCTATAGCCCATATCGTTCTAGTCAGGGTTCTCCTGAAGAACATTTTCACTGTCCATCTAAATTCTAAAAGGCTGGTTAAATGAGACATGGGCTATAACCCATCGTTTTTTTCATATTTTCATTATTTTCAAATCCTCAAAAACGATGAAAAGCGGCGTGCTATAGTATGCCGTACGATATGGGCTATAGCCCATGGTCCAAAATGATGAGAAATGAGGATAACTGAAATTGTCGTAGTGGTTAAGATGTTGGCTTTCCACGTGGGAGACCAGGGTTCGATTCCCGGCTGTTACACTATCATACAAAAGAAGACCTCAACAGCGCTAAGAAAGATCTGATTAATATGATGCTGTGTTATTTAAACTTTACTAACTGAAGGCTAACGAACAAAAGATCACTTCAAAATTACCAGGAGACTTTGCCTGAGAGTGTCTGACTGATGGTGCAGTGGTCTAATCATCAGGGTTTCAGTACAGACATTCCATGTTCAAGGCCTGTTCCTCCTACAGCTCAATGCTGCAGTAATTTGAACCTTTCAAGGCTAGAATAAAAAATAAAAACTCAAAAGCACCCGGAGACATCTGCTGAATGCCCAAAGGTGCCGTGGCGTAATGGTGTGGAGCGCTTGGCCCGATGCCTCGGCTACAGTCAGTTGGCCGGTTCAAGTCCCATGTCATGACATCAAGGTGCTGGAGGACCATCGGGAGTTCCTCCTACAGCTCAATGCTGCAGTAATTTGAACTTTTCAAGGCTAGAATAAAAAATAAAAACTCAAAAGCACCCGGAGACATCTGCTGAATGCCCAAAGGTGCCGTGGTGTAATGGTGTGGAGCGCTTGGCCCGTTACCTCTGCTACAGTCAGTTGGCCGGTTCAAGTCCCATGTCATGACATCAAGGTGCTGGAGGACCATCGGGAGACGGTGCTCTCTCCCCCTGTTTCCTGAGATGTAACGGTTGGGGCTTATGTCTGAAAGAACCCTGTCCAGCTAATCTTTTACCATGAAAATGTCCAATTTAACATACTCTTACCACCTCTCAGTGTGCCATTTTCCAACTGGCCTGGAAGCCAGACATAAAAGAGGGACTTTCCAACCAAGTTTTGGGCCACCTCAATTTCCCAAATTTGCAATTTCCGCATTTTGCAATTTCCAATTTCCGCAATTTGCAATTGCCTCAATTTCCGCAATTTGCAATTTCTCAAATTTGCAATTTCCGCAATTTGCAATTTCCGCAATTTTCAATTTCCGCAATTTCCGCAATTTTCAATTTCCGCAATTTGCAGTTTTTCATTGTCAAATTCATATAGTCACAGACTATTCTGTCAGATGATGGGCCAAAATGCATTGCTATTTCTTTTTAAAAGTTTGACCTAATTCTTATCTGTAAAACTTTAGGTGGACAGGGTTCTTTCAAACATAACCCCCAAATGCTACTTTTCAGGAAACAGGGGGAGAGAGCACCGTCTCCCGATGGTCCTCCAGCACCTTGATGTCATGACATGGGACTTGAACCGGCCAACTGACTGTAGCAGAGGCAACGGGCCAAGCGCTCCACACCATTACACCACGGCACCTTTGGACATTCAGCAGATGTCTCCGGGTGCTTTTGAGTTTTTATTTTTTATTCTAGCCTTGAAAAGTTCAAATTACTGCAGCATTAGGCTGTAGGAGGAACTCCCGATGGTCCTCCAGCACCTTGATGTCATGACATGGGACTTGAACCGGCCAACTGACTGTAGCAGAGGCAACGGGCCAAGCGCTCCACACCATTACGCCACGGCACCTTTGGGCATTCAGCAGATGTCTCCGGGTGCTTTTGAGTTTCTATTTTTTATTCTAGCCTTGAAAAGTTCAAATTACTGCAGCATTGAGCTGTAGGAGGAACAGGCCTTGAACATGGAATGTCTGTACTGAAACCCTGATGATTAGACCACTGCACCATCAGTCAGACACTCTCAGGCAAAGTCTCCTGGTAATTTTGAAGTGATCTTTTGTTCGTTAGCCTTCAGTTAGTAAAGTTTAAATAACACAGCATCATATTAATCAGATCTTTCTTAGCGCTGTTGAGGTCTTCTTTTGTATGATAGTGTAACAGCCGGGAATCGAACCCTGGTCTCCCACGTGGAAAGCCAACATCTTAACCACTACTACAATTAGAGTTATCCTCGTTTCTCATCATTTTGGACCATGGGCTATAGCCCATATCGTACGGCATACTATAGCACGCCGTTTTTCATCATTTTTGAGGAGAAAATAATGAAAATATGAAAAAAACGATGGGTTATAGCCCATGTTTTTTGAAATTTAGAAAAAAATAGTTATCCTCGTTTCTCATCATTTTGGACCATGGGCTATAGCCCATATCGTACGGCATACTATAGCACGCCGTTTTTCATCATTTTTGAGGATTTGAAAAAAATGACGAAATGACAAAAACGATGGGTTATAGCCCATGTTTTTTGAAATTTTGAAAAAAAAAGTTAGCCTCTTTTTTCATCATTTTGGACCGTGGGCTATAGCCCATATCGTACGGCAAACTATAGCGCGCAGTTTTTCATCATTTTTGAAGATTCGAAAAAAATGACGAAATGACAAAAACGATGGGTTATAGCCCATGTTTTTTGAAATTTTGAAAAAAAAAGTTATCCTCGTTTCTCATCATTTTGGACCATGGGCTATAGCCCATATCGTACGGCATACTATAGCGCACCGTTTTTCATCCTTTTTGAGGATTTGAAAAAAATGACGAAATGACAAAAACGATGGGTTATAGCCCATGTTTTTTGAAATTTTGAAAAAAACAGTTAGCCTCGTTTCTCATCATTTTGGACCGTGGGCTATAGCCCATATCGTACGGCATACTATAGCGCGCAGTTTTTCATCATTTTTGAAGATTTGAAAAAAATGACGAAATGACAAAAACGATGGGTTATAGCCCATGTTTTTTGAAATTTTGAAAAAAAAGTTAGCCTCGTTTCTCATCATTTTGGACCAGGGCTATAGCCCATATCGTACGGCATACTATAGCGCACCGTTTTTCATCCTTTTTGAGGATTTCAAAAAAATGACGAAATGACAAAAACGATGGGTTATAGCCCATGTTTTTTGAAATTTTGAAAAAAAAAGTTAGCCTCGTTTCTCATCATTTTGGACCGTGGGCTATAGCCCATATCGTACGGCATACTATAGCGCGCAGTTTTTCATCATTTTTGAGGATTTGAAAAAAATGAAAAAATGAAAAAAACGATGGGTTATAGCCCATGTTTTTTGAAATTTTGAAAAAAAAATACGTATCCTCGTTTCTCATCATTTTGGACCATGGGCTATAGCCCATATCGTTCTAGTCAGGGTTCTCCTGAAGAACATTTTCACTGTCCATCTAAATTCTAAAAGGCTGGTTAAATGAGACATGGGCTATAACCCATCGTTTTTTTCATATTTTCATTATTTTCAAATCCTCAAAAACGATGAAAAGCGGCGTGCTATAGTATGCCGTACGATATGGGCTATAGCCCATGGTCCAAAATGATGAGAAATGAGGATAACTGAAATTGTCGTAGTGGTTAAGATGTTGGCTTTCCACGTGGGAGACCAGGGTTCGATTCCCGGCTGTTACACTATCATACAAAAGAAGACCTCAACAGCGCTAAGAAAGATCTGATTAATATGATGCTGTGTTATTTAAACTTTACTAACTGAAGGCTAACGAACAAAAGATCACTTCAAAATTACCAGGAGACTTTGCCTGAGAGTGTCTGACTGATGGTGCAGTGGTCTAGTCATCAGGGTTTCAGTACAGACATTCCATGTTCAAGGCCTGTTCCTCCTACAGCTCAATGCTGCAGTAATTTGAACCTTTCAAGGCTAGAATAAAAAATAAAAACTCAAAAGCACCCGGAGACATCTGCTGAATGCCCAAAGGTGCCGTGGCGTAATGGTGTGGAGCGCTTGGCCCGATGCCTCGGCTACAGTCAGTTGGCCGGTTCAAGTCCCATGTCATGACATCAAGGTGCTGGAGGACCATCGGGAGTTCCTCCTACAGCTCAATGCTGCAGTAATTTGAACTTTTCAAGGCTAGAATAAAAAATAAAAACTCAAAAGCACCCGGAGACATCTGCTGAATGCCCAAAGGTGCCGTGGTGTAATGGTGTGGAGCGCTTGGCCCGTTACCTCTGCTACAGTCAGTTGGCCGGTTCAAGTCCCATGTCATGACATCAAGGTGCTGGAGGACCATCGGGAGACGGTGCTCTCTCCCCCTGTTTCCTGAGATGTAACGGTTGGGGCTTATGTCTGAAAGAACCCTGTCCAGCTAATCTTTTACCATGAAAATGTCCAATTTAACATACTCTTACCACCTCTCAGTGTGCCATTTTCCAACTGGCCTGGAAGCCAGACATAAAAGAGGGACTTTCCAACCAAGTTTTGGGCCACCTCAATTTCCCAAATTTGCAATTTCCGCATTTTGCAATTTCCAATTTCCGCAATTTGCAATTGCCTCAATTTCCGCAATTTGCAATTTCTCAAATTTGCAATTTCCGCAATTTGCAATTTCCGCAATTTTCAATTTCCGCAATTTCCGCAATTTTCAATTTCCGCAATTTGCAGTTTTTCATTGTCAAATTCATATAGTCACAGACTATTCTGTCAGATGATGGGCCAAAATGCATTGCTATTTCTTTTTAAAAGTTTGACCTAATTCTTATCTGTAAAACTTTAGGTGGACAGGGTTCTTTCAAACATAACCCCCAAATGCTACTTTTCAGGAAACAGGGGGAGAGAGCACCGTCTCCCGATGGTCCTCCAGCACCTTGATGTCATGACATGGGACTTGAACCGGCCAACTGACTGTAGCAGAGGCAACGGGCCAAGCGCTCCACACCATTACACCACGGCACCTTTGGACATTCAGCAGATGTCTCCGGGTGCTTTTGAGTTTTTATTTTTTATTCTAGCCTTGAAAAGTTCAAATTACTGCAGCATTAGGCTGTAGGAGGAACTCCCGATGGTCCTCCAGCACCTTGATGTCATGACATGGGACTTGAACCGGCCAACTGACTGTAGCAGAGGCAACGGGCCAAGCGCTCCACACCATTACGCCACGGCACCTTTGGGCATTCAGCAGATGTCTCCGGGTGCTTTTGAGTTTCTATTTTTTATTCTAGCCTTGAAAAGTTCAAATTACTGCAGCATTGAGCTGTAGGAGGAACAGGCCTTGAACATGGAATGTCTGTACTGAAACCCTGATGATTAGACCACTGCACCATCAGTCAGACACTCTCAGGCAAAGTCTCCTGGTAATTTTGAAGTGATCTTTTGTTCGTTAGCCTTCAGTTAGTAAAGTTTAAATAACACAGCATCATATTAATCAGATCTTTCTTAGCGCTGTTGAGGTCTTCTTTTGTATGATAGTGTAACAGCCGGGAATCGAACCCTGGTCTCCCACGTGGAAAGCCAACATCTTAACCACTACTACAATTAGAGTTATCCTCGTTTCTCATCATTTTGGACCATGGGCTATAGCCCATATCGTACGGCATACTATAGCACGCCGTTTTTCATCATTTTTGAGGAGAAAATAATGAAAATATGAAAAAAACGATGGGTTATAGCCCATGTTTTTTGAAATTTAGAAAAAAATAGTTATCCTCGTTTCTCATCATTTTGGACCATGGGCTATAGCCCATATCGTACGGCATACTATAGCACGCCGTTTTTCATCATTTTTGAGGATTTGAAAAAAATGACGAAATGACAAAAACGATGGGTTATAGCCCATGTTTTTTGAAATTTTGAAAAAAAAAGTTAGCCTCTTTTTTCATCATTTTGGACCGTGGGCTATAGCCCATATCGTACGGCAAACTATAGCGCGCAGTTTTTCATCATTTTTGAAGATTCGAAAAAAATGACGAAATGACAAAAACGATGGGTTATAGCCCATGTTTTTTGAAATTTTGAAAAAAAAAGTTATCCTCGTTTCTCATCATTTTGGACCATGGGCTATAGCCCATATCGTACGGCATACTATAGCGCACCGTTTTTCATCCTTTTTGAGGATTTGAAAAAAATGACGAAATGACAAAAACGATGGGTTATAGCCCATGTTTTTTGAAATTTTGAAAAAAACAGTTAGCCTCGTTTCTCATCATTTTGGACCGTGGGCTATAGCCCATATCGTACGGCATACTATAGCGCGCAGTTTTTCATCATTTTTGAAGATTTGAAAAAAATGACGAAATGACAAAAACGATGGGTTATAGCCCATGTTTTTTGAAATTTTGAAAAAAAAGTTAGCCTCGTTTCTCATCATTTTGGACCATGGGCTATAGCCCATATCGTACGGCATACTATAGCGCACCGTTTTTCATCCTTTTTGAGGATTTCAAAAAAATGACGAAATGACAAAAACGATGGGTTATAGCCCATGTTTTTTGAAATTTTGAAAAAAAAAGTTAGCCTCGTTTCTCATCATTTTGGACCGTGGGCTATAGCCCATATCGTACGGCATACTATAGCGCGCAGTTTTTCATCATTTTTGAGGATTTGAAAAAAATGAAAAAATGAAAAAAACGATGGGTTATAGCCCATGTTTTTTGAAATTTTGAAAAAAAAATACGTATCCTCGTTTCTCATCATTTTGGACCATGGGCTATAGCCCATATCGTTCTAGTCAGGGTTCTCCTGAAGAACATTTTCACTGTCCATCTAAATTCTAAAAGGCTGGTTAAATGAGACATGGGCTATAACCCATCGTTTTTTTCATATTTTCATTATTTTCAAATCCTCAAAAACGATGAAAAGCGGCGTGCTATAGTATGCCGTACGATATGGGCTATAGCCCATGGTCCAAAATGATGAGAAATGAGGATAACTGAAATTGTCGTAGTGGTTAAGATGTTGGCTTTCCACGTGGGAGACCAGGGTTCGATTCCCGGCTGTTACACTATCATACAAAAGAAGACCTCAACAGCGCTAAGAAAGATCTGATTAATATGATGCTGTGTTATTTAAACTTTACTAACTGAAGGCTAACGAACAAAAGATCACTTCAAAATTACCAGGAGACTTTGCCTGAGAGTGTCTGACTGATGGTGCAGTGGTCTAATCATCAGGGTTTCAGTACAGACATTCCATGTTCAAGGCCTGTTCCTCCTACAGCTCAATGCTGCAGTAATTTGAACCTTTCAAGGCTAGAATAAAAAATAAAAACTCAAAAGCACCCGGAGACATCTGCTGAATGCCCAAAGGTGCCGTGGCGTAATGGTGTGGAGCGCTTGGCCCGATGCCTCGGCTACAGTCAGTTGGCCGGTTCAAGTCCCATGTCATGACATCAAGGTGCTGGAGGACCATCGGGAGTTCCTCCTACAGCTCAATGCTGCAGTAATTTGAACTTTTCAAGGCTAGAATAAAAAATAAAAACTCAAAAGCACCCGGAGACATCTGCTGAATGCCCAAAGGTGCCGTGGTGTAATGGTGTGGAGCGCTTGGCCCGTTACCTCTGCTACAGTCAGTTGGCCGGTTCAAGTCCCATGTCATGACATCAAGGTGCTGGAGGACCATCGGGAGACGGTGCTCTCTCCCCCTGTTTCCTGAGATGTAACGGTTGGGGCTTATGTCTGAAAGAACCCTGTCCAGCTAATCTTTTACCATGAAAATGTCCAATTTAACATACTCTTACCACCTCTCAGTGTGCCATTTTCCAACTGGCCTGGAAGCCAGACATAAAAGAGGGACTTTCCAACCAAGTTTTGGGCCACCTCAATTTCCCAAATTTGCAATTTCCGCATTTTGCAATTTCCAATTTCCGCAATTTGCAATTTCCTCAATTTCCGCAATTTGCAATTTCTCAAATTTGCAATTTCCGCAATTTTCAATTTCCGCAATTTTCAATTTCCGCAATTTCCGCAATTTTCAATTTCCGCAATTTGCAGTTTTTCATTGTCAAATTCATATAGTCACAGACTATTCTGTCAGATGATGGGCCAAAATGCATTGCTATTTCTTTTTAAAAGTTTGACCTAATTCTTATCTGTAAAACTTTAGGTGGACAGGGTTCTTTCAAACATAACCCCCAAATGCTACTTTTCAGGAAACAGGGGGAGAGAGCACCGTCTCCCGATGGTCCTCCAGCACCTTGATGTCATGACATGGGACTTGAACCGGCCAACTGACTGTAGCAGAGGCAACGGGCCAAGCGCTCCACACCATTACACCACGGCACCTTTGGACATTCAGCAGATGTCTCCGGGTGCTTTTGAGTTTTTATTTTTTATTCTAGCCTTGAAAAGTTCAAATTACTGCAGCATTAGGCTGTAGGAGGAACTCCCGATGGTCCTCCAGCACCTTGATGTCATGACATGGGACTTGAACCGGCCAACTGACTGTAGCAGAGGCAACGGGCCAAGCGCTCCACACCATTACGCCACGGCACCTTTGGGCATTCAGCAGATGTCTCCGGGTGCTTTTGAGTTTCTATTTTTTATTCTAGCCTTGAAAAGTTCAAATTACTGCAGCATTGAGCTGTAGGAGGAACAGGCCTTGAACATGGAATGTCTGTACTGAAACCCTGATGATTAGACCACTGCACCATCAGTCAGACACTCTCAGGCAAAGTCTCCTGGTAATTTTGAAGTGATCTTTTGTTCGTTAGCCTTCAGTTAGTAAAGTTTAAATAACACAGCATCATATTAATCAGATCTTTCTTAGCGCTGTTGAGGTCTTCTTTTGTATGATAGTGTAACAGCCGGGAATCGAACCCTGGTCTCCCACGTGGAAAGCCAACATCTTAACCACTACTACAATTAGAGTTATCCTCGTTTCTCATCATTTTGGACCATGGGCTATAGCCCATATCGTACGGCATACTATAGCACGCCGTTTTTCATCATTTTTGAGGAGAAAATAATGAAAATATGAAAAAAACGATGGGTTATAGCCCATGTTTTTTGAAATTTAGAAAAAAATAGTTATCCTCGTTTCTCATCATTTTGGACCATGGGCTATAGCCCATATCGTACGGCATACTATAGCACGCCGTTTTTCATCATTTTTGAGGATTTGAAAAAAATGACGAAATGACAAAAACGATGGGTTATAGCCCATGTTTTTTGAAATTTTGAAAAAAAAAGTTAGCCTCTTTTTTCATCATTTTGGACCGTGGGCTATAGCCCATATCGTACGGCAAACTATAGCGCGCAGTTTTTCATCATTTTTGAAGATTCGAAAAAAATGACGAAATGACAAAAACGATGGGTTATAGCCCATGTTTTTTGAAATTTTGAAAAAAAAAGTTATCCTCGTTTCTCATCATTTTGGACCATGGGCTATAGCCCATATCGTACGGCATACTATAGCGCACCGTTTTTCATCCTTTTTGAGGATTTGAAAAAAATGACGAAATGACAAAAACGATGGGTTATAGCCCATGTTTTTTGAAATTTTGAAAAAAACAGTTAGCCTCGTTTCTCATCATTTTGGACCGTGGGCTATAGCCCATATCGTACGGCATACTATAGCGCGCAGTTTTTCATCATTTTTGAAGATTTGAAAAAAATGACGAAATGACAAAAACGATGGGTTATAGCCCATGTTTTTTGAAATTTTGAAAAAAAAGTTAGCCTCGTTTCTCATCATTTTGGACCATGGGCTATAGCCCATATCGTACGGCATACTATAGCGCACCGTTTTTCATCCTTTTTGAGGATTTCAAAAAAATGACGAAATGACAAAAACGATGGGTTATAGCCCATGTTTTTTGAAATTTTGAAAAAAAAAGTTAGCCTCGTTTCTCATCATTTTGGACCGTGGGCTATAGCCCATATCGTACGGCATACTATAGCGCGCAGTTTTTCATCATTTTTGAGGATTTGAAAAAAATGAAAAAATGAAAAAAACGATGGGTTATAGCCCATGTTTTTTGAAATTTTGAAAAAAAAATACGTATCCTCGTTTCTCATCATTTTGGACCATGGGCTATAGCCCATATCGTTCTAGTCAGGGTTCTCCTGAAGAACATTTTCACTGTCCATCTAAATTCTAAAAGGCTGGTTAAATGAGACATGGGCTATAACCCATCGTTTTTTTCATATTTTCATTATTTTCAAATCCTCAAAAACGATGAAAAGCGGCGTGCTATAGTATGCCGTACGATATGGGCTATAGCCCATGGTCCAAAATGATGAGAAATGAGGATAACTGAAATTGTCGTAGTGGTTAAGATGTTGGCTTTCCACGTGGGAGACCAGGGTTCGATTCCCGGCTGTTACACTATCATACAAAAGAAGACCTCAACAGCGCTAAGAAAGATCTGATTAATATGATGCTGTGTTATTTAAACTTTACTAACTGAAGGCTAACGAACAAAAGATCACTTCAAAATTACCAGGAGACTTTGCCTGAGAGTGTCTGACTGATGGTGCAGTGGTCTAATCATCAGGGTTTCAGTACAGACATTCCATGTTCAAGGCCTGTTCCTCCTACAGCTCAATGCTGCAGTAATTTGAACCTTTCAAGGCTAGAATAAAAAATAAAAACTCAAAAGCACCCGGAGACATCTGCTGAATGCCCAAAGGTGCCGTGGCGTAATGGTGTGGAGCGCTTGGCCCGATGCCTCGGCTACAGTCAGTTGGCCGGTTCAAGTCCCATGTCATGACATCAAGGTGCTGGAGGACCATCGGGAGTTCCTCCTACAGCTCAATGCTGCAGTAATTTGAACTTTTCAAGGCTAGAATAAAAAATAAAAACTCAAAAGCACCCGGAGACATCTGCTGAATGCCCAAAGGTGCCGTGGTGTAATGGTGTGGAGCGCTTGGCCCGTTACCTCTGCTACAGTCAGTTGGCCGGTTCAAGTCCCATGTCATGACATCAAGGTGCTGGAGGACCATCGGGAGACGGTGCTCTCTCCCCCTGTTTCCTGAGATGTAACGGTTGGGGCTTATGTCTGAAAGAACCCTGTCCAGCTAATCTTTTACCATGAAAATGTCCAATTTAACATACTCTTACCACCTCTCAGTGTGCCATTTTCCAACTGGCCTGGAAGCCAGACATAAAAGAGGGACTTTCCAACCAAGTTTTGGGCCACCTCAATTTCCCAAATTTGCAATTTCCGCATTTTGCAATTTCCAATTTCCGCAATTTGCAATTTCCTCAATTTCCGCAATTTGCAATTTCTCAAATTTGCAATTTCCGCAATTTTCAATTTCCGCAATTTGCAGTTTTTCATTGTCAAATTCATATAGTCACAGACTATTCTGTCAGATGATGGGCCAAAATGCATTGCTATTTCTTTTTAAAAGTTTGACCTAATTCTTATCTGTAAAACTTTAGGTGGACAGGGTTCTTTCAAACATAACCCCCAAATGCTACTTTTCAGGAAACAGGGGGAGAGAGCACCGTCTTCCGATGGTCCTCCAGCACCTTGATGTCATGACATGGGACTTGAACCGGCCAACTGACTGTAGCAGAGGCAACGGGCCAAGCGCTCCACACCATTACACCACGGCACCTTTGGACATTCAGCAGATGTCTCCGGGTGCTTTTGAGTTTTTATTTTTTATTCTAGCCTTGAAATGTTCAAATTACTGCAGCATTAGGCTGTAGGAGGAACTCCCGATGGTCCTCCAGCACCTTGATGTCATGACATGGGACTTGAACCGGCCAACTGACTGTAGCAGAGGCAACGGGCCAAGCGCTCCACACCATTACGCCACGGCACCTTTGGGCATTCAGCAGATGTCTCCGGGTGCTTTTGAGTTTCTATTTTTTATTCTAGCCTTGAAAAGTTCAAATTACTGCAGCATTGAGCTGTAGGAGGAACAGGCCTTGAACATGGAATGTCTGTACTGAAACCCTGATGATTAGACCACTGCACCATCAGTCAGACACTCTCAGGCAAAGTCTCCTGGTAATTTTGAAGTGATCTTTTGTTCGTTAGCCTTCAGTTAGTAAAGTTTAAATAACACAGCATCATATTAATCAGATCTTTCTTAGCGCTGTTGAGGTCTTCTTTTGTATGATAGTGTAACAGCCGGGAATCGAACCCTGGTCTCCCACGTGGAAAGCCAACATCTTAACCACTACTACAATTAGAGTTATCCTCGTTTCTCATCATTTTGGACCATGGGCTATAGCCCATATCGTACGGCATACTATAGCACGCCGTTTTTCATCATTTTTGAGGAGAAAATAATGAAAATATGAAAAAAACGATGGGTTATAGCCCATGTTTTTTGAAATTTAGAAAAAAATAGTTATCCTCGTTTCTCATCATTTTGGACCATGGGCTATAGCCCATATCGTACGGCATACTATAGCACGCCGTTTTTCATCATTTTTGAGGATTTGAAAAAAATGACGAAATGACAAAAACGATGGGTTATAGCCCATGTTTTTTGAAATTTTGAAAAAAAAAGTTAGCCTCTTTTTTCATCATTTTGGACCGTGGGCTATAGCCCATATCGTACGGCAAACTATAGCGCGCAGTTTTTCATCATTTTTGAAGATTCGAAAAAAATGACGAAATGACAAAAACGATGGGTTATAGCCCATGTTTTTTGAAATTTTGAAAAAAAAAGTTATCCTCGTTTCTCATCATTTTGGACCATGGGCTATAGCCCATATCGTACGGCATACTATAGCGCACCGTTTTTCATCCTTTTTGAGGATTTGAAAAAAATGACGAAATGACAAAAACGATGGGTTATAGCCCATGTTTTTTGAAATTTTGAAAAAAACAGTTAGCCTCGTTTCTCATCATTTTGGACCGTGGGCTATAGCCCATATCGTACGGCATACTATAGCGCGCAGTTTTTCATCATTTTTGAAGATTTGAAAAAAATGACGAAATGACAAAAACGATGGGTTATAGCCCATGTTTTTTGAAATTTTGAAAAAAAAGTTAGCCTCGTTTCTCATCATTTTGGACCATGGGCTATAGCCCATATCGTACGGCATACTATAGCGCACCGTTTTTCATCCTTTTTGAGGATTTCAAAAAAATGACGAAATGACAAAAACGATGGGTTATAGCCCATGTTTTTTGAAATTTTGAAAAAAAAAGTTAGCCTCGTTTCTCATCATTTTGGACCGTGGGCTATAGCCCATATCGTACGGCATACTATAGCGCGCAGTTTTTCATCATTTTTGAGGATTTGAAAAAAATGAAAAAATGAAAAAAACGATGGGTTATAGCCCATGTTTTTTGAAATTTTGAAAAAAAAATACGTATCCTCGTTTCTCATCATTTTGGACCATGGGCTATAGCCCATATCGTTCTAGTCAGGGTTCTCCTGAAGAACATTTTCACTGTCCATCTAAATTCTAAAAGGCTGGTTAAATGAGACATGGGCTATAACCCATCGTTTTTTTCATATTTTCATTATTTTCAAATCCTCAAAAACGATGAAAAGCGGCGTGCTATAGTATGCCGTACGATATGGGCTATAGCCCATGGTCCAAAATGATGAGAAATGAGGATAACTGAAATTGTCGTAGTGGTTAAGATGTTGGCTTTCCACGTGGGAGACCAGGGTTCGATTCCCGGCTGTTACACTATCATACAAAAGAAGACCTCAACAGCGCTAAGAAAGATCTGATTAATATGATGCTGTGTTATTTAAACTTTACTAACTGAAGGCTAACGAACAAAAGATCACTTCAAAATTACCAGGAGACTTTGCCTGAGAGTGTCTGACTGATGGTGCAGTGGTCTAATCATCAGGGTTTCAGTACAGACATTCCATGTTCAAGGCCTGTTCCTCCTACAGCTCAATGCTGCAGTAATTTGAACCTTTCAAGGCTAGAATAAAAAATAAAAACTCAAAAGCACCCGGAGACATCTGCTGAATGCCCAAAGGTGCCGTGGCGTAATGGTGTGGAGCGCTTGGCCCGATGCCTCGGCTACAGTCAGTTGGCCGGTTCAAGTCCCATGTCATGACATCAAGGTGCTGGAGGACCATCGGGAGTTCCTCCTACAGCTCAATGCTGCAGTAATTTGAACTTTTCAAGGCTAGAATAAAAAATAAAAACTCAAAAGCACCCGGAGACATCTGCTGAATGCCCAAAGGTGCCGTGGTGTAATGGTGTGGAGCGCTTGGCCCGTTGCCTCTGCTACAGTCAGTTGGCCGGTTCAAGTCCCATGTCATGACATCAAGGTGCTGGAGGACCATCGGGAGACGGTGCTCTCTCCCCCTGTTTCCTGAGATGTAACGGTTGGGGCTTATGTCTGAAAGAACCCTGTCCAGCTAATCTTTTACCATGAAAATGTCCAATTTAACATACTCTTACCACCTCTCAGTGTGCCATTTTCCAACTGGCCTGGAAGCCAGACATAAAAGAGGGACTTTCCAACCAAGTTTTGGGCCACCTCAATTTCCCAAATTTGCAATTTCCGCATTTTGCAATTTCCAATTTCCGCAATTTGCAATTTCCTCAATTTCCGCAATTTGCAATTTCTCAAATTTGCAATTTCCGCAATTTGCAATTTCCGCAATTTCCGCAATTTTCAATTTCCGCAATTTGCAGTTTTTCATTGTCAAATTCATATAGTCACAGACTATTCTGTCAGATGATGGGCCAAAATGCATTGCTATTTCTTTTTAAAAGTTTGACCTAATTCTTATCTGTAAAACTTTAGGTGGACAGGGTTCTTTCAAACATAACCCCCAAATGCTACTTTTCAGGAAACAGGGGGAGAGAGCACCGTCTCCCGATGGTCCTCCAGCACCTTGATGTCATGACATGGGACTTGAACCGGCCGACTGACTGTAGCAGAGGCAACGGGCCAAGCGCTCCACACCATTACACCACGGCACCTTTGGACATTCAGCAGATGTCTCCGGGTGCTTTTGAGTTTTTATTTTTTATTCTAGCCTTGAAAAGTTCAAATTACTGCAGCATTAGGCTGTAGGAGGAACTCCCGATGGTCCTCCAGCACCTTGATGTCATGACATGGGACTTGAACCGGCCAACTGACTGTAGCAGAGGCAACGGGCCAAGCGCTCCACACCATTACGCCACGGCACCTTTGGGCATTCAGCAGATGTCTCCGGGTGCTTTTGAGTTTCTATTTTTTATTCTAGCCTTGAAAAGTTCAAATTACTGCAGCATTGAGCTGTAGGAGGAACAGGCCTTGAACATGGAATGTCTGTACTGAAACCCTGATGATTAGACCACTGCACCATCAGTCAGACACTCTCAGGCAAAGTCTCCTGGTAATTTTGAAGTGATCTTTTGTTCGTTAGCCTTCAGTTAGTAAAGTTTAAATAACACAGCACACAGCGATAGTGTAACAGCCGGGAATCGAACCCTGGTCTCCCACGTGGAAAGCCAACATCTTAACCACTACTACAATTAGAGTTATCCTCATTTCTCATCATTTTGGACCATGGGCTATAGCCCATATCGTACGGCATACTATAGCACGCCGTTTTTCATCATTTTTGAGGAGAAAATAATGAAAATATGAAAAAAACGATGGGTTATAGCCCATGTTTTTTGAAATTTAGAAAAAAAGAGTTATCCTCGTTTCTCATCATTTTGGACCATGGGCTATAGCCCATATCGTACGGCATACTATAGCACGCCGTTTTTCATCATTTTTGAGGATTTGAAAAAAATGACGAAATGACAAAAACGATGGGTTATAGCCCATGTTTTTTGAAATTTTGAAAAAAAAAGTTAGCCTCTTTTTTCATCATTTTGGACCGTGGGCTATAGCCCATATCGTACGGCAAACTATAGCGCGCAGTTTTTCATCATTTTTGAAGATTCGAAAAAAATGACGAAATGACAAAAACGATGGGTTATAGCCCATGTTTTTGGAAATTTTGAAAAAAAAAGTTATCCTCGTTTCTCATCATTTTGGACCATGGGCTATAGCCCATATCGTACGGCATACTATAGCGCACCGTTTTTCATCCTTTTTGAGGATTTGAAAAAAATGACGAAATGACAAAAACGATGGGTTATAGCCCATGTTTTTTGAAATTTTGAAAAAAAAAGTTAGCCTCGTTTCTCATCATTTTGGACCGTGGGCTATAGCCCATATCGTACGGCATACTATAGCGCGCAGTTTTTCATCATTTTTGAAGATTTGAAAAAAATGACGAAATGACAAAAACGATGGGTTATAGCCCATGTTTTTTGAAATTTTGAAAAAAAAAGTTATCCTCGTTTCTCATTATTTTGGACCATGGGCTATAGCCCATATCGTACGGCATACTATAGCGCACCGTTTTTCATCCTTTTTGAGGATTTGAAAAAAATGACGAAATGACAAAAACGATGGGTTATAGCCCATGTTTTTTGAAATTTTGAAAAAAAAAGTTAGCCTCGTTTCTCATCATTTTGGACAGTGGGCTATAGCCCATATCGTACGGCATACTATAGCGCGCCGTTTTTCATCATTTTTGAAGATTTGAAAAAAATGACGAAATGACAAAAACGATGGGTTATAGCCCATGTTTTTTGAAATTTTGAAAAAAAAAGTTATCCTCGTTTCTCATTATTTTGGACCATGGGCTATAGCCCATATCGTACGGCATACTATAGCGCACCGTTTTTCATCCTTTTTGAGGATTTGAAAAAAATGACGAAATGACAAAAACGATGGGTTATAGCCCATGTTTTTTGAAATTTTGAAAAAAAAAGTTAGCCTCGTTTCTCATCATTTTGGACAGTGGGCTATAGCCCATATCGTACGGCATACTATAGCGCGCCGTTTTTCATCATTTTTGAAGATTTGAAAAAAATGACGAAATGACAAAAACGATGGGTTATAGCCCATGTTTTTTGAAATTTTGAAAAAAAAGTTAGCCTCGTTTCTCATCATTTTGGACCGTGGGCTATAGCCCATATCGTACGGCATACTATAGCGCGCAGTTTTTCATCATTTTTGAAGATTTGAAAAAAATGACGAAATGACAAAAACGATGGGTTATAGCCCATGTTTTTTGAAATTTTGAAAAAAAAAGTTATCCTCGTTTCTCATCATTTTGGACCATGGGCTATAGCCCATATCGTACGGCATACTATAGCGCACCGTTTTTCATCCTTTTTGAGGATTTGAAAAAAATGACGAAATGACAAAAACGATGGGTTATAGCCCATGTTTTTTGAAATTTTGAAAAAAAAAGTTATCCTCGTTTCTCATCATTTTGGACCATGGGCTATAGCCCATATCGTACGGCATACTATAGCGCACCGTTTTTCATCCTTTTTGAGGATTTCAAAAAAATGACGAAATGACAAAAACGATGGGTTATAGCCCATGTTTTTTGAAATTTTGAAAAAAAAAGTTAGCCTCGTTTCTCATCATTTTGGACCGTGGGCTATAGCCCATATCGTACGGCATACTATAGCGCGCAGTTTTTCATCATTTTTGAAGATTTGAAAAAAAATGACGAAATGACAAAAACGATGGGTTATAGCCCATGTTTTTTGAAATTTTGAAAAAAAAAGTTATCCTCGTTTCTCATCATTTTGGACCATGGGCTATAGCCCATATCGTACGGCATACTATAGCGCGCAGTTTTTCATCATTTTTGAAGATTTGAAAAAAATGACGAAATGACAAAAACGATGGGTTATAGCCCATGTTTTTTGAAATTTTGAAAAAAAAAGTTATCCTCGTTTCTCATCATTTTGGACCATGGGCTATAGCCCATATCGTACGGCATACTATAGCGCGCAGTTTTTCATCATTTTTGAGGATTTGAAAAAAATGACGAAATGACAAAAACGATGGGTTATAGCCCATGTTTTTTGAAATTTTGAAAAAAAAAGTTAGCCTCGTTTCTCATCATTTTGGACCGTGGGCTATAGCCCATATCGTACGGCATACTATAGCGCGCAGTTTTTCATCATTTTTGAAGATTTGAAAAAAATGACGAAATGACAAAAACGATGGGTTATAGCCCATGTTTTTTGAAATTTTGAAAAAAAAAGTTATCCTCGTTTCTCATCATTTTGGACCATGGGCTATAGCCCATATCGTACGGCATACTATAGCGCGCAGTTTTTCATCATTTTTGAAGATTTGAAAAAAATGACGAAATGACAAAAACGATGGGTTATAGCCCATGTTTTTTGAAATTTTGAAAAAAAAAGTTATCCTCGTTTCTCATCATTTTGGACCATGGGCTATAGCCCATATCGTACGGCATACTATAGCGCACCGTTTTTCATCCTTTTTGAGGATTTGAAAAAAATGACAAAATGACAAAAACGATGGGTTATAGCCCATGTTTTTTGAAATTTTGGAAAAAAAAGTTATCCTCGTTTCTCATCATTTTGGACCATGGGCTATAGCCCATATCGTACGGCATACTATAGCGCGCAGTTTTTCATCATTTTTGAGGATTTGAAAAAAATGACGAAATGACAAAAACGATGGGTTATAGCCCATGTTTTTTGAAATTTTGGAAAAAAAAGTTAGCCTCGTTTCTCATCATTTTGGACCATGGGCTATAGCCCATATCGTACGGCATACTATAGCGCGCAGTTTTTCATCATTTTTGAGGATTTGAAAAAAATGACGAAATGACAAAAACGATGGGTTATAGCCCATGTTTTTTGAAATTTTGAAAAAAAAAGTTAGCCTCGTTTCTCATCATTTTGGACCGTGGGCTATAGCCCATATCGTACGGCATACTATAGCGCGCAGTTTTTCATCATTTTTGAAGATTTGAAAAAAATGACGAAATGACAAAAACGATGGGTTATAGCCCATGTTTTTTGAAATTTTGAAAAAAAAAGTTATCCTCGTTTCTCATCATTTTGGACCATGGGCTTGTTACGAAACGGTTCAAGTCTAGGGGTTTTACTGCCCGTAACATGTATGAAAGAACAACACGGCTCATAAAAGAGTATTTGGTTTAATACTCACAGCAGAATAAATAACAAAGTGGCTTAGTGCATGACAAAATGGCGGACAGAATGATAACCAGAATGGCTCTGTGAGCCCAGAATTATAGAATGACTTACATGATGATGAACAAACGACACAACCTAACACACAGACAAATGGAACTACAACTAAACCTGACATGAAACACATAAGCAGTCGGATGGAGGGAAGGCCACACGCTGGAGTGCTCCCACACCACACGCAGCAGTGTTCCCACCCCGAAGTCCAGACAGAGAGTGAGCTTTATAGTCCAGGAAGCAAGGCCTGAGCTGCCACAGGACCAATCCGAGGGCTGATCAGGCTCCAAGCCAGGCCCTCCTCAGGACGGCAACACATTAGGGACAACAATGCTCAGCACCTGCAGGGGACAGAAGCAACAACCAGTACCATATAATAGGCGCTCCTCCTATAACCTAGTACCTGCTAAACAAGCATACTAATAAATATATAGAGTTATGATAGCATCAGCTCTATATATATTAAATAATCATTAATCAAACATAATCAAAACAGCCAACAGCTGTCACAGGGCTATAGCCCATATCGTACGGCATACTATAGCGCACTGTTTTTCATCCTTTTTGAGGATTTGAAAAAAATGACGAAATGACAAAAACGATGGGTTATAGCCCATGTTTTTTGAAATTTTGAAAAAAAAGTTAGCCTCGTTTCTCATCATTTTGGACCATGGGCTATAGCCCATATCGTACGGCATACTATAGCGCACCGTTTTTCATCCTTTTTGAGGATT
Organism: Protomyctophum bolini; assembly: GCF_963924005.1. Taxonomy (NCBI): domain Eukaryota; kingdom Metazoa; phylum Chordata; class Actinopteri; order Myctophiformes; family Myctophidae; genus Protomyctophum; species Protomyctophum bolini. Next base: position 18,132,880 of record NC_137882.1, read on the forward strand.
TCAAAAAAATGACGAAATGACAAAAACGATGGGTTATAGCCCATGTTTTTTGAAATTTTGAAAAAAAAAGTTAGCCTCGTTTCTCATCATTTTGGACCGTGGGCTATAGCCCATATCGTACGGCATACTATAGCGCGCAGTTTTTCATCATTTTTGAGGATTTGAAAAAAATGAAAAAATGAAAAAAACGATGGGTTATAGCCCATGTTTTTTGAAATTTTGAAAAAAAAATACGTATCCTCGTTTCTCATCATTTTGGACCATGGGCTATAGCCCATATCGTTCTAGTCAGGGTTCTCCTGAAGAACATTTTCACTGTCCATCTAAATTCTAAAAGGCTGGTTAAATGAGACATGGGCTATAACCCATCGTTTTTTTCATATTTTCATTATTTTCAAATCCTCAAAAACGATGAAAAGCGGCGTGCTATAGTATGCCGTACGATATGGGCTATAGCCCATGGTCCAAAATGATGAGAAATGAGGATAACTGAAATTGTCGTAGTGGTTAAGATGTTGGCTTTCCACGTGGGAGACCAGGGTTCGATTCCCGGCTGTTACACTATCATACAAAAGAAGACCTCAACAGCGCTAAGAAAGATCTGATTAATATGATGCTGTGTTATTTAAACTTTACTAACTGAAGGCTAACGAACAAAAGATCACTTCAAAATTACCAGGAGACTTTGCCTGAGAGTGTCTGACTGATGGTGCAGTGGTCTAATCATCAGGGTTTCAGTACAGACATTCCATGTTCAAGGCCTGTTCCTCCTACAGCTCAATGCTGCAGTAATTTGAACCTTTCAAGGCTAGAATAAAAAATAAAAACTCAAAAGCACCCGGAGACATCTGCTGAATGCCCAAAGGTGCCGTGGCGTAATGGTGTGGAGCGCTTGGCCCGATGCCTCGGCTACAGTCAGTTGGCCGGTTCAAGTCCCATGTCATGACATCAAGGTGCTGGAGGACCATCGGGAGTTCCTCCTACAGCTCAATGCTGCAGTAATTTGAACTTTTCAAGGCTAGAATAAAAAATAAAAACTCAAAAGCACCCGGAGACATCTGCTGAATGCCCAAAGGTGCCGTGGTGTAATGGTGTGGAGCGCTTGGCCCGTTACCTCTGCTACAGTCAGTTGGCCGGTTCAAGTCCCATGTCATGACATCAAGGTGCTGGAGGACCATCGGGAGACGGTGCTCTCTCCCCCTGTTTCCTGAGATGTAACGGTTGGGGCTTATGTCTGAAAGAACCCTGTCCAGCTAATCTTTTACCATGAAAATGTCCAATTTAACATACTCTTACCACCTCTCAGTGTGCCATTTTCCAACTGGCCTGGAAGCCAGACATAAAAGAGGGACTTTCCAACCAAGTTTTGGGCCACCTCAATTTCCCAAATTTGCAATTTCCGCATTTTGCAATTTCCAATTTCCGCAATTTGCAATTTCCTCAATTTCCGCAATTTGCAATTTCTCAAATTTGCAATTTCCGCAATTTGCAATTTCCGCAATTTTCAATTTCCGCAATTTCCGCAATTTTCAATTTCCGCAATTTGCAGTTTTTCATTGTCAAATTCATATAGTCACAGACTATTCTGTCAGATGATGGGCCAAAATGCATTGCTATTTCTTTTTAAAAGTTTGACCTAATTCTTATCTGTAAAACTTTAGGTGGACAGGGTTCTTTCAAACATAACCCCCAAATGCTACTTTTCAGGAAACAGGGGGAGAGAGCACCGTCTCCCGATGGTCCTCCAGCACCTTGATGTCATGACATGGGACTTGAACCGGCCAACTGACTGTAGCAGAGGCAACGGGCCAAGCGCTCCACACCATTACACCACGGCACCTTTGGACATTCAGCAGATGTCTCCGGGTGCTTTTGAGTTTTTATTTTTTATTCTAGCCTTGAAAAGTTCAAATTACTGCAGCATTAGGCTGTAGGAGGAACTCCCGATGGTCCTCCAGCACCTTGATGTCATGACATGGGACTTGAACCGGCCAACTGACTGTAGCAGAGGCAACGGGCCAAGCGCTCCACACCATTACGCCACGGCACCTTTGGGCATTCAGCAGATGTCTCCGGGTGCTTTTGAGTTTCTATTTTTTATTCTAGCCTTGAAAAGTTCAAATTACTGCAGCATTGAGCTGTAGGAGGAACAGGCCTTGAACATGGAATGTCTGTACTGAAACCCTGATGATTAGACCACTGCACCATCAGTCAGACACTCTCAGGCAAAGTCTCCTGGTAATTTTGAAGTGATCTTTTGTTCGTTAGCCTTCAGTTAGTAAAGTTTAAATAACACAGCATCATATTAATCAGATCTTTCTTAGCGCTGTTGAGGTCTTCTTTTGTATGATAGTGTAACAGCCGGGAATCGAACCCTGGTCTCCCACGTGGAAAGCCAACATCTTAACCACTACTACAATTAGAGTTATCCTCGTTTCTCATCATTTTGGACCATGGGCTATAGCCCATATCGTACGGCATACTATAGCACGCCGTTTTTCATCATTTTTGAGGAGAAAATAATGAAAATATGAAAAAAACGATGGGTTATAGCCCATGTTTTTTGAAATTTAGAAAAAAATAGTTATCCTCGTTTCTCATCATTTTGGACCATGGGCTATAGCCCATATCGTACGGCATACTATAGCACGCCGTTTTTCATCATTTTTGAGGATTTGAAAAAAATGACGAAATGACAAAAACGATGGGTTATAGCCCATGTTTTTTGAAATTTTGAAAAAAAAAGTTAGCCTCTTTTTTCATCATTTTGGACCGTGGGCTATAGCCCATATCGTACGGCAAACTATAGCGCGCAGTTTTTCATCATTTTTGAAGATTCGAAAAAAATGACGAAATGACAAAAACGATGGGTTATAGCCCATGTTTTTTGAAATTTTGAAAAAAAAAGTTATCCTCGTTTCTCATCATTTTGGACCATGGGCTATAGCCCATATCGTACGGCATACTATAGCGCACCGTTTTTCATCCTTTTTGAGGATTTGAAAAAAATGACGAAATGACAAAAACGATGGGTTATAGCCCATGTTTTTTGAAATTTTGAAAAAAACAGTTAGCCTCGTTTCTCATCATTTTGGACCGTGGGCTATAGCCCATATCGTACGGCATACTATAGCGCGCAGTTTTTCATCATTTTTGAAGATTTGAAAAAAATGACGAAATGACAAAAACGATGGGTTATAGCCCATGTTTTTTGAAATTTTGAAAAAAAAGTTAGCCTCGTTTCTCATCATTTTGGACCATGGGCTATAGCCCATATCGTACGGCATACTATAGCGCACCGTTTTTCATCCTTTTTGAGGATTTCAAAAAAATGACGAAATGACAAAAACGATGGGTTATAGCCCATGTTTTTTGAAATTTTGAAAAAAAAAGTTAGCCTCGTTTCTCATCATTTTGGACCGTGGGCTATAGCCCATATCGTACGGCATACTATAGCGCGCAGTTTTTCATCATTTTTGAGGATTTGAAAAAAATGAAAAAATGAAAAAAACGATGGGTTATAGCCCATGTTTTTTGAAATTTTGAAAAAAAAATACGTATCCTCGTTTCTCATCATTTTGGACCATGGGCTATAGCCCATATCGTTCTAGTCAGGGTTCTCCTGAAGAACATTTTCACTGTCCATCTAAATTCTAAAAGGCTGGTTAAATGAGACATGGGCTATAACCCATCGTTTTTTTCATATTTTCATTATTTTCAAATCCTCAAAAACGATGAAAAGCGGCGTGCTATAGTATGCCGTACGATATGGGCTATAGCCCATGGTCCAAAATGATGAGAAATGAGGATAACTGAAATTGTCGTAGTGGTTAAGATGTTGGCTTTCCACGTGGGAGACCAGGGTTCGATTCCCGGCTGTTACACTATCATACAAAAGAAGACCTCAACAGCGCTAAGAAAGATCTGATTAATATGATGCTGTGTTATTTAAACTTTACTAACTGAAGGCTAACGAACAAAAGATCACTTCAAAATTACCAGGAGACTTTGCCTGAGAGTGTCTGACTGATGGTGCAGTGGTCTAATCATCAGGGTTTCAGTACAGACATTCCATGTTCAAGGCCTGTTCCTCCTACAGCTCAATGCTGCAGTAATTTGAACCTTTCAAGGCTAGAATAAAAAATAAAAACTCAAAAGCACCCGGAGACATCTGCTGAATGCCCAAAGGTGCCGTGGCGTAATGGTGTGGAGCGCTTGGCCCGATGCCTCGGCTACAGTCAGTTGGCCGGTTCAAGTCCCATGTCATGACATCAAGGTGCTGGAGGACCATCGGGAGTTCCTCCTACAGCTCAATGCTGCAGTAATTTGAACTTTTCAAGGCTAGAATAAAAAATAAAAACTCAAAAGCACCCGGAGACATCTGCTGAATGCCCAAAGGTGCCGTGGTGTAATGGTGTGGAGCGCTTGGCCCGTTGCCTCTGCTACAGTCAGTTGGCCGGTTCAAGTCCCATGTCATGACATCAAGGTGCTGGAGGACCATCGGGAGACGGTGCTCTCTCCCCCTGTTTCCTGAGATGTAACGGTTGGGGCTTATGTCTGAAAGAACCCTGTCCAGCTAATCTTTTACCATGAAAATGTCCAATTTAACATACTCTTACCACCTCTCAGTGTGCCATTTTCCAACTGGCCTGGAAGCCAGACATAAAAGAGGGACTTTCCAACCAAGTTTTGGGCCACCTCAATTTCCCAAATTTCCAATTTCCGCAATTTGCAATTTCCTCAATTTCCGCAATTTGCAATTTCTCAAATTTGCAATTTCCGCAATTTGCAATTTCCGCAATTTCCGCAATTTTCAATTTCCGCAATTTGCAGTTTTTCATTGTCAAATTCATATAGTCACAGACTATTCTGTCAGATGATGGGCCAAAATGCATTGCTATTTGTTTTTAAAAGTTTGACCTAATTCTTATCTGTAAAACTTTAGGTGGACAGGGTTCTTTCAAACATAACCCCCAAATGCTACTTTTCAGGAAACAGGGGGAGAGAGCACCGTCTCCCGATGGTCCTCCAGCACCTTGATGTCATGACATGGGACTTGAACCGGCCGACTGACTGTAGCAGAGGCAACGGGCCAAGCGCTCCACACCATTACACCACGGCACCTTTGGACATTCAGCAGATGTCTCCGGGTGCTTTTGAGTTTTTATTTTTTATTCTAGCCTTGAAAAGTTCAAATTACTGCAGCATTAGGCTGTAGGAGGAACTCCCGATGGTCCTCCAGCACCTTGATGTCATGACATGGGACTTGAACCGGCCAACTGACTGTAGCAGAGGCAACGGGCCAAGCGCTCCACACCATTACGCCACGGCACCTTTGGGCATTCAGCAGATGTCTCCGGGTGCTTTTGAGTTTCTATTTTTTATTCTAGCCTTGAAAAGTTCAAATTACTGCAGCATTGAGCTGTAGGAGGAACAGGCCTTGAACATGGAATGTCTGTACTGAAACCCTGATGATTAGACCACTGCACCATCAGTCAGACACTCTCAGGCAAAGTCTCCTGGTAATTTTGAAGTGATCTTTTGTTCGTTAGCCTTCAGTTAGTAAAGTTTAAATAACACAGCACACAGCGATAGTGTAACAGGCGGGAATCGAACCCTGGTCTCCCACGTGGAAAGCCAACATCTTAACCACTACTACAATTAGAGTTATCCTCATTTCTCATCATTTTGGACCATGGGCTATAGCCCATATCGTACGGCATACTATAGCACGCCGTTTTTCATCATTTTTGAGGAGAAAATAATGAAAATATGAAAAAAACGATGGGTTATAGCCCATGTTTTTTGAAATTTAGAAAAAAAGAGTTATCCTCGTTTCTCATCATTTTGGACCATGGGCTATAGCCCATATCGTACGGCATACTATAGCACGCCGTTTTTCATCATTTTTGAGGATTTGAAAAAAATGACGAAATGACAAAAACGATGGGTTATAGCCCATGTTTTTTGAAATTTTGAAAAAAAAAGTTAGCCTCTTTTTTCATCATTTTGGACCGTGGGCTATAGCCCATATCGTACGGCAAACTATAGCGCGCAGTTTTTCATCATTTTTGAAGATTCGAAAAAAATGACGAAATGACAAAAACGATGGGTTATAGCCCATGTTTTTTGAAATTTTGAAAAAAAAAGTTATCCTCGTTTCTCATCATTTTGGACCATGGGCTATAGCCCATATCGTACGGCATACTATAGCGCACCGTTTTTCATCCTTTTTGAGGATTTGAAAAAAATGACGAAATGACAAAAACGATGGGTTATAGCCCATGTTTTTTGAAATTTTGAAAAAAAAAGTTAGCCTCGTTTCTCATCATTTTGGACCGTGGGCTATAGCCCATATCGTACGGCATACTATAGCGCGCAGTTTTTCATCATTTTTGAAGATTTGAAAAAAATGACGAAATGACAAAAACGATGGGTTATAGCCCATGTTTTTTGAAATTTTGAAAAAAAAAGTTATCCTCGTTTCTCATTATTTTGGACCATGGGCTATAGCCCATATCGTACGGCATACTATAGCGCACCGTTTTTCATCCTTTTTGAGGATTTGAAAAAAATGACGAAATGACAAAAACGATGGGTTATAGCCCATGTTTTTTGAAATTTTGAAAAAAAAAGTTAGCCTCGTTTCTCATCATTTTGGACAGTGGGCTATAGCCCATATCGTACGGCATACTATAGCGCGCCGTTTTTCATCATTTTTGAAGATTTGAAAAAAATGACGAAATGACAAAAACGATGGGTTATAGCCCATGTTTTTTGAAATTTTGAAAAAAAAAGTTATCCTCGTTTCTCATTATTTTGGACCATGGGCTATAGCCCATATCGTACGGCATACTATAGCGCACCGTTTTTCATCCTTTTTGAGGATTTGAAAAAAATGACGAAATGACAAAAACGATGGGTTATAGCCCATGTTTTTTGAAATTTTGAAAAAAAAAGTTAGCCTCGTTTCTCATCATTTTGGACAGTGGGCTATAGCCCATATCGTACGGCATACTATAGCGCGCCGTTTTTCATCATTTTTGAAGATTTGAAAAAAATGACGAAATGACAAAAACGATGGGTTATAGCCCATGTTTTTTGAAATTTTGAAAAAAAAGTTAGCCTCGTTTCTCATCATTTTGGACCGTGGGCTATAGCCCATATCGTACGGCATACTATAGCGCGCAGTTTTTCATCATTTTTGAAGATTTGAAAAAAATGACGAAATGACAAAAACGATGGGTTATAGCCCATGTTTTTTGAAATTTTGAAAAAAAAAGTTATCCTCGTTTCTCATCATTTTGGACCATGGGCTATAGCCCATATCGTACGGCATACTATAGCGCACCGTTTTTCATCCTTTTTGAGGATTTGAAAAAAATGACGAAATGACAAAAACGATGGGTTATAGCCCATGTTTTTTGAAATTTTGAAAAAAAAAGTTATCCTCGTTTCTCATCATTTTGGACCATGGGCTATAGCCCATATCGTACGGCATACTATAGCGCACCGTTTTTCATCCTTTTTGAGGATTTCAAAAAAATGACGAAATGACAAAAACGATGGGTTATAGCCCATGTTTTTTGAAATTTTGAAAAAAAAAGTTAGCCTCGTTTCTCATCATTTTGGACCGTGGGCTATAGCCCATATCGTACGGCATACTATAGCGCGCAGTTTTTCATCATTTTTGAAGATTTGAAAAAAATGACGAAATGACAAAAACGATGGGTTATAGCCCATGTTTTTTGAAATTTTGAAAAAAAAAGTTATCCTCGTTTCTCATCATTTTGGACCATGGGCTATAGCCCATATCGTACGGCATACTATAGCGCGCAGTTTTTCATCATTTTTGAAGATTTGAAAAAAATGACGAAATGACAAAAACGATGGGTTATAGCCCATGTTTTTTGAAATTTTGAAAAAAAAAGTTATCCTCGTTTCTCATCATTTTGGACCATGGGCTATAGCCCATATCGTACGGCATACTATAGCGCGCAGTTTTTCATCATTTTTGAGGATTTGAAAAAAATGACGAAATGACAAAAACGATGGGTTATAGCCCATGTTTTTTGAAATTTTGAAAAAAAAAGTTAGCCTCGTTTCTCATCATTTTGGACCGTGGGCTATAGCCCATATCGTACGGCATACTATAGCGCGCAGTTTTTCATCATTTTTGAAGATTTGAAAAAAATGACGAAATGACAAAAACGATGGGTTATAGCCCATGTTTTTTGAAATTTTGAAAAAAAAAGTTATCCTCGTTTCTCATCATTTTGGACCATGGGCTATAGCCCATATCGTACGGCATACTATAGCGCGCAGTTTTTCATCATTTTTGAAGATTTGAAAAAAATGACGAAATGACAAAAACGATGGGTTATAGCCCATGTTTTTTGAAATTTTGAAAAAAAAAGTTATCCTCGTTTCTCATCATTTTGGACCATGGGCTATAGCCCATATCGTACGGCATACTATAGCGCACCGTTTTTCATCCTTTTTGAGGATTTGAAAAAAATGACAAAATGACAAAAACGATGGGTTATAGCCCATGTTTTTTGAAATTTTGGAAAAAAAAGTTATCCTCGTTTCTCATCATTTTGGACCATGGGCTATAGCCCATATCGTACGGCATACTATAGCGCGCAGTTTTTCATCATTTTTGAGGATTTGAAAAAAATGACGAAATGACAAAAACGATGGGTTATAGCCCATGTTTTTTGAAATTTTGAAAAAAAAAGTTAGCCTCGTTTCTCATCATTTTGGACCATGGGCTATAGCCCATATCGTACGGCATACTATAGCGCGCAGTTTTTCATCATTTTTGAGGATTTGAAAAAAATGACGAAATGACAAAAACGATGGGTTATAGCCCATGTTTTTTGAAATTTTGAAAAAAAAAGTTAGCCTCGTTTCTCATCATTTTGGACCGTGGGCTATAGCCCATATCGTACGGCATACTATAGCGCGCAGTTTTTCATCATTTTTGAAGATTTGAAAAAAATGACGAAATGACAAAAACGATGGGTTATAGCCCATGTTTTTTGAAATTTTGAAAAAAAAAGTTATCCTCGTTTCTCATCATTTTGGACCATGGGCTTGTTACGAAACGGTTCAAGTCTAGGGGTTTTACTGCCCGTAACATGTATGAAAGAACAACACGGCTCATAAAAGAGTATTTGGTTTAATACTCACAGCAGAATAAATAACAAAGTGGCTTAGTGCATGACAAAATGGCGGACAGAATGATAACCAGAATGGCTCTGTGAGCCCAGAATTATAGAATGACTTACATGATGATGAACAAACGACACAACCTAACACACAGACAAATGGAACTACAACTAAACCTGACATGAAACACATAAGCAGTCGGATGGAGGGAAGGCCACACGCTGGAGTGCTCCCACACCACACGCAGCAGTGTTCCCACCCCGAAGTCCAGACAGAGAGTGAGCTTTATAGTCCAGGAAGCAAGGCCTGAGCTGCCACAGGACCAATCCGAGGGCTGATCAGGCTCCAAGCCAGGCCCTCCTCAGGACGGCAACACATTAGGGACAACAATGCTCAGCACCTGCAGGGGACAGAAGCAACAACCAGTACCATATAATAGGCGCTCCTCCTATAACCTAGTACCTGCTAAACAAGCATACTAATAAATATATAGAGTTATGATAGCATCAGCTCTATATATATTAAATAATCATTAATCAAACATAATCAAAACAGCCAACAGCTGTCACAGGGCTATAGCCCATATCGTACGGCATACTATAGCGCACTGTTTTTCATCCTTTTTGAGGATTTGAAAAAAATGACGAAATGACAAAAACGATGGGTTATAGCCCATGTTTTTTGAAATTTTGAAAAAAAAAGTTAGCCTCGTTTCTCATCATTTTGGACCGTGGGCTATAGCCCATATCGTACGGCATACTATAGCGCGCAGTTTTTCATCATTTTTGAAGATTTGAAAAAAATGACGAAATGACAAAAACGATGGGTTATAGCCCATGTTTTTTGAAATTTTGAAAAAAAAAGTTATCCTCGTTTCTCATCATTTTGGACCATGGGCTATAGCCCATATCGTACGGCATACTATAGCGCACCGTTTTTCATCCTTTTTGAGGATTTGAAAAAAATGACGAAATGACAAAAACGATGGGTTATAGCCCATGTTTTTTGAAATTTTGAAAAAAAAAAGTTAGCCTCGTTTCTCATCATTTTGGACCGTGGGCTATAGCCCATATCGTACGGCATACTATAGCGTGCAGTTTTTCATCATTTTTGAAGATTTGAAAAAAATGACGAAATGACAAAAACGATGGGTTATAGCCCATGTTTTTTGAAATTTTGAAAAAAAAAGTTATCCTCGTTTCTCATCATTTTGGACCATGGGCTATAGCCCATATCGTACGGCATACTATAGCGCACCGTTTTTCATCCTTTTTGAGGATTTCAAAAAAATGACGAAATGACAAAAACGATGGGTTATAGCCCATGTTTTTTGAAATTTTGAAAAAAAAAGTTAGCCTCGTTTCTCATCATTTTGGACCGTGGGCTATAGCCCATATCGTACGGCATACTATAGCGCGCAGTTTTTCATAATTTTTGAAGATTTGAAAAAAATTACGAAATGACAAAAACGATGGGTTATAGCCCATGTTTTTTGAAATTTTGAAAAAAAAAGTTATCCTCGTTTCTCATCATTTTGGACCATGGGCTATAGCCCATATCGTACGGCATACTATAGCTAGCGCACCGTTTTTCATCCTTTTTGAGGATTTGAAAAAAATGACGAAATGACAAAAACGATGGGTTATAGCCCATGTTTTTCGAAATTTTGGAAAAAAAAAGTTAGCCTCGTTTCTCATCATTTTGGACCGTGGGCTATAGCCCATATCGTACGGCATACTATAGCGTGCAGTTTTTCATCATTTTTGAAGATTTGAAAAAAATGACGAAATGACAAAAACGATGGGTTATAGCCCATGTTTTTTGAAATTTTGAAAAAAAAAGTTAGCCTCATTTCTCATCATTTTGGACCGTGGGCTATAGCCCATATCGTACGGCATACTATAGCGCGCAGTTTTTCATCATTTTTGAAGATTTGAAAAAAATGACGAAATGACAAAAACGATGGGTTATAGCCCATGTTTTTTGAAATTTTGAAAAAAAAAGTTATCCTCGTTTCTCATCATTTTGGACCATGGGCTATAGCCCATATCGTACGGCATACTATAGCGCACCGTTTTTCATCCTTTTTGAGGATTTGAAAAAAATGACGAAATGACAAAAACGATGGGTTATAGCCCATGTTTTTTGAAATTTTGAAAAAAAAAGTTAGCCTCGTTTCTCATCATTTTGGACCGTGGGCTATAGCCCATATCGTACGGCATACTATAGCGCGCAGTTTTTCATCATTTTTGAAGATTTGAAAAAAATGACGAAATGACAAAAACGATGGGTTATAGCCCATGTTTTTTGAAATTTTGAAAAAAAAAGTTATCCTCGTTTCTCATCATTTTGGACCATGGGCTATAGCCCATATCGTACGGCATACTATAGCGCACCGTTTTTCATCCTTTTTGAGGATTTGAAAAAAATGACGAAATGACAAAAACGATGGGTTATAGCCCATGTTTTTTGAAATTTTGAAAAAAAAAGTTAGCCTCGTTTCTCATCATTTTGGACCGTGGGCTATAGCCCATATCGTACGGCATACTATAGCGTGCAGTTTTTCATCATTTTTGAAGATTTGAAAAAAATGACGAAATGACAAAAACGATGGGTTATAGCCCATGTTTTTTGAAATTTTGAAAAAAAAAGTTATCCTCGTTTCTCATCATTTTGGACCATGGGCTATAGCCCATATCGTACGGCATACTATAGCGCACCGTTTTTCATCCTTTTTGAGGATTTAAAAAAATGACGAAATGACAAAAACGATGGGTTATAGCCCATGTTTTTTGAAATTTTGAAAAAAAAGTTAGCCTCGTTTCTCATCATTTTGGACCGTGGGCTATAGCCCATATCGTACGGCATACTATAGCGCGCAGTTTTTCATAATTTTTGAAGATTTGAAAAAAATGACGAAATGACAAAAACGATGGGTTATAGCCCATGTTTTTTGAAATTTTGAAAAAAAAAGTTATCCTCGTTTCTCATCATTTTGGACCATGGGCTATAGCCCATATCGTACGGCATACTATAGCGCACCGTTTTTCATCCTTTTTGAGGATTTGAAAAAAATGACGAAATGACAAAAACGATGGGTTATAGCCCATGTTTTTTGAAATTTAAAAAAAAAAAGTTATCCTCGTTTCTCATCATTTTGGACCATGGGCTATAGCCCATATCGTACGGCATACTATAGCGCACCGTTTTTCATCCTTTTTGAGGATTTGAAAAAAATGACGAAATGACAAAAACGATGGGTTATAGCCCATGTTTTTTGAAATTTTGAAAAAAAAGGTTATCCTCGTTTCTCATCATTTTGTGTCTTCACCTAGACACATGAACACACGCACGTACTGCACACACACACACACACACACACACACACACACACACACACACACACACACACACACACACACACACACACACACGCACGCACACCATCCATCCACTCCACATCCCAGATTCCAGCTGACAGCAACATACGTGTCACAGCTGGCTCTGAGATCAGACTTGAACAAAGGTAGGATGAGGCCAAGTAGGTCACATGTGTCTTTAGGTGCACACAGTGGTTTCCCCGCGCACACTCTCTCTCTCTCACACACACACACACACACACACACACACACACAAGCGCGCGCGCACACACACACACACACACACACACACACACACACACACACACACACACACACACACACACACACACACACACACACACACACACGTTAACACGTTATTGTTATTTGTCTCATTAAAAGCATAGAGATATTGAATTCAAATATTATAATGTTCAATTGCGCACAAATTTGGACATTTTGCTCCTGTGGAAAATTTGTGTTTTTTAAAGAATAGGAATTTATATCATCGCACTAAAGTATTTTGCACTGGTTGTGGTGCATGGGCCAGTCTGGGCCAAATTCAGCAAAAATGCATGTCTGGGCCGAATTTTTGTCTCAGTCCAGCCCTGCAGACAGATCATCCTGCTACCCTAATAGACAGGGGGTACATGAGCACATGGCCGTTCATTCGTGCTCTATCTCCGACCAAACCACACTTCCACCACACATCTCTCTATGCAAAATAAAACCTGCACACTCCCACAAAACATATAGACTACATTGCATTCGCCAAAAATGTCTTATTTACTGTTTAAATATTACTTTTCTGACCTAATAGACAGGGGGTACATGAGCACATGGCCGTTCATTCGTGCTCTATCTCCGACCAAACCACACTTCCACCACACATCTCTCTATGCAAAATAAAACCTGCACACTCCCACAAAACATATAGACTACATTGCATTCGCCAAAAATGTCTTATTTACTGTTTAAATATTACTTTTCTGACCTAATAGACAGGGGGTACATGAGCACATGGCCGTTCATTCGTGCTCTATTTCCGACCAAACCACACTTCCACCACACATCTCTCTATGCAAAATAAAACCTGCACACTCCCACAAAACATATAGACTACATTGCATTCGCCAAAAATGTCTTATTTACTGTTTAAATATTACTTTTCTGACCTAATAGACAGGGGGTACATGAGCACATGGCCGTTCATTCGTGCTCTATCTCCGACCAAACCACACTTCCACCACACATCTCTCTATGCAAAATAAAACCTGCACACTCCCACAAAACATATAGACTACATTGCATTCGCCAAAAATGTCTTATTTACTGTTTAAATATTACTTTTCTGACCTAATAGACAGGGGGTACATGAGCACATGGCCGTTCATTCGTGCTCTATCTCCGACCAAACCACACTTCCACCACACATCTCTCTATGCAAAATAAAACCTGCACACTCCCACAAAACATATAGACTACATTGCATTCGCCAAAAATGTCTTATTTACTGTTTAAATATTACTTTTCTGAAACACGCTATTCTTGCTCAACCTCAACAGCCTACGTCAAAATCGTCATGTTGGCGTCTACTACGACAACTACGTTCACTTCATGGGGCCAGTCCTTCACAGTGACACACACGTTAGATCAACCACGCGACCGGGATGGTTTCTACCCCTCAATGTCGTGCCTACTCTACACTGCCATCCGAAGGCCCCTCCCCCTTTCACTGCTCCTGTGTCGCCAACTACGTTCACTTAATGGGGCCAGTCCTTCACAGTGACACACGCGTTAGATGAACCACGCGACCGGGATGGTTTCTATCCCCTAAATGTCGTGCCTACTCTACACTGCCATCCCAAGTCCCCTCCCCCTTTCACTGCTCCTGTGTGTGACCTGTGAACTACTCTCTGACTGCACTGTAGGCTACTCACTCCACCAACAAAATATACTCTGCCATCACCCCCCCAAAAACACAATATGCCACGAAGAAAACGCAGCGCACTTTCTCAATACACGCGTGCCTCCAAACATTTGCGAGCCAGTCGCGCAAAACAAACCCAAACAGGTAAATCACACAGCATGTTGCATCCTTCTCAATGTTGCTTGCTTAATCGTTCGTTTGTTTGATTTATCCATACATCGCCCTGTGTGTGTGTCGCGAACCGAAACAGGTAATCACACAGCATGTTGCATGCTTCTCAATGTTGCGTGCTTAATCATTTCATTTTTCCATACATCGCAATTGCGCGTGTGCGAGCATGTTGCATGCTTCTCAATGTTGCCTGCTTAATCATTTCATTTATCCATACATCGCAATTGCGCGTGTGCGCTGAACCTGCACACTCATGCACTATCCATTCCATGCACATTATTAGTCGCCTATATTTACTACAGTACACTATGCCTACACGCTGGCCCCAGTGTGTGTGTGTGTGTGTGTGTGCCCCTCCACCCTCCCCCATGGCGCTGGCGCTGTGGAATGTCCATCTAAAAAGGAACAGTGAACCTCAAGACGGCCATTTACACAAAGCACGCCAATTGTTGCAGCCTACACAGATCTATTCAGGCCCATTCAATTAATCAATCACTACATTAGTTGCCTGTTCAATCTATCATCTTTTGTTTTACTGCCCATTATATGAAGCATTAACACATGTATCACATGTATTATTTTATAAAATGACAACCATCTGTGCAGACTTTTTCTGGTTGGAGGACTATGAAAAACTGGAATTATGTTTTAGGAAAGGTACTTTTGCTTTGGCAGACTTTTTATGCAGGGCGTGGGAAATAAGGCAGAATGTTTTGTTTGTGTAAAAAAAAAGGGGAATATCAACAAAACATATCTGTTTATTGTACACAATGCAATATTGAATGCAATGATATGGTGTGTCCTGTAAGCCCATGTGGGCTGGGCGCCTTTGGTGCATGACACAAAAATAAAGAAATCTATCTATCTATCTATTCAGGCCCATTCAATTAATCTATCACTACATTAGTTGCCTGTTCAAAACTAAACTACACTTTATGAAATCATTGTTGCAGCCTACACACATATATTCAGGCCCATTCAGAACACATTTCCCAAATCTCAGTGATTTATCCACACATCGCTCTGTGTGTGTGTGTGTGTGTGTGTGTGTGTGTGTGTGTGTGTGTGTGTGTGTGTGTGTGTGTGTGTGTGTGGCGTGTTTTTCAAATCCTCAAAAATGATGAAAAACGGCGTGCTATAGTATGCCGTAAGATATGGGCTATAGCCCATCGTCCAAAATGATGAGAAACGAGGATAACCTTTTTTTCAAAATTTCCAAAAACATGGGCTATAACCCATCGTTTTTTTCATTTTTTCATTTTTTTCAAATCCTCAAAAATGATGAAAAACGGCGTGCTATAGTATGCCGTACGATGCCCATGGTCCAAAATGATCCAATTAAATAGAGGACATTTAACACAACAGTGTTGACCCAAAGTTGTGTTTGCAAAGAAACATAAGGGTGGGGTGGGGATTAATTTTATGGGGGCCAGGTTAGAATTGCAGCCGTCCGTAGGTGCCCTTTGAGAGTGGTACTAAACGTACTTACTTTCCACCACTGCATACTAGCATGTCATTTGATCATGGTTTTCATCAAGACACAACACTATACAAGAAATCATCAATACCAGGAGCAGAAGTATATTAATAGAAATGTGTGTGTGTGTGTGTGTGTGTGTGTGTGTGTGTGTGTGTGTTATATACACAAACATTTTCAAAGTGCGACAATCAAACAATAGACTGTCTGACACCACATAAGACAGGAACGCCCAAAAACGTCACATCGGGTTTTAGCCCGGGGTAAGAATTTTCTATGGCTGCCAATGCAACTTTTTCCAATCCTTAATCACATACGGACAAACATCTATGCCGATAATATCTAACTCGCGGCGGTAACGTGCCTTGTCCACGGGCAACAGATCTTTCAACGTATGGCATTGCAAATACGTTTGATAATCGCTACTCTGCGCAATATTGTTTTGGAAATGCCGCAAATTGCATTGCAGTGAACGAGAGCAAATCACAACTTTCCCCGGGGGTGGTGACTCCGCCCTGAATACGCGCTGTGGTGTCAGTCTATAATCAAGAAGAGTGTTTCCCACATTCTCCAGTGCATATAGATAAACTATTATGTAGCTTGTCTTCATCACGTCAACAATCGCATCCATCCTACTCAGTGTTGCCTAATTTCGTGAGAGAAATAAGCAAGCTAGGGCCTATTTCACTAAACTTGGATTAGGGATTAAGCTGGGATTTTCCTGGATCAGCAATTAATCGGTTTCATGAAAGCTATAATCATTTTCTCTTGCTTTATGTCGTGGCTTTCTGTCGCTGTCTCTATTCTTCCATTACATTGTTCTCTCTCCCCTCTCTCTGCTCTGTTTCTCGGTTTGTTTGCGCCTCTGCCTGCAAAACCAAGTGGACCGCCCACCCAACTTCTAGACCAATCAGTGAACGAGATGATAGGCCCAGAGTGAAAGGACTTGTCTGAAAGTAAAAACAGAGAGACGTATCGGGATCCGCGGTGATGGCTGATCACAGCTGCGAATGATGTAATGTTGTAGTTTTCTAACCATTAAAAAACTACACCGCAGTGATAAGCCATCACCTCAAACGGGAATATGAATGAATGCGTTACTCCTCAGGGTGAGTCTCCTCCTCTGCTCTGTCCTTATTGGCCAGGTCTCGTGAAGCGGCATCATCCGCCTTATTAGCGGGTTGGTCCCACTCGAACAGGACCTTCCTCTTCTTGAGAGTGTGTGTCAGCTGTTCTCTGGCCCGAGCACTGCTGATGCCCCAGCGCAGCATCGCCAGGCGGGCCAGGGCGGGTAGGCGGGGCAGGGCGGAGAGCAGGGCGGGGAGCCACGCCGCGGATGACGGGGTGGCAGAGGTCGAAGGTCGTAGGCTGAGGTCAACGTCCCGCAGTGAGCCCAGACCTCCTCCGGCTACTAGGGCTGTCACGATTAGAAACATACATTTAAGTTGACGATTAATTGTCATACGGATAATTGTGATTTAACGATTTAGTTGTGTTTTTGGCATTGGACATGAAAATTCCTTTGCTTTTTAGGATTCGTCATAAATAATTGCACAGGGCAGATAAGACTTGAATATCTCTGCCTCCGGGAAGAAACCACCCAACTCCAAAATGTTCATATATATATTTAAAACAAAGCAATACTGCCTCATCAAAGTTGGTATTGTGAATTTATATATTGTCAATTACTTACATGAGAGGGAGAGGTGGTTGTGTTAGCTGTTTAAGCAGACAGTTTGAGGGTGTAATGGAATTAAGGGGTTTTGTCCGAAGCGCTTTTTACTACTTCACAATGGGTTAATATATTTCAACTAACACACAGACGTAAAGTTGTAAACTGTTTGAAAATGTATGAACATCTTTCAACATGGAAATTAATATTAGGCAATTAGGCTATTATGCAATAATTATGACAGGCCTAGCCTACCTCCAGCAGCTCCGAACAGTGTGGCCCAGCCCTCGTCCCCCACCTGGCTGTTGTACGATAGATCCAGCACGTGCAGAGAAGAGAGGGAACCACGCTTACACACCGCAGCTAGAGAGGAAGGATCGTAAAGACATGATTGGATGAAATAAAGTCAAAGATAGCGAGCAGTGATACAAACAACTGTTTTTAGAATTAGCTTTAGGTATAAACTAGACCTGTATGTGCCCGTCGCAGTCGGCCACCGGCCTACTTGGGAAGGATGCAACTTGGGAACCTAATGATATACGTTGTCATAGCACCCGTTTTAACTGTCAGCCGGTGTCCCACATGGAGATCTGTGTATGTGCCTGTGTGTGATGACTGCAAACTGAAAAGTGTACTTGGCAATCAATTCAGCCCACTGACAGAGCCTGATTGGTTGAGCCTCAATTGGCTGAGGCAGAGGCTGGAAATTGCACAGGTGAAAGGAGTTGGCCTCATTAGGCCCACTGGCAGAGCCTGACCAGAGCCAGTGAAGTCGGTGGGTCAAACGGTTCTCGAGTTACGTGCATTTCATTTTCAACCGTACACACACGTACGCAGAGAGGTGGCGCATTTATAGTAGGATTAATCTGAGTTCCCAGAATTATTTTTCCCTTTTTTTTCTCCGCTACTAGGCGGGCGAGAAAAACTAGGTCTAAATGGGTCACGATGTGGAATAGATGTCTTCGTTGACAGTGTCTAAGCCAATGGTTTTCAGACTTTTTCCATGTCAAGGAGGACCCCCTATTCATATTTTTTTATAAGAAAATAATTTGGCAGCAGAAACCCAATCTGAAAATGTTTTGTGTCAGGGACCCCTAGAAGAGAAGATTTATGTAAATAATAAAAAGAAAGAAAACATATTGAAACGTTTTCGATATTTTCATAAATAGCAGATGTACAAGCTCATTACCCAGGTGACAGAGGTCATATGTAGTCAGCTGACAGCTGCTGAGTCTCAACTCCTGGACAACTCCTGGCTGCAAGGCATCCAATAGCAGCGCTAAGCGACCGCCTACCACTTTACACCAGGAAACATCCACACTCCTGAGGTATGGTACAGCCAGAGCTGAGAGAGAGAGAGAGAGAGAGAGAGAGAGAGACACACACACACACACACACAGTCAACATTTTAGGACCACAGTTTTATGAATGCTATTTTAGCATTTCTTTTTCCATTTATTACCGTAATTTCATAGACTAAAACTATGACGAAGCGTTATCGCTGACAGTTTTTTCACTGATGAAAACTAAATAAAAACTAAAGCTATAAGAACTAAATACACTGACAATTTCATCAACAAAGAACAACTAGGCTAAAGTGCACAAACACTATTGGAGAAAAGATCCAGTAGAACTAAGACAAGTCATTTTATGCTTGGCTGCGTGCGGAAGTCGCACTCCGGAAATAGAAGATATACAAGCACAAAACGCTTCACCCTGCGACGTGTTGTGAGCTTGGCATGCAGCCAAGTATAAATCAGGTATCACGATGCCATCACAGCCCCGCCAAAGTGCATTTAGTTGAGGTTTAGGAGGAGTTTTAAGTTTAAAGTTGTCGGCGAGTCATCAGTTCGTTATGTTGGCTATTTCACACTACAGGAGTCTTTTTTTAAATCGGCTGTCATTATATCTTTGTGGTTTTCACACTAAACGATTGATCGCTGATTAGGGATCACAAACTGCAAGAGTTCAAGATGCGATCCAGACCCGATACATATATAGGCTACATTTGTTTTTTATTTCAATTAATTTTGATGTCTCACGTATAGGTGCAGGAACCCGTGATACATGCACGATGCATCGGCAAGCGCCTTTATTACCGCTGGATCTTCTTGCAATTCCTTTCATACACAGCGAGCAAAACCTTGGCGATCAAAGCCCGATCTTGCATCAGATCGGGGTTTTGTCTGAAAGCACCAAAAAAGCTCCCCAGCAGCATAATCGGAACAAATATTGTGCAGTGTGTAGAGGGCATAAATCAACTGTAGATTTAGTTGATAGATATATCATGATGTCTATCTAGTTAACTAAAACTAAAACATTTCAGATGACTGAAATGTGACTAAAAGTAAAACTAAATGGAATTTTATTCAAAATACTTTGACTAAAACTAAATAAATATTTACTGTCAAAATTGACACTGTGTATTATTAGCAAAGCAGTAATTGTTGTAATAACAGTGGTAATAGTATTGTATGTATGGTATAGTAAGTATTGTTCATAGATAAGTACCTAATGCAGCGAATGACATTTGGTTCAGACTGCAGCTGTTGAGTGGCAGGCGTCTCATCTGTGCCAGTGGCAGGGCGGAGCATAGAGAATCGACCACGCCTCCAACCTCCTTATTGGACGACACATCCAACTCGGACAACTCGGCAAGAGAGGGGAGTGCCTGTACTGGACATAAAGTAAACAATAAGGGCTGTCACAAATGTAGTTTACTTCATGATTAATTTATTGTCGTACAAATAATTTAACAATTTCATTGTGGCTTTTAGGGCGATGAACATGTTGGTGCATTGCGTTGGTTGCCTCCGCCATAAGTGTGTGTAAATGGCCTATTGTACTGTAACACATAAAGTGCTTCTTTTAGATACAAGAATATAGAAATGCAGACCATATAATTGACTAATTTCCCTCCTTCTCAGAGCGCACACGCAAACACAACTCACTCAGCGCTTCCACATCGGCGTGCGTGAGAGAGCACAGGTGCAGGTCGAGGCTCTCCAGGTGCGTGAGGTGCACCAGGTGGAAGGTGAGGTGCGACAGTCCCCCGGCCATATTCCTGTTGCAGGACAGGTCCAGTTCGCGCAGTGACGGCAGGTAGTGGAGCGACCCACCTTCAGCGAGCACAGTAATCATTTATTGCACAGAAACTGAAGCAAGTGTTGTCAGCAGTGGTGGAAAAAGTACTCACATTTAGTTACTGAAGTAAAAGTATCAATACTTTGGTCTCAAAACTACCCATTTGACAAGTTCAAAATGTTCAAAATGTATAGAATGCATTCAGTTTTAACTAATTCAGATGGAATATGAAAGGAAATATAATTAAATTAATGTCATAAGAATACACAACTGTATTACATTTAACTTTGCAAGTGCTTTTATTTTTATGAATTAATTTATTTTTAACATAAATAAGGCTCTTATGTATGTTTTTTCCACTTTTGTCCCTCATCTCAGGAATGAGTGCTACATTTAGACGTCTGTATACATTACTTTATAATGTATGGCTGTTTGAATTTGTGACCACTTGCTGGGGACAGGCTAAATACAGGCATTTTTGGGTACAGAGCCTTTGTGAGCTTGTAGATCAAATGGCCCGAAATATGTACTGTATAGGGCTGAAGTGGGTAATGTATATTTAATAATAATCAAAATCTACAAAGTAACTATAGTAACTAAAGTTTTCAAACAACTGGTGGAGTAATAGTGGAGTAAAAGTAGAATATTTGGATCTGATATGTAGTGGAGTAGAAGTAAAGGTATTGGATATTGGAAATACTCAAGTAAAGTACAAATATGTAAATGTTGTTACTTTCCACCACTGGTTGTCAGGGTCATCGGTCAGAGCTGTTTACTGATTTGAGGTTTTTGATCAATCATGCGTGTATAGTTCCACACGGCATCCCACCCAGATCCTATACCCACTCTACTATAGTCACCCTCAGCACCAATAAGAAAAGACTCACTCATGCCAAATAACATGCATGGATTACAACAAAATAAAATCTCATGACTGAAAAATGCTGTATATGGCCAATTCCTAATGTGCAATTTGGAGCCCCCTAAACTAGCACTGTTTCCTAGACAATTAACCCAACATTTTGTTTTAGTAATATTGTTCCTGCATTTCTACATTGCCAATCAGCCCCAGGTGAAGAAATCACATAATGAGGCTTTAACCATGCTTTTATATGAAATGTCTGAGAACATTCAGGTTTTATGGAAGATGCTTCTGAACACATTGCTAGTTTGACCACTTCAATTGCTGTAATCTTGCTCTAATCTTACAATAGTAACCGAAACATGTTAAACCATATTGAGAGCTTGTGGATCGGCTATTTGTGCTGCTGTAACATCCTTCCAGCTGGCTTCCAAATGATTGAAATCAGTCATTATCGACTGAGAATCCATTAATCCATGAACATGGCTCATGTCAGATCAAACCACAAAGGATCAGTTCTCCTACCAAGAGAGTGGAGGCTGTTTGGCGTGAGTCTACAGGCCTGCAGTCGGAGTGTGGTGAGGGAGGTGGCATGGCAGAGGGAGGAAGACAGATCCCCCAGACTGCCCCCTGAAGACTCTGCCTCATCATGTGAGTCCTCTGACAACAGAGGGTTACAGGACAGATCCAACACACTCAGTCTGGGCAGAGCACTCACTATGCCTCCTGAGGGTGGGGGAGACAAGGAGCGGCCATTAAAGATGATCTATACTATAGCTATATAAAGCTATAATCTCACGAAGATCGACGCCCACCAATACATCTGGTTACATCTCTACATCTCATCTCGATATCTGTGTAGAGGCTAGAACAGCAGAGGAAATGGCTGAAACAGTTAGACAAGGACAAAACCCTCAGAGTAACCTCTCGAGTTGGAATAGTCGCTAGACTTGTTAATATAAAGTAAGGATATCTCTGTAAAAACACAAAATAGCATTTTCAAAACATATGCAATAAAATAAAATAAAACATCCATATATCAGAACAACCAGTATTGTATGTCTTACCCAGTGCAGTGGTATCAGCAGCAGTAAGCTGGCAAGCCACCAGGTGTAACTCCCTCAGCGTCGGACAAAGTTTTCCCAGGAGCCCTTGCAACGCCCCACCCCCAGCACCAACGTTCCAGGACAGGTCTAATATCTCCAGAAGGGGGACACACCCAAGAGCCTCGCCTTAAAAAGCACACATTAGAAACAGAGATTGTGTGAACAAACTCCAATTCATGAAAATATGAAAAGGGAATGTGCCGTCTCTCACCTAGTGCAACAACGTCATCTGTGTTCAGTCTACAGCTGCACAGTCTCAGGGTTCTGAGCCCACCCGCATGCTGGAGGTGAGAGGTCAACGCCCGCAGGGAGCCACCAATCAGCTCGTTCCACGATATGTCCATGTCCTCCAGTTGAGGAAGGTACTGGAGCAAAGTAGCTGACGGGGGAGAAAGGAGGTCTTATATACAGTAGTGTGCAGCACGTGAAGTAACTTTGTGTGACCTTTCCTTTGTGTGCCAGTTGGGTTAGTTTTGATGCTTAAGATGTTAGATTAAAAAAGGGGTTATCAAGTGGGTGCCTCCTATCACAGATATTTTAACTGAAATTATCTGGTCTTGGTCAAGGTCTTACTGTCCTGGCCAGGTCTCACTTGTAAAATAGCTTTTAAGCTCACAACCAGGTTTTCCACTAGTGTGTACAAATAAAAAGCTGCCAAGCACTCCAGTAGTTACAAAATCCACAGTACACCACTGCTCACAACAGTGAATGTTGGCATCTCAAAACTAGATGCTAAACTAATTGTTGCTGCTGGCACCTGTGCCTGTCGACCTACAGTACACGTGCCTTTAACAAGCCAGGGATCTGGTGGTGTCAAAGTATTTTATTTCTCCTGTGAAACAAAATCCAGGGAAACTGGAAAAAGCTGGCATACAGTCTGTTCTGTATGTGTGCGTGTGTGTGCGTCAACTAATTCAGATGGAATATGAAAAGAAATATAATGAAATTAATGTCGTAAGAATACACAACTGTATTACATATAACTTTGCAAGTGCTTTTATTTTTATGAATTAATGTATTTTTAACATAAATAAGGCTCTTATGCCTGTCCCCAGCAAGTGGTCACAATTTCAATTCAAACTGCCAAAAAATGGTCTAATACTGTCACAATGTAGATAGGATGGAGCCCGCACACCACAGGTAAAGGTAAGACGTTCTTTATTTAAATAAAGAACGTCTTACCTTTACCTGTGGTGTGCGGGCTCCATCCTATCTACATGAAGTTTCTTTTAGCCCAGCACCCAGCCTGTCGATGTGCGTATTCTACGTCTGCTCTAATACTGTCACAATCACACAAATATACATACTAAATGAAAGTAGATTGTCAACAACATGGCTAAATACAGGCATTTTTGGATACAGAGCCTGCTTTTACTGTGCGTGCGTGCGTGCGTTCACCTAGCTCTAATATATCTGTGGCAGTAAGATCACAGTGAGCTGCATTCAGGCTCCGGCTATCCGCCTTCTTTCCCAACTTCTGTAAGAACACACACATACGACCCCAGCCCAGGTCACACTCATTCTCAGCTGGCTCGACGACACCTAGGGCACAACGAAACAATTTGCATGAGAGAACATGCAGTATGTCTGGCATATTAAACAAAGTATCAAAAAAACATTTACAAAATTACCATTGTTTCCATATTGTAGTTAATAGGCAAAGGTTCACAACAGAAACAATTAAAGAAAAACAGTTTGCCCATTGTCTAGTACCTGAAGGACACTTCCATGAGTTCTGGCATTCTAATGCTTATATTGGTTAGTTAAGAGTAGAGTACATCATGTTATGGTCAGTGATGACTCATCTACTGTATATACGCTGGGGTGACCAGTGCTGCTAGGCTGGAGCTCTATTCTGATAGAAATCATTGCTTGTTCAGTAAACTTGTTCCATAACAGGGGTCTCTCCAGCTATCTATTAAATTAAATAAACAAATAAATCAAACAGAAGCTTCATTTTCAGGTTGGGATGTAGATAAATTACATTAGGGAATGCCATACGACAATGTCAAGTTAACTAGGTCATTTTCCAGTTACTTCCCAACTCCTTTCAACCTCATATCTTCAGCCGAATCTCACCGGAGCCATCTGTTCCATCTCTGTGGTCCCTGTCCTCTGTGTCTCTGTCCTCAGAGATCCCTCCTCCCCTGTCGGAGGTGCGAGACAGGAACCGGCTGGATGACGACCTCCGGTCTGCGGCTGAGCGCTTCCTGCGGATCTGATTCATGATGAGGTCCAGAGGAGACCGCCTCTGGCCCGCCACGTCCCGACCCCGCTGACCGTCTGACCAATAACAAAATTACTATCATGTGAAGTATTAAATGACATTTTGTCCAGAATTTGACTAGAGCAAGGGTTCCCAAACTTTTCAGGCCACCAATAATAATAATATTTGAACTGGGGACCGGGAGTTAAGGCATTACATTTTGTTTGACTCTGTTCCACAGATAAATATTGTGAAAATAGATTATCTACAAGCTCACAACGCCTCAAGTTGCGAGGCGTTGTGAGCTTGTAGATCGGCTATTTTCACAATTCTTGTCTCTTTCTAAAGGTAGTGAATTTTTTATGTTTTATAGTATAGAATAGATTGTTGGTTACTCTGGTTAACGACACCCAGTTGGGGAACCACTGGACTACTGTATGCCTGTTCTCAATCCCAAAAGCATTCACTTTACATAATGGGATGTTTGTTTTTCCCAGCAGCTGAATGCAGTTAATTACATGTACTGAAATTATTATTATCACATTATTGTCTGAAACAGTTTTTTGTAAAATGTCCATAATTTTAGTCTGTCAAAAAAGCAGAAATTGCAGATGTACAAGTTCACATCATGATGCAACTGCAATTTTTCTGACCTTGCTGGATCTCAACTCTGACAAAAACAGATCAAAACTAAATTGGAATTCACAAGTCATAATATAACTGCAAAGCATTAGTGATTGATTGAATAGCAATAGCATACTTTATTATTAAAAGTTTGCAGGTAAAGTATAGACTAGAGGTATAGTGCCACAATCATGCTAAAACGATAACAACATGGTCTAATCATGAACTAATCATCACTAAAATGAGGAAAATCACATCACATTTATTTTAACATAGAGAGGGGGGTGCACCGTTCCTGGAGATACTGCAATACCAGGTCGATGCGTGGAGTGGACGGAGCAAGCCCCTATTCCATCTCCCAGTTCCAAAAATCAATTTAATATATGGTCCCCGGGTAGGGGACGTATCAGATATTAAACTGATAAGAACAGATACTACACTTGATCTTAGCCAAAAGGCCGAGAAGCGATACCGATGGGGCTTTCGGAAAGGGTTAGTCAATCCCGGCAATAACAATGTCTGTTGTGGGGTTTTTTTTTAAACGTATATTTCAAACGTCACATCACATCATTCAAATGTTAGCAACGCTCTGAAATAAGCCATAAGTGTCATGTGTCAGCGCCAAGGAGTTGAATATGTATTATTAAAGAAAATAAAAACGAAGTACGCCTGAGTTGTACTTCGTCGTACGACGGTATACCAAAAATATCAGATCTACAAGCCCACCGTGCGTCGCATCCTCTAGCCATTGTGATCTTGTAGATTAGCCTTTTCGGTGCACAAGGGTGCATAAATTAGGCACTTCCTGGTCACGTGGTTCACCACACCAGGCAGAAACCAATAACAATTTGAGTAGATCCGGACGATCAAAGTGCTGTTTAAAGCAATGGCAGAAAGTTGTGTTTTATTCTCTGCTAAACAGAACTAGAAATTATCAATGCAGCTGCATATTAGAGTCGCTGTTGTTATAAAAAATAATAATCTGTACAACATCTTAAAGCGTTTGTTGGCGATCCATTTTCAACATGTATTTTTGCCACAAAAGAACTGTTGGCACCCCCAGGTGGACAATAACTAAATGGGGGGCAGGGGGTTGAAAGCATAGAGTATAAAGTTGAAAATCTGTCCCGTCTAATGAGTGAGCGGTCCTCAACCTTTCCTTGTCGAGTATGGGCTATTGTTTATCGAAATCTTGGTAAGCGACTGTGAGGAAATGATCTGCACAGTAAATGGCATTGCATTCCTAAAGGATGTCATGAAACTGCATTTAAAGACCATACCTGCAGACTCCATTTAAGACCAATACAAGCACCGACAGCAGTAGCGTTCAACCTACGAAATCAACCTGTTAGTCAGAAACAAAATGTCACTTTTAAAGGTTTGATCCATTCTCATTAGGCACATAAATGCACCTTCAAGACATTTTGTGCAATATCTGGACAAACTTTAATAGTTGCCCAGCGCCAACGACTGTGCGCATAACAAATGTAGCCAATATCAGAGTTCATTAAAATATATACCGTACATTCAATTATCATGCATAAAACTTTAGTTTACCTGCGAAACATACCCCTCCTCGTAGTGTAGTCAACGTTCTGTGGTGACGCTATGTCCCGTGTTTCTCAGGTGAGAAAATCCAATACTATAAAGAAGGAAAGGTCATATGCGTCACATGCATGATCTTAGGCATTGCAGGCACCAGTCACATATTCGGTGCAGGAAAATTATTTCTATATTATGACGGTGTTTACGTAGCCTGTCTAATAACAGGGTATTGGGTAAGGGTTTCATTATCCAACAGTGCACCATAGAACGTGTTGTGTGACCTCTCCTTCTACAATACTCTTTGGGACAATCACGGAAGTGAACACAGTTCAGTTACCGGTATTTAAATAATATCCTAGAAAAACAGCCTCAGGCTGCATAGTGCATACATATATTATAAATATCTAATTGTGAATTCCTGAAATTATTAATTTAACATCCATCTTGACAAAGATTCATTGTAATGACAAAAACACAAACGGCACCTTTCTTCCAAATGTATTTTATTAGATTCCAATGACAGCTGTAAGCCAGCACACATAACCCAGAATACTGATCTCCCCTCACTGTAAAACGTGTTTAAAACGTCACCAGAGGGCTCATCATAACGGCTTTAAACACCCGTCAACGCTCAAACAGCTAGCAAATATTCAAACATAAAATAGCCATAAACTGTCCTGTAGAATTGACTGGGAAACTGTAGTAGGTTCTTACGACTCCCTCTGGAATCCAACACAATGCTTCCTTCTGGAGGTCATCTTAATAGTCGAAATACCGGAAGCCCTCCTCTCCTCGTCTCCGGTGCTGGTCCTCTGCAGGATTTATACTTGGTTGCGTGCCGGTGTCGTTGATCAGTAAAATAGCAGATCTACAGATCCGTGAGCTTGTATATCTGCCACTTACGGCAGGAAAAGGTGTGTGCAACCAAGTATAAATCAGGCTTATTATGCATGTAACAGCGACCAATGTATGCAGGATTCAATTCCAACAAAACCAAAATCAGATCACCCAAATATTACTACACCTGCAACCACAGCAGACGGCTCTAATTTCTTCAATTTAACGTAGTATGTATGTATATACACATTCTGCCCTCCATGGCGTGGCAGATGTCCCGTTAACAGAATGTTGCAGAGGCAGGAGGAGACCGAGCAAGGAGGCGCACTATCGTTGGACTATTGAGATGACCTCTGTCTTGTTTCTTCCTCCCTTAAAACTCCCCCCCCCCCCCCCCCTCCCCCTCGGTCCATTTATATGAAGAGTGTGATGGTGGGTGTGGCTCGTCTTTTTGATGGGAGCGTCGCCACGGTGACGCAGGTCTCCTCAGTCGTCGTCCACTGTGGGCGTGATGGTCACGCCCCTCCTGATCTGACCCCAGCCAATCAGACTGAAGGGGGGAGAACAAATGAGACACACACACACACACACACACACACACACACACACAATATTCAGCCAAGTGCAATAATTCTGTCAAAAGGTCACTTTTTTTACTGTTCAACTCCCGGCCAAACGGTTAACGTCACTCAACAAATTACATTTCAACAATTGATATCAGTTTTTTATACTACTTATCTTTCTTTTTGATGAAACCATGTTTCATTCATTGTGTACTAGTTGGCAATATAATGCTTTCCGAAAGTGGATGTACACTCCGTTTGATATTTGATATGGAATTTAGGTGGTTTTCAGTGTTTTTCAGGTTGAAGTTCATGTGACATGCTGCATGCCTATGTATAGCAGTGCTATCATAGCACCATTACATAGTATGTAATGGTGCTATCATAGCACTGCTATGTATTTTACTGGACTATTTATTTAGATTTTGTGTTGCAGGACCAGATTGGAAACAAGTTTTTATTACACGTGTGTGTGTGTGTGTGTGTGTGTGTGTGTGTGTGTGTGTGTGTGTGTGTGTATATATCCTTTGTTTCTTAGATTGTGTTTAATCATATTTATTTTACCATAATCAAATCCAATAAATGAGAAAAGCATCTTGAGTCATCATAGACATAGAATTGGGAGGCTTTTCATTTCACTTTCAGCAGGTTAAAATTAACTCATTGCCCGTCAAGTACGTAATTTGAAGCACGTTCTTTCAGAACCCATTGGCGCATAATATATTTAATACACTGTCCTTACCGCCAATGTTTCTCCACACGGCGACTCAGGGCGATCTTCTCGCCCACCTCTGTGCAGACTGGGTTGGTCAGGACGATCTTGGCCAAATCGGCCTTGACGGCGCTCACACGGCCTCCTGTGGACAATGAACCGATGTTCACCATCAGCACCTCGTTCTTGGACAGCTTCTGGACCTGCAGGGACAAATATGTTGAAGGATGTGTTACATACCCTTTTAAAAATGGAGGCAAAAGGAGAAAATAAAAAGGACACAAATAATTTAACAAGCTCATAATTCAACATTATGTTACAGACTGCAGATATTATGTGGATGCCAATGCCACCATCTGCTGTTGGTAGCGTTTGCTTCGCAGACACACACACGCACTCACGCATGCATGCACGACTGGTCAAAGTTTCTATTTCATGGGGGAAATTCTTTTTTTGTGTGATGATTTTTCACCCGTTTGGCCTTTGTTTAGATCGTAACAGCATCTTCCAAACTATAGAATAGTAATACATCCACTTTGGTTCCGGGCTCAGCAAGAAAAAACTAGTATGTTTTGGTTCCACTTCCGACCAACTTTTAGGGTTCCGAACCAATTCATTTTAGTGGAAAACACTAAAGTCTAAAAATTCGGCAGGAAAAAACGGAAACAGTTAAACTCCGGTGGAGAAGGGGCCACAGTTCTGAGGAGTCAAGACTCAAAAGACTACGGATCCCAGAATGCTCAGCTAATGGCGCACCTTGGCTGCTTTCTTGTCTCCCTCTGTGCGGACTCCCAGCAGCCTCCGGAGGAGGAAGTAGGAGATTTCCAGCTCTGTGAAGATCTCTGGCAGCGCTCCGACGGCGCCCAGCACCTGACCCACCATACGGTCTGCTCTGCACAGCGTTGGGTCGATTTTAGTGCCCACACCTGCAACATTGCAACAAACACACAGAGATATGCTCATGCACTTGTTGGATGGATGGATTAAAGCAAAATCAAATCTGATGTTTGTATGGCCAAGTCCTAATGTGCAATTTGTGAAACAGTGTGAAAGGATAATCTCATCAGCGGACGTTTAGGGAAAATATAATTGAGCTGCACTGAGAGCACTTATAAACAAATAAAAGTGACAGTTTTACTGCTATTTTTTGCAAAGAACCCTTTGTAATAAGTTACCCGAATCAGTCTTCAAACTATTTCAAGAATATCGTGTTGTGTCTGTAATATAGTGATCATGTAAATGATTAAGACATTTGCAAAATTTTAGACCCCGGTTTACTATGATCAAAACACCCCATTTTTTTGTTTTACCTTCCAATTAATATTAACGTGGCCATGCGTTTGCATTATTAGTTACATTTTATTAAACAGAGACTGCTTTTACAGTCTACCGCCACAAGATGGTCCCTTTCGCTAAATGTACCTTCATGTTCGCCTGTCTTGTCCCTCTCTGCCTACCATAGTGTACTTCTCAGACTCCCAGGCTGACACACGTCTGATTTACTCGTAGAATAGATCTCAGTGATTTTACCCATTACATACAGTAAGTATCTTATGGTGTGACAGAAACCAGTGTCCATTTTAGGTTTGTTACCCCATTAACAAACCTAAAATGAATCCATAAACAATGCACGACAAGCTATTTTCTGCACGCGCTCCGCTGTATGGCGAGGTATAATTATCTCCAGATTGGGAGCACAGGAGAAGCCGTTCTTAGGAGTCACATCAGATTATTTCAGCATGATCCACTGAGTTCCGAGTTCTCTCAACTGCTTCCGCAAACAATAATCACGGGCACCCAACGCACATGTCAGGTGAAACGGTTTGGCCAGTTTAGCCGGCGAAACCGTAAAGATTATATGAAACCGTATCAAACGAAAAACCGCACAACCTTATCGTGGAGATCTGATTAGAGCATGTCATACCGATGAGGCCCCCGGGTGCGGCATACTGCAGGTCATTGTGTTCGGCAAATAGGGAGACTATCTTGGAGAAGATTGGCTTGCACATCAGCTTCCCTTCGTGGTCTTTGGACACGATGCCTGGACGCACTTCCAACTCCTGACCGACCTGAAGGTGGAGAAAAACAGTTGATCTTGAGCAAACATCGCCCAAAAAAAGAAAGACATGCCATCTCCAACTTACTTCCCGTATCTGTCTATTCGAGACAATTTGTACGCAATTTAAGTACCATTTTGCTTGGTACTTAGTGGCTCAAATTGGGATGGCGTATCTTTCTAAATCCACCATCTTTGGCATCGCAAACTGTTGTGAGCTTGTAGATTGTTTATTGTTGCAACTTGCAATGCAACGCCATAGTTTAAAATAGCTTCTAAAGAGAGATAAGACTTACTGGCGCGATGTAGCAATGGAAGATTTCGCTTCATGGTTTTGGGCATAAAGGGTGTTTTCAGAATAAAAGCACTCTAGCGTTAAAACCAAGCATGAAGGAAGGGCACAGGAGAACGTGGTTACCTTGAGCACACCCTTTAGGATACTGCCTCCAGCTACACCACCTTTCAGGTCATCCACCTCACAACCAGGCTTGTTGACGTCAAAAGATCTGATAACTGAAAATCATAACAGGTGACCCACACCACAGGTTATTAGTTGGAAGAAGCAGAGAAATAATATTGTCCATTTTATGTTTGTAATTTCCAATTTTGGGCATACTTACCAATGAGTCTGGGTTCTGAAGTGAAGTCTCTGATTGGTACTGGGATCTTTTTGACGATGTACTCACACACCACCTCTATGTTGTACTTCAGCTGGGCTGAGATGGGAATGATTGGGGCGCCCTCTGCCACTGTACCTGCAGGGCAGGACCATCACGGAAAAGATTACATGTCGTCTCTCAGGATTGTTTAAAAAAAGAAAAAGTAAAGTAGTAAAGATTTCCAAGCTCAAAACAAACTTGCAGATCTGCTACTTTTGATACTTTTGTGTGAGGCTGTAGTATGATCATCATTTAAAAAACAAAAATGTCCGACAGCAACAATAAGCAAACAACACCGACCAATAAACAAGGAGAACAGAATAGTCCCCACACAGACTCACCCTGTACGAAAGCGAGGATCTGCTCATACTGCTCTTTGGCCTGGCTCTCTTTCACCAGGTCGATCTTGTTCTGCAGGATAAGGATGTGTTTGAGCTTCATGATCTCTATGGCTGCAAGATGCTCTGACGTCTGTGGCTGGGGACACGACTCGTTACCCGCTGGCACAGAAAGAGAGAAAGACAGCAAGAGAGTGAGTAAGTCTGGTAGCTGGTATGTGGCATGATGGTAGCAGGTAGGTTTGTCTGATTAGTAGCAACTACAATATTAAGGCTGATTAGTAGTAACTAGGCCCATAACAATTATTACATAATCACCAAATCTATTTTGCATAATTTTCATGTTCATCATAAGCTTCATTAAAAGGACCACTTCACCTCACTAATAAATCATGAAAAAAAGGCACAATCTTTTTCTACTCTGTCTCATAGGAGGGCTGTGGGCAGTTCAGAAACCGACCTCCAGTGATATCAATGGGGAATACAAGCTAATAGAAACTGCAGGCTTTCTAGTCCTGAAAAGTTGCAATGTGAAAATGGAAGCCATCATTCTCACGATAATGAAAATCTAAACGGAGTCACTTGTAAAATGTTCTAAACATGTAGATCAGCTATTTGCCTTCTTTTTTTTTCTTTTTGAAATTGTCAGTAATTTCTCATAATTTACCCATATTGCACCCCTGTGCAATGTGGACAAAGAGGACAAAAAACATTTGTATTCATATGTTCCAATGCCAGAAACACAATTAAATCATTACTCACAAGTATTTGTGTGACAATTATTAATTGTCATGTTAGAATTTGGAATCGTGAGAGCCCTAGTTGCGACTACAATGTTTCTTGTTCAGTGTGCTTCTCTTTCTGTGAGCCGATTTGAGCAAGGCCCCCAGAGATGATAATCTCACCCTCTGAGTGACCCCTTTTATGAGATGCATATTTATACAAAGCCCTGTGTGTCTAGAAGGGCTATGTGAAAAGAACCACTTTAATTGTATAAGCAGAGAATACAAATACAAAAAAGAAATCTTAAAAAAAGACATTCCAGAGGATACATTTTTGGTTTCATTCCGAGGATCCTAAGGGTGCAGAATGGTAGTCCTGCATACAAATTAATTTTAGTCTTACCGATCAGTAGAAGGGCTGCATCCATGACAGCAGCTCCGTTCAACATGGTGGCCATCAGAATGTCGTGACCGGGACAGTCGACAAATGAGACGTGTCTAGGGAAAGGGATGGAAAGCAGCGAAAAAGGAAGGGACGCGGTCACTTCAAAATCCCAGGCAGGAATGCGTCTAAAATACCAGGTCGTTACATACAGATTATGACACACAGTATGGCAGAGAGCAGGGAAGAAGGCATCTTGGCTCAATTAGTTAAGCAGCATCCTGAAGCCATGTGAGAAAGGCTAATATGAAGTTATGAACACAACCTCCTGAACTACAACTCAAATAATCACGACCAAAAATGGACATATGCCCCGCCAAGATCATTTTCAACACTTTCAACCTAGCGTATCTTTCAGAAAAGGAGAGGGGTTCTTATTTTCTTCTCCATCCTTGTTAATTATTTGGGTATCATAGTATTGAGTCATAGTATTTCTCATCAGTTTCACAAAAAAAAAAGTACAATAGTCATGGAAAACAAACTGAAAATACCAATGAAGTATTAGAAATGTTCACACAAAAACAGCAGATCTACAAGCTCACAAGTCAAAAGCCAGCACAATTTGACGCTTGTACTACTTTGAAAGCATAAAGGTGCTTAGTGTGTAAGTCTGTTTGTAAATGAAAGCTCTGGTTATACAAAGTATATTCTGTCGGGTGGAAACCAAAACTGTTACTTTCCAGGATTCAAATTCAAGAATAGTAGATTGAGCTTGTAGATCTGCTACTTTGTGTTTGTGTGACGTTGTCGTACGTTTGTGATCCACCACAGCTCAGTCTCACCTAACCAGTTTGAAGTTGCCCTTGGTGCCAGGGATGTCTGTGGGGAACTCGTCTGGGGTACTGCTTCCACATGACCTGTAGCACTCTGGTCTTGGACAGTCATCCAGCTTATACACCTAGTATGGCCACAGGGCAGTGTGGAAGGTGATAGGAGAAGAGACAAGTAGAATTTTACTTTAGTTTTGCGGTTAAGTGATGAACAGAAAAAGAAAGGACATTTGTGGTGCAAAAAACAAAACAAAATAGGCGATATGTGAAACGAAGGTACACATTTGTGGTATGAAGGCAAGATAATGGTAATTGAGTAGAGAAGGAAGTCTTTATAATGATGAAGTCAAACAAAGATGGAAATATTCCATCTCTGAAAGAACTTCCTTTTTTCATTTCTGAATTTTACAAAAGTCAATTCATGCATTTTAATTGGGGCAGCATTTTAAGATGAATGCTGGCAGTTGAGGGCAATATCGTTGCTGGTTAGACCAATCCTATGCATTGACTTTTGGGAGGGCAGGTGCCCCCCAGGTGTGGACGCATAAATAAAAATAAAGATTCATCACTGTGGCAGTACTGTAGCAAATATATAAACCAGAGAAGCTAAGCAATCTAGACCGAGTCAAGTAAAAGTGTACATACTTAACATGCTTTTTTCCCTCTTTTTAAAAAACCAATGTCTGCTCCCCCTTTGGTTTTAGTATTTTTAATCCCTTGGCGCTTTTTAATATCTGTTGTTTTTAAAGGCGACAAGCGGATACATTTATTGTTTTGATCCCATGTATGCCGAGTCACGAGTGTGTATTATGGAAGTAACAATAAAACAGATTCCGATTTTCTGTTTGTAATATCAGTATTATTAAAATATCCATATACAAAATATGGATAATAATTCACAGATGAGCCATAAAAATGTTAACCGATTAAAACGTTACACAGCCTATTAAAAGGAAGTCATTCATGTTCACACTTCTGGGTGTGATATGCTTGAGAATGATGGACGTGCTAGCCTCCTAAAACTAGACTTCATACATGTATGCACAATTGCACCCGAAATTAAAGATATGGGGTGAATGACAGAAAAAAAAATGGCACAATTGATTTCAAGACCTTGGAAATTATCACATTTTAATTAATTCTCCATGCTTCCAGTCCTTGTGTGGGAGGACTGAAGCACAAAAGGATTAGAACACATGATGCAACAAAAGCGTAACCACATTATAGGCCACATTATAAATGTAGCCGTAGTAGCTCAGAGCCTTATGACCAAAAGCCTAATATCTCCCCGGCTAAGAGGGGAATTCCCCCGTTAGTGGTTAAGATGTTGGCTTTCCACACGGGAAAACAGAGTTCAATTCCTGGGTGTTACATTCGTGACAAGGATCGGGTATTCCGGTGGGGAGGTCAAAAAGCCCAATATTAAGATGAGATAACATGTTGACTTTCCAAAATATATCCTTCACTGTCCGTTGTCTTTAAAGGTGTTGTGTAGACAGCTATCAAATTGAGATAGGACGATCTTGAAAAATATCTTTACTTATAATAGTTATAGAGCTTAGTGTGGATAGGCCATTAACCCTTGTGTCCCTTTTTTGCCCACCAAAAATCTTATATCGTATGTACATTTTTAATGTTTTAAGATTTTTATTCCAAGATAGCTATCTTCAAGCTTGTAGATCACCTAATTAGCTATTGGTTGTAGTTATCGACTCTGTAGGGTGGAAACGTAATATGTTCAAAACTGTTATTTTTCAGGATTCAAATTCAAAAGTATCAAAAGTTTCAAGCTTGTGGATTTGCTACTTTTGATTATTTTGTGTGACACTGTAGTATGAACAAGTAGGGCATTGATTTATGAAAAAACACAAAAAGTTAGAATATGGATATAGGAGGTTTCTGCCCGACAGCGATGATTTACCGTAGTAATTCAGTGCAACTAAACAACCATGTCTGGGAATAACAACCTCCGCCCTCTGTCTCCGCCCTCAGACAGAGGAACCTCCATGGTGCTTACCTTGGCGTTGGCATATCCAAGCTTGATAGTAATGTTCCTTTCCAACTCATTCTTGAACCTGACTGTGTGCACACCGGAGATGGCCTTCACCACGGTTGACTTGCCATGGGCCACATGACCAATGGTTCCTGGAGGAAAGAAGAGATCGTCAGGAGAAGATCTGGGATGTCAACAGGTTTCGTGGAGTGCTCGCCCTCGGCGGTGGAACACTCGCCCTGTTAACACTGGTCTCCAGCGAGGCAGAACACTTAGGCCACTTGGTGAAACTACAGGAAGGGCGATTACAGTTTAAGTTGACGATTAATTCTCATACATACAATTTAATTGTGCTTTTGGCATTGAACATAATAAAAACTACATTTCTGTTTGGCCTTTTAAGCTTTGCAATAAAAAAAAAATCACAGAGCAGATATGACAAATAAGTACTCGTACAAATAAATTACACACACACACACACACACACACACACACTTACATTTTTTAATCCAATTAATTAGAAGCTTTGTAATTAATTAATCTTGATTAATCTTGATCTGTGTTGCCTAGAACTGGAGGTCTGAAAAAACAGTAACAAGTACATCTCAGTGACATCACAAAGCTGTACTTCATAATGTTAGTTTTTTGTCAGACCTCCAGTTCTAGGCAGCACAACATGGGGTGACTTTTTATTATTTCCAGTTTTCCACACAACTCCATAGAAAAATGTTGAAAATGAGTGGTATTCCCCTCTAAGCAATAAAACTTTTTTTCAACAGATAAACAAGTGCAGCAAGTGCCTATATAAAGTGTCTATGAATACTCAAATGTGTTTTACATGGCGGGGCATGAGAAAACAAATAAAAACAATTGAATTTTTCAAAATTCAAAATTTCAAATTTTAAAGTCCCATTGGCTGCATGCGGCCCCTCCCTGCTTAATGTATCTGCCACCCGTCATGGTCATAACAAATTAGTTATTTTCATTGTTTTTAACAAGCTTGTAGGTATTGTACGGTTTACTTTGTTCCAAGACAAAGTGATATGGCCTGATTATTAACCACTGATTATTAACCACTTACTTATATTTTCACCTGTGATCATCTGTTCATTATAATGAGCAGTTGAGACGAATAACAGGCTAAATCCATAATTTATTCTGACCCCTCCCCGAAAAGACCTAGATGTCCTGACCCCTTATCCATAATTTATACATTATGGATAATTAGTGTGTGTGAATGAAGACTCATTTTGTAACTTCATCATTAATCACAATGTTTTTGTTCGTTGAGGTTTGGCCTCAACAAACAAACCATGGAAATGTGGTTTTTACTCTGTTTCCTTAATTTTTAGACTAGTCGTAGCATGACACTCATTCATTTCGTTTCACTTGAATCGCCAGAACATATTTTCGTAATGGGCGTGGCTAGCGATTCAGGGCTGGAGCCAGGCTTGACTAGTAGTCGTGTAGT
The DNA here is from genome assembly GCF_963924005.1 of Protomyctophum bolini. Lineage (NCBI taxonomy): Eukaryota > Metazoa > Chordata > Actinopteri > Myctophiformes > Myctophidae > Protomyctophum > Protomyctophum bolini. Next base: position 18,170,656 of record NC_137882.1, read on the forward strand.
CTGTTACAAAATACATTTGTAAATACTGCCATTTTTAGTTTGCGGCCCTTGGACTTTTGCCGAGTGGCCCCTGAGCCAGCAAAAGTAGAGTAGCCCTGATCTACATGCTTACAACATGCATTGATTATAACAGTAGGGTAACTAGATGTCACTGGGCCCTGATGCAGGCTGATCAGCGAGTGCCCCCGACAGCACCAACCCCCCGTGAATGCAACGCAGCGGGGCACTGTACAGCAGTTCTGATGGTAGCTATCGCGATTGTAATCAGAGCAACAGCTACAGCCTGTAAAAAGAAGCCCAAACTGCGTATTGGTTTATAAACAGCGGGGCACTGTACAGTTGTAGTTGTGATTTGTGCACGTACCTGGCTGTCGGGACTCGAGACTGGGAAAGCCCACTGCACAATCTCTGACTTCCATCATGTTATTAGCCTACAGCCTGGAACCCTCTACTAGACTAGTACACTCTACTAGAGGAGAGCTGTTGGGAGGGAGGCGGGGCACATGTGTGCTATGCGCATAATGGTATGGAATGGTGTGTGGCTGTGTGTGCAGCAGCCACCACCAGGCCCCACCAAACTTTGTTCAACTCAACTGTCATTGCATCTCTGTATGGGTTTATAATTTTATTTTAGACAGCACGGGTGGGCGGCCGTGTGCCCCCCTTGCCTATGGGCCCGCGTTGTCTGCGTCGCTCAAGTAACGCCCCTGGATTATAAACTTGTAGATTTGCTATTTTTGGAAAATATCTACATGGTAACAAATATGCAAAAATAATTGCAATTATCTCAAATAATTGTGAATAGGCGATGCCCAACTACAGGCCCTAATATTAAGTTAGGAAGGAGTTAGGCAAAAACAGTTAAAACGACGGAGGCACGCCGTTTGAAGCAGACTTTAGCCACGGGATGCATACATGTTTGACCGGTCTAGATATAGAAGATGGCGGATTGATTTCCTTACCGATATTGATGGTGGCCTGCCTGCTGATGATCTCAGGAGAGAGTGGGGTCAGTGATGACACATCCTGAATGATGAGAGAGACATACATTAGAGGGATACAGAACAGACCAGAGGATTTGCTTCTTTGTTAACTGGACAATGCTGCCTTTCATCATAGTACCTAGCAATCCATGGCTCTGTCCTGAATATGATGTTGAAAATGTATTAAATTGATGACCTACCCATTCTTTTTTAAATCCCTTGGGTCAATTAGTCTAGAGAACTAAGAGTGTACACATTTGTTCTTAAATTGTGGGTCCATTTGGTCATCTTTGTACACTTCCCTGAGGATTTTACAGTGTAGGCGGATATGGTTTGACTATCAAATGTGATATAAATGATGAAATAGGGCTCATAAGACACAAACAGAATGATCTACATTTAATAGCTCGCATTTACTCAGTAGCCTTACTAGCGTACACTTCCTGTAGCCGCCTAACTTGCATTTATTGAGACAGTTAGCTGGTACTGATCAAATAGCCGATAAAACCACAAGAACTTTTGAAAGAACTCTGTTGTTTTTAATTTGGTCATCATTTGCAGATATTGTATTTAGCTACAGTACATTCACATATGGTCAGCACAAAACCCATGCCTCCCAGCGCCGGGCCCATCACACAGACAGTAGTAGGCTAGTGTCATGTGCCATTGTGCCGGCTGGTAAGGCGAGGAGGACATATAAGCTCCTAATTCATGGTCGAGTTTATGGAAACTGAACGACTATTACGAACAAAGAGCGAACGTGCCGATAAAACAGACACTCACCAGAGTATTTAGATCTTGTCTGGATAGATGAGGCTGCCCCAGCGTTATTCCAGACTCGTCACCCGCCATCTTGAACGAAAAAGGAACTGAGGAGGCCACGGCGGGTGCCTGAATTACTATAAATCAGCGTTTTAAAAATGTACCAGCAATTTATTTGATGGGAGGGGGAGCTAATCGGGCTATTTACAGTGAATATTGTCACGGTAATTATTTTTAGATGTTTGACAGGCAAGTGATATTTGTTTTTGTCACTCAAAACACCAGTTGAAAGGGGTCCTTCCACAAGGGATGATGCAACATTTTCATTCTAAAGCACACAATTTATACACTGAATACACTTTGCTGCTTATATACGTTGTAATGTTTTTCTCCAATAATATAAATAATGTCTCATAGAACGCTATTTTTGCTCAAGTGGTTTAAAGCCAAATGAGTGAAGAACAATTTTCTCATCCATGTGTTGGGTCCGTCGGCGTTTTAATGACGTCATTGATTCAAGTTTACGCTATTTTGTAGTTCATCACTGGGGAGATGCTCTACGAACTACAATGCCCCACAGCCTCACCCCAGCCATGGAAAATAAATCATGACCAAGAAACTTATAGAAAGAATCTAGGCTTTTGTTATTTTTTTTTCCCAATACAGAAAACGTTAGTTTCTTCAGCTTAAAGGACAACTTTAGTTTTTTTCAACCAAGAGAAAGTAAAAGTTGAGTGAAATAATGATCACTAATGTCCTGAAAATATTTGAAAAGGAGAAATCTGTTGGCAATATTATATTTTGATGTGGTGTCATAATAAGTTGTTATGGCACACTAACTATCAAGAAAATTTATTAAAATAGTTTTTATTAAGTTTCTAGGTTTGTTTTACTTTTATTCCATGATCCTTTCACACCTGTAAAACTCTTAATTACAAGCATCCAAATGTTATCAGATCATCATGAAATTTAAATGCTATTATTGTTCCCTTTCACACACGTGATAACAGAAGATATAGGAAAATAGCATATCTACAAGCTCAAAACATATGTTGCAACATGCAGGCAAATCATTGACTAATCTTTGATTGGTCATGATTCACCTCCATTCATAGGCTGACCTCTGCACTCACTTGTTTACCCCTCCCAGGGAGTTTACCTGAGGATAGAAACTTTTGGATTTGTTCAGACTTGCTTCAGAGAGAAGAGACGTAGCTGAGCGATGGACTCCCTGCCGTTTTTCTCTGCCGAGACATGGACTCTCATGGTCGCCGCGGTCACTCTGCTTCTAGTGTAGGAGTCTCCCTTTCTGATATTTTACAGAAAATGTGTGTGTGGCATGAGTGTATATTGGTGTGTTTATTCTACTCCTTGAACTCAAAGTGGAGAGCTCTCTCTTTCTCTCTCTGTGCGTGTGTGTGTGTGTGTTTTTCCTTTTTTAAAGTTGAAGTAATAACTTTTAAAGGATCTAATAATTATTATTCTTTGCACGCAGGTACTTATATTGGCCCTATGGGACGTTTAAGAGGCTGGGGGTTCCGGGTCCTACTCCGATCCCTTTATTTGGCACCATGCTGGCATATAGAAAGGTTGGAGACTCCACTGTCCATTTAGCTTTTTATTTTTTGTGTATCAGCTCACATTCCCTTTTGTGCACATGCAAATCAAATGACCTGCGTAGTTCATACATCATATTCCACATGAGTCATGACTACATGTTCTAAGTGTTAACAATTACAATTGCTACAGCCTACATTAGCCATTCAACTGACAACCATATTATGATTTATGATATTGTTCACAATAGGGATTCACTACTTATGATATGGACTGCTTCAACAAGTATGGGAAAACATGGGGGTGAGTAACTGTCCACCTCTTACTTTCACTGACAACAAAAACAAACATGCTGCTGTCTTTATATCTGTGTTTCTATGCTGAACAGGCTGTGAAAAGAAATATCCCTTTGGGACAGTACGAGTTAATATTATACCGTTTGCATGTAATGTTTGGGATTTAGTGCAACTGAAGTGTTTCTTCTGTGTGTCCATGCAGCATCTATGACGGCCGCCAGCCAGTGCTGTGTATCACAGATCCTGCCATGGTGAAGGCAGTCCTAGTCAAGGAGTGCTACTCTATATTCACCAATCGCAGGGTAATGTATAGCCACAACTTCCACAAGACAAGTTACAACTTGCAACACTAGATTTGTTTTAATATGCTGAATCTAGAGTTGCAACACCAACCACTGACAGCCCATATACATCCAAACAGAAAAGTACTATCTCATCTAACTATAAATGCACCAAGTCTCTGTACGTACGTACGTCTGTACATCTGTAATCCACGTAACTTGAGAACCGTTTGCCCCACCGACTTCAAATTCGACACACGCGTTGTCGAATTTGCACCCCCACAGGGTCCCTGGAAAATCTAGTCTATTTTCTCTTTTAGGTCTTGAGCTAAAAAGTTTGGGAACCAATCTGAACCATTGGTGTCCGGTACTATGCATACATGCCTATTTTAGAACACAACATGGCTCTGACTGGCTTGTTTGTCGCTCACAGTGTCTAAACATAAAAGGTAACATTCTCAACTTTATTATGCTCTCAAAACTCGTTTAAAGTCTGACGCAGCCACAACAGCTCTGCCAATGGAGCTCAGCTATTGACATACAGTATGGTACTGTAGGTTGTGCGTCGGTTTGCCGAGCTAGAGATTGTGGTACGATCCCAGCTCGGGTCTAAATCCCTACAGACAGACAGACAGATCCTGCAGGGGAAATTCAGTTGTTTATTCCTATACCACAATGTGTTATAGAACTTCCATTTGAACGGGCAACTTTATGATGCTGTGACCATCGCTGAGGATGACCAGTGGAGGAAAATCCGTGGGATCCTGTCTCCCACATTCACCTCTGGACGACTTAAGGAGGTACGGTACAGTGTCTTCATTCTTCAACCTGTCCTGTACAGGAACTAAATATGAAGGAACAGTGTAACAGAATTGTGTTGCTCCTCTGTGCCTCAGATGTTTGTCATAATGAAACACCACTCAGCTAACCTGCTCAGCAGTGTGACGAAGAAAGCAGACAAGGGTGAAGCCTTAGAACTGAAGGAGTAAGAATCCCACTCACAGTGCATCATGTACATGAACAATGTCTAATTAATACAACCTCATGTTTTCAAGCCTGAAGCCTTGTGTGTGTGTGTGTGTGTGTGTGTGTGTGTGTGTGTGTGTGTGTGTGTGTGTGTTTTCTCAAGGTTTTTTGGAGCCTACAGTATGGACGTGGTGGCCAGCACATCGTTTAGTGTAGACATTGACTCACTTAACAACCCAAAGGATCCCTTTGTCACCAACATCAAGAAGATGCTGAAATTCAACCTGTTTGACCCGCTCTTCCTAGCAGTTTGTAGGAAACGTTTATTTTTTCTAGTTCTTGTCATTCAGTGTCATTCTCACACTGTCAGAGGACCAACCATTTTTACCTCTAATATCCATTTTCAGCTTTTTTCCCCTTCCTGGGTCCGATCTTTGAGAAGATGGAGTTTTCTTTCTTCCCCGCCTCTACCACTGACTTTTTCTACGCTGCACTGCAGAAGATCAAGTCCAACCGAGAGGCCACTGCACACAATGTACAGTTAGCTTTATTTTAGTTTATTTTGACAAAGTGAGTGTGTGTGTGTGTGTGAGCGTACTAGTATAATAAAACCAAATGTTAATGTTTCAGAGTCGGGTAGACTTCCTTCAGTTGATGATTGACTCCCAAAAGGGCAACAACCCCAAGGAACAGGAACCAATTAAAGGTGACTATTGCTCTTCCGCTGCATGGTATTGGTTCGACTTGACTTGTTTCGACTCAACTTGACTCATTGTGTGACTCATCAACAGCAGCTCCTCAATGTAGTTAGTTGTCAAAGCTAACTACGAAGTTGTCAAAGTTGTTTGCTAATTCTTGTCTCTTCAGGTTTGAGCGACCATGAGATTCTTTCTCAGGCAATGATCTTCATCTTTGCTGGCTATGAAACTACAAGCAGTACTCTCACTTTCTTGGCCTATAACTTGGCAACAAACCCTCACATCATGAAACGTCTGCAGGAGGAGATAGATACCACCTTCCCTAACCAGGTATATGCAAACAGTAAGACACATCTACAACTGGTGGTCTTCAACCACTTCCCATCCCCAGCTGTCACTGCGATGTGTCTATGCAGGGTGCAAAGGGCTGACCTTGACTAAACAAATTCTTATTCGGTTAATACTCAGAACTAAAGTTTTGCTGCATACATTTGTGCAGGGAACAAGAAATTCTAATATCATAATAGCTAATTGCTATTATAGACTGGCACAATAAAATGGTTATATATAGAGTTTACAATTGATGTGTCTGTGTAAAAAAGCATACAAATCATCAAATCACTAATCAACAAAGTCTGCATCGACTAAGCCCAAACCGAGGACAGCCCTAGTAGAAATGCCATGTATCATAAGGGATGGAGCTCGATAACAAGCTTATCGAGTACCCGTCAATAAGCTTTAGGCTTATCAAGCCGGTTATCGAGCATAGCTCCAGCCAACCAGCGGTGTCCGGGGAAACAGAATTACGATTTTAAAGTGACTAATTTGACAAATTTGTCTGACCTTGATAAGTTGACTATAGACAACATTTGGCCAATCATAGTCAACTATACAAATCCATAGTCAGGGACATCCCTAGAGTGTTGTATTGCACACACAACCCAGTGCTTGTTGTCCTGCAGGCTCCAGTCCAGTACGAGGCACTGATGCAAATGGCGTACTTGGACAGTGTGATCAACGAGTCTCTCCGGTTGTACCCCATCGTCGTGCGCCTGGAACGTGTTGCCAAGGCATCTGTGAATATCAATGGCTTAACGATTCCACAAGATACGGTTGTCATGGTACCCGTATGGCCCCTACACAGGGACCCTGCGCTGTGGCCCAACCCAGACGAGTTTAAACCTGAGAGGTGTGTGCCTGTTGTATTTATATGTGCAACCAATAGATTATCCACATGAAACGAACCAACACTGCAAGAAACCTTCACTGCCTTGCTATTGTTGTTTATCGTCAGGTTCAGCAAGGAAAACAAGGTCACGATCGACCCGTACACCTACATGCCTTTTGGTGCGGGGCCGAGGAACTGTATTGGAATGCGTTTTGCTCTGGTGTCGGTAAAACTGGCAATAGTACAGATCCTGCAGAAGTTTAGCTTCTCTGCGTGCAAAGAGACAGAGGTGAGACTGGGAATGTTCATTTTTCATAAACTGTAAAGGTTTAAAAAATGTTTGTTAAAGAATACAGCTCTATATTCTGGTTGTAATCCTTGCTATTAAGTAGTAGGAGTCTCCCATGGTCTCTCCAGTTCTTTAGTAAACAGGATACATTGTCAGTATGGGTTGCCAATTTTTTGTAAGTAGTTTAATTTGTTCTCATCCTATCTCTGCTGTGTCATTTGCTTATAGATTCCTATGGAGATGGATATCCAGATGATGCTGATGCCAAAACGTCCAGTTAAACTGAAGTTGGTGCCGCGTACGCCCTGCTAATGCCAAAATCACCAATTAAACTGAAGCTGGTACCTGCATGCAGCATGCACACCAGCCACCAGGGGGTGTGCGTGTGTCTGTGGACAGTAACAGGAATTACTTATACCTTCTGAAACACTAAGAAATATCGAAATAGAAACACAAGATCAAACATATCAAAGACTTTCTTGCTTAGAAATCAAATTTTCCCCACTGGTCTTCATTCATGTTTAACCCTTTTGATATGAATTTAATTCATTTAAGTACCCTGATTTTACACCTGCCCTCTCCTTTTTTGAGGGGCCCCCTATATACAGGTTTAATGTTTGTTTTTAGATCAATTTTGTTTTAAAAACGCCATTGACAAGGAAGTCATCTTGTCCCTAACACAAACATTAAATGCCATTAACACTAAGAAAATGTAATGTTTGTTTTGTCACCGTTTACTTTACATCACCGTCCTAAATCAACAGGACTTCAAACTACATTTGGGACCGTCTGCATAATGAGTACTTTTACTTTTGGTAGGCTACTTTAAATATGTTTGGAACATAGTATGTAATACCCGTTGATCTCTGAATCTGTCTGTCTGCCTGTGTCTGAAGAGTGCAAACTGACTGTGAAAAGTGGACTGGTTAAGTAATAAAATGGCAGGTGGGGGGTTGCCATGGCAATCAATTGGCTGAGGCAGAAGCTGGGAATTCTACAGGTGAAGGGACATAGGCTCATTAGGTCCACTGGCAGAGCCTGATGAGAGCCTTTTGTGGTGGTTCTGGACAACCGTGTATCTGACCGACAACACCAGGCACTGCACTCCCCGTGGCGGTGTGGAATGTGTGTGTAAAATTTGAAGTCGGTGGGGCAAACTGTTCTCGAGTTACGTGGATTACAGACGTACGTACAAACGTACAGAGAGACGTACACATACGTACAGAGACGTACACACACATACAGAGACGTGGTGCATACCGTGCATTTATAGTAGGATGGTGTGTAAACAAACAAAAACATATGACTGATGATAGTGCTTGCTTGAATGATTGATTGACTGATTAATTAAATACTTTATTAGACAGAAATGTAAACGGCACGAATCACAGTCATACATTTAGGACTTGTTTCCATTGTGGTCCAATGTATTCAATTAATCTACATAGCAAACAAATAACACCTAAATGCATATAATTAACAAATATAAAACACTATATGTACAAAGTAGGAAAAAGGCAGTGAATGCCATCTCCTTTCTATGGGAAAAGTGAGTTTAGGTTTAGCTCTCCTCTGTGGTCTCCTGAATGATGGATTTTCAGGCCCATTTTGAAAGAAGCCAGAGATCCACATTGTTTAAGGGATGGTGTCAGGGCTTTTCACATGTTGGTGGCAGAGTAATAGGATGAAACATGTTCCCATGTTTGTTCTATAGATGGGTGGCACCAGAACATTGATGCTCCCTCTAATATTGTGGCTGTGGTTGTCACTCACTTTGCAGAAGTACTTAGATATGAGGAGGATATTGAGAGGGCATTGATGCCATTGCCCCTTTGACCTTTGATCTTGAAAACCAATCCTATTTTGAATTGCTTAACTCTGTCTTCTAACCTGAGGAATCCCAGACTATAAAAAATAGTTTATTAGGTGGGTCATGGGCTTTAGGCAGAGATGTACAGTAGTAGATTTAGTTTGTTGGGAGGTCTGAAGCTTAGTTATTAGTGAAATTGGGACATTGGGGGATGCTGTCAAACAAGTCTATGAAGCTTTCTCATAGAAATCTATGTAAATGTTTCATCTGCTACACAGTTTTATACAGTATGTCCCACTATGAGTGCTTCATCTCTGTCTCAGCTAAGGGGTCCTTGGCCTGGAAAAAGTTGAAGACCCCATATTTTAGATGGTACATGGAAACAGGGAAAATAAGGTTCAGAGCAAAACACTGTAGATGGTAAAGAATAAATAAAGTAAAAAGTAAATAGCGGGTACAAATGGTAAATATAAGGAACAGTGTAAGTAGAGAATTCTAATCTGCTTAAATAAAACACACCAAAAATGTAATAAAACATTAACAAAAAGGTAATTGAAAACACAGCAAGCGTCCGGCAAGGAGGTAATCATAATGGACGTGTCTAAAGCAAGGACTACCTTTGATTTTGTCCTACAGTATAGAGCGTCGCAGCCCCCTCAGAACGACGAGGGCACCAGGAAATAATTCCCCATTCATGTGTGTGTATGTGTGTGTTAATAATACTACTACTAATTAAATAATAATTAGATTTCATCCCACAGGGGAAATTCCGTTTTCAGATTCACCCAACTGAGTGCTTCTCAGGTGAGCACAGGGGGGGTCTACCCATTCAGCTATACCCACCACTGTGGCTGTGTGCGTGTGTACAGAAACCTGTGTCTTTGTGCTGTTACAGCAAACGTGCATTGCCACTAGAGTCAGAGTAGTCGTGCATGTCTCCTTCAAAGGGCAGGGAAGGAGGATGGTTGGTGAGACCCATGCAGAAGATGACGATGGTTCCCAGCGTCATGATCGGCGTGATCACGAACAGACACAGGCGGTCCACTGTGCGGGCTATACCGCTCCAGTTGTCCTTTTCCTGCAGGCAAGGTAAAGGACAGCACGGAGAAAGAGAGAGGTTATATGAGAGATGTTTTCAAAGAAAGTGTAGGGCCTACACTTTCTTTGAAAACATCTGCGTTGCTGCTTGCTATTGAGCCTGGCTCTTTAGCCCAGAGGTTCCCAACCACTGGTACTTGTGCACCACTTGAGCCCCCCCCCTGGTGGTACACAAAAGTGGAATGGAATGAAAATGTTATATTACTACAGGTAGTTCTTCTGACCGAGCAATTGGTTGAAATAGGCTATCCAGCCGTGCTGAAATGGGCATGACAGCACACCTAGCTGTTAATAGAATATTTGAGAACGGATTAATCACATTAGAAATATCATCAGTTGTGATGATTAGTGATTACTGATTAGACTGAGTTTTGTCAGAGCAGCAGCATTATTGGCTTAGGAATGGGTAGGTATGCGCTCTTTTATTATAACTAAATAAATAAATAATAAATGTTATTTATTATGGTGATACATTATTTATACGGGTTCGCTTCCCAGCCGAGGCTACATTTGTGGCAGCGGTGGGATAGGTTCCTCTGTGTTTCAGACCTAATGCTGCGTAGTCGACAGCCCTTTACTTGCCTGGTTGTGGAGGTCCCCCCAGTCGAGGCTACAATAGATTCAGGTTTTAGCTAAATCTGACATTAAATAACATATATCAGATGTCATTTGATGTCAGATATTCCTTGGGCGTTGCCAGTGACAATATACCATGAGCTAGAGCTAGATTGAATTACTAGATTTATAAAACAGTTACTACAAACAAGGCTATCCCTTATATATGAATATTGTTAACCAAACGTTTTAATTAGCCATTGAAAATGTAGGCCTAAAATTAATTAGTGTGCAGTAAGGTTTCCAGACAAGGCGCCATTATGTTTTTTAAAAGCTGTCCTCCTAAGCCGACTTCATCAACATTACATTAGCAATGCCCACAAAGTGGCTGAAATATTGTTGCTGCCAGTGTGAGCACAGGTTATCTTTTTTCTCTTTGCATAGAATAAAATATCATGACTGAAAAAAAATTGTTAGCCAAGTCCTAATCTGCGATTTGTGAAACAGTGTGTTTCAGAAACAATTAGCACAAAGTGTATAGAATTTGAATGTTTTGGTAGCCATGCAGTCAACCAGTTGAAGAAATGAGGTTGAGGTTTTAACCTTTGCTTACATGAAATATCCGAAGATCATTATCAGGATTGAACATGCGTGTTACTAGAACTGATATACAGTAGTCAGACTTCATAGCCATGGTACAGTACGTGGTTCTTACACCACACCTATCAACCAATCAGATTTTACCAACCTGTTTTATAATACCCGTTTTAGGATGGGTCTCCACTGCACACACATTTATAGCATTGTATTAAGTGATCTATATGTACCAGTAGCGTCAATTTGGTTTAACCCATTTTTGGTGTTTCAAGCATTCTGTTATACTTTAGCTATTGAAAAATAGCAGATCTACAAGCTCATACGAGCTTGTAGGTCTGCTATTTATTTTTTTAATCGTGAAAATGTGATGTTCTCACCGTGTTATAGTCATTCTTGTTGGTCATGTGTTTGATGATGTAGTTGGCTCCATCTACTGCAGGCTTCATCTCACCATATAGCTGGTCTGTGACGCTCTCGCTCTCTGGGGCTTTCATCTCTACGCACGCACACGCACACACACACACACACACACACACACACACACACACACACACACACACACACACACACACACACACACACACTAAGTCTATGTTGGTGTGTTCTGTTCAAGCCTCATGTTATTATTGAATCATCCGGCATCATATCGTCTGTGTCGAGTGGAAACTGTTACTTTTGAAGATTCAAATTAAAAAATAGCAAAAGTAGCAGATCAAGCTCAAAATGCGACGCTTCGCACTGCAATTCGAGCTCGTGGGTCTGCTGCCTTTGTTGCTTTTGTGTGACGATGTCTGGTAGTATGACCAAGTAGGAGATTCATTTACCAAGAAACACATAAAGTTAGAATATGGAGATAAGAGGTTTCTGCCCGACAGTGTGTGTGCATGCAGGAGCACACACTGTATATGTGATGTGATTTTCCACGAGAATAGCTGAGAATAAATAGACATTGTGCAGACCATTTTCCTGGTCCTCAAAAAGAGGTGGTCGAAAAAAGATTTTTATGGTTATGCTTACAATTAGAAAAAGATTTTGTGTGTGTGTGTGTGTGTGTGTGTGTGTGTGTGTGTGTGTGTGTGTGTGAGAGAGAGAGTGTGCGAGCATGCATGTGCGGCCAGTAGCGTACCAACAGCAGGAGTAGCTCTGGTGGTCAGCCCATGTCTCACAGACTGTTTCTCAAACATCAGCTCGCTGCGAGACTTGATGCTGAAGTATTCCTCTGCCTTGGCGATGTAGCCCACCGAGCTGGATCTCCGCGGTAACGCCCCCTCCCAATTTGGCTCCGCCTCGTCAGGGTGGGACATGCGCAGGAGGCGTGGCAACCGCTCCAGGAAGATCTGGAGGAGGAGAGACGGCGATAAATCAGACGCTACGGTGCAGCCACAACGTAAGTTATTCAGCATAAACACACAGCTCTAATGGTTTTTGGGTCCATGGGTGAATGAATGCTACAGCTAATGTCAGCTAATGCGATGAAAAAACGTTCCAAGTGTCTTTTCCTCATTTCAATTGAGGTAACAATTTTGGCATTTAGCATACGCTCTAACTCCAGAGCGACTTACAATAAGCATAAGGTATACGCATACATCAAATGCATAGGTACACCAAGAACCTAGAATCAAGCTAAACAGTGTAATATGAAAAAAAAATATGTGATCTGTACATTGAAACTAGAAGCCAGAAATGGTGGAAGGTTGGGCTTGGGGCTAGCAACCCCAACTCGTAAAACCTGCATAAGCTACAGAAACCACAAGAACACTACCCCAGCGGTGGGGTGTGATTGTGGCCCTATGCTCCATCTAGGAGCCTACAGGAATAAGTAAGTCAAGTCAAGACATTTGAAACTATACAAACTATAGGATGCCAGGGCAGCAAATTAACCTGACACTTGCCTAAATAACCTGCTATCTAGATTACATTTAAACCTTTGCATAAGACTGCATGATCGTCAAGGCAAGTGCAAGTGCTAAGGCAAGGTGGAGTCTGAATAGGTGAATCTTCAGATTGCGGTGGAAAAGTGGGAGTGAGTCTGCAGTTCTGACTGTAATGGGGTGTTTGTTCCACAGTTTGGGAGCCAGAAAAGAAAAGAGTCTGGGACGTATGGGGAAAAGGTTCATACCACCATGTTACATAATGTACCTGAATAATTGCATAAATATTGGCTAAACATCACTGAACCGACATGGACATGTGATCAATATTTTTTGACTTTATGAATCAATTCGCATTTGAAAACGGCAGACTTTTATAGTAAAAGTAGAAATAAACTTAGCAGTATAACCATTTTATTCTCCATCATTCAATGTTACCACATCCACAGTGATCATATGGTACTAAATACAAAGTGCCATCTCTTTCTTGCCTGTGTATTTTTGCTTTCCCATTTTAAGCTAGCATGCTTTCCTGGCAAACGAGTGAATAGGAACAGACTGGACACCTGACTTTTCCAGATCATTATATTACATTGGCTTAATATCAAATTGTGTTGCTCAAACCATGAAAGGTATTAAAAAAGAAGGTAGAACTAATTAATATACCGTATCTACAGTATGTAGTCCATGTACTGTATGTTTTTGCGGCTAATCTGTCTCTGTTACACACGATGTTTGTTGTGAAGAAGTTTTTATTAGGCTATTAAGACATGCCACAATTTCCATTCGGCAAAGGAAACAGGCAGGTAGAGAGGAAGTGCTTTCCTGAGATCGCATACAAGTGGGCAGTGAAAAAGTCAAAAATATTACTAATGAGCTGTTGGATGTCCACAGAAATACATCTTTTTTATAGTTCATATTTATTAAAGATTCAAGATTTCTTTGTCATTCTTGTTCCTTCTGCAAGCAGCATCAGAAAAAAGAGTTTATGTTTCTCCTACAGAAATTCTCCAGCAGAAATTCAGAAAAGTAAATCCTAAAACTAGAATAATTCATGTAATAAAAATCACACCCCTGTGAAGTGAGTTCCAGACCCACAGGAACACGCACAGGGTGCCCAGGGTGCCAGCCAGGTTCCGGCGAAGTGTGTGTGTGTTTGTGTTAGGCTGCACATACTTGGTGGCGAAAACCAACCAAATGCTATTTTCGTGCTCGGACACAGCCAGCCAGAGAAACACAAAGCTAGGCATGGAAGTGTGTGTGTGTGTGTGTGTGTGTGTGTGTGTGTGTGTGTGTGTGTGTGCATGAGTGCGTGCATGAGTGTGTGCACCATACCCTCTTTGTCCAATCTGTCATGACGTGAGTGCTAGGAGTCCTAAAGTGCAAATTTAGAACGACCACACAGTTCAACACCACTATCGTCACCAACACCATGATGAACATCAGGTACCTGACAAAAAACACACAGCATTCACAGTGGGAATCATCAATTATCAGGCAGGCTCTTTGTGTACATGTATGTGTGTGTGTGTGTGTGTGTGTGTGTGTGTGTGTGTGTGTGTGTGTGTGTGTGTGTGTGTGTGTGTGTGTGTGTGTGTGTGAGAGAGAGAGAGACGTACTTGACAATGAGTGGTATGGACATGGAGGTCTCCGGTAGCCTTTGTGAAATCAGCAGCAGGAACACAGACTGAGCCAGCAGCACAGAGATGGACAGAGTCATCTTCTCACCACCTACACGCACACGCACACGCACACGCACACACACACACACACACACACACACACACACACACACACACACAATTGCTTTTTGAAAAAATATATCAATTGGCAGGCCTTAGCACGAAAAGGTTTGAGAACAAATGATTTAGTGAGTTAGTAGTAGTAGGCATTCGTAGAATCCGCCTCAGGTCTTAATGGGTCAATATTAAGCTCTACAAATCACGCATTAAAGTAATAACTAAAAGCACGAATCTTTTTACCAGCTGTTGTGTAAGCACAGCTGGTCAATGTTCTCTCTGCAGTGCTTTCACACCCACTTGCTGTAGTTGAGACCTATGTTTCTTATTGGCTGTACTGACAACCTATCGTCCTGATTAGATGCCTCGTCTCTAGGCAACCACACACTTTTTGCCTCTAGCCAACTTCTCAGTCATGGGATATACTGTAAGGCAGAAGCTGGTAATTAATTGATGTCATCAATTCTTATTTTAAGTTTTTTAAGATATTCTTTTGGCTTTTTTCTGTCTTTATTGATAGGATGAAAGTAGTCTGACAGGAAATGGGGCGAGAGATGGGGGGAAGACACGCGGCAATGGCCGTCGGGATCGGGAGTTGAACCAGACGGCCTTACGTCGTCAGGCTGGCTCAGCAGCCTAGGTGCCCAGACGGTTGAGCCAGCACAAATCTTTTAAGTAGAAAAAGTGGTACTGACTGTCAGCGGGCAGATAGTAGCACAGCGAGGCGAGGAAAGAGATGAGCACGCAGGGGATGATGATGTTGATGATGTAGAAGAGGGGCTTCCGCTTGATGATGAGGTAGAAGGTGATGTCCTGGTGCTTGTTGCTCTCCATGGGGATGTGCTTGTAGGTGTTCCTCCTGGCCGGCCGGTGGATGACCTCCCACTCGCCGTTCTCTGGTCGAGAAGAGGACACAGGGGTATGAAGAAGAGAAAATAGAAAAGCCTTTTCTACCTCCTCTCCTGAACTAATGTTTATGTGTTGACCTGGCACTCTCCTACCGGTATTCACTTTTTTCAATTGGTTATTTTAGGGTGAGGCCTTAGTCATGGGAAGCGTTAAGCATTTTCAATCTGGCTTCCATATTCTGTCCGTATCAATATAGGCAATTATTTAAAATTAAAATTAAAAAGACCTTCAAATATTGTGAAAGTAGTCTGATAATAGCTCAGTCATAACCCATTGTGTTGTGAGGTTGTAGGTTGGCTATTTGTGCAGTGCAATACCATCGTACAACAAAGTATAAAATAGGGTGTAAGTTAAGGCTGTCACTGATGAAAGTCAGTGAAATATCAATGTCTGCATGTGTGTTGTGGTTGGGGATCTACTGTACCTGTCCAGCTGGCAGGGTCAATGATGATCCACTCCACTGTATAATCATCTTTAGGATCATCTTCTTCGCCCGCCTCCTCCTTCAGATGCATGGTGATCTCTTTGGCGTTGTAGGTCAGAGAGCTGCAATGCACAATGGGTAATGTTGTTTAGGTTTATGTTTATTAACAATTAAAAGGATCGGGATGGGCTTCCAGTGTTCCTGCGGTCCTGAACAAAGCAAATGCAATACAGACATACAAGTAAAAAATACAAATTAAGCCATTAAAACTGGGATGGCATCTGTGTCATTTTAGATTTTAGCGTTTTAGCGTTTTTTAACACTTTTGAAATTTGTTGAAAGAACTACTGGTTTAGAAGGCATTTGTAGAAACGGCCTCAGGTCTTAATGGGTATAAAAATAATTACAAAACATGAACACTAAAAGACAAATTAAGATTGTAAAAATCTAATCAAAAAGTCGAGTCAAATTAAACCAATACACAAATGACAGTTACATATACATTAAGATATCTCTTAAAGGACAACTTTAGTTTTTCTCAACCAAGGTTCATGTTTTAGGTTGTTATTAGAGAAACTAAAAGGTGTGTTAATTTTCTTTCATTTGCTGCTTTCTTTTGTTTTGGGGATTTTAGCTGTTTTTGACAGGGGGGAGGGGGCATTCGAGCATGGGGCTAAATATGTATTTTTTTACAAAATATTTTGCCGATTCATTTTTTTATTATTTACTATAGTCCTAATAAACCCCAAGAAATTACATCTGACCACAAAAGATCACGGGATCTATTGAATGTGACAAACTGACATATTGAGCCTATACACACAGTATAAGCCTTCCCCCAGTAGGCTACCTTCACATTCAGTAGATCCTGTGATCTGCTGTGGCCAGATGTAATTTCCTGGGGTTTAATAGGACTATAGTAAATAATACAAAAATAAATCACCATAAAATGTTGTAAAAAAATACATATTTAGCCCCATGCTCGAATGCCCCCGCCCCCCTGTCAAAAAGAGCTAAAATCCCTAAAACGAAAGAGCAGCAAATGAAAAAAAATGAAGACTCATCTTTTACTTTCTCTAATAACAACCTAAAACATGAACCTTGGTTGAAAAAAACTAAAGTTGTCCTTTAATGTATTATTATTATTTCAAATCAATGTGGACCATGTGCATTTACTGTACCACTGCAGGGCTTAAAAGTTAACACCATCAGGTCTTACGTGAATTTGAGGGTGCAGTTCTGCCAGTCGAAGGGGAAGAAGTTGACATTGATGGCGCAGGAGGACCTGAAGATGGCCGGAGGCAGCCAGTACATATAACCCGAGGGGTAGATCAGCACGTTGCAGTAGTAAGCCACCTGGAACTGGGCGTCATTACTGAAACGCAGGATTATTACACATTTTCTTATTTTTATATTACCTTGAAGTCGCTCTCATTGAGATCAGAAATCTCTTTTACAAGCTAGCAGCCATATATAAACAGTTAAACACACGAGAAAACACATTAAAAACACAATGTATCGTTGCTCCCAGGTGCAAACCTCTAATCTCCATGTTTGATTTTATTTTGTGTTTGTTTTTTTCGTACATAAATGCCCTGCTTCATCATACTACAGCAGTCGCAAGTATCAGAAATAGCAGATTTGCAAGCTTGGGCTATTTTAGGTATTTTTTTCATTTGAATCCTGAAAAGTACGTTTTCAACATACAGTATGAGGTTTCCACCCGACAGAGACGATATGCTATGCAACATACATACTAAATCCACAATAAGAAAGCTATTGGCAGTGGCAAGCAATCAACGTTATAAACCAACAGTTCTGTCATTTTGTAGAAAAAAACATTTGCTAGTAGCAACAGAGTAAACAATTTACTTGAGTTAGACAGATTCACTTTTCAAGTGAAATAGGTATGTATGCTGCTGTCTGAAGCCGAAAATAGGATGGAGAGGTCGCACAGCTTGAAGTCACGATGAAAAAAACTTTTTATTGGGTTACCAACATTTCGGCAACAAAATGCCTTCTTCAGGGTATATGTCTGAAGGCGGACACAGAGACAGACGGTCCATGTGGCAAGACGCATTGTCATTGAAGAGCACACGGCGAAACAGCTGGTTGGCGTATCACCGCCACAGACCAGCCTACACAGGTGTAAATGGTTCTGTTGTTTTACTTTGATGGTTGTTTTAAACGTGATTTATAAATAATATTGCGTTAGTCCGACAAAACCAATAATCCGACATTACAAACCCCTAACCGCATGCGGAAGCCACAGGTGAGTCTTAACACGTATGTCAGACTATTGGACACATCGGACTAACGTATGCCCCCCAAGTTGAGTGAGCCCAACAATGTTGCACCCAAGCCTCTATTTTGCCAGCGTACAGATTGTTTGTTGTGCTGGCAATCTTATATACAAATAAGAGGAATGAAGAGAATCTCACTTATTCTCCAGAACAATCTCTGGCAGCCACACCATGCTGGGCGGGAGGCGAAGCACATCGATGTCATCGAACAGCGATGGTTCCCATGACAACCTGTAGTCACTCCAAGTCTTTACACACACACACACATGCGCGCGCACACACACACACACACACACACACACACACACACACACACACACACACACTTTACTGTATGTTTTGTAATAATAATCAACATCTACAAAGTAACTAAAGTTTTTAAATAAATGTATTGAAGTAAAAGTACAATATTTGGATCATCCGAGTGGAAATAAAAGTATTGGAAGTGAAAGTGGAACAAATGTATCATTGACTTACATGTTCACACCAGACATTGGTCAGCAGAGTCTCGTCTACTTCTTTCTAGAGGAAGAAGGGAAAGAAAAGCAGTTAGCAATTATTTTACTACGGTAGGTCTGTTTATCGATCAGTGTCAATCAGCCATTGTCACTGGGTCAGAGTCAGACTGAGACAATGGCTCACCTGCCCTGCCAGTGAAGAGCCCCCACCAGGAGGACGTAGCGCCTCTGACCTACTCCCCACACAGTAGACCTGTGTCACTAGGCAGTGACAAAGATCAACATCCCCACTCAGATTCCCTCCCCCGAACACAGACAATTGTGTTTGTATAGATCAGTGGTTCCCGTATGTGGTTCCCGTATGTTTTCTCATGCCAATAAGGCTCATTTGAATTGAATTGGTTCCCAACTGATAGACCCAAAATAGAAATTAGACGATTTCCCGGGACGATTTACTGTGCGGACAGTAACTGGGAGCCAATGATGGGAGCCGAGAAGGGGGAGACATCTGAAGCTGGTTAAGACGTGTACTGCGACATTCTGAATCATTTGGAGAAGCTTAAGTGCACATGCCAAAAGGCCAGTAAGGAGAGTTACAATAGTTACGTTTTGATATGACTGATATCAGGATAAGGAGCTGGGCTGACTCCTGTGTGAGGAAGGGTTTGATCCTTTGAATTTTATAGTGTACTGTAAACCAACAGGACCGAGTAACCGCTGTGATGTGTTAGACTGGTCCCAGATGACCAGAGACTTCTTGAGGGTTCATAAATGAAAAAGCAAGTCAGAGATAGATGTTGGCAGATTTAAAGACTAGAAACCATTTATTTAAATTATCAATTATATGCATCGCAGGCATCTGATGTAAATGTGTTAATCTTTTTTAGTTCTAGTTCGATCTCTAGCAGCTGCATTCTGATGGAGCCAGCTCTGTGAGACCTGAGAGAAGTAGCCTGGTGCAGCCAGACTTCATCCGCCCTTATTGCATATGCATATGCCCCATTACAGACCATTACAGTATTCTGACTGGAGATATAAAACTATGAACATGTTTTTCTAAGTCTTGTTTGACATGAATGTTTTAATCACTTTTAATAACTGTTTTGTTATCGACTTGATTAAGATTTAGATCTGAGTTCTGGCTTGCTTGGAGACAAACAGGGGAGTCAAGGTTAGTACCAAGTTAACTGTCACAAGACTCACAACTGTCTGCTTTCTTCATTGACAATTTGACACCACACGAAAGTTCTGTGTTGTTTCTGAATAACAAAATATTAGGCCTACTGCACCATCGCCTCAGACCATCTCGTGACTCTGAGCCTACCCAAGTGATGGACATGGCCGGCCGCTGTCCATCACGCAAGCACGCACATCATGCGCGCGCGCACACACACACACACACACACACACACACACACACACACACACACACACACACACACACACACACACACACACACCCTACCAGTGAGATGAGATTGGAGAGAGTCAGAGCTAGGTACACATCTACAGATGTATGTTGATGCTCCACAGGCCGTAGGTCTTTGTTGTAGCCTTTCTCTTTGAACAGGTAGTTGATCAAACGCTCTTCCTCGTTCCTGCCCCAGCACTCTTGAAACACAGAGAGAGAGAGAGAGAGAGAGAGAGAGACATACAATCATTCAGATGGTAACATGCACACTGCTGAATAGGAGTGAATTCTTGGCTCATATTTCATACTATGCCTGCCCGATTTATGTTTGCGCGGCGGTGGTGTCGCGCAGTGCGCACAAAAATAAGACTATTTACAAGCTCACAGCGCGTTGTGATGCCACATATTGTGAGCTTGTAGATCGGCTATCCGTCAGGCGTAACATGGCCACTGCTCCTGTGTCAAGTGATTCTGTCTGTGGGAGGATTAAAACTGTAGCTGCTAGGCACTTTTGGGAAGGCAAAATCATTTCATCATTTCATTAATAGACGCATATAGGCTATAGCCTACTGCTGTCATGCATCTTAAATTGAGTCAACTTTAGGCTTGCTGACTTATCCAATGTTGACACTCAGAGACTGTCACAGAGTAAAGTTAGATATCAGTTTGAATTTGACAAAATATTCCTATAATTCCATTAAATTACCAAGTTATTGTCACATTTCAAAAGAATAATGCGTAGTTTGCTTTTAGTTTGTTTTAGCCAAAGAAACGTACGCCTACCCATTAACAGCATAACGAGGCATACAAACACTAGGCTATACCTGATACATGAACATCAAATATAACATGAATAACTTTCAGACATACCAGATGACAGGAAAACGAGCAGGAACGCCGTGACCTGTCCGACGATCTTACAGTCCATGCTTGTTGTGTTGTGGACCTTACGGTCTGTCTGTCCGTCCGTCCGCAGTTCTTATGGCCCCTTGGCCCGACCTCTCTGCTTGGTGACTGACAGCAGCAGGTGCGGCGGCGACAGCCGCCGGCGGTGACAAAATACGAGCCGTTAGATCCGCCGGTATGCCGGTGCGACACCGACACTGGTGACTTATCGAAATTGGTGACTACGTCGACGCATGCTGTAATGTTTTTTGTTTCTTTCAACGATAGGGGCGGGGCACTGGCAGCACCACTAGCCTAGTAAGATTTAGACTCTCGTAGTATCCAATTGATAAATACATCTAAGTCTAAATCTTAGGCTATGGCAGCACGACAATAAGAAAGAATGGGAATTCATACGATAAAAGTAACCTCGCCTCACCAGGCTTTCCACCACCTCGGAAGAAACGATAAGTGTGCGTGAAATAGGCCTAATTCTAGATTCACTGATGCCGAATGAAATGCCCATGTGATTCATGCCTAAAGAAAAAAAAACTTAGTTTTTGTACTTTTCAGCTCACCTCAAACTTTTTTCGGGCCATATGATCGGCGGGGGGGGGGGTCACATACTTTGATGAGTCACCAACAGTGATGCAAGGCCGTATCTAAGGAGTGAGGAGGACACATGTCAGGAGAAGTGGCGGAGGACAGCTGTTGCTCAAAAACATCCCAAAGACCAGACACATCACCTTCAAACGTTTGTTATTTCACCTCACTGCACCACATGTGGTAAATTAATGTGGAAGCCGATCCCACTGGCCACTAATGTGGCACGATCAGCAGATTCAGCACCTATCTTCAAAATCCTGCTATGTGGCTGGCCAAGCCAGGCTACCTTGAACTGCCATCAAGATGTTGTAGGCACAGGACAGCCAGATTACCATTTCTACTTACTAGTTGGGCTACAAATACTAGCCTATAACTAATTAATAGGCCAGTGGTTATCAAACTGTGGGTCAGGACCCCCAGGGCATGGATGGTCCCCCCAAAAAGGCCAAACATTGGTCAAATACGATTTTGAAAATAGCCTATCTACAAGCTCTGGCCTGCTGCCTACAGTGCCTGGCAATATTTGGATTTATCTGTGGCACCAAGTCAAACAAAATGTAATGCTTTTCCAAGTGCTAATCAGGGTGGGCCAGTTCAAATACGGTTATTCTGGGGGGGTTGCTGGGGTGGATCAGGATGTGAGTTTTTGCCCGTCTTTATTTCCGGATCCTGTGGTCCTGCGACAAAATGGTTGACATTGCTGACATTAAAAATACACAAAAAAAGAAAGTCGTCCTTGGCAGAAAACGCCATTGGGGAAAAAAGTATGCAGAGTCATCCATGGCAGTGAATGAGTTTGCACACAAAAACAATCAGTATACAGTATAACAGGTATAGGAATTACACGCTGTAGTATCTAAAAAATAATTACGTGGTATCTTTCTCATGTTATATTATCCTCCATACACACACCAAAACCAGACACTATTACACATACAAAATGTATTTACCAGACATTACCACATAGCATTAAATCAAAGTAAAAATCAGATTTATTTATTATAATGAAGACAATACAATTAATTTACAGTAAATATAGTTTAAAATCATTTTATTATGTCAATGTCATCCTCCATCTTTGTGTAGGTGTGTGTTATTCGTATGACTTGTTGCTGGTGTTAGTGTGTGAGTGTGTCCGTCAGAGTGAGAGGTTGGCCTCTTCCTGCTTGGCCCTGCCGCTGCTCAGGCTGTGAATCATGGCGATCATGGCAGAGTGTTTGTTGAGCTCATCCTCTTTCTGCTTCAGCTTGACCTCTACCTGGCTTTTCTGCAGCTCCAGAGACGACGCCTGTCGATGGCCAAGAGATGTTAACAGACACCTGGGCTCGAGCCCTGGCTGCATGGGGCGTATAGCTGGACCAAACACTACCGGCATTATTGCACCGTTATATCTGTGCCTCTCCGTTGCTTTAAAACTAGAAACTCAAATTGCACTGGAACTCGGTTGGCAATGTTCTAATCTAAACACAAGCCTGTCACAACAATCTTGTGTTGTGTTCAAGTTCCGGGGATCCAGACTGACACAAACTTGCAACACTGGTGACTTGTAGTTTGCAAGAGGCTACACTTTAGATCTGAGGCAGATTTAAAAAAAAAACACCTTCTATATCCTGGCTATAACCTAAGTTTTCAGAAAATCTTCTATTTTCTCTCTATAAAAAAGAAAATGACACAGATGCTTTACTGGTTTTAAAGGTATAACAACGTAATGGGTTAAAGGTAGCTACTAGCTGCATAGTTCTCCTTTCAACACCTTAAAACAGTCTTTATTTCTAGTAGCGAACATATATAGTTTATTTTGACTGAAGTGTAAACATTGTGCAGCCGTTACAATGAGGAAACCACATGACATACAGTCACATTGCGCTAAGGAGAATCCTAACGCTATGAACCAGAGTCTGAGTGTATACTACAGCCAGCACTGCTGGAACAGGTGGTTAAATTATTACCTGGATATTGTGAGGAAATTGGGACGAAGGTATGGTTTTGCATAGCAATAGGTTGTGTTTATGAATGGTCACTAGAGAGATTTCAGGTGTACCTCGTGGCATGTGTGTGTGTGTGTGTGTGTGTGTGTGTGTGTGTGTGTGTGTGTGTGTGTGTGTGTGTGTGTGTGTGTGTGTTACCCTGATGCTGGCGTCCTTCCTCGCCTGCTCCGTTTTGTTCAGTTCCTTCCTCAGAACGTCCCCAGTTTCTTCCAGCTCTCTCTTCTCCCTCTCCTTTTCCTTTCCTCTGTCCTCCTCCGCTTGCAGTTCCTGCTTCAGACCTGACAGCCGCGGAGGAAGAAGGAGCGGGATTAGATACGCCGCATCAACAGACAACAGCACAGCGCTCAGCCAAAGATGGAAGAGTATGTATACAAGTAACAGTAGAGACAGTTAACCCATTGAGCTTGTAGATCTGCTAATTTTAAGGTTGTGAACATTTGTGCAAATCTTTGAATAAAACTTTGAACAAACATTTTTAACTCAAATCTTTGCTTCTAATATTTTGAGATTGGGGTCCACAGCCAAACACATATAATTATAGTGGTCCTTGACATGAACAAGTTTGAGAACCACTGACAGAAACAAAAGGTTTTTCAGGAAACCGATTTGGAAGACATATTGTAGAATCGGCCTCAGGTTTTAAGACAGATATCTATATACTGAATTGTCACTGCATTGAATATTGAATTTACAGTACAAAATAAAAAGGGAGACACAGAACCATAACCCAACCCTGACAACACACAGCTGACCACACTGTTGGTGTCACGACTGACCTGCAATGTCACCGTCTCTCTGCTGCAGGTCAGACTGGAGGACCTCGATCTTCTTCTGTCTGTCCTCCAACGCAGACACCGTCCTGAGGGAGAGACGTGTCAAACAGGAAGAGACGAGAACAATAAAACAGTAATGTCAGAGATTGAGCACAGATTTCATGCTCAAATGATTTAAGAGTGTGTGTGTGTGTGTGTGTGTGTGTGTGTGTGTGTGTGTGTGTGTGTGTGTGTGTGTGTGTGTGTGTGTGTGACTGTGTGTGTGTGTGTGTGTGTGTGTGTGTGTTGTCTTCACTTGTCGTGTTGCTTCCGCAGAGTCTCATGGTTCTTCTTCAGCGTGTCGTTCTGTTTGGTGAGGGAGATGTGAGCTGCCTGCAGCTCCTTCAACCGACACTCGCTGTCATTAAATCTGCAAAGACCACATCAAAACCTTATTTTTACAGCTGCAATACATAATAGTGTGTGTGTGTGTGTGTGTGTGTGTGTGTGTGTGTGTGTTTGTGTGAGACACTGAAAATTACAATGAAATGTATTTGGTAAATACTGTTATTTTCCGCTTCATTACAAACGGGTCAGTGTAGAGCACTGGTTCTCAAAATGGGGGTCCCCAGGGGTTTGACAAATCTTATCATTGTACATGGGGCCCCACTGCCAAATACATATGAATGTGAGGCTCCTTGCTAAAGCACCACCGGCGTAGAGAGAGAGAGATAGAGGCTGACCTGGTTAACAGGGTGCTGTATGCTCCTTTGAGGGCCTGGAGTTCCTGGGAGTCCCGCTGCAGTCTGCTGTTGTGCTGCAGCAGGTCCTCCATGTCGGCCTTGGCGCGCTCCACGTCCACTACCTGGGCCGCCACCACTGCCTGCAGGTCCTCCCGACCACGCTCCGCCTCCTTCAGCAGGCCGCCCAGCTTACGAGCCTGGAAGATGTGTCGGGGCAGAAACCACTTATCTCCATGTTCTTGACTTTTTGTGTTTTTCTTCTCTTTTTTCGTAAATTAACGGCCTACTTGATCATACTACAGCGTCACACAAAGTAACACAAGCAGCCATATGGCAGTTCCCTATTGCAACATCCATTGTCCTGCCTCTGAGATGCACCAGACTGGCCTGCTAGAGGCACTGTTGGAACTGCCTTCTGATCCATTTCGGTGTGTTATTGTCTTAATAATATCCCACCCGAGAGCAGGCGTGTGTGTGTGTGTGTGTGTGTGTGTGTGTGTTACCTCAGCTTCGGCCTGTGCCCGCTGAAAGCGGTTCTGAGCAATGAGCCGGTCAGCCTGAGAGAGGGCCATGGCCTTGGCCTCCAACAGGTCCTGCAGACGACTCTCTTTCGACTGAAAGGAGAGAGAGAGAGAGAGAGAGAGAGAGAGAGAGAGAGAGAGAGAGAGATGGAAAAAGAAAGAGAGGGACATTTAAAAAAAAAAAAAGGTGAGAGGATGATGATGAGAGGAAGACAGACAGACAGTGATTAGTTAATGGTTAACCACACACACACACACACACACACACACACACACACACACACAGTTTAGAACTGCACTCCACCTACCGCCATAGAAGAGAGCTTCTCCTCATACATATCGATGATCTGGGACACGTGCACGTCTTCCTGCAGCTGCAGAAGAACATTAGCAGAGAGCAGACAAAATGCATTACACTATGAGCAGATGCATGATTCAAGGGCCATCTTCTGTCTATCCCCACATGGAAACAGATTAGATTGGGTGATGGAATAACATACTAGTTCTTCAGCTCTGATAGAATTGTGTGAATGTAGTTTACGTTACCACTGAGCACATCCGCTCAGAATCACTTTTCCTGAATTTGCATTTCATTCCCACATTATTTCCAGGCAGGCCTACAGTATATACCTGCATCCAAAATGCACATTATCGTCCAACACACCTCCATGCCATTCTGGATTCTCTCAATGAGGCTGTTGACACTTTTGTTGTAATTCTTGGGTGAATCCGACATGCTTGTATTTGTCCAGACGGGCGAGACGTCCTGCACAGCGACGCGCTTCATGGACCCCTCAGCATCCCTCTGGCAATAAGCATTGTTGGCAGCCATGCTTTCCCCTAGACTTCAACAGAAACACTTTGTTGCTATTGGGTGACTGAATGGAATACAGAGGTAACGCGCCAAATTTAAATAATGGCATTGTGTATGACCATGTGTATGCACAGGGCATGTCTAATGTCTCACTTACACCAGCAAGGGGAAATCTGGCAAAGGTGTGGCTTCAAACAACAAAGATAGGCCACATTGTACTCGCTCCCTGTGATTGGACGTCAGGGCCAGAGATAAAGGGGTCACCATCCTTTGGTCCTGTTCAGAGAGAGACACATAGAGAGAGACCGAGATGAAGAAATATAACACTTTGGCCTGGGCCATGGCTCAGTGGTCCAGGCACCTTAGCTGGTAATCCAGTCTGGCAGTGTGCCGCGGGTTCGACTCCTGATCCCGACGGCCTTTACTGCATGTCTTCCCCCATCTCTCTCAGGTTACTGTCTGTCCCTCCATAAATAAATAAATAAAAGGCGAAAGCCACAAAACATTAAAAAAAAAAGAAAACGTTGTTTACCCAGGAATTAGAGAACAGGAGGTCCTCCTACAGGCCTCTAACACCCAAGGTAGCCTTTGTAATTATTTTGTTAAGTTAATCTGTCTTTATATTTTGCGATATCTTGTGTGCAAGTGAAGATTTTGACCTTGGTGGTGCTAGAGGAAAGAACCACTGTGGGACCACAAAAATCTGTGGTTCATGCCTTGGGAAATGATCACATTAAATAAAAGATGAGGAACAGTTACTAGCTAGGGATGAACTGGTAAGAAATCAATCATCATTTCCCAAACACATGTATGCTATTGCTCTGTTTTCTACCTGTCCTCAAAACGAGCATGACAGTGTAATCAAAATAATAATGGTCAGATCGAGTCTGACCATGACAAGCAAAGTTCACCATAGACTGGACCACCACGACGTCATGCCATGCTCGTTTGAGCATAGCCACCTAGCCACAGGCTAACAACACTGAGAATTGTTTTGACGTGAGGGGAGGGGAGGCGGCTATCAGATCAGACGACCCAAACATTTTCTAACAGCGAATAATAATAATATCACCGTCAATCCAGAGCTGTAGAGTAGGAGAGTTGTGACAAGTCAAAGAGAAGTGCAAAAGAAGTGTTAAGACACACAAAATAGGGCCCAGAGAGTCTAGTGTAAACCTACCTGCAGGATTTTGTAGAAGCTAGTCTCCATGTCTTTCACCTGCTGTTTCATTTTGCTCATCAACTCCAGAGTCTTCAGGATAGCCTCAGCACACACCTGGCTGAAACACAAAAATTACAGTTCATCTAATCCTGTGTTGTTGCCACACTATTGAGTAGTGGTAGTATAGTGATTCACATTAGGAGAGACAAGGAGGGACAAGATCAGGAATGTACTTTTTTTTCTGGGGAACTCCTGGAACCCCCCGAAGACCCCACTTTGAGAAGCACTTCCCTAAAGAATCGTGGAGTTAGCTATCTCTAAACATGAAAAAACTACACTAAGAAATGTGTGTTTTCTGGAGTTTCTTTGATGTTGTCTAGGTATTAAGTTATCTCTGATATACATTTGAACAAGTTTGTGGCCAAAGCTTCGGTCAGCGTGGTGCAGCAAGCTGTTAAGCAGACTTGTTTTTTATACACTATGTGGGTGACATGACTGGATAAAGGAGTTTAAAATAAATTAAAAAAATTAATTGAACCCTCATTTTAATGAGGGTTCAATTTATTGTTCATCTTGAACTCAACAGTAAACAAAAATGGATGCTCTGAATCACTGACAGTGTTGAATATGTATTTTTAAATTCTCCACCTGCAATTAAAATAATAATTTGAAACATCATGTTGTTGGCATCGTTTTGAGTCACTCAGCACCGATATGCTAGTTAACACATAGAATGTAGAGAACATGGAATGAATCCAAGAACACAGCTGTGAGAAGAACATCACCTGAGGTCATCGCCTGTACCAGGAGAGGGACCGCTGAACGGGCTGCTGTTTTGGCTGCACGAGAGCAGCGATTCAACCAGTGATAGGCAGAGCGGAGCACTCAACTGGTGCGCAACCAGACACCTGGTGGAGTCCTCATCACACAGGAGTGGAGCAGTTAAGGCTTTAAGACACGTGGGCGGACACACACGCACACACCCAAAATGACCAACACAAGGAAACACAGACAGATCAGATGCATGGTCATTGGTCAGTTGGTCACACATCATGTACCACTGAAAAGTGGTAAGCTACAAACACACAGTGGAGTGAAAATCAGGTGAGTGGACACGTAAAGGATATCCAGCAGTAGGTCAATAACGCGGGAGAAGAGTGTGCAGCATTTCCTCATCTGAACATCTCCCTGTGAGGAGTCAACGCCGAGTTTCAA
Source organism: Protomyctophum bolini (assembly GCF_963924005.1). Taxonomy (NCBI): domain Eukaryota; kingdom Metazoa; phylum Chordata; class Actinopteri; order Myctophiformes; family Myctophidae; genus Protomyctophum; species Protomyctophum bolini. The sequence goes on from NC_137882.1 coordinate 18,199,517, forward strand.
TAGACCCAACACCACAGGGACCAGCATCTCCACAAAGCTTAACACACACGCTGACACACTCTCTGCTTCAAGTGCTTCCTAGGGAGAGAGAGATACAGTACAAACAGATGGGATAGAGAGAAAAGAGGGAAGAGAGAGACAGGGGAGAAAAATAAACAGAATAACTTAAGGTAGGGACAGAAGTTGACAATTATTGAATTACCGCATTACAGTTACAATGTTCAATTGAGAGAGGACTGAAAACAAAGGAATTTGTCATTTCACGTTTTAGCTGTCTAGTCACTAGTTGGTGTTTGCATACAGTTAACAGGCAGGGATTCCATATTTTACTGGAGGACATTATGATAGGACACAGCTGTTGTAGGGTCGGAACCTCTCAGACCTTTCACACGATGCTTTCTCCAACCGGATGACTTATAGGGGATTTAGGGGAGTTTTAGCATGGTGTCGTCTTTCCATTCCACCAAGGGACATTTAGGTGTGACATCAATGAGTTCAAGTCAAGTGATTTCAACAGGTCAACAGGTTTTTGACAATATGCATTACAGCCAGTAGTACGTTTTTAATCGAGAATATATGAAAGTTTAACTTTTTGAATTTGTTGAGTCAAAACTCAGAAGTGGACGGGAGCTTTGGCTAGGTATCTTCCGTATACTTATGGTCAACATGACACCTCAAATAATAACTCCCAGAGTGCAGCAGCAAGATGGATGCTCATTTACCCCAGTAGGAACACCTGAAAAGGTTTGAAGGAGTGTTCAGTCAAACAAAACACCAGAGAGAAGAAGCAAAAACTTGTCTTGGGTTCCAATTCCAAAGATGCCAATGGTTGGTGATTGTTTTGTTTATTTACAGTCATGATGTTTGCATGCTGCTTGTGTTTAAGAGTCTTGCCGTATTAATAGACTGGGTGGCGGTCCTAGAGTACCTTTTTCAGACACCAGATGAGGGTGTCGGCGATTAATGAGTTAATCTTAGTTTTTTTTGTCTTTGAAGGTTTACAACCTGATAATTGACTGACCAATAAACAGAGAAAGCAAACATATCACAAAGTTGTAAAAATTTAAAGTTGATTGGCCAGAAGATCGAGTTGTTTCCTTATGTCCTTTGGAGGTGAACTGAAGTAGAACTTGACAGTTATAAGCCACTGTGACTGGACTCGAGGATAAACGGCTTCAGATCCAGAAACAAGCTGTTGACGCAGAGAAGATGTCCTGGGGGCTGTTCACACCTGAGACACAGCTGTCTCTTCTGTATGTCACACAGCTCGCAATGCATTTCCAATGGGAGTCACATGCAACAAGGTTGTGTCATCAAACCACATGACTCCCATTGGAAATGCATTGCGAGCTGTGCGACACACAGAAGAGACAGGACACACCCGAGGAGACAGCTGTGTCTCAGGTGTGAACTGAACGGCCCCCTGGGGAAGTAAGTCGGTCAAGCAAAAAGGAGGTCCACTTATCCAACCACATTTCAAGAGGAGCAAACAGCATGCTTCAATAGGAGTTAAAGGAGTTCACTAAAGAAAATGAACTTTTCCCACGATATTTTCTTTTTTTTAAAGAATGATCTGTACTGTATGTAGGTCCCTGTCATACCTCTAGTAGCTCATTCAATAGTTGCAGGGCCTGGAGACGGCAGCTTTCTGCTCCTTCCACAGGTGAGCTCAGCCACTGGACTAGAGCTAGCCCAGGCTCCGCCTTCTGTCCAGTGTCCGGCCCCACCCCCTGTCTCCGACCGGCAGCTCTGAGTTTAGGCCCCACTGGTTTGAACATCACTTCACATAGAAGAGAGCGGAGTCCTGACACACTGCACACAGCCAAGAGCAGCTCCAACACCTAGTGACACAATCACATGTATCTCAATTAAAGGCACCCAAATTATGATGGATTGATAATACAAAAAATTATAATTAAGACGCATTAATAATTATAAATATAATACTAATCAAATATAGCAATACTACTTTTTGTCTTGATTCTCACCTTGGCTGCAGAGTCTGGGTCATTTCCATGCAGCAGGCCCAAAACTTGAGACACACATGCAGTGAAATGTTCATACCTAGAGAGACAGAAATGTTATATATATATAATATATATAAAGCATAACAATAAAGACAATGAATGCATATGTTTTAGCTGTGCATGTGTACCTGGTGAGATAATCAGCTATCTTGTGATTCTTTAGTAGGTCAACCAAGAGGTCAACTGCATACTTCCGTGTCAGAGTGCCATCGCCGTTGATGATGATGTTGAAAACAAGCTGGAAAGTCTGGTGGATGTTCTTTGCATCAAATAGCTAAAAGCCAAACACAAAAAATATTTATTACAATGTTAAAAACGAATAAGTCAACCTACTGTACTTAGCAATAAGTGTTTTAGCACCCAGAAATGGAAGCTGAAAACTAGCTTCAGTGGTTGTCATAGTTTGTTTATGGTGCTTTTCTATAGCAGATTTCACCATGTTTGTGACCGAGTGTTTGCTCCGAGAGTAAAGAAATAGAAACAAATGGAACCTTACAGCATGCCATAGTTTCTTTTGAATATTGTTAATCTATTGCAATCATAAATAATATAGCAGTAGGTGGTGAAAAGTTTGGATTTGGACTACAATTTGTTTGTCTAGTCTATCAACATAGGTTTAGTGAATTATTTGAGTTTCAGTCCACGTACAGTAGCATGTTTCCACACAGGGCTAGTTTGGGTATTTGTTATTTTAGCCATGTTCATCCTGGCATTGAATGTTGCTATTATTATGAATACAAATGTCACTATTATTTAGGGTTAGGGTTAACAACAATGTAACATTTTATTGCATTAATTTAATTCTGAGTCTTTGTTGTACCATAATCAGACCCAAAGCAAACTGCTGAAATGAGGCAAGCCGATACCACATGTTGAAAAGTGCCATTAGAGACTAATAAATTGCCCAATCTAAACAATAATGAGAAATCACCAAAAATGTGGTTCAGATAAATCCCTTGGTGTGTGTCACCCACCTTTTCTCCAACCTTTTCATTGAGTGTGAGGCTGCCCAGTATAGACAGAGTGAACACCACCACAGTCAGACGTTTGTGATCGAGAAAGTTGATCAAAGTACGGTAGAACTGCTTCACATTGTCCTGCAAAGTACATACATACACATAAAGTACATACATACACATAAACAACGAGATGAGAAATTAATCCTGACAGCCGACAACGAATCGCTATAGTCAGATGACCGGATAGCTCCGCCTACCAATCGCCTGGATACATTTCAATTCATTGTATGGACGGAACCAGTGTCAAAGCTACGCCCACTGTTTCTTTTTTTAGGACACTGACCTCTGCTCAGATTAGGAAGGACTACCCTCAGTCCTTCGAATTTTCTCTGCAAGGCAGGGATTTTATTAAATCTCCAAATTATTACCACCCACCTCTAGCCCATGAAGAATGCCAACGACACCAAACCTATCAGTAGGCAGAGATCATTGAATGTCAGGCTACAATGCGAGACAGGTGATGCGGCTAATTGTTCTCATACCAGACAGTGATTCCACAACAAACAACGCATTAGGAAGAGGTTCCAGTCTAAAAAAAAAACATCTAGCCTATCAAATAGAAAGTGGCAGATTTAGGAAATGTGCCAGCCACTTGGCCTCTAGACGAGGTTAGTGTCGTGTCATTTATTAGTTCCTATTCCTATGCTGCTACTAACATCTATGCATGATTATATTCATGCCATCAAGATTATTTAGTACGTTGTACGCTTGTGTTCAATGACAAAATGAAATCATTCAGCCATTCGTCATATCCAAAGACACAGTGACAGTGACACACACACACACAGCTTCAGAATTGTCTTTGTGAAGCTGCATCTTATATTAGGTGGTACTAGAGACTCACCAGGGACTTGATCTGATTCTGTATTGAGGGGTTGTAGCGACACAGGTTGGCCATGAGTCCCAGGCATGGCAAAATGATGTCATCGTTGGATTGACTGGATTGACTGTGGTAAGGAACATAAAGCAATCGTGTGTGTAACAAACAGTACAGGCCAACATCCACTTGGCAATCAATGACACATTAATCTCATCTTGCCATCAAGATAACGTATTAGGAGTAGAGATGTAGTGATACAATTATTTCCTTCCCAATACCGATTCCGATTCCCATAACTTGCACATCGGTCAATAGAGCGTCTCAGTCCCTCCCCCTTTCAGAACGACGAGTGGCCCAGGAAATGAAATGCAATGCATTTCTCCCATAGGATTTTCTTTAAGTATTTATTTAAAGACGGTTACGCCACGGACAAAGCCAACTCGGATCGTGACAAATCATGACAATGAACACAATATTTTGGGCCGATCAAATCATTAGAAAGAAGAAAATAAAGGCAGGAGACAACACTATTTGTTTTGTTTTTCTTCTTATAAATTATTTGATCGGCCCAAAACATTGTGTTCATTGTCATGATTTGTCATGATCCGAGTTGGCTTTGTCCGCGACGTAACCGTCTTTAAATAAATACTTAAAGAAAATCCTATGGGAGAAATGCATTGCCTTTCATTTCCTGGGCCACTCGTTGTTCTGAAAGGGGGAGGGTCTGCGACGCTCTATACCACTGTAATTTTTTATTATTTATAGTTATTTATAACTTCAGAGTATTATTGACAATGATAATAAGTAATTCAGTTATATAAAATGAAAAATAATGTCAGGTAATGTAAATTCCACATACAATACATAATAAAAAAGATATATAAATGTGATAAACACGGGGGAAAAAAACAGTTAAACAATGACAAATGTGAACAGACAAACAAAACAAAGACAACAGGACAGACACTCTTGCTCTCAAACTTTTCCAACATGTTGTTGTAAATTAAGTAAATTACAGACATTCTTTTTTAAATAAGAAAAAATAAAATAAAGAAAAAACACTCAGTTCCTTTTTTTCCTTTTCTTTCTTTCTATTGTGCTATCTATTGTGTAGGAGGGGTTAGTGTGCACCTATTGAAATATTCAATGAAGGGTTGCCATGTCTGGTAGAATCTATCTTCACTCCCTCTCAATTCAAACTTAATATTTTCCAATTGTAAGTAGTGCATAACATCTCTCATAAGTGAAGTGTGAGTCGGAGATTTATACCACTGTAATTTAAACAAATCCAGGAAAGTGGTTCTCAAAGTGGGTTCCTTGAGTGGGTTCAAAATGGACCTTAAATGGAACCAAATGGGTCCTTACGGGTCCATTTGGTTCCATTTGTACTGTAGGTTTGAGAACCACTGATCTAGGAATAAATCCAAATTAAATTCATAATTGTTAGTGCAGCTACAAGTTGGTAAAATAATAACCTAAATAGTAATAGTATAAAACAGTCATGCAAGTGAATATGACTAAATGAAAAGTGAAAAAAGACGTATCGTAATGGCATAGACTGGCATACTCGCCGATTCTGCAATCAATGACATTTTAATCTCATCTCGTCATCAATATATTGTTATTAGGAGGAGGCTTGTTACTTACATGTTTGTCATCAGAAAAGATATAAGCTCATGGATGTAATTTGTAGAGTGGAATATCCGTGTGTTGTAGGTCAGTTTCTGCAGCAACTGCAAACACTGAAAATCGCAAAAAAAACAAACATATTGTGATATGTCTATTATAAATCAATAGACGTGTGTAACGTCTACATTGGCAGCACAGAGATCAAATAATAACTGAAGCTTTTTAGTAGGGGGAATTAAGCTCAACAAATTGTCAAATCGTTACGTGGCGGATACAAGCACCAAATTTGGTACACACATTCTTTAGGGTGTATCTCACCAATTCAGACCTATGAAAGGCTTTTAAAAATGGAAAATCCAAAATGACCTACAGAAATGACCCACGATTCGCAAAAGATTCTGACTGATTGTGCGAATTATCTCTTTTACATTTTTTTTTATTTTTTTTATAAAGTATATTTATTGGGTTTTTTTTTTTTTTTAAGACAAACAGACATTATACAACAAGAACATAACAAATAAAAGAAAATAAAGACAAAAACAAAAACAGCTCAGGCACAACAGTGTTATAAATAAAAGGATGAGTATACAAAGACATGACAAGGACAAGGACAATGAACCATAATGACAAGTGGCTTTTGAATTCAGGAAATACAGTACAAATATTAAAAAGGCAGACAACAGTTATCATAGGCACAAAGTAACTAGGGTTGGTACGGAAAACCTCCAAGTATCGTGGCAGACAGTGTGGTTCCAATATGATTCAAATAAGGGTCCCAAATTTTGTAGAAAGTGTCCAATTTAGAATGCAGCATGCAAGTAATGTATTCACAAGGAATACAGTCCATTATAATGTTATGCCATGATTTCTTTGATGGAGCAAGATCCAAAACAAAAGAATATTTTTTCTAGCAGCAAACGTTAATAAGTTGAACAACCTCTTATGTTTGTCATCAATGACATGATCATCCGGAAGACCAAGTAAAAGACACAACGGATCTAAATCGATCGAGACACCAAAAATAACAGAGAGTTCTGACACAATGTCATACCAATAGTTCTGAAGCTTCACACAGGACCAAAGACAGTGAACATAATTACCAATCTCTGTCTTGCACTTAAAGCAAAATGGGGACGCACTGACATCCATTTTGTTCTTGAGAGCAGGAGTTATATGTATACGATGTAATATTCTGAACTGGATGGATTTAGTTCGGTTACAAACTGAAATCTGTTTCGCATAGGCCCACATATTTGCCCAGCCCTCATCATGAATAGAGACATCCAGATCTTTTTCCCAGGACTGCTTAGTGGTCTGAGAGGATATAGATGAGTGGGAATTCAATACGTCACTACATTTTTTGGAATAGACTAATAGTAAAGGGGGAAACTGAAAGAAAGAAACTCATGACACTTACTTGCAGTACGAGCGGTTGTGTAGGTGTGGCGCTGTGGCAGTGAATGACGGAGGACAGACTGCTGGTTAGATTGTAGCTGCTGTGGAGCATCAATCTGCTCTCATCATCACAAGCTGAGGGAAACACAACCAGGGTCACAAACTAGCACGACACACACACACACACACACACACACATAACACAAACCAATAATTATATTTTACGTTTTTTTATTTTAAGGTGCAATCTGTTTTGATAGTGTGTTGTCATGTGAAGATGATTGTGGGCACTACTTAATGACGTATCGTGTGACACTGTCATTACTAGTGGACCCTGATGAAGGCCTCTGGCACAAAACTCATTGGTCACCTGTGGGTTTTTTTTAAACGTCCTTGCTTTTTCTATGGAATAAATAAATGTCTACTTTAACTGAACAGTACACGCCTCACCACCTTATTCTTTTCCACTGTGATGCCTACAAAGGAAAAATGTACTCAGAACTCTTGTTCTGAAACTAATCCCTTTTCAAAGAGTACCCATGCAGCATTTATTCATAGTTCATCCATTTATCATTCCTGAATAAGCCAATAATTGTTGACTTCATGTTCCTGGTCAGCTCGTCTACCGACTCTACCAGCTGTATTGATAAAAAGTAAACCCATGATCTTCCTTTGTATTCATACATATCGTTGCCATTGTTGGGTGGCAAACCTTGTATGTCCAAAACCGTTCGTTTTTTTAGAACACAAGTTAATCAGAGAACTAGATGAGGTATAGCAGACAATCCAAGTTAAAGGGATAGTTCATCCACCAAATTACCTTTGTCCCCTATCGATTACTCAACCCATGGAGACTTGAACCAGCAGTGGTTCCCTACAGAGACACAAAGGAGACTCTTTGGCCCCTTTTCCAGTTCCACCGGAGATGAACCAGTTTGTTCTTTTGTCTCCATAGGGAATCACTGTTAAATAAGTAATCGATAGGAAAAAGGGTATTTTTGGGGGATGAACTATCCCGTAAGGATGTAAACGGTACCTAGTTGTGCCAACAGGAAGATGATGGTGCCTGTGAGGGCTGGACTGCAGTTCGGGTCCCCCGCCACCTCCACCAAGCCACTCACACACTCACTGGGCAGCACCTGGCCTGAGGACAGCAGATGCTGACATTTCAGCTCTGACAGCTCCTGCAAATGAACACACACACACACACACACACACACACACACACACACACACACACACACACACACACACAAATTACAATAGGCCTACTGATTTTTAATTCCGTGACCCAGGTAAAGCCTACTACAACTAGGACATCGTCTATAGAGAAGACAGGGAGACTCACCTCCACTTGCTTCTGGAGTTGGCTGGTGCTTTGTGTTGACTTGTTGTCTCTGTACTGCTGGATGGCCAGCAGCAGAGACTTTAAACAAGTCCTTACGTCCATCACAACTGTGTGTGTCAAGAACAGCCGATCTAAACACAACAAAACAAAAATGGATGGCTGTGGTTTTCTCTTATATTAATTACTCGACCTGCATGTGCGTGAGCCGTGAGACGGATATCATCCAGTGTTAACTGTTAAGCAAGCACGCAGCTGCTTCTGATAGTCAGGAAGAATGGAATAGAACAAAAATGGATGGCTACTGTGGTTCTCTCTTGAAAAAAAAACAACTAAAAACGTCAAATGGAAATGGTGCTCTAAATAATGATCAATCGTTCCCTAGCTATACCCAATTTCACTTCATAAGCACCTAGATATAACATGAAATGAGTTTGGTTTGTTGACAAATTTCTGTTGTTCCTGTCAAAAGCTAAAGGTGCCGGATACAGACTAGTCCGCCCTCGTCATGTACCATGGCTAGATACAGACATACAGATACAGTTGTGCCGGCTAACCGTTAGCTGTTTTGTCTGTCCTGATTATCAGGCGTTGTTACAAAAGTTTAATGCCATGTTATATACCTTGGCTTTAGTGAGTCGTGCAACCTTACGTTACTTTTCTTCGTCCACTGCCTTTTTAAACAGTATGAGAGAATGAAGTGAAAACAAAACAAATAGCAGCGACTTCCTCCCGCTTCCAATTCGAACGTGAAGGAAGTTGGAACGGTCCATGATGTCCCAGAGCAGGGGGGTGCACCGGTGCACAGCAGAGCCATAAAACAGAGTTACGACATTGAGGGGGGAGAAAACCTTAGAGTATATATAACTCTATGGAGAAAACAGCCCGGTCACGTGGTTCAACTTCTATTCGCCAATAAAAGTCTATGTAGAAGAGCCGCCATTGGCATTGGACTGGCCCCATGATTGATTGATTGATTGATGGATTGACAGTTTGCAGAATTACAGTACATTTCAACTAAGTACAACTCAATACAAAAACTGTTAACAGTGAGTGGACGACACCATAAAGCATTACACTTGTTTACATTAGGGCCCACCATTTTCAATTCATCAAAACATTTACAGAGGTACGAATATACACAACTGTATAGTCAAAAATAAATCATCATAGGAGGTAAAAAGGGAAAAGAAACATATACAGTGAGGGGAAACGGGTAGGTGGGGATTCAGATTTTACGGGGGCCAGTTTCGAATTGCAGCCGTCCGTAGGTGCCCTTTGAGAGCAGTTTTGAAGGAGTCATGGGATTTGCATGATCCCTTGTTTGTGCCGAATCTGGGTTGCACATGGTTTGTTGAACTCTCTCTGGTGCTTGACTCCTTCAAAACCGTTCTCAAAGGGCACCTATTGACGGCTGCAATTCGAGCTCCCAGAGGTAGTTTTAATTTAAAGTTTAATTAGAAGTAGGATGACAACAAAGTAGGCACGTACACAGCATAGGGGCCAGTTGACAACAATGAACAAGCCGTTTTTGCAATGAGGATAATTAAACTGACACTCAGACCACATCTACAGAGTAAGGCTGAGTAGAGTACTGTCAAGCCAAGAACTCCTAGAATAGAGCTAATAGTGGCACTAAGGCCCATAGACATAAGGCCAACTGTTAAAATTAAAATAATTTAAGGAAGTCGAGGGTAAGGTGGTACAGAGGTGCAGGAAAATGGATAATTTACTGCAAACCAAGCACAATATAACATTGCAAAAAGGGTAAATAAATCTAAACACAGCCTACAGGAAGTGACCAGAACAAAGAAAATATATAATATAGTAAGGTACTGTCAATTACAATACAAAATAAAAAGGACACAGCATATGGACAAAAATGATGGCTCCTCACAGGCTCAATGAGGAATTTTATATACGGTAAAACCATTTCTGGGTTATATTACTTTGCTTTTATTCTTTCAACCTTGTCTATCTCGTGTGTAATAGTATATATTGTGTTTTCATCCCATCATTTATGTCCTTTTTTATTTGGTACTGTAATTGACAGTACCTTACTATTATATATATATTTTTGTCACTTGTTTTTTTGTCATTTTTTGTTCTTGTCACTTCCTGTAGGCTGTTTAGATTAGTTTACCAACCCATATGTTGTATAGGCCTATTGTGTTTGGCTTGCAGTAAATTATCCATTTTCCTGCACCTCTGTACCACCTTACACGTATTTTAACTTAATAGTTGGCCTTTGTGCCACTATTAGCTCAATTCTAGGAGTTATTGGCTTGACAGTACGTACTCTACTCAGCCTTACTCTGTAGATGTGGTGGGTGTGTCAGTTTATCCTCATTGCAAAAACGGCCTGTGTGTGTGTGTGTGTGTGTGTGTGTTGTCTTTACTTGTCGTGTTGATTCTGTTTGGTGAGCTTGCTGTCGTTGCTGTCGTTATTACTCGTTAAAAGCTGTGAAAACCACATTTGTTCATCATGTGTTGTTGTTTGTCAACATATAATTACTAGTAAATCTAATTAGTATTATTATTAAAGCCTCATTCAATAGAGAATTTTCATTTTGAAAAAAAGTATTGGTTTATTTTCAGAAGCAAAATGTAACCACAATTCTGCAATGACCCCCCCTTCACCCGTACAGCAATGCGGGGGTTGTCAGATATCCTGTGTTTGCGGCCAGCGCAGAATTGATGAGAAAAGGATAACTGCATGTGGTCTGAGAAGTCAGCACAACAGAACAAACAGCACAACAGAACAAACCCCTCTGTCAGTTAGTCTCGTTAGTTTCGTAACACCAAGCTAGCTGCAAAAGACCTGAACTGAACTGGAACCTGAAGACTTGGCGGTGTCAGGGATGTCGTCACGCCTACCTAGTTGTGACGTCATTCCCTCCTTTTATAAGGCATCTTGCCAGCACCAATCTCCGTCCGATTATTAATTGTCAACCTTGTCTGTATGAGATCCTAAAACTAACCTTGCAATTTAAGCATTCTTAATTTGCTCCCAAAACTGAAGAACATCCAAGACCAAAGGTCAGCACTTTCCGCGCTTGTGACCAAGAACCCTCTCCATCCTTACAGGCGGTGTAAGGGGTATTACCACTGTGTATGTCATGAAATGGAATCTTGGGGGTTGGGTACTATTTGGCACCTTAGGCCATTTGGAAACAGCATGTCAACAACAGACAAATAAACACTTCCAAAGAACTGCAGCAGCTGTAATTCACTTAGTCTACTGTATTGTCAACCGATTTGAAAAGTAAAGACCATTGACAGTCAGTCCAGTAAATATGGTCAACCAAAGACATATAGTTCCATAATTTGCTTAAACGTGTTTTCCAACTTTTGTCTCCTTTGGAAGCGTCCTTTTGTTAATACTAAAAGTCTGACGCATTTCCTCATCAATGGTGACGATAACACCTCAGCCACACCAAGTGATGAATCAGAGGTCAGCAATGGGCTGCTGGGTCAGGGGGGCAGGATATCAACATAATCCTCTGGGCCAGGAACATCTACACAGGACAGAAAGACAGAGCTGACTGGGAGAAACAGATAAAGATACAACATAACAAACATGATAACTGAAAGGTCCACACACTAAATGTGCAATGTTCCACGTTACATTTGTGCATGCACACACACGCACATGAACACACGGACACACAGGCAAAAACATAGTCTTGGGCCATCCAGCCTGGCAGAGACAATAAAAGCTAGCGTGCCTTCCTATTCAGTAAGTAAAGGAATGCCAACTTGTCAAGCCATAATATGTGTATAAATAGGTGACATACTTTGATAATCTCCAGAATCGCCGTCCACCAGAGGCTGTAGTTGTCCTAGCTGCTGCCGTGTCTTCTCTACGTCATCTACATCTACGGGACAGAGAGACAGAGTATGGGCCGTGGGCTCTTTGTTTTCATACACATCACTGACTGGGAGAAACAAGATAAACATACAACATAACAATAACAAACATGAAAACTGAAATGACCACATACACTAAATGTGGAATGTTCCATTTGTACATGTGTGAACTGTGAATGCACACACAGACACTCACGGACACACACCGCACACCGACACACACGGACACAGAAACACTGACAGGGACGAAAACGTAGTCTCCTGCCATCCGGTGTTCGGACCATCCAGCCTGGCAGAGACAATAAAAGCTTGCGCCTTCCTATTCAGAAGGGAATGTCATGCTATAATATGCGCCGAAATAGGTGACATACTTGCATATAGTCCACACTCATCGTCAACTAGAGGCTGTAGTTGTCCGAGCTGCTGCCGTGTCTTCTCTACGTCATCTACATCTACGGGACAGAGAGACAGAGCATGGGCCGTGGGCTCTTTGTTTCTTACACATCACTGACTGGGAGAAACAAGATAAACATACAACATAACAAACATGAAAACTGAAATGACCACATACACTAAATGTGGAATGTTCCATTTGTACATGTGTGAACTGTGAATGCACACACAGACACTCACGGACACACACCGCACACGGACACACACGGACACAGAAACACTGACAGGGACGAAAACGTAGTCTCCTGCCATCCGGTGTTCGGACCATCCAGCCTGGCAGAGACAATAAAAGCTTGCGACTTCCTATTCAGTGAAGGGAATGTCATGCTATAATATGTGCCGAAATAGGTGACATACTTGCATATAGTTCACACTCATCGTCAACCAGAGGCTGTAGTTGTCCGGGCTGCAACCGTGTCTTCTCTACATATTCCTCAACTAATTTGTGTAGGGACTCTTGTATTGTGGATGGGGGCTCTTCTATTCTGGGTTGGCGGATCAGCAGTGCAGTCTTTCTTTTGATAGAATGGCGCAGATGCATGGTCAGGCCCTGATCCTTTCTCTTGAAGTGGTGGATCAGATCGTCCAAGGTTTTAAAGAATTTCTCCTCCACACCTGCTGATGTCTACAAAGAGAAGAAAATAATTGCATGGAAAGGTTTGTTGGCCAGCTGTTACACGCACGGCAGTGCTACAACATCGTCTCTCAAGTAGTGTGTATGTGTTGGCATGCATACAGTGTAAGGTCCAATATGTTGACATGCTTATAGGTTAGGTCAGTGGTTCGCAAACTGGGGGGTCCCCAAATTAGCCCAAATTAGGGTAATATGATTCTTTTGTGGGGTCACAGGCTGAAAGGTTTGGGAACCCTTGGGTTAGGTTAGGTATAGTATCAAACAAGTACTGTTTCAGTAGCCTACAGATTTTACACATCATTTCACTGCACATAAATAAAACTAAGACATATTTTGTGAAGATTACGTGTTGGAATAATGAGCTAAGCATTTGTGTGTGTGTGTGTGTGTGTGTGTGTGTGTGTGTGTGTGTGTGTGTGTGTGTGTGTGTGCGTGCGTGCGTGCGTGCGTGCGTGCGTGCGTGTGTGTGTGTGTGTACCTGAACAGTGTAGTTTCCAGAGTGTGTCCGGAGCACTCTGTAGGTATACACCAACTTCTTTTTGCTGCAGACAGGCATACATACATTACATAGGGAAACAAATTGTGCAGAAGAGTCAAGGCCTGGAGGTTAGGGTTCAGTTAAACTGTGTGATCTCTGCAATTCTGTTAAAATCGCATTCCTCATCTTCAGTTATCGGATTGGAGTGAAAAGATACACCCTCAGGTGACCCAGCCAGGGTTGATCAAGCCCCGGCTTGTGTCCCAGTAGCATTGGCCCACAGATCGCACCTCCTGATTCAATTAAAAACTCTATTAAACACTTCCTTGAAGTGTTCTGTCCATCTCAATTTAATTGCATCTCTTCCACTAATGAGGCTACCATTCCTACCCACTACTGCTGTACTACTCTGGGTCTCTCGTTGCACTGCAGTGTCTTTGTGATTCCATAATAGTGTCTTATGTGTTGTTTTCTGGCAGCAACTTTGGCTTCACTTGCAATGTTCTCTATCCATTTCCTTTTGTCTGCTTTTATACATCTCTTCACCTCTTTCATATTCTCTGCATACTTTTATTTAATTGCTTCTTGATTATTTCGGAACGTGTAACCCAGTGTAAACTTTTTCAGCAGATTTTGATTCAGTCTTTTAAATAACAGTCTTAGTCTAAGTACTATTCAGTCTAAATTGTTTAGTATTTTGTTCTACGAGGCTCCGTGATCCATAGCTTCTTCTTATTTTCATGGTCTACCCAACCCTAAATAGTTTAAAAAGCAGGTGGCTTGCGCACATCCAGTTCTTTGCTGTTGCTGGACAAAAGGTAGATACATACATTCATATCACCTGATGAAGGCCGTTCACGGCCGAAACGTTGCATCTTGAGTTAATGTATCTACCCAACCCTAACCTCACACTAACCAAATGGCTCGGAATAATGGGATATCATGTTGGCATAATAAAGGTGCACAGTAAAATCATCAGTGTTGTTTACTCTCTGAGAATGTAATGATGATGTTAACTGTGTGCAAAAAAGATAGAGTTAAAAGAGATCTGGGGTGTATAATATATATACTCACTAGACACACAGACACATGGCTCCCTGGATGGTCTCGCTGTCTCTGATAAGATAGGCTCCGTCTTTGTTCTTCTTACTGAGCATCTCCTCTCCCTCCTGCATGGTGAGGGCACCATGGTAGCACAGTGGCATAGATGCTGCCATGACTACCAGAGTAAAGTGTAACACACACACACACACACACACACACACACACACACACACACACACACACACACACACACGTTCACACACAAACGTGCCTTTCAACTTGCATAAGGATCTCTCTGCATTGTTGAAGACAGTGTTATAAATAATCCTCGTTCCAATGCACGTCTTGGTTGTTTATTTTGTCCACTCCTTCGTCTTTGCTTCCCCTATAAGGCCAGGAAAACAAAGGCAAATGAGCAAACTATAGTGGCAGATTTGCAGACACTCTGGTTTCCTGCACTAAACAGAAACAAACCAAAAAGTGAAGAGTTGATATAGCCACAGTTCCACAGGAAGTGTGTGTGTGTGTGTGTGTGTGTGTGTGTGTGTGTGTGTGTGTGTGTGTGTGAGTGTGAGAACTATTAACTTAACCACTTCACGACAACAGGTCAATAGGATAACAAGAAAGCAAACTAAGATAAAAAGGAGTCTGCATTTTGACCACAAATTTGGTCTTTATACCCATAAGACTCTTTTACCAACTACTCTTTTATCAAGAACTACTGCTTTAGGGCATGCAAAGCTTTTTGCAAATGTTAATTTAAAAGTATTTGCTAAAGTGAACCTTAGTTATTAAAATGGTGATTATTTCCTTCCTGCCCATAAGGTGCTGACTGCAGATCTAGTGCCACTGAGTGTGGATCCCGATCTTTATCATTAACTGTCTGAAATAAAAAATAAAAAGCGAATAAATGTCGGAAAAAACACTTTCAATGGCAGATCTACAAGCTCAATTGAGATGCTTACTTTGCATCTCAAGTGAGCTTGTAGATCTGCTATTTTCACTAGCCTGGCTGATATTTTTTGAAAATGTCTGGAATATATTAAATCTCCAAATTTTAATGCAGCAATGCATTGATAATATTACATAGGCCCAATTGATTAAAACGACTAGGCCAGTTCTTCAACTCAACTACAAATTTGAGTACAAGCTGGCCTACTGGTGTGTTGAGTACTCCTATGTCGACCACTGTACCATACCATCAGGAGGACACACATAAAGTTGTACAAACGACCATTTAAAATAGGAACAGATCATGTAACTGTAACACATTCGAAGACTTAATTTAAATTTAAATGAACATCTTGCATGTGTGAATTAAAACATTTAATGGGGGTGCGGCGCCCCCTTAAGGCCCGCTCAAGCACCAACTCATCAATTTCAAACCGAGACACAAGCTACTGCAGTTCTTCTGTCAGAAGAAATAAACAACAACACGTGGTCGTAAATGAGACGCCGTTGCTAAGCAACGTGACGCGGAAGTAATTAGGCCAGATTTCAGATTAGCCTGGAGTGGAGTTGTTGGATCCACAGTGTGGTGTCATAAATATGGTGAAAAACAAACACATTTAATCTTCTTCAAAGATGAATTTGATGACACGCGGCAATCGAGTTAGCGATGTCGACGAATTTGACGAAGGGGGAGCCGCCAAAGGTATTTGAATTTCTCGTGAAGTGACTCGGTGACTTTTCATTCATCCATTCCGTTCTGTACCGTTATGCTAGCCCACTGCGCGTTAATGTGGTGGTCGCTTAATGAATGGCCAGTTAATCCACTTTGTTTTCAATAGATGTAAGGAAAGGGCCCAGTCAGCGTGCAGCAGACGTGTTGGTGACCATCTTGACCACGTTTTCTATCCTCTTCATCATTGTTACCTTCCCCTTCACTGTCTGGGACTGTCTCAAGGTGAGACTTAGACTTGATGTCGGAAAACCTACCTGTTGAGGAGTTTCTGATTCTGAGCCGAAATGTAATAGTCCATTCATGGACTAGTTACTAGTAAATATGTCACACATTAGTCAGTACAGTAGCCTGGGCCTATCATATTTTCTAAATGTCATCATCATGCCTCACTTAAAAAGAAACATCTCCTTTTCTGGAGAACAGAACACAGTATTGCTAAAGCCCTATAGCTCACCAGTTTGATATAAACTTTTCCACGAATTTGAGTTGATGCATGCATTTAAATCATATTGAGGACACTCAGGACACACCCCACTCAAACAAATATAACTTAATTTTAATTAATTATAAACTAGTTAATTCGTTTTACAGTCAGGGGTAGTGGGGGACAAGGGAGTGGCAGTCCCCTTTTCATAGTAGGCTATAGGCCAGGCCTACTCCTGCGTGTGTGTGTGTGTGTGTGTGTGTGTGTGTGTGTGTGTGTGTGTGTGTGTGTGTGCGTGTGTGTGTGTGTGTGTGTGTGTGTGTGTGTGCGCGTGTTTGCAGGTGTACCGATATGCGCATGAATGAACCACACTGCATGGTCTCACTCTCCATGACAGCAAATGTAGGTATAGGTATACATTGAGAAGTCGTGGTCCTCTCTTCAACAGGTGGTGCAGGAGTATGAGAGGGCTGTTATCTTCCGCCTGGGTCGGATCCTTAAAGGACGTGCCAAAGGACCAGGTATAAATCCATGAAGGTTTAATCTCCTCCATCAGCTCTCTGGACTCCTGCAGTGTGGCAGGTTCAATGGTGGTGGTCACAGCATTTGACTTAAAAAGCTACTCTATTGTCCCGCACGATACAGAATTATTCTGTGCTGTTTGACATGCTGTGGTATTAAGTGTTGGAAGTAGAAACTGTATCGGTACATTATGACGTACATTTTCCCTTCATTGTCAATGTGTTTACAAAACAAACTTTGAACTAAAGACAAACATTAAACCTGTGTATAGGAGGGGCTAGCTCCCCTCAAAAATTGTATATGTATTACTAAAGCAAACATTTTTAACTCAAATCTTTGCTTCTGGGAGTCCCTGGAACCAAATCTTTTCAGATGCAGCAGGTCCGTGGCCAAACATATAATTTTGGGAAGTGACATGAAAAAAGTTGAGCACCATCAAGATCCGTTTTTCGGAAAACTGACATTTGTAGAATTGGCCTCCGGTCTTAGTGGGTTGAAGTAAACTTGAAGTAAAGGAAGCGTTCTATGCCTGGCATGCGCCATATTGATGCAGCTGATGGAAAAGTTGTGTGTGTGTGTGTGTGTGTGTGTGTGTGTGTGTGTGTGTGTGTGTGTGTGTGTGTTCGTGTGTGTTTCAACTCGGATGGGCTCTTGTCATTTCTGCAGGTCTGTTCTGGGTCATCCCCTGGCTGGATGACATCCAGATAGTGGATCTGAGAACTATTTCCTTCACCACTTCACGACAACAGGTCAATAATATAACAAGAAAGCAAACTAAGATAAAAAGAAGTCTGCATTTTGACCACAAACTTGGTCTTTTACCAATGAAAAAGTTTGAGAACTACTAAGTATTTGCTAAAGTGAACCTTAGTTATTAAAATGATGATTATTTCCTTCCCGCCCATAAGGTGCTGACTGCAGATCTAGTGCCACTGAGAGTGGATGCCGTCGTGTTCTATCGAGTATTAGACCCAGGCCTCTGGGTGACGCGGTTGGCTGACAGCCACCTGGCCACACACACTCTGGCAGAGACCACCCTAAGGACCACCCTAGGCATGTACTCACTGGCAGACATTCTCGCACGAAGGAAGGCTGTCGCACAGAGAATGGAAGTGAGTGATACGTGGACTCATGAGGACGCCGCTTGATGTTTTGTTGTCAGTCTTAATTTCTCATTTGCCCCACAGGAGATTCTGTATGCCACGGCCATGGGGTGGGGCTTACAGGTGGAGAGGGTGGAGCTTAAAGACGTGAGCCTTCCCCTCAGCCTGCAGCGCTGCATGGCTTTAGAGGCTGAGGCTGCCCGGGAGGCTAGAGCCAAGGTACACTGTACATGCCGCACGCATTCACACACACGCACGCACGCACACACACACACACACACACACACACACACACACACACACACACACACACACACACACACACACACACACACACACACACACACACACACACACACACACTCAATAGAGTAAACAAATAGTCTTTCTAAATGTGTGTGCATGGCTAAATGCATTGAGCTGCTGCTGTGCCATTGTCTGATAAAAGTGCAAAGTGCATTAATGTGCAGTTGGACAAGTCAAGTGTGACTAATAAAGTGGCTGAGAGTATAGTTTCACCCCTGTGTGCGAGATGAACAGAGAGGAAACACAAAAGGGGCTAATATAAGGACCTTTTCAAGTCAAGGACCCCCAAATTGATATGTATTTGGCCACGGACCTCCATCTGAAAAGGTTATTAAAAGACTATTAAAACTTTTCCAAATATATTCGATATTTTTCTAAAATGTTCCAAAATAGCAGATGTACAATCTCGCAGTGCGGCACAAAGTGACATGTTGTGAGCTTGTAGTTCTGCTATATTTGAATAGCCAACATATAAATGCATAATGTGGTTAAAATGATTGTGATACTAGTGATTAACCACTTTTGCTGGAGACCCCCTGGAAGAACCTATCCTCAGTCTAACAGTATAATATCAAGGGGGGGAAAAAATCAATAATCTGTAATGTACACACACTATATAGGATGCCAGGACTATATGGACCTGGCATCTGTCTACACAACATTGCTATCTAAGTTACCGTACATTTTAACCGTTGCAATGCATAAGCCTGCAAGGTCGTCAAGACAGTGCTACGGGCTAAGGTGGAGTCGGAAGATCTGCGTCCAAAGCTTAATCTAGGCTCGTCTAGACATAATCTTTCTCCGTGTCTGTCCGTGTGTCAGATAATAATGGCGGAGGGCGAGGTGAAGGCGTCCCGGGCCCTCAAGGAGGCGGCGTCGGGCATGTCTTCCGTGGCCCTCCAGCTGCGCTACCTCCAGACGCTGACCTCCAGCGCTTCGGACCACACCTCCACCGTGGTGTTCCCCTTGCCCATAGACCTCCTGGAGGCCTTCCTATAGCCAGGGAGAATGTTAGGGGTGGATTTCTTTTTTTTTTAAACGCAGTGTTTTCTCAACATTTTCGGGCCACCTGACAAGCACTTGGAATTGTGAGAGTTGAGGCATTACATTTTGTTTGACTCTGTTCTACAGATGAATATAGCAGGTCTACAAGCTCACAACGCCTGCAATTTGTTTTGCCTCTTTCTTATATTATTTGACAATTTGGTCAATGTTTGACCAGTTTTTATAGTTGATTACTTTTAATGTAGTAATGGTGTTTATCCTTTTCTTTCTTTCTTTTTTTTGTATTAAAAAGGTCTTAAAAGTCACTTCACTGTTATCTGGGGACCCACCCCCCACAAAATGTTGTATAATCTCCAAATATATATTTTTAAAGAGTACATTAAAGCATACATTTTTAAATAAAATCTTTGCTTCTGGGGGTCGCTGGAACAAAATATTTTTAGATGGGGGTCCGCGGCCAAATACATCTCATTTCGGGGGTCCTTGACATGGAAAAAGTTTGAGAACCACTGACATAGCAACATACGAGAATCGGCCTCAGGTCTTAAAGGGTTAAGTCAGTTCGCAGACGATCTGTTGGGTTCATCATTACCTAATGCCTCCAGTTCCTTGCGTAGAAAGATTAATATTTTCAAGTCCACTGGTTTAGCGCTGATTACCTAATCAGGTAGCTTTACGCTTTACTACATAACAGAGCAGCATCACCCTCTGACCTTCCATGGCCCAGGAGAACAAGGCGCTGCATCTGTGAACAACTTGGTGGCAAGTACTTCTTTGTATAGGTAACTACTATTATTATATTGGCAGTACAGGAGAGATCTTGGGCTTTGTAGGGCAGCATTGCAAGACAGTAGATACTGAAACATCCCAACGCTTCCTCACACTCCATCCCATTGGCCTCTCCTCTGCAATAATTATGTTATCCAACCACCGGGTCAGATGATGAGAGGCCACCGAGTTAAGCTCTTTAACATTACTAGAACATAGTGACCTCAGGTGGCCTTTCACCTGGTCAACACTGTGAGACCTCTGGCCTGAACACACATTATAAAGTGTGTAAATGCAGCAGAATGAACTGCAGAAACTGACCTGCACTAGGAGGTTATTATATAGTGGCTTATAGTCAGTATTGGAAGAGAAAGAGAAGGAGGACATCTAATAGGCTATCCCCTT
Source organism: Protomyctophum bolini (assembly GCF_963924005.1). Lineage (NCBI taxonomy): Eukaryota > Metazoa > Chordata > Actinopteri > Myctophiformes > Myctophidae > Protomyctophum > Protomyctophum bolini. The sequence continues at coordinate 18,220,448 of NC_137882.1, forward strand.
TTCAGTTCTAGACCAGTGGTTCTCAACCTAATGACTGTACAGTCTTAAATTACTCTATTTCACAAGAAATAGAGTATCAAGTAAGCAAAGCAAAGTTCTTTGTTTACCCAGGGAAGTGGACTAAGCTCGAGATGCTTGTTTACAGCCACACCCTGCTCATAGAACATTTCATGGTGGGGGTTCAATGCCTTGCTCAAGGGACACAGCAGTGGTAATTTTTAACGTGCCGGTCCGGGGATTCGAACTGGCGACCTTCCGGTATCAAGACCGCTCCGCAAACCGTTCGGCCACCGCTGCCCCTGAGTAAGTAATTAGAATTCATAACCCTCACCATACATACAAATAACTATGACACATTATGAAACATGTTTACAATTACTTACAAACAGGTCAAGTACTGTAAATGTATCACAAGTTCAACCAAATAAAACAATCTAGAAAATCTGTATGAATTAGTAAAAGCTGAATAAAAAGACAAAGAACCTACCGGTAAATACTGTATGATGTGAATTTCGTGAAAGCCTTTCTGTGTGGGTGTTTTCAGGCAAAATTCCAAACTCTGTTGGAATTGTTGGCAAAGGCCTTGGCAAATATCCATAGTACATAATATACTGTACATTATTATTCAATTTCAGCCTATAGTTTCATCACTTTACATGTTTTTGAGGCCCTTGTCTCTTGATGTAAATGACATGTATTTATCTCTGTACAGTACGTTTAATGTAGTCAGTTACAGGGCAGGGCAGGGCTGGGTGCAGCTTGCGGTCAGACCCAGCGTGGAGCTATTATAAACCAAAGCTAGTGTGGTTGCCATGTTTGCCAGTGAAACTAAACCCACAATCAAACCTTTTACTCTCAATATTCAGTGATTACGACTCCTGCTGCATATGTGCCAGCTGCCACCTACTACTTATAGTTGTGCTATTCTGGTCTTTGTAAACATGCAGTACCAATAGTCATATAGTAGGTCTGTCATATGTAACTAACCGTGGATGGACATTAGGGTTTCACGCTTAAATTAAATTCTATCAGGCGGTAACTTAACTGAGGTGACGGTAGGTGGTCTTTTCACCCTCTCACCTTCCTATCCACAGAAAGGGAGAGGTTGCCTCTTGCCTGGGTTTCATTGAGCTGGAATAGATGGCAGTGTATTGGTTTTCTTTTTTAGCTCTATAAACGACTACTGTAGCATGCAGTTAGTTGCAGCAGGTTCCTTCCTCAGCTAAGTGGGCCTAACATGAAATCTGAGTTGCGGCGATACTATATATAACTATACTACAGGCCACAAGACAACAATGGAACGAGCCGAACATTGAGCACAGAGGCTGTGGGTGAGGGTATAGGAAGTGTGTGGGTACGGACGTTTCTGGCACATGATAGTTGGGAACTTGGGAGCATTCAATCCGTTTGATTTAAGCCTATGGTAGCATGGGTCCACAGCCATGATGACTGGATGACCAGAGCAGTTTAAGATATAGTAATCTGTACTGATTCCACAACTATACAGCACGTACACACTTATTTATTATAACAGCGGTTCTCAAAGTGGATTCCAGGAACTCTCTAGGTTCCTGGAACCAAATGGAACCATTTGGTTCCATTTGTATAATGCCAAAGTTAAGAGGAGAACTTGAAATGTAAATGTTTGAGAACCACAATCCTCAGTGTTAATCTAACTGAGACTTTATGGGTCCATGTTTACAGTACACATTCAAAGTTAAGTAACACAGAGGATTGTACGGCATCGGAATTACTGTGGTATCCTGAGGGCTAATGTCCGAGGTCTGTTCTCTCTGCTTCCACAAATGAACAGCTCACTTCCATTTCTTACTTTACCATATTTGCTATATCTCCTCACCTTAATCTCTCCGTTTCCAGCTCTATTTAAATCTCTCCCCCTTCTATGAATCTCTCCATCCTTCTCGACATTATCCTTACTGTAACTGCAGCTCTAGTCTGTCCCTCCCCCCTCTCTCTCTCCCTCCCTCCCTCCCTCCCTCTCTCTGCATGGCTTGAGAGTCCCTAGCCTGTCAGACTATGCTTGCACTGGTCTAGTTTCCCCACTCTCTCTCTCTCTCTTGTCTTCCCTCGTGGTGGAGTTGTTGGAAGGATGTTCCCCTGGCGACTCCTGTGTCTGGTAGCCCTGCTCATGCTCTGCAAAGGTAAAGCAATTTGGAAAAGTTGTCTTCAATGCTTCTCTCGCCTACAGATTATAGGATCTGTCTTTGTTGTTGTTGGATGTTCTTGTTGTTGATGAGATTGAAAGTCCTGAGCCAATCATCCCTGCTGCTGGTGCCTCCGTTTATTATACTATATAATAGCGAAGTGGAGCTTATTTTGGTACATTTTATGTGAGTGAAGGTTACAGTGGTAAAATGTTAACCCTGCCGGGTTAAGAGATATATATATATGTAAGTGTTTCCCCCAAAGACTCTTGGTGTACTGAGACAAATACAGCTGTCAGTCTAATGTTGGAGCGTGTGTGTCTGTGTGTAAGGGCTCGTTGATGTCTAGGGCAGTGGTTCCCAAACGTTTTAGCTCAAGACCCAAAAGAGAAATTAGATGTTTGCCTGGGACTCAAACCAGTGAAATCAAATTAGTATATATATTTTTCTTTTATTTAAAGAAAAAATATATATTTTTAGTGTAAGAAGCAAAAAAGGGGGAAGACCTCGTCCTGTGTGTGACAAACTGTCAGGACCCTTGTGGGGCCAAAACAAGACTAAATCTGTTTAGATTTACAGACAGACACACAGACACAGACACACACACAGACGCAACGGGATGAGCCGTCTTTTTTTATAGCTGCATGATCCAATTGAGTGCAGAATGGGGCCTGTGTGTGTGCTAATTACAGTTCACTGATCACCTCTTACAGTATATAGCTCGGTAGACCGGGACAGTAACATTAAAACTGGGAAAGCATTTTTAGCTTTATATATATTGTGCACATTGGTTGGCTATTCAAAAATAGCAGATGTACAAGCTCACTTCGTGCCACACTACACTATGAGCTTGTAGTTCTGCTATCTTTTTTTCAAACTAAATATTTCAAGATGGGGGTCCAGACCAGAAAATACAAATACAATTTTGGGGGTCCTTTACATTTAAAAAAATCCAGAAAAAGTATTTAGTAGATTTGTAGAATCCGCGTCAGGCCTTAATTTCTTTACCCATGCATTTGTTTGAAATGAAGAAATCACACCTGTGTGAACTGAGCGGTGCAACTATACATTCATTGTTATAGTTACTGTACTGTACTGTGCTCTGTACTGTATTGCAGTGTACTGTGCTCTGTACTGTACTTTGATTATATTTGGAAAAAAGTATTTGAGAAATGACAGAGTTACCGCGTGGGGGTCCCCAGAACATGCAGACCCCCAGGAACGTGCCGAGGGGGCCGGCCCAGTTCCCGCGAGCCTTCCCGTGTCCAAAAGAAATTACAGTTACGGTGTTGCAGCTTTCCGTGCTCGGACAGACACAGGGACACGCATACATACATACGTAGGGACACACATAGCTGCGTAATGGAGCGGAGGTACTGCACAAAAACCATGTAGATATTAAGACACGCAAACCCACTATTGCAAATGCTGCAGCACATCATACAGAGTGCAGACTGTCTTGACCCATTTCAGTGGAGGCTCCCTTTCATTAAAAATGTCACTGAACTTTCCTTGGGATCAATAAAGGTCTATCTATCTACAAGTATTATGCTAGCTATGTTTAGAGGAAGGGTAAACAGCACAAAATATTCTGCTGAGATAAACAGAATCCAGATAATTGCACAGACGACCTGACGAGATTATGCTTCAGTGAACTTTGCATGTCACTCTACATTTAGTTTTTGTTTGATTTTTGAGTGAGCTGAATAGTTGACTGTTGTTGATCAAGGTCAAGATGTCAATGAGCTGTTCCTTATTTAAAATGACATACAGCTTCTGTCATGAGGGGGCGGCCATCATAGTTTTGATTCATCGATTGAATAGTTTGCAAATACTGACGGCTTGTTTCCATTGTAGTCGACAACAATTAAAGTAATAGAACATCATCATGAATTAATAACTCCAACTATTTCTCTAAGACCAAAATGTATGTGTCCAGCCCAGGGGGAAAGCTGTGAAACGTGATTCATTCTGTCTTAGTTGAGTGCCAGTATCACAAAGCTGATCTACAAGCTCAGTGATCTTTGTATAGAGCTTTTCCAAACATATACAAAGTGATTTACGAAACAAGGTAAAAGAGCAGCATGATACTGTAGACTATACACTACAACATATAAGATCAGTGAATAGAATAGCACAATAACAACAGACCACACAGTGTAAAATAAACACGCATAAAATCAAAACACCCCAAAAAGTGAGATTTAAGAAAAGGACTTAACATAGAGGTGAGTTTTTAAAAGATGCACATCCTGACACATCCGCTGGACGACGGCAGATGCAGGATCAATTAACAGTGGATCAAGGAAGGATAAACAATACTTTTCAGGCAGCGGTGGCCGAGTGGATTGCGGAGCGGTCTAGATACCGGAAGGTCGCCAGTTCGAATCAGCGATCCGACACGTTAAAATTACCACCGTTGAAGTGCCCTTGGACAAGGCATTGAACCTCTACCATGAAATGCTCCATGTGGGCCTTGCTGTAAACAAGTATCTGATGCTTAGTCGAGTTACCCTTGGTAAACATGATTTACCAGAACGCATTTCTTCTTCTTCTTCAAAAGCTCAATCAAGCCTTGATTGGGATTTTTAAAAGACTACATTGATTTTGCATGCAGCATGTCCATTCACAGCTTTAAAAGACATGTTTAATGCATTTTTTCCTCTCGCTTGTTGTTTAGGCCAGGAGGAGAGCGGGTCGGGCGAGCCCTGTGACAACTTCACAGACCTGGACTTATCCCACTGCCTAATGGGAACCAGCCTCTATGTGCGCCTGCTGCTCTACACCCGCCAAAACCTCGACTGCGGCCGCGAGCTCAAGCACCACCACCTGTCCTCCCAGCCCCTCCTCAAGCTCTCCCGGCCCACCGCCTTCGTCATCCACGGCTACCGGCCCACCGGCGCGCCCCCCATCTGGATAGACCACATCGTGCGGCTGCTGGCACAGCAGGAGGACATGAACGTGATCGTGGTGGACTGGAACCGCGGCGCGGCCAACCTCAACTACTTCACCACCGTGGCTAACACGCGGCAGGCCGCGCAGAACCTGACCGGGTTCATAATGACCATGCAGGTGAGGAAGGGAGTGTGCGAGTCGGGACGCCTGGGGATTTCATCTTTGTTTTAGGGGCAAGGCCACTTGGCCTTTTTGGTCGTGTGAATGTTTTGAGGGCACAAAGGCCAAATGCCAGTACAGGCAAGGCCATCGAATAAAACACTGATATTAAGTCCATTGATACTGATAATTAATTGAATAGTCCTAACATGCAAAATACTGAAAACTGGGAGAGCACTCGGAGAAATGCATTTGCCGAGTACAGAATGCAGATCAGCTCTCCTGCGGCCCTCCGGCCTGGGAGAGTGACACACACTACAGTACATTTCATTGGGTCTTAAACAGCAAACAGGACAGAGACAACAAAGGGAAAGATGGTCTCAACACCCCTGTACCAAATCTCAACAACATCTCCATATAGCCTATGGTATGGTGAGGAATGGCTATTTAACAAGCCAGATCTATTTAGCATACAGAGACCTCTGCAGCTGCCCCAACTCGATCTGTTTATCAGAGCAGGAGACAACTATATACACTTTAGTTCTAAACAGTTACTTATGCTATATTAATGAATTGTGGTTCCTCTAGATACCACAGGGTTAATGCTTTTGTATGAAAAACCATCAGTGAGATAAATAAATGATTGGCTGGTATTTACAAATGACCAATATTTGTACAAACTCCTGAAAATGAGTTCAAAAGTTCATACTCAAGTCACTGGACTGGTTTGAAGATGGGAACTGAGAGACTCAGGAGGAGTTAAGACAGTAGACAGTGATGTCCAGTAAAAAACACTTTGACAGTGAAATAGATGGAACTGTAATTCTGGACCTTATGTTGTAACAGCGTGATTAGTGCATGTGACATGTTTTGTTTGTCACAGACGTGGTGTCTCAGAAGTCACATAGACCATCTGAGTTGCCTTCACATCCAGCATGACCTTTTCGGCAATCTACGCTCTTGTATAAGGGCAAGTTAGTTCAGTTGTGGGTGTTCTTCTCCAACCACAAACGTCCTGTTCTACAGAAGCAGGATGTAGTCTGTTAAGACTGCAGGAAAGACAGAGAAACGCTGAAATAAGTTGAGGCTACGGTTTGTGATAGAGAGGGTTGTAGAATAGAATGACAGAAAAATGAGAGAGAGGTTGCGGGTTAAGTTATAATTTATAAAAAAAAGTGAAAGTGAGTTTTGGGCAGTACCTATTGACAGTATAGAGTAACTATAGTCTTTCTATTGTGAGTACTAGGTTGTGTCCACCGAAGCGTTGTTTCCCAGCTGAAAACGCAAAGTGCTCCAATCCAAATGGCCAGAGTTTAATTTTTTTTTAACAGGATTGTTTGTTTTTTTAAACTTTATGCTGGAAAAACTATAGCAGAGTGATGAGTGCCGAGTGTCTATTCGTGTTCATGTCTGCCGTTTTTAAATGCTCAGCGTTTGGTACTGACTCAGGTCTACTGTTTGACAGCAACTATAAACCTTCTATTGTCAGTAGTGTGTTTGACAGTAACTAAATTATAAGCGTTCTATTGTCTGCATCCAGGAAGAGGGAGCCAGTCTGAGCTCCGTCCACTTAATCGGTGTGAGTCTGGGTGCTCACCTGGCCGGCTTCGTGGGAGCTTATCTGAAGGGAAAGATTGGACGCATAACAGGTGTGTGGGGAGATGTGAACCAAGGGGTCGGGGGAAATAACAAAATTGTAAAATACTAAAAGGACCATTATAACATTGTAGAGTTCTTTAAGAAAGCAAATAAGAGTTGAAATAATGCTCCATGCTCTCCCTCCTCTAGGTTTGGACCCTGCTGGGCCCATGTTCACCTGGGCTACGACAGATGAGAGGCTGGACCCCTCGGATGCCATGTTTGTGGATGTGCTGCACACCGACATGAACTGTAAGCACCAAGATCGTAGCCTTTTGAATAAATTGGTTTTAATCTAGTTTTAGTCGACTAAATCTACAGTTTATTTAGTTGACTAAGATCTGCTATATTCGGAGTGCGACACCCACACGCAACCAAGCATAAAACGTCTTGTCTTAGTTCTACATCATCACTTCTACACTAGCTAGTAGTCCTTCCCTAACATTTTAGTATAGTTTATATTTGTTGACGAATGTATTTATTTTAGTTGTAGTCATCATAGCTGTGGTATACACTACAGCAGAGGTTCCCAACCACTGGTACTAGTACCACTGGTGATACTTTCTGGTGGTACTCAGAGGAGTCGCCCCAAAAACGGGGAAAAAAGACAAAAGTGGAACGAAATATTTATATTACTACAGCTAGTAGTTCTGACCAATCACATTAGAAATATCATCAGTTGTGCTGCTTAGTGATTAGACAGAGTTTTGTCAGATTAGCAGCATTATTGATTATTGATAAGAATGGAACAAAAAGGGCAGGTCTACGCTCCTGTATTTTAACATCAGTTATTATGGTGGACACAAATATTTTCTGAGGTGGTACTTCAGTATAAAAAGGTTGGGAACCAATGCACTACAGGACACGAGAGCTCCTTCAAGTTATGTGTGCGCCAAAGCCATATACAATGAAAACGGATCGATTCAACACTGCATGCATAGTGATTCCACCTTTTGACAATGTAGCATTCCACCACACCACGCACAATGTGTGTTCTCCGTTTCTTGTGTGTAGCATTTGGACTCAACGGGGCACATGGCCATATTGACTACTATGCAAACGGTGGGTTTGACCAGCCAGGCTGCCCCAAAACCATCTTCTCAGGTGAGGACACACTTTCTCCTGATTGTCTGAAATTGTGTTACCTAGTGAGACCTCCGTTACTGAACACTCAGTCTATAGCAATGATTACTATCAGAATATTGCTTTAACAAAAAACGTTGTTTTAGCCAAAAAAATATCGGTCCCAAGGAGAGGACTTTTTTCTGTTACACTTTTAGCCCTGATGTCTTATACTGTACCATGTGCTGTTTACATTTCTGACTAATAAAGCATTCAATCATTCCAATCCGACAGGGAAGTCGTATTTCGTGTGTGACCACCAGCGGTCCGTGTTCCTGTACTTGTGTGCTCTCAACCACACCTGCAGCATCACAGGCTACCCCTGTGCATCCTACAGTGACTTCATTGATGGGCGCTGCCTGCAGTGCGAGGCCTTCAAGCCGGCCCCCTGCCCCATGCTCGGTGAGTGACATACAAGCACTGTTTTCTAAACAGTTGGTCGGGACCCTTTTGTGGGTCGCGGACGCACAAGGGGATTTTTGAGTGTTGCAACCACTCCCTTACGGTGTGTGGGTGGATGGGCAGCTGGCTGGGTGGGTATGAGTACGAAAACAGCATTGTTTTTTTTTCACCACCTGTGCGCAACCTAACACACATACTAACTGTATATATGATTTTGGGTGTGCCAGTACAGTACAGTGACAGTATAGTACATTTCAGGATCAAAAACAGCATACCGTAGTTTAGTGAGTGAACACTGAACTGAAGCTAATCATTGCTATTTTGCTAATGTGGTTTTATCTGCAGGATATGATCAGAGCAGGTGGAAGGACACTCTGCAGCGACTAGGCCAGACTAAAGTGTTCTTCAGCACCACTGCCACACTGCCCTATAAAAGTAAGTCAATGCCATTTTACTCGACGACTGTCATACAAATAATCACGATTAACCATTATTATTGTGTATGGCATTGAACATTAAAAATACATATATTCATCTTTGTTCTGCTTTTTGGAAATGTATAAAGGAAAAATATTTGCGATTATCGATTTGTGATCATGTAATAATTGCATACAGACTTATTAACTAAATAGACTATTACGCAGAAAATCTTTTAGTGTCAAAGTACATAAATAATCTTAAAAACTATTCACACTCGAAGGTGAGGCAACAATGAGGTGCAGCTGAGTTCAAGAGTCTCGAAGGAGGAGGGAAACATTGTACTTTAAAATAAACAGTCCGATATTATTCACTTCAGCATCAACATCTTAATTGTAATTCATGCCTTTGGAGGAAGTGAAATACTTGGGCCAAATACATATTTATATGGTCTGTACTCTGTGTTGCCGTTTGTTGAGTGTACTACCTTGTGTGCCCTGTGTGTGGCAGGGCCGACCTACAGAGTGGACATGGTGACTTGGAACCAGTACCTTCGCTGGGGGGTCATCTACATCAGACTGCACAGTGGACGCAGCTATACAGAGACACGCATAGACCAGTGAGTCTCACACCCAACTAAAACACACACTTTATTGGAACTCTAACGCGGTAGTTCAGTTCTTCTTGAATAGGACGTCTGTCGGGTGGAAACCTCATATGTCCAAAACTAGTACTTTTCACGATTAAAAAATAATATATATATATAGCAAAAGTAGCAGATCTACAAGTTCAAAACGTGTTTCGAGCTTGTGGATCTGCTACTTTTGATGCCATTGTGTGAGGCCGTAGTATGATCAAGCAAGCAGTTCAAATATGGAGAGGTTTCTGCCCGACAACAAAAATGAGTGACATGTTCTTCTAATCTACGCCAACTCGCCAACACTTTTATGCCAAAGCAGTTTAGAGCTTGCTTACATTTTGGCCCAGATTTTTACAAACCATGTCAGTGATTCAGAATAGTTATATTTTTATATCTTAATTCCGTGTTTCTCTGTCCCAGTAAAATGTTCAGGTTTGAGCAGTACACATCCACACGTCTGCTGGCTCAGTTTGACGAAGACCTGCAGCCTGTGCAGAAAATCTCTGTGCGCATCATTACCGGCAATGTGATCGGCCCTCGCTACAAGATCAGACTTCTACAAATACGCTTCACTCCCCTAGAACAGCCTGACAGGTGTGTTCATTTCCCTTGATAGTTTTTCTTTATCTAGTTTCATGTTTTAATAATACTGAGTGGAAAGAGTCATTCTTGTTTGAGCTTACTTGAAAAGATAGGCTACGGTAATCTGCTGTCATCTCACAATGGTAAACCCTCACTCATGATGTACAGTTCATTGACAACAACAAATTTGTTCTTATTGTTTTTCCACTGTCACTCTAGGCCTTTGATGTGCCGGTATGACATCATAATGGAGGAGAACATGGAGGTTGTCTTCCGCCCACTGCCCTGTAGCTCTAACCTTTGAGGCCCCTTTTCAAACATTTCCAACATACCCACTGCTACCAGAGGTTGCCCTCGCCACAGGAACAGAGTGACCAACCATCTCATGAGTTCTATAGAGGGCATTGTGGCGCTTCAAGCTGACTGCACTGGGTTCAAGTCTACAGCATTTGACAGCAGAGGGTGATGCAACAGGGACAACCTCAAGAGCTGTACCCGTCTTAAAATGCCTTCTCTGTGAATGACTTAATTCTGGTTAATACCTGTTCAGAAGAGGATTGCGTCACAGGATGGGGAGATCTGTCGTCTAGTTCCATCTGGATTTATGTTTCACTCTAGCAAAGGCAGGGGGAATGCATTCCACTTTAAATGTGACTACAAAACAATCCTAACATGAAAGAGAAACAAGGGAAATAAAATGCATGGGCAAACTTTCAAGGACCACTCCTCCCAGCATTTTACTGATGTTGTGAGTTGTTTCAAAGGAAGTACATCGAGATACTGTTTAATTTGCACTTGCCAATATAACGTTACTTCTAAAAAGAACATACTGTACAAGGTCGATTTCAGTATCGGACAAATTTCAGTGCCAGCCTCGGTCACTGTGCCTTACACTACTGTATGATGTCAAAACCAGTCCATAAGCTGTGATTATCCAACATACTGTAACTGTATCAAGACTGTTTTTTACTTGACATAAACTGGCAGCTCCTGAAAAGATAACACAGATAATATATATACATAAAGTATATATATACACACACACACACACACACACACACACGTTATGATGTAAAACCTGTTTATCACAAAAATGCATTTTTTTTCTCACATTTGATTTAATTGATTATATGTCGTTTGGAAATAAAAGCTTCAACTCAAATAAAGCTTTAACGCTAATTGTTATTTCCTGTTTCCAAATACATACCAGTAGACATATTCTGCCCTGTTGAAAATGAAATATGTGAAGGAAGGTGCCGGCTGAAACACTTGACCCGAGGGACTTTAGCCTGAATGTATATCGCAATCGCAATGTGTAATCCGTCACGCTTTATTTGATCTAACCACTTTTCAATATGCCTAACACCCACTCAAAGCACGGACTAATCCAGGTTGAACAAGTCAAGTTATTTATTTTGGACAATGATATATATATACAGCTCTGTAGAGCACTTAAGTCATAAGTACTTCAAGCGAGATCTACTTCAACAAAAGACAGCAATGTTAAGGCTGGCACAATAGGGATAAAACAATACAGAAATTAAAAGAATATAACACAACATGTATTGGTAATTGTATTGTATTGTATGGGGGAAAGCATACATAAACTTTCTTCAACGTCAAAATAACACAATACCATAATTGGTAACGATTTAAATGCTGAATGAAAAATTGTCAGGGATTACTAGTTCCTTGTTATGCAGATGGATGGATAGATTAATGATTGGCGGTGGGGATATTGACAGAATAGCCAATTGGTGATGATGTAGAACATGTGATTTACAGTAACAGATATCTGCTCTTCTTCAAACAATAAGTGGGGGCAACAACAGAGACAGAGTTGCACATAAGTGTTTGAACTTTGAAGTGAATTGGCATAACGAATTAAGTGTGCAGAAAAATAGAAAGAAAATAAATTGATTTAAAAAAACAAATCATGAAAACAAAATGCAAAATTGCAAATTATCGTGCTACATATTATGATTACGGTTGCTAAAATAAAAATCTAAGAGATACGTATACAATAACTTCTGCAGGAACTACTGGAATACAAGTGGATTTCAATAGACACCATCCTCCCTCAGTAGCCCAATTATCTCCCTGGCCTGGACACTTTCTTCCCTTATGTCAACCATGTGCCGAGTCCGCTCACCTGAGAGAGCCATCAGTAGTCATTCTGTCTCCTATTTGGTCAGTTTTCAAATTGGATTGATCTCAGCCAATCAGTAGCATTGTAGGGGAGTTCTGAGCGTAGATCTTTCTTCATGTTGTCCAATCACCAGTTTGCACCTACAAGACAGAATGGCAGACAAAGAGTTCATCAAGGAGAGTCGTTTGTGTGCATGTGAGGTGAGGGAGAGAAGAGAGAAAATGAGAGTCTATACTAGTATAAAAGCAAAATGTGTGATGCAACAAAAATAATCTCTCATAAATGTAATGTAATGTAATTATTTTAGCCAGGTGCTTGAAAAACGCCTGGACTAGATTTGCTACTTCTCTACCAGTGACCGTAAGGACGACCTTAGTACACTTTCATGATTGGCTGCCTTTAAGCAAATTGGAGACTTATCCATAAAACCCATAGTATGACCAGCTCCTGTTGTGTTAGGGGTTTGTAGAGAACGCAAGTGGTAAGTGGAACACAAGTGGCAACAGAAGCTAATCTTATGAGCCAACTGAGGCAGTTATGACATTCTTGTTTGATACACAGTCATTCTTGTTTGATATTTACCAGCATGCATATTTACATTGTTGCGGTTATTCTGGAATCTCATTTGCCCAGGACGGTTGCCAGGGCGATGGGTCCTCCTCTGGGGTCCCGAGTTCTGTCTGTGAGGAGCCCCTCTTCTAGGGCCCGGGGGAGAGCTCTGTCTGTGAGGAGCCCCTCTTCTTGGGGCCTGGGGAGAGTTCTGTCTGTGAGGAGCCCCTCTTCTTGGGGCCTGGGGAGAGTTCTGTCTGTGAGGAGCCCCTCTTCTTGGGCCCTGGGGAGAGGAGGGAAAAGGACACTGGAACTTTAGACTCCCGATATGTTTACTCACATGATTGTGTGCGCGCATGTGCGTGCATACCAGTGTGTGTATTACAATTTAGGCATTCAGCAGTCGCTCTTAATTCAGAGCGATTTACAGTAAGCAAGGACAACACAAGGTCATCAAATGCATAAATAGTTACCTAACCCATCATCAATCTAAACAGTAGAATATCCAAAGAAAATCAATAAGCTGTACATTGAAAATATAAACACTATAGGATGCCCAGTCAATTATGCTAAATAGACATTGTGAGGACCAACTTCCTGCCTGAGGATTATTGAAGCCATAGAAAATCCAATCTGGTATTGCAAGACTTCCACTAAAAAAAAATCTACTGTGCATGCTTCTAAAATCATTCTGAAACGCTAGTACGCCTGCACTATTGGCTCCAACGTTGGAGCCATTGAAATGAATAGATATAACTCTGGGTATACAATCTGGAGCAAGAGTAAAGGCTAAACATGTCTAACGTGTACACGTAAAAGAAAATCCAAAATACATATTTGTAGTTGTAAAACAACAATCTATCTTATACTGGGGGGAACATTACAGTATTTTAATTGAATTTCAACATGTCAAAATTGTGCAATTTTCAATACTGGAGGCATTGTAAAAATCATACTATATAAATTAGCAGTGTTCTGGAACTTCTGCTACTAACCATGTTTCCTCTCCATCTCCTCTGTTGCTGCCCCTGCCCTGACCATCTCCCCTGTTGCTGCACCTCCCCTGACCAGCTCCCCTCTTGCGGCTCCTCCCCTGGCGGCTCCTCCCCTGACCAGCTCGGCTCTAGCTGCTCCTCCGCTGACCAGCCAGAAAGTCCTCCTCCCTCACCCCGATCATTGGATTCTTGGTCATCATACTCAGCATTCTGATCACTGACGAGAGAGACGGGAGCGAGGGTAGCAGAATTAACACAGGTCAGACATCATCGCGTACCTTTTGTATTTGTCCTACTTCGATCATACTACGGCGTCACACAAAAGTATCAAAAGTAGCACATCCACAAGCTAGAAATGTTGTGCTGCGAGCTTGCACATTTGACAAATGTGGGGAAAATACAGAAGAGTTTTAGAAAAGATTTTTAACATAATTCTTCTCTTCTGGCACAAAACATTTTCAGATGGGGGCCTTTAGACAAATTCATATAAATTTGGAAATCCTTGACTTGAAGATGTTTGAGAACATTGAAAATAACGGAGGCGGCTGTTTTGACGGGCGGCGTTCGCAGACGGTGTGTGAGGCCCTTGACATATTCCTGCAGTCTTACCTCCTGACCCCCAGTGTGTGCTGTTTTGGACCTCCTCCAGGTATGGTCACCTTAACCCCCTCCAGCCTCTCCTGCCTCCGGCGATCCAGGTCGTACCTCAGGTCCCCGGGGTCTCTGACCATCTGCTGCTGCTGCCTGGGGGGCTGTCCACACACACACACACACACACACACACACACACACACACACAAACCAATCAAAACTATACACATCATCCTCACAGACCAATCCAACCAATGGACGAAGTGGTTCATTCTACATTACAAGCTGTATCCAAGACAGACATTTTTAACTGGCTAGTCAAGAAAAGGGAAACATTTTAAATCACATTGCATCTCCATATTTAAAATGTGTTTATGTTTGTAAATTACTGCCTTAATTGATCATACTACAGCATCACATAAAAGTAGCAGATCCACAAGCTACTGTAGAAACAAAAAATTCAAAATGACATGTTTTGAGCTTGTACATTGTCATTTATTTCATTTGAACCCTGCAAAGTAACAGTCTTGGACATGTGAGGTTTTCACCCGACAGAGATGATAAACATATTCAGGAAATATAGGGTTATTTTGAGGTATATGTGTCAAATAGATTGAGCTGATGATATAGCTTACCTGCATGTCTCCCAATCTGGAAAACAGAGAATCATTGTGCATGTCTCCCAATCTGGGAAACAGGGGTTCGTCGTCTTCAGGTAATACAGTCTTATTCATATTGAAGCGTCTGAGGGAGGAAAAAGGAATTGCACACAGCAAACCTTTTAAATTACCTTTATTGTTGTCCGTATAATATCTTATTGTATCGTTTGGTTAAAGTGCATTCACTGTGACGAAATGCTTTCGTTCACTACTTCTTTTCACTGACGAAAACTAAATAAAACTGTGATGACAAAAACTATGACTACTTTCTACAAATAAAAACTAGATGAAAATGTTATGCTTGGTTGGTGTCACGGTCCAAAATAGACGATCTACAAGCGCATGAGCTTGTAGATCTGCAATTTTCCGCACACAGCCGAGTAGGAATCGGGCATTACGACGCCATCATGGCACGCCAAAATACATTTCAGTCGACTAAATCAACTGTAGTTAGTAGACTAATATATTTAGTCAACTAAAACCAGATGACTAAAATATGACTAAAACTAAACTGGGATTAAATTCAAAAGACTACAACTAAAACTAAATAAACATTTGCTGAAACTTGGCACTGGCTGGAGACATACCTGTTCAGAGTAAGCTGCTCCTCCACGGCATGCTCCTTCTCTGGGTGGCCGCCCTCCTTGAGAACCGCAAAACGCTCAGTCAGTGTGGTTCCATAACCTCCGAAATACAGCTCTGTCCAGAAGAAGGAAAGAATGGGCAAAAGATTAAGTCCACAGACAGAATAAACGGGTACTTTCAACATAATCTATCCCTTATTGGGATCCCTGGTAGCTATAACTATTATCAATAGCTAAAGTAACATAATGCTAAAAACACCAAAAGGGGTTTCCGTCCTGAATGGGTTAACCATGTCCAGTCTGCCAACTGAATGTTTATACACAGCGCGCGCACACACCTTTAACCTGATGCACCAGTGTGATGATCTCCTGGGCAAAGGTCCCAGAGTGCATGGAGCTCTCGCGGTAGGTTCCAGAATGCTCCAGCATGGGCAGGAAGTCGAGACGCTGGCGACCCACATTGACCAGGTCCAGAGACAGCTGTCTGTCTGAGGAAAAACACTGCTGGCTGCAGGAGGAGGAAACGGGACTCAAGACCAGTGATAACAGTGACAGGGGGGGTATACTGCTCGGTTGATGAGCCAAAATGGTATAAAGAATGTGCAACAACACACTCACTGGATTGTGATTATAAACATGCTCTGATGAGCAAAGACTTAAGGGCAGTCCATACTGTCTCCGACCACCAAACCTTTCGTCAGAAACAGACTTTAATAATTTAATAAAGAGTCACAACATCTGGGAGTGCAGCTTTCAGAACAAAAATTCGGAGGAATGCGTTTCAGAAGTTGCGAGTGACGTCATGTTGTAGTTGTACCAGAGCTTTCCGACGAAAGGTTCGATGGTCGGAGACAGTATGGACTGCCCTTTAAGGCAAGCAATCAAATTTTGTCAAAATGCTCGGCTGCATAATTTTAATTTTCTGCATTTCATATCTGAATGAATTTGAAACAGAAGTGACTTAATTACCTTACCACAGAAACTTACCTGCCACACAACCTCATTGGTAGAACAGCCTGCCTATACATCCTAACTACATGCTATTCCAAAAAACAAACAAAAACACTATATAGCTTCTAAATGAAGCAAATAAATTAAAACAATTCTGAATATGGTTTTCTTTTTAAGTGAAAAGGTTTGAAATTTCAGCCGTAAATTGGAAAGATCCCTTTCTGCAACTGTGGCAGGTCAGTGTAAAGGGCCGGGTGAAAGTTCACACTTCTTTCCCTTTCATTGCTCGTCTCCATGTCCTTCTTGAACTTCTTGTTTTTTCAGAGCTGGATGATGTTTCAAATGGACAGAATGAAATCACCACTCAAACTTCTCATCCCGTTCACAGCACTTCAAACATCTTCTTCTATTGAGACCCACTGGAATGCCAGTTGTTCATGCCACCAGTCTTTAAGCCACAGTTGAGCTGTCAAGGAGACATCTTGCCCGCTTGTTTCATCATGACGGATTCAAGGTTTCTCCAGCCTGATGGGTCTTCTTCAGAGCAGTAGTAAGCCAGGTCTGTCGATCTTCAGAATACAGAAACGTAGCACCAATTACATAACTCAATGATTTGTGGATCTTCAAACATTTTCATCACTGGTCTTCTCATCTTCCAATCATCATCATCCATGTAGCAGAGTGATTCCATAAGCAATCAGTAACCTGAAGATCAGCCCCATCTCCACAACAGGTACATACATGAACAGCCATGAGTTTTCTTTTCCGTCAGGTATTTGAGGAAGATCTCACACCTGCTCAATCATTGTCGTCTGCTCTGGTAAATGTTGTATTGTATATATTTTCTCTTCCTCTTTTTAGTTTCCATGAGAACGTTCTTGCCGTGCGCGGCTAACATCCCCATGTTTTCCCTCGGGATGAGAAAGCACTTGAATGAGTCTTGTTAAGCCATTATTGCACCACAGCTGAAGTGGACCTCCTTGATGAAGTGATATAGCTGTACAGCACCACCTGGCCCTGGGCGCACAAATATTTGGTGACAAGAGCCATAATGGGAAAGGTTCTCAGGCAAAGCCAGTCTTCTTTTATGCAATTAAAGATGGGCAAGTAATTCCAAATCCGATTTCTCCATGTGGACAATTGTTGGCTTTTGGCATATCACATTTCTCTGTGTTGCTCCGGCATCCTGAACAATGGTGGTGGTCTCAATGCTTCAAATGGCAAGCAAAGAATACATGATCATGGCTAAGTCAGTTCAACCTCAGCCAGATGGTGTAGTATCAATTACAAAGCCGTTGGACTCACATTAGTCTTCAAAGTGAGTGGTTTAATACATACGGTCTATCCAGTGTGTCTTATCATGAGATGAAGATGTCAAAGGAGCACTCCTGTTCTTTAAGTATGAGAGGTTTTTTTAAATCCATTATGGTGTGAGATAGATGTTTACACCCCATTGTTTTGCTCTCCTAGCCTCGGTACCTAGGATTTTATTTTCGTTCGCATTTGGCTCAAAAAGAAAGGCCTGGGGAAACAAGACACATTTCCTGGTCTAGGAGTGGGAGTGAACTACAGTGTAGAGCGTCGCTCCAAATTTGGCGACGTCAATGTTGTCCGCCGTTTTCTACCTGGGAGGGGAGGGGTGGAGTCGGGCGGGCACTAACCAATAGGATCCAACGCTGTAATCTTGGCGCCATCTGCCCCTCTATACCAGAAATCACGGTGGCTGGGCCAGGCTATTGTTCTCCAAAAACAGAAGATGGCTACGGACAGGTCATTTCTATATTCTTCTTACCAAGTAGCCTTTATTACTTAGGGGGGAGTGGTCTTCAGTCAAACAAATGAGTGTTGATTAAAGTTGATTTCTTCAGAGGAACAAGAATGTTCTTGTGTTGAAAATTCAGCAATTCAGATTTTTTTCTTCACCAAAACATCATCAGTGCTACAGTTTTCCTCTGTGAAAATGTCAGGCCATTTGTCATGCATTGACATTGCCCAGTTTTCCAAATGAACAGTTCTATCTTGGAATTTTGGTTTGTTTGTTGTTGGTTGGGGGGGGGGGGGGGGGGGGGAATGTGAGCCTCCCTGCTCTTTTCGTGGTGGTCTCTCCTTCTGTGATCTTCTAATATACAGCATGTATGGATGTGACATGTGCCATTGCCCAGTTGTCCTCATGAACAGTTCTAGCTTGGAATGATTTTTTGTTTGTCGTTGGTTTGTTGTTGTTTGGGGGTGGGAGGCTATTTCTTCTCATTTCCTCCATGCATAAAACCACTTATGGCTGCTTCAGAATATGCCTTCCACCTCTTACCTTTCTCTGTGATCTTCTATAGCATGTAGGGATGTGAGGAACTTATGTCGCTTCAATCATTTCGTTATTTGACTCCCTTCATTTCTAGTTGTCTATTCTGTCTTGAGGTCTGAATTTAGCGCTCTGTAGTTCATCATCTTCTTCCCTGTTCAAGTTGCACATCCATCCATCTGTCAGCTTAATACCAACGGTCTGGTGGCATGTCTCACAACAATCTCTCAATGTAGGTGGATGGCGTTTCCAGGTTTGATGTTGATAACAAGCCGACACAAATCAGCAATTCGAATTACTGATTATTCCTCCACATTTTCTTCTTGTATTCAAGAGGAATGTCTTTGTGAAGCATTGCCATTAGTGTAATCTTCTTTTGACAAAATGTTTGAGCATAAACCTGTCCATTACCTTGGGGGGCGAATGGAATGTGGCAAACCATGGTCACCATGTTTTCAGCAAGGTGATATTTTAAAGTCTTTTGGCATTTTTTCTTCATATTCTTTTCCTCGTGAGGAAAAAGGGCAAGGGCTGGGGTACTTCCAAAAGCCTGTGAAATGTAAGAGATACCCCTTTACAGAAGATGAGTAGTTTACAATTCAGAGGCACTGGTGATGTCTACAGCCGTGCTGTCTCATGAAGTAATCTGTAGGGCGAGGTCGCGTGCACACATCCACCTGGGTGATGGCAGACTGCTGGGCGAGTGCTGGCGCTTCGGCATGGGGGGTCAGATCAACATATGGAATTAATTCTGTACTAAATATGGAGCATGTCTTGAGTGTACAGTGTTTGATGAGGTCAGTCGGGTCAGATCAACATATGGAATGTCAGAAAAGATCAGCTCCATATAAGGAGATCTAATGGTGGCAGCGGGGGCAGTGTCTTGTGTACAAGGGTTTGATGAGGTCTGACCATATATGGAGCGTGTCTTGAGTGTACAGGGTTTGATGAGGTCAGATCAACATATGGAATGTCAGAGCAGGTCAGCTCCATATATGGAGATCTAAGGGTGGCAGCGGGGGAAGTGTCTTGAGTGAACAGGGTTTGATGAGGGCCCACGTAGGGCCTGGCCTTCATTTTCAGGCCTGTTGAGAATTGTAGCCTGTTGTTTTCTCCAGTTGCCGGGCATGGCTGCACTAATAACTTTGGGGCGGGCTCGTCTACAGATTGAATGGACAGATATCAGTCAAAATGGAGACATCGAAGAGGAAGGACGGGTGGGGTAGGATCAACATCTGGCATGTCAGAACAGGTCGGATCCATATATGGAGATCTAAGGGTTTGAGGTCAGATGTAGAGGTGCTGGCCGGCTCCATATATGCAGATCTAGGTGATGATCCAGTCTTCTCCATGAGTCCATGTATGGCTATTCAGGGTTTGATGAGGTCAGTGTCGTGATCTTCATATATGAAGCCTGACTGACAGGTGTTGAGGTTTTCATAGTATTCTGCGGTCAGGTTTTCATAGTAATATGCGTCGCAATGAGTTTTTTTCCAACTCTATCTGATCTTCATTGGTTTTCTTCTAAACTCTTCTTGCATCATCGTTCAGTGAGCTCTGGGAAAAAAGCATGAACTTCCACCCTTCTCCTTATTTTATTGATAATATACTCTACCTGTTTTGGTTCACGGGCCGACTCATGTCCACTTTGATGGTCAGCGTCTCCTCAGTTACAACGGTCATTTCCTTGGGCTTTTGCTGGCTGTTCCATTTATGCTCCCGCCCACGGGGCATTTTAGGCTCCATGTCCTCTTCTGTCCAGCCGGGATCCTCTTCCCTGGAGCCAATGTAGAAGTCTCCCGCACCAGCAGAGCGGTTCTCCCGCCTTTGGGGTTGCTGTGGAGGACCTTGCCGCTCCTGAGGAGGGTGATGTACGGGAGCGTGGTTCCTAGGGGGACCAGTTCCCATCCTTCGGCCCCAGCTGGGATTCATCCTCCCCCTTCCTCGATCAGGAGGGCTTCTGTCTCCGTAGCTCGGAGAACCACCTCTGTCAGGAAAGCCTGTGGGACTGGTTCGGCCTCGTCGCACAGGGCTCCTACTTTGTTCACGATCATGACCAGGGTCTGCATCTTCATCGTGAAGGGGCCGATACCCCAATTCTTCCCTGGGGTTGGCTCTGTTCACACGACCAGGTTCTCCATTGTCATCGTGAAGCGGTCGATGATGCCTCAATTCTTCTCTGGCGTTGGATCTGTTCATCTTCCTGAACTGCTCATGCAAGGAGCCTTTTTGTAGGGGGCGACTCTCTCCATCCAAGTCCAGGTCACGTGGCTCCCATTGCGATGGTCCACTGTTTATGATGCCGTGGTCGTGTTCAACGATAACTGGTCGTGCACCCCGATCCTCCCTGTGGGAGAAGGCTTTCTGGGGACCCCTGAGTTCTCGATCACCTCCTCCAAACCCATCTCTAGACTTCTCTGGTGAACTAAACTCCTCTTCTTTCCCGTACCTGTGTTGACATAAGAGCAGGTGAAACTGTTCAATGATATACAAGAACAGTGATGTAATTTGCCTCACTCGATTTATTTATTCTAATTCAAAAGTACTTAACTATCTCAACAAATGTTTTTCTTCCAAGAATTACCTTTAAGATTAAAATTGGCAAAAATGTGGATTGTTAATTAACATCTATGTTCAACACACAGAGACAATTTACAAAGGTTAGAATATAAGAAGAAATAAATAATGGTTCTAAAGAATGTGACAATAGTGAACGACGGAGGTGGTCAAGTTTCCCCGTTTCCCTGGAAAGCAGGAAAGATGGCAGCTCCTCTGCATTCTTCTTTTCTGTTTTTCCCCTTGATAGCAGCATGAACCACTCTTAATTAGAACTTTACCCATGGTTCAAAGCATCATCCATCTCTCTCCTGTGCCTGTTTGATATGGCTGGGCTTCTTTCATGGTGTGGTTCTGCTCGTCGTCGTTCCTTGTACGGACCCTGTGGGTCTTTCCTTCCCTCTCTTTGTCCATGGTCATGCAATGTTGACCGGGCACCGCTGTCCCTTGACCTCCCGCGATTCTCTCTCGCCAAGTTTATCGCAGGCTCTCTCTGTTGTTGGTGGTTGTGATGTGACGGAGCTGTGGGGTTAGGCAAGAATCTCTCCCTAGGCAGCTTCTGAGGAGACTGGTGTTGCCTTTCGTCATTTTCAAAGACCCTCAAGTGTCCTCTTCCTCTGCCACCACCTTCATGTCTGTACAAAGGCTGCTTTGGAGACAGCCTCCTACGCTCAACATAGCCTGGCTCCCGAGGCTGGGAAGGTGGTGTCCTCCGGCCATACTCCTCTGGGTGGGGGTGAGGATGGAGAGTTGGTAACCAAAGAAGGGAGGGAGGCGTCCGTTTCTTCGCATGGGGAGTGTAGTTCCAATGTTCTCCAGCATCGTCTCTAGGGTGTTTGTTACGCTCATCCGTTTCTGTCAGCCCCGTGTGAGATTCCACGTAGTCGTCAATATTCCAAGGGGGCCTCCGTGAATGGCTTCCTGCGCCTTCATGCCTTGGTGGACTCGTTCTGCATAGGGAACATTTTACAAGGCAATTAATAAAACCCATCTCTTTATTTAAATCTATTTATTAGAGTCAATTTACAATTAAGGCATTTAGCAGACGCTCTTGATCCAGAGCGACTTACATTTAAGCAAAAACAAAAGCATGTCATACATCACATATATAAAAAGTAGTTATCATGAATCATGTATAAACTAAGAACGTAACAGTGGAGTATCTATGTCAACTATACATACTATACTATATTATATATTATACAATATACATGTGTACTATAAAGTGCTATGACTACATGAAATGCAATTCTAGTGCTGTCTACATAACGAGCTATAAGTCTGTCTAAAATAAAATGCTATCTAAGGGGCTAGGCTAGGGCAAGTGCTACGGGCCATGGTGGAGTCGGAAGAGGTGGGTTTTCAGACTACGGCGGAAGATTGGGAGTGAGGCTGCAGTTCTGACTGTGATGGGAAGTGCATTGATGCATTCCATAGTTTTGGAGCCAGAAGGGAGAAGAGTTTGGGACGTGTGGAGCGTTGTCCCGGTATACTAGTCCCGGTATACTAGTTGTCCAAGTATACTAGTTGAAATTACAGTTATGCAGATCAGCATGATGAAAATTAATTCACCTGTAGC
This sequence comes from Protomyctophum bolini, assembly GCF_963924005.1. Classification (NCBI taxonomy): domain Eukaryota; kingdom Metazoa; phylum Chordata; class Actinopteri; order Myctophiformes; family Myctophidae; genus Protomyctophum; species Protomyctophum bolini. The sequence goes on from NC_137882.1 coordinate 18,243,380, forward strand.
GTGGCGATCGCGACCTCTGTCTTGACATTATCCACCTTGGATGGAGAAAAAAAACAATGGTATATTGGTATTATAAAAGAAAATCACACACAGCAAATATGTTGTTGTATGCATGACAATCCGAGCAGCTGAACATGAAAGAAATGTTTAGTATTTATGCAGAAACTATAGATTACGGATGTAACCCTGGTGAATTAAATAAACAAGCGAGGAAGCTTGCATTTGTAGATTGCACCTCCTGGCGTGATCACAGAAGCATTACATGATACACTCTCAGGCAATTGATTGACTGGGTTTTAGACCAACGGGCGCCTAGACCGACCCCCTCCAGCCACCCAGCAATTGTCTTCACTTAGATATCGTGGAAACTTCTCATGAGGCATTGCTTGTCTTATTAAGTCACCAGAAAAAACTGACAGACACTAGATCATTCATATGCTTAGTGTAAGTATAGGAGTAAGAATCCTCCGGCCCGAAGGAACAACAGGATCTGTCCCTCACCTGGAGGCCATGCCAAGGACTGCATGCACCACCGGCACAGCTGTCACATCCAGTTTGTAAAAGCTGGCAAAAGTTGAGGACACCCAGCTTAGTTGCAGCGGTGCACACTTCCAGGAAACGCCGGCAATGATGTGTTGTCTTTTAATTTCCAGAAGAGATCATTTTACAATGGTCTCGATCATTCAGAAATAGTGTTCGTTCATATGCTCAATTGACACCAGAGTTTTGGCAGCAGTTTGCCACAGAGTTACGCAAACTCTGTTCACTTCATGGGGCCAGTCCAATGGCGGCTCTTCTACATAGACTTCTATTGGTATTTGAAGGCTTCAAATAGGGACAATCGGAAGTTTACAGAATGCATTGGAGTCTATAGAAGGTACCAAAATCTCCTTGAGTGGGCATCAACATATGTGTCACATGGTAGCGGCCGCCATACTTCTGGGATTGTCTGGTTTGTTTACAAAGTGAGCGACTATCAGCGTGCGTTCTTTTTTTAAACACCACCAGAGGGAGTTCAACAAACGATGTGCAACCATTCTAAACTGACATCTCACAATGGTGCTTGTGAGCCAACACCAGAATGGAAAGAAAAAAGGTCGTTATGTGCTCAACATATGTTGAGCACGACCTTCACTGTGTTGTCGCCAGGAACAAGCTCAATGTTTACAAAACCTTGCGCCGTGGGTGGAGCTTCTTTTCCATCCACCAGCTGTCCGGAAAAGAAGCTCCTCACAGGTCAACAAAAACACCTTGAAGACCATAACAGGGGCCCTCGTACAAGGTTTATTTGACTATGCATGCAGCCATGCACCTCTTGGTACCACAGCACCTCAAAAGGCCCTTAAAACAAGGCTCCAGACCTCCCAAAACAGACTGGTTAGGCTCCTACTTGGCCTCACCCCCCGAACCCACCTCACCCCTGCCCACTTTGACAGGCTGGAATGGCTTAGGGTCGACGACAGAGTACAGCATCTTGCAATGGGTCTGGTCCACAAGATTCGATACACCACATGTACCTGTCTAAATACTTCCTTAATGTTAACGAAGTCCACACCCACAACACCAGAGGGAGTGCAACAAACCATGTACAACAAAGATTCGGCACAAACAAGGGACTAAATTATTTTCGCTCCTATGCCACCAAAATGTGGAACGCCCTACCAACAGTCATTAAGACATGTGAATCGCTTGACTCCTTCAAAACCGCTCTCAAAGGGCACCTACGGTTGAACATGGTGGACCCTCTTAAACAAGTGTAATGGTCGTCCACTCACAGTTAACAGTCTTTGTATTGAGTTTGTGCTGGAAATGTACTGTAATTCTGCAAACTGTTAATACATATATTTCAATCAATTAGTGATTTTTCCGCAAGCTAACTTGTGACACCGTCGTACTTCTGAGTATAAACGAGGCTTAGCATAATAGTTACTACAGCAACACACTCACAGCTATAGCAACAACAAGCAGTTTAACAACCAAGACAACTCTCCCAAGTGCCATAACGCCTTTACCAAACTGTTATGAGGTGTAAATTAATCTAATGGAAAATGTTGCAGACAATAATATTGTCTGCAGACATAATGTCTGCGACACACATGATGTGCCACACGAAGCTAATAAGCTAATGTTAGCCGACATGCAAGTGCTAAAGACTCGTAAATACTATCGTCGCGTGAATAGTGGACACATTTTCAGTTGTAAAAACGTCATTTCTGTCGGTGTAATGAATTGATAAGATTAATAATATTAATTTTTAACGCTAAAGCGTTTCTCTTACCTCAGTGCACGTCCCTGTGGTCAGTGACTACTAGCTAAACTAATAAATGTCTATCTACAGGATGTACGACGACAAAAACACATTGAACAACCACAACTAGCAATAGGATGTAAGGATAATGGTAAATATTGTGCTATAATGTGTACGTAGTCTTTAAACATAATATAATGTAGTCGTGTTGTTGATGTGGATGGAGGTCCTTCCTTTTCCGCCTTGCACAGCATGCAATGTTGAATGTTGCACACCACAGACGCTGCAGGCAGCAGCAGCACCCGCGAACTCTTGGAACGAGAACTGGAGGTTGCCAGAATTCGGTCTATGGAAAAATCCCAAAATACATCATCGAAAATAGCTGATTTACACTCTCGGCTCGGATATGCGACGCGTTGTGCTCTTGTAGATCTGCGATTAAAACAATCTTGAAAAGTGACAAATGTGCATGTGGAACAGTGGAATATTGCAACCACCAATATTTTCAAAATTCAATCAACTTTACAGAAAAAGTAAGCCCACAAGTCGCTTATAATAAGCGGACATGGCATCCCTGGTTGCAACAACCAACCAACAACGTGCATGCAAATACCACCACCTACTGTACTGGAGTAATCCTACTACTACTTCACATATTGCATAATGCATAACAATAGGCAAATATAATTATTTGTAACTTTATATTATTGAATACAAATTTGACCAATCTGGATGGTATGTTAATAGGCTACAATATAACTTATAGTTTATACCCTGTCCCTGTTGTATTTGGTCTCCCTGCTCTTCTATTGATACATAAAATCATGTTACAGGTTTAGTTTGACACAAATCTGTACCTGAATGTCAACATGTATTTCTCTCCAGAGCAGGCAAGCTCTTAGCTCAGTAGAAATGTCAGAACTTGCATAGGAGCCGCGCTAGGCTATGAGCTAAAGGCCAAAGTTTGAGCATCACTGATTTAGAAGATATTTGTATAGAATCTGTCTCAGGTCTTAATTGTTAACTGTTCTATTCCAACACTTTAAGTAAGCGTAAAGGTGGGTGATTTATGCTTACTTAGGCCCCAGTGTCGTATCAGGCCTACTGTCACAAAATGGTGTAAAAGCAAAAAAGAATGCTTAACATTAACATTATATGTATGTATTATTAGGTTTTTATGTATAAAGTATCTCCCTTTTGCGTGGTCATCTGTATTTGAAAAGCTGACAGACTTTGTGACCTGACTATTTCAGACGTTGGTCGTGGTGTTGTGTGAATTCATCCATTTCACTGACACAAATGGCTTGATGAATTTTTATTGTTCTTTTTCAGCAATTATCCATGCACCACATCTACAACATTATATTCCACCAAGCTGCAGTGACATAGAATTATGTAATATTGTTTGTTAAACATTCTGTTCCTTATTTTTTATCTGTATACAAGGGAACCCTTACAACCAAAATGACCCAGAAAACCTTTACACCATGAACATCAATAGAATCTGAAAAATAATGATCAAATATGGAAGGACTACTGACACACACACATGGTAACAAAAAAACCCAATAGATTTAGGATTAGTGTGACTAACACTTAATTCTTCTCCAATAATGACCATCCCTTGAAGTAACATCTTACAGCAGTACTAGAATAGCAAGCACCCATGCTGTGCGACGCAGACCCTGAGAGCAAAGCAAAGTCGAACAGGTGTAACGGAAAGATGTTTGCAGCAACAGAAAGCAAAAGAGTGACTCATCCGATAGTCACAGCAGGGAGTGAAGTCCCGGCCAAGTGAGATCTTTGAGAGGTTTAAGGCCTCAAGGTAATGACTTATAGTATGTATGTGGTGATGGCTATTGTTAAACGTTGCAGACTGGGTTTTTAATCTGTGAGGTACAGTAGGCCTTTTAATAGTAATTGTTTGAGTTTAGAATGAGAAATCCGGACAATGTGGAGCAGAGGTATACGCATCTTCAGAGCAGTGACACACATCAAAGTGCGAGCTAAGCTACATGTAGCACAGACAGTTGCAGTGAGTCTTAAGCCTGGTTCATACTCAAGTAGCATGACGTTGTGTTTTCACTGCGCGACACTGGCACTCACTCTAGTATAAATCAGACTTTAATTAAACAAAGAGAATGCACAGTGTCAGTACAGTATATCTTCCACCCTGCACATAAAGATACAGGGCATTCAAAAAACCCTACCCAGTCGTTGTTGATCTCCCCCAACCCCTGATTGATATTTTGTATTCTAATGGAATGTTATTCCTCTCCTCTACCCTTGCTTCGGTTCCAATAGATCAAAGGACGAGCAGCAGAGAAACTCAAGCTATAGACAATGTTTTAAGGATTAACAGCAGGATTATAATATCAGTGGTCAATAGATTTTCTCCAGTCTTCAGGATGATAGCATATCTATTATCTACAGTAGTACAACTGGTTAGCCGGATTTGAATATAGGTCATGGTAAGGTGGTTCAGTAGACCTCAATGTCAATGGAACAGCAGGTCTGTGGTGGCAATGACCACAAATCAACCACCAGAAACACTGACAAAAACAGTCAGAGAGAAATTCCCAGACATAGTTTAGCTACACAGCCACAACTACAGCCTAAAACAGACGCCCCATTTCAGTGTGCGTATCCGTATATGGTATAAACAGGAAATGTATCTAGTCGCCAACTAAAGATGCTACACAGAAACCACCGTTTGCCACTAGACAAAATGCTACCCTATACCCCACCCAAAGACACAGTTCATATCATCAGGTTCCAACACATCGAGACAGATCTATATACAGAGTGTTACATAGGCGGAGATGAGAGTGAAAGCTTTACACTTAAGAGAGCATCACTATAAATGTGTGTGTGTGTGTGTGTGTGTGTGTGTGTGTGTGTGTGTGTGTGTGTGTGTGTGTGTGTGTGTGTGTGTGTGTGTGTGTGTGTGTGTGTTTGTGTGCGTGTGCGTGTGTGTGTGTGTGTGTGTGTTTGTGTCTCTCCAGGGTATTGCGCAAACGTGTGAGTAATATAGATGAAGAACCAGACGTTCAGCAGCAGTTCTGTCCTTCTTTCAAATTGCTTGGAGGGGTAGAGACAGAAGGGCAGATCGTGATGGTCTCTCACCCTCCATTTCCCTGCACTCAACCTAAAAGTCCCAGCAACGCTGTGATCCTGGAGGGAGAGGAGATGACGGATGAGAAAAAGAAATGCAGTACAAGGATAATTAATAGCTTATTGATATCAGGCAGAAATGTATCTCCGTATTTCAACTTTTAGTGTTTTTAACGCCCTACTTGATCGAAACATGGCTCGAAGTAACGTGTTTTGATCTTGTCGATCTGCTACTTTTGCTATTTTTGAATTTGAATCCTGAAAAGTAACCGCTTTGGACATGTAGGATGTTTGCACCCGACAGAGATGATATGCAATAAAAACATACTGTCTGTGAAAACATCAACATCATCCTGTCCTGTTTTGAGTCGAGACTTTGTTTAAAGGCCACTCGTCGTGTTCTCAATATTAACAAATTTCCTTTTTCTAGTGTTTGGTATTATATAACAGTTTGTTGCAAACTCTTATTGTGATTTGCTGAGAGGCATTGCAATTAGTGCCAATATCTCGACAACAAGCACTCCGAATGTCACCTTGTTTACCGTACCTCTACCTAGCAACGGCCGCCGCCAGCTGTATGTATATGGCTATAGTATTGATAATTAAACTGTGGTATAATCACAATAATACACTCAAGGTTGTGCTATACCATGATATTGGGTTAGGGTAGGGTAGGGTATCTATGTGTGTGTGTGTTCCTCTACCTGGCTACTGGACGTCCAGTTTGCCAGGACTGATGCTGTGGATGAGCTGAGAGGATTCGGAGGCGGCGGCATTGCAGGCCTGTATCAGCAGGTTCTTGTTGAGGTCCCCCAGCTTGGGGTACGGAGGCATTTCCTCACCCTGCCCTGGGCCCCGCCCCTGGGCAGCAAGGTCCAGCAAGTGCTCCAGGGTGCGGGCGTTGCTCATGTCGGCCTCTATTCCCTCAATGACCGGCGAGAAGTCCTGAGCGCTGGCTTGCTCGTCCCTGGATACCGGGCTGCATGGAGACACAAACCTGTGTTTACACTCCAATGCTTAAGCATTACATAAAGTAAATTGCCGGCGTAGGCAAGAGGGGGTGGGGGGTGAACGGTCGTTCACACATCATGCTCCTTACTGCCACGTGACTGTTCTCGCTAGAGATTAATGTTTCCGGTGCAGTATGTACAGTACTCACTGTACTCACATACATACTCACGCAGCGGCAAGAGGTGTCATAAGCATTTGAGACTAGGCTTTTGGGGATGATAAAATATGTAGGATTAACATAAACAATAAATATACATCTGCAGTCATCCATCCGCACGCACGCACGCACGCACACACACACACACACACACACACACACACACACACACACATAAATAGTGATAGTAGTACAGATATCCCACCTGACATCCATGGACTGTACTCCGTCAGAGAGTTCGTCCATACATCTCTTAGTCTCCAGGGGTCCCAGTGAGATGACGGGGGGCTCGGCAGGAATCAAGGCCTCCTCCTCTAAAACCACGTCAGCTTCGCTCCTCACCTCAGGCACTGGAGGAACACACAGGGTTGTACCAAAGATGGAAAGATCTACAAGCTTGTACATTTGCTTATTCTTTTTAACATAAATCTTCTCTTCTGAGGGTCCCTGGCACAAAATACTTTTCCGCAGCCAAATACATATAATTGTGGGGGACCTTGACATGAAAAAGTTGGGGGACCTTGACATGAAAAAGTTTGAGAACCACTGTTGTAGACCTTTGGTAAAACGTCATGCTCTTTCTGACCATGGGAGGGAGCTGCAGTCCAGCTTTACAAGACACTGCTGAGTCACACTGCAGCCACAGAGAACCCATCATAAAGAAACAGCTATTTTCCTTGAATTTGACAGAGTCAACAGTCTGCCTAGACTACACTGCAGCTGACTCACATCACATCACATCACATGTGTGTGTGCGACTGTGCGAGCATGCGTGTGCGTAAGGTATTGAGGATATATACAGTAATATGTACACCTCACAGTACCTGCAGCAGGAGAAGGCATGTCTACTTCACTCTTCCGTGTCCTCTTCATAATCTCCTCAATTCTCTGCAGGGTTGGGTGAGACACGAGAAAACAGCACAAACAAAACAAACATATTAGAAAGGCAGTGTTTTGAGGTACTTTTCCTTCTACTAGACTATCTCAAGAGGCAAATATTGTACCTTTTACTCCACTACAATTAATTGAAAACTTTAGTTACTATTTACTTTGTAGATGTTTTCTTTTTTCTATTTCTGCACAAGACTGGACGAAAATGTAATGAAAGATCACGTTGCATGGACAGGTTTCTTAGTCTGTCTGTCTCTCTCTCTTTCCTTTGTCCTTGGCCTGAAAAACTCCTGCTGTATACTATAGTATAATAGTACTGTAAATATAGATATACAGTAGATAGCAGACAGTTGGATCGGATGAAATATAGCCTTTCCTAGTCCAAAAACGAATTAATCCCACAAGAAAAAAAAGAAAGAAAAGAAAAGCCAAAACCGTATGGTCCGGTGGATTAAATATGTCCTGTGTCCATGCATGTCCATATATTTGCTTTCCAAATCCAATGCAGGGCAGGGAATTAATCACCCCAGTAATCAATAGGGACGGAGTTTTAATATAGCATTTGGTCGTGTGATGAACTGCAGAGACCCGCCTGTTAAAATTAACTCTACAAGCTCATCGCGGTTGTATAACTTGATCTGTGCAGGCTATGATGACGTATTTCGATATTTCCTGTTGCCTTATATGCTGTGGAATGGGTGTGGATGTTCCATCAAACCAGGCAACACCAGGCGAATCGCTTGGGAAAGAGGCGGAAAAGGTACACCGGGCGATCCGCACAAATTAAGTGATTACACCACCTTTACACCACCTTCGCTGAATAACACGGGAGCTAATCGCAGCTTGATCGGACGGATAAATACGATATCATTACGCATCTCCTTTACACCTGTGCGTACATTTTCGTTGTGAATGAGGACCTATGAGTGTATTGTGTGTGTGTGTGTGTGTGTACCTTCTTCCTCTGTAGTCTCTCCTGTTCCTCCTGTATGTGCAGTAGCTCTCGTTCCTGCCTCTTTCTCTCTGCCTCCCGCTGAGCACGCAGAAAAGCCTCCTCTCTCTGAAAAGCAGTGTATTTGATTCAATCGTTACGAGAGAGTTATGATATTGCTGATCACTCTTTTCATGGGTTCGCTACTGGCTGGTGCCCCCGAAGTGAGCGTAGCTGACACCCGGTGTGGTGTATCAGCAACAGCCTGATTAAATGGTTACTGAAGATAGGCCAACATTTGCACTAACAAGCTAAACTATACTCGGATAAACACAATATCGTTCCTGTCAAGTGACAATGCATCTGGACTTGTAAGAGAGGTTACCATACAGATAGTAAAAGATACAAACACAAACACAGTAGTAATTGAAGTTAGTACACAGTACACAGAGTGTGTTGAATAATTTATTTCAAAATACTGCTGTTAAGGTGGTTGCACACCGGCCGCGTTTTTCGGAAAACCGAACACACAGAAACGCCGCTTAAAAATCCGAATTCACACCCGGTGTGTGGAGACCTTTAGTCTATAAAGCTTTAAGGCCAAAATACATTTCTGTGCGATATTATGAACCATTTCAGATCTAGTCTCAGGTCATCCCTAAAACCAAAAATAAACGTGGGGAAGTAGAATTTATGCACCATGCACATACAGTATCTTATTTATTTTAAATCACAACTAAAGACCTTTCTGTTTGCCACTGCCTTTGATTGTGTTCTTTTTCTTTTTGTTTTGTTATTTTTACTTAATTAGTTTTATTGCATCCTAGTGGCATTTTATAATTCTGTTTTCTTTGCTTGATGTTTTTTGTAAAGCACATTGAATTGAGTTATTGTTGAAATGAAACAAATAAAATTGCCTTGCCTTGCCTTACACATATGAAATCTCTGTTGGGTGGAAACCTCATATATGAAAAACTGATACTTTTCAGGATTCAAATAAAAATAATGGCAAAAGTCAAAGTCAAAGTCAAGCTCAAAACGCATTCATTCGTGCCGCGTTTTGAGCTTGCAGATCTGCTACTTTTGAAAACTTTGTGTGATGCTGTAGTATGATTAAGTAGATGGAGATAAGAGATTTCTGCCTGACAGCAACGATATGAAGACTGAATCAAATTCACGTCTACACTTGATTAGGCCTGTAACAATTATTACATAATCGCAATAATTTGAGATAATCGCAATTCAATTTGCATAATCGTCAATCGTATCCATGTTGAAAAATGTCAAAAATAGCAGAAATAGCAGATATTTTTTTGTTCATAAAAAATTATTAAATGTGTCAGTGATTTCTTTGTATAGTTGTCATATCTGCCCTGTGCAATTTGTGATTACGAAGGCTAAAAAGCATACAGAAATACAAAGTATTAATGTTCCAATGTTCCAGTGAAACACTGACCTCTCTGTCCAGCTGGTCCTGCATGTCCTTCCATCGTTGCTCCTTCTGTCTCCGCTCCTCCTCCTCCCTGGTCCTCCTCTCCTCCTCGCGCCTCACCTTGTCCTCCTCTGCTTGTAGTGCGGCTCTCTCTTGGCGCTCTCGCTCCTCTTCCTGTCTCCTCTGCTCCTCCTCGGCCCTCAGTCTTTATGGAGGAGGCGGAGAGAGAGAGACGCAAGCAGCGAATGAGACGCAACAATGCGATGCGACACATTGTGAGCTTTTGGATCTGCTATTTTCAAAAGACTTAAGTATACATTTTGAAGACTTGAAATGGGACATCCTGTGTAATGAGTCCGCTTACTTTTGGTACATTTTGATTTGTAATTCTACATTAAAGTATTGACACTTATACCAAAGTAACAAATGTGAGTGCTCTTTCCACCAGTGCGCACACACACACACACACACACACACACACACACACACCTCTCTTCCTCCTGCCGTTGTCTCTCCTCCTGCTCCTTCTGCACCCTGGCGAAACGGCGCCTTTCGGCCAGCAGTCTGGACGCCTCCTCTGCGTCCGTTGTTCCGCCGAAACTCCTGCCTCCCGTAGGTGTGCCTGGAGACTCTGTGGGTCATTCAATTAATGACCTGACGTTAGGACAAGCGAACTGGTAGACAAACAGAAATGTTTGTTCTTTTATATTGCTCTGTTTTTCTTTAACATGCTATTTATATATATTAAAAATCCCATATACTTGGCTGCCATATAAAGCTTCAAAAGCCATGCACGAGGGGATAGCACCACAAAAAAGGACAAAAAACCCCCACCATTACTGCATCAAAAGCAACCAACCAGGTCAAACGTTGGTCAAATTGTCCAATTAAATAAGAAAGAAGCCATATTCTTTTTTAAATGGCCTATCTGCAAGCTCACAAGACCTCACCTTTGTAGATCTGTTATTTTCTGTTGAACCGAGTCAAACAAAATGTTATGCCTTTACTCTTACAATTCCAAGTGCTTGTCAGGGTGCGGGGTCCCCAGCTCCAATATGATTATTTTTGGGTGTTGCGGTTTGAAAAGGTTGAGAACTACTAGTGTACACATGTTCTGTTCAGTAGACACTTGAACAGAAAGGTCCTCAGACAGGCAGAGCTAGAGACCGGCATCAAGAGACATATTGCATAGCACAGTCTATCAAAGTATACGATACATAGATATAACAGCACATACTGTATATAGATTAAATGTAGACCAGAAAGAGAAAGAGAGAGAGAGAGAGAGAGAGATATGTTCTATCCCACAGGGTAGTTCAAATTACACTGCCTCTTCTCTCTGTCTCTCACTTTCACTCTGATTCACTCTCTCTCTCTCTCTCTCTCTTCAAGGACAGAATATCATTCTGAGGCAGCGGGTTCTGAAGTGCAAACATTGTCATAATTCAGCTCATTGGCCTCTCTGAGATTAAACGGTGATGCCAGTGCTTACAGTAAGTGCTCCGTCAAATGGGCTCTATGTACACATTTTACTCTTTATGTGACCACTGCACTCTGACTGTAGGTGCGCTACCCGTTCAAAACACACACGCACGCACGCACACGCACACACACACACACACACACACACACACACACACACACACACACACACACACACACACACACACACACACACACACACACACACACACACACACACACACACACACACACACACACACACACACACACACACACACACACACACACACACACACACACACACACACACACACACACAGAAGCATTCACAGCTTGCTGCCTCACCTGCAGCCAGTTCTCTACTGGTGGACTTGGGGATCTTCTTCTCTGACGTTTCCGACTTGGAGATCTTCCTCTCCAGGCTCGCGTGACCTTTGCCCTCGACGTGGCCCCTGTCATCGGTGCCGGGGGTGGAGGCCCGCTGTCGGAGAGGGGAGGGAGGGTACTGTCCCGGGGAGCACGGAGACTGTGGTCGGTTCTTGGCCGACCTCACCCTGGAGACCACGACGTTAAGACAGTAAAACGCTCCGCAGAAGCTACTGTACAGCTACTGTGTTCAAGTCAAGACTATAGAGTTTAGTCAGTCAGTCACAAAAACGGTGAGAAATGGGATTCCAAACGGACCCAAAGCAATGAGAAATAATTACGTTGGGAGCTCTTCAAATGCAGCAAATATTGTATTAGCGCTTTTTAAAGTACTGCAGTATGTTACTGTCAGATTTGACATCCCCATTGGCCAATACCCAATTATGTCATGACTTGATGCCATTCCCATTAACCTATTGCCTGTTGCCTACAGGGAAATGGAGCCACTTATTGGAGAGGGTTGACAGCTGCCCAGCTGTGACCACATGGAACGTATTTCATAGGTTCTGGAGTTGTTTCCATATGCTATGGCTCTCTTTTATCCTAACCATCATCTCCTTCTGGCTCCCACAGATACTGGTAAACCCAGACTCTCCCCTTATGTGTGCGGTTCTGACCCCTTAGGCTCTGCTCGTCTCCCTTCCTCACTCCGATTCTTCCTCGTAGCCATCTTATTCCTTTTATTTGACCTTGAAATTGCACTACTCCTCCCCCTGCCACGAGGAGACTGTGAGCCACCACTGTACTTTGACTCCTTATTCTTGGCCTAGTTTATGAATGAACGCAAGACGGCCTTGAAAGAAGATTTTAAACTTTTTATAAAGTGATTGAAAGCATAAAGAATTTATGACAATGTTTACTAAGGTAAAGTCGTGTCAAAGGCCATAATGAGAACTGCCGCATTTTAATGACTTCCTTATTGGCTTCATATCCAGTACCGGATGCTTGCCACCTGGTGCTTATTGATAAGTTATTAATGACA